>NW_028128554.1:0-600000 GCF_965231255.1 Vanellus vanellus | reverse complement strand
CTGGGGTTGCCCCAGCGGTTCCTGAGCAGCTCCTGCAGTGCTGCCGCCGGTAGCGTTCTGGCGGCTGTAGTTGTTTAAAAAGCCGTTGTTGTTTCCGGCGTAATCTGACGGCAGTTTTCTCGGGCATTTGGGCCTCTTCTAATAAGTGTGCTGTGAGTACATCTGCAAGCATTCACCTGTCGAGGTCAAATGACTGGTGGTGCTCATCTGCCCCCGTGCTACTGCTGCTGCCTTCCGTGAATGCTCATGTGCCTGCGTGCCCCTGTACAGGCACAGATGCAAGCGCGCAACACCTGATCCCGCATCCTAATTATTTTTCGCCCGGTTCTCGGAGTTGTTCTGCTTCCGGCTGATGAATGGGAAAGTGTAGTAGTGCTGTTTCATTTCACCAGCCTCTCAAGTGTGGAAATTATGGTAAATTTGAGAACAAGCCAGATTAGATTGATAGTTACACCTCCTCCTTTAATTAGCCAACCACAGGATCTGTGGAGGCAAAGGCCGGGGGGGTGTGTCGGTGTATATAACGTGTATTGTCTATGTGAAAGATTAATCAAAAGGAGTTGCTTGAGGTGGGAAGGCTTTTCCGGAGAGGTTCCACATGTTGTCAGGTAGTCCCTCTGAATGGCAGCTTCCGGTTCGGTCCCTTAGCTTTCGGAAGTGACATTTAGTCTGATATGTGCCAGCCGTGCAATCTACCTAGCCCTGCAAAGTGCAAATATTAATATAAATGCATATTAAGATACTGTGTGTTAGCTCCTGAACTGAAATAGAGAGCGGGTGTTCCAGCGGAGGCAAGCAAATCGTGTTGATTTAGAGTGGCTTGAGGATTTGGCCCATTACCGCTTCTTTATACACTTTTAAAAAGAAATGCCAACTTGATAGTTTAGGCTTTAACTGGAACATGGCAAGTAATTGTATGATTTGGCGGACCCCTAGTAATGTTGCAGAACCTTTCTCAGAAGTTGTTCCATGGGATAGCCGATTCCTCAGGTAAGAGCTACTTGTTTGTTCAATCCTCCATCTTAGGCCTGCTCCTCAGGTGCATCCTCCTTCTCGCAGCGATTTCCTAGGAACAGATTTCGAAGAACAGCTCTGATCACAGAATCACAGATTGGTTAGGGTTGGAAAGGAGCTCTGGAGATCATCCAGTCCAACCCCCCTGCCAGAGCAGAGTCACCTACAGCAGGTTGCACAGGATGACCTCCAGGCGGGTTTTGAATGTCTCTGGGGTGGGAGACTCTACCGCCTCCCTGGGCAGCCTGTTCCAGCGCTCTGCCACCCTCAAAGTAAAGAAGTTCCTCCTCATGCTTTGATAGAAGTTCCTAGGTTCCAGTTTGTACCCGTTACCTCTTGTCCTGGATCATCTTTGATGATCCAGGACAAGAGGTAACGGGCACCAATTGGAACATAGGAACTTGAACTTGAACTGGAAGGTAGGAACTTGAACTTGAATATAGGATTATCCTTGATGATTCAGGATAGCTGTGTGTCTGACCAGTCTGTCTTTCGAAGGAGGTCCTGGGCCAGCTCCAGCCATGTTGTGCTGAGCAGAGCCCCTGGCAGCAGCCCCCCAGCTCACTCCCAGTGTGCCTGAATGGAAAAGGTACCAAAGTTGCTCCAACACTTTCTGAAAAACTCTATAGTGTTACCCCACAAGCGCAAAGCGACGGCAAAGCCCGTGAAATGACACCGGTGCTTCCAGAAAATGTCAAGCTTCCTGCCCAAGGGTGACATGCCATGCGGTGGGGTCAGGGCCACGCGCTGAGCACCCGGTGCGCTGGGGTTGCCCCAGCGGTTCCTGAGCAGCTCCTGCAGTGCTGCCGCCGGTACCGTTCTGGCGGCTGTAGTTGTTTAAAAAGCCGTTGTTGTTTCCGGCGTAATCTGACGGCAGTTTTCTCGGGCATTTGGGCCTCTTCTAATAAGTGTGCTGTGAGTACATCTGCAAGCATTCACCTGTCGAGGTCAAATGACTGGTGGTGCTCATCTGCCCCCGTGCTACTGCTGCTGCCTCCCGTGAATGCTCATGTGCCTGCGTGCCCCTGTACAGGCACAGATGCACGCGCGCAACACCTGATCCCGCATCCTAATTATTTTTCGCCCGGTTCTCAGAGTTGTTCTGCTTCCGGCTGATGAATGGGAAAGTGTAGTAGTGCTGTTTCATTTCACCAGCCTCTCAAGTGTGGAAATTATGGTAAATTTGAGAACAAGCCAGATTAGATTGATAGTTACACCTCCTCCTTTAATTAGCCAACCACAGGATCTGTGGAGGCAAAGGCCGGGGGGGTGTGTCGGTGTATATAACGTGTATTGTCTATGTGAAAGATTAATCAAAAGGAGTTGCTTGAGGTGGGAAGGCTTTTCCGGAGAGGTTCCACATGTTGTCAGGTAGTCCCTCTGAATGGCAGCTTCCGGTTCGGTCCCTTAGCTTTCGGAAGTGACATTTAGTCTGATATGTGCCAGCCGTGCAATCTACCTAGCCCTTCAAAGTGCAAATATTAACCTAAATGCATATTAAGATAGTGTGTGTTAGCTCCTGAACTGAAATAGAGAGCAGGTGTTCCAGCGGAGGCAAGCAAATCGTGTTGATTTACAGTGGGTTGCGGATTTGGCCCATTACCGCTTCTTTATACACTTTTAAAAAGAAATGCCAACTCGATAGTTTAGGCTTTAACTGGAACATGGCAAGTAATTGTATGTTTTGGCGGACCCCTAGTAATGTTGCAGAATCTTTCTCAGAAGTTGTTCCATGGGATAGCCGATTCCTCAGGTAAGAGCTACTTGTTTGTTCAATCCTCCATCTTAGGCCTGCTCCTCAGGTGCATCCTCCTTCTCGCAGCGATTTCCTAGGAACAGATTTCGAAGAACAGCTCTGATCACAGAATCACAGATTGGTTAGGGTTGGAAAGGACCTCTGGAGATCATCCAGCCCAACCCCCCTGCCAGAGCAGGGTCACCTACAGCAGGTTGCACAGGATGACCTCCAGGCGGGTTTTGAATGTCTCTGGGGTGGGAGACTCTACCGCCTCCCTGGGCAGCCTGTTCCAGCGCTCTGCCACCCTCAAAGTAAAGAAGTTCCTCCTCATGCTTTGATAGAAGTTCCTACGTTCCAGTTTGTACCCGTTACCTCTTGTCCTGGATCATCTTTGATGATCCAGGACAAGAGGTAACGGGCACCAATTGGAACGTAGGAACTTGAACTTCAACTAGAAGGTAGGAACTTGAACATAGGATTATCCTTGATGATTCAGGATAGCTGTGTGTCTGACCAGTCTGTCTTTCGAAGAAGGTCCTGGGCCAGCTCCAGCCATGCTGTGCAGAGCAGAGCCCCTGGCAGCAGCCCCACAGCTCACTCCCAGTGTGCCTGAATGGAAAAGGTACCAAAGTTGCTCCAACACTTTCTGAAAAACTCTATAGTGTTACCCCACAAGCGCAAAGCGACGGCAAAGCCCGTGAAATGACACCGGTGCTTCCAGAAAATGTCAAGCTTCCTGCCCAAGGGTGACATGCCATGCGGTGGGGTCAGGGCCACGCGCTGAGCACCCGGTGCGCTGGGGTTGCCCCAGCGGTTCCTGAGCAGCTCCTGCAGTGCTGCCGCCGGTACCGTTCTGGCGGCTGTAGTTGTTTAAAAAGCCGTTGTTGTTTCCGGCGTAATCTGACGGCAGTTTTCTCGGGCATTTGGGCCTCTTCTAATAAGTGTGCTGTGAGTACATCTGCAAGCATTCACCTGTCGAGGTCAAATGACTGGTGGTGCTCATCTCCCCCCGTGCTACTGCTGCTGCCTCCCGTGAATGCTCGTGTGCCTGCGTGCCCCTGTACAGGCACAGATGCACGCGCGCAACACCTGATCCCGCATCCTAATTATTTTTCGCCCGGTTCTCGGAGTTGTTCTGCTTCCGGCTGATGAATGGGAAAGTGTAGTAGTGCTGTTTCATTTCACCAGCCTCTCAAGTGTGGAAATTATGGTAAATTTGAGAACAAGCCAGATTAGATTGATAGTTACACCTCCTCCTTTAATTAGCCAACCACAGGATCTGTGGAGGCAAAGGCTGGGGGGGTGTGTCGGTGTATATAACGTGTATTGTCTATGTGAAAGATTAATCAAAAGGAGTTGCTTGAGGTGGGAAGGCTTTTCCGGAGAGGTTCCACATGTTGTCAGGTAGTCCCTCTGAATGGCAGCTTCCGGTTCGGTCCCTTAGCTTTCGGAAGTGACATTTAGTCTGATATGTGCCAGCCGTGCAATCTACCTAGCCCTGCAAAGTGCAAATATTAACCTAAATGCATATTAAGATAGTGTGTGTTAGCTCCTGAACTGAAATAGAGAGCGGGTGTTCCAGCGGAGGCAAGCAAATCGTGTTGATTTACAGTGGCTTGAGGATTTGGCCCATTACCGCTTCTTTATACACTTTTAAAAAGAAATGCCAACTCGATAGTTTAGGCTTTAACTGGAACATGGCAAGTAATTGTATGTTTTGGCGGACCCCTAGTAATGTTGCAGAATCTTTCTCAGAAGTTGTTCCATGGGATAGCCGATTCCTCAGGTAAGAGCTACTTGTTTGTTCAATCCTCCATCTTAGGCCTGCTCCTCAGGTGCATCCTCCTTCTCGCAGCGATTTCCTAGGAACAGATTTCGAAGAACAGCTCTGATCACAAAATCACAGATTGGTTAGGGTTGGAAAGGACCTCTGGAGATCATCCAGCCCAACCCCCCTGCCAGAGCAGGGTCACCTACAGCAGGTTGCACAGGATGACCTCCAGGCGGGTTTTGAATGTTTCTGGGGTGGGAGACTCTACCGCCTCCCTGGGCAGCCTGTTCCAGCGCTCTGCCACCCTCAAAGTAAAGAAGTTCCTCCTCATGCTTTGATAGAAGTTCCTAGGTTCCAGTTTGTACCCGTTACCTCTTGTCCTGGATCATCTTTGATGATCCAGGACAAGAGGTAACGGGCACCAATTGGAACGTAGGAACTTGAACTTGAACTGGAAGGTAGGAACTTGAACATAGGATTATCCTTGATGATTCAGGATAGCTGTGTGTCTGACCAGTCTGTCTTTCGAAGGAGGTCCTGGGCCAGCTCCAGCCATGCTGTGTTGAGCAGAGCCCCTGGCAGCAGCCCCACAGCTCACTCCCAGTGTGCCTGAATGGAAAAGGTACCAAAGTTGCTCCAACACTTTCTGAAAAACTCTATAGTGTTACCCCACAAGCGCAAAGCGTCAGCAAAGCCCGTGAAATGACACCGGTGCTTCCAGAAAATGTCAAGCTTCCTGCCCAAGGGTGACATGCCATGCGGTGGGGTCAGGGCCACGCGCTGAGCACCCGGTGCGCTGGGGTTGCCCCAGCGGTTCCTGAGCAGCTCCTGCAGTGCTGCCGCCGGTACCGTTCTGGCGGCTGTAGTTGTTTAAAAAGCCGTTGTTGTTTCCGGCGTAATCTGACGGCAGTTTTCTCGGGCATTTGGGCCTCTTCGAATAAGTGTGCTGTGAGTACATCTGCAAGCATTCACCTGTCGAGGTCAAATGACTGGTGGTGCTCATCTGCCCCCGTGCTACTGCTGCTGCCTCCCGTGAATGCTCATGTGCCTGCGTGCCCCTGTACAGGCACAGATGCACGCGCGCAACACCTGATCCCGCATCCTAATTATTTTTCGCCCGGTTCTCTGAGTTGTTCTGCTTCCGGCTGATGAATGGGAAAGTGTAGTAGTGCTGTTTCATTTCACCAGCCTCTCAAGTGTGGAAATTATGGTAAATTTGAGAACAAGCCAGATTAGATTGATAGTTACACCTCCTCCTTTAATTAGCCAACCACAGGATCTGTGGAGGCAAAGGCCGGGGGGGTGTGTCGGTGTATATAACGTGTATTGTCTATGTGAAAGATTAATCAAAAGGAGTTGCTTGAGGTGGGAAGGCTTTTCCGGAGAGGTTCCACATGTTGTCAGGTAGTCCCTCTGAATGGCAGCTTCCGGTTCGGTCCCTTAGCTTTCGGAAGTGACATTTAGTCTGATATGTGCCAGCCGTGCAATCTACCTAGCCCCGCAAAGTTCAAATATTAACCTAAATGCATATTAAGATAGTGTGTGTTAGCTCCTGAACTGCAATAGAGAGCGGGTGTTCCAGCGGAGGCAAGCAAATCGTGTTGATTTAGAGTGGCTTGAGGATTTGGCCCATTACCGCTTCTTTATACACTTTTAAAAAGAAATGCCAACTCGATAGTTTAGGCTTTAACTGGAACATGGCAAGTAATTGTATGTTTTGGCGGACCCCTAGTAATGTTGCAGAATCTTTCTCAGAAGTTGTTCCATGGGATAGCCGATTCCTCAGGTAAGAGCTACTTGTTTGTTCAATCCTCCATCTTAGGCCTGCTCCTCAGGTGCGTCCTCCTTCTCGCAGCGATTTCCTAGGAACAGATTTCGAAGAACAGCTCTGATCACAGAATCACAGATTGGTTAGGGTTGGAAAGGAGCTCTGGAGATCATCCAGCCCAACCCCCCTGCAAGAGCAGGGTCACCTACAGCAGGTTGCACAGGATGACCTCCAGGCGGGTTTTGAATGTTTCTGGGGTGGGAGACTCTACCGCCTCCCTGGGCAGCCTGTTCCAGCGCTCTGCCACCCTCAAAGTAAAGAAGTTCCTCCTCATGCTTTGATAGAAGTTCCTACATTCCACTTTGTACCCGTTACCTCTTGTCCTGGATCATCTTTGATGATCCAGGACAAGAGGTAACGGGCACCAATTGGAACGTAGGAACTTGAACTTGAAATGGAAGGTAGGAACTTGAACATAGGATTATCCTTGATGATTCAGGATAGCTGTGTGTCTGACCAGTCTGTCTTTCGAAGGAGGTCCTGGACCAGCTCCAGCCATGCTGTGCTGAGCAGAGCCCCTGGCAGCAGCCCCACAGCTCACTCCCAGTGTGCCTGAATGGAAAAGGTACCAAAGTTGCTCCAACACTTTCTGAAAAACTCTATAGTGTTACCCCACCAGCGCAAAGCGACGGCAAAGCCCGTGAAATGACACCGGTGCTTCCAGAAAATGTCAAGCTTCCTGCCCAAGGGTGACATGCCATGCGGTGGGGTCAGGGCCACGCGCTGAGCACCCGGTGCGCTGGGGTTGCCCCAGTGGTTCCTGAGCAGCTCCTGCAGTGTAGCCGTGGGTACCGTTCTGGCGGCTGTAGTTGTTTAAAAAGCCGTTGTTGTTTCCGGCGTAATCTGACGGCAGTTTTCTCGGGCATTTGGGCCTCTTCTAATAAGTGTGCTGT
This sequence comes from Vanellus vanellus, assembly GCF_965231255.1. NCBI lineage: Eukaryota > Metazoa > Chordata > Aves > Charadriiformes > Charadriidae > Vanellus > Vanellus vanellus. The sequence continues at coordinate 592,756 of NW_028128554.1, read as the reverse complement.
GAGTACATCTGCAAGCATTCACCTGTCGAGGTCAAATGACTGGTGGTGCTCATCTGCCCCCGTGCTACTGCTGCTGCCTCCCGTGAATGCTCATGTGCCTGCGTGCCCCTGTACAGGCACAGATGCACGCGCGCAACACCTGATCCCGCATCCTAATTATTTTTCGCCCGGTTCTCTGAGTTGTTCTGCTTCCGGCTGATGAATGGGAAAGTGTAGTACTGCTGTTTCATTTCACCAGCCTCTCAAGTGTGGAAATTATGGTAAATTTGAGAACAAGCCAGATTAGATTGATAGTTACACCTCCTCCTTTAATTAGCCAACCACAGGATCTGTGGAGGCAAAGGCCGGGGGGGGTGTCGGTGGGGGGGCATACGATTTTACCATGGCGAGATTGCTGGAGGTTCTTTCTTGTCTGTTCTTTCTTGTCTTGTAAATTGGTATGAGATTCTGCCAGTCTTCCTCACGTAGCACAATCGCTCTTGATTTCTGGAGGTTGCTCACAGGGTAAGCTAATGTTTAACATCAATAAGGGTTACCGAATCTTGTCCTTGAGAAGCAGGAGTCTGGAAGCTGTTGTCAATCCAACTGCTGTATTCCTGACCAGCAAGCCTGCTCGATTCAGGGTTAATTAACTGATTACTTAGAGCGGAAGTGTTGTGGAAGAGCCCGATCATTACCATTTCTATTCATTCTAATATGATGTATTTCAACTCCCCCTCCCTCACGCCTTCCAGAGAGTGATCTGGTGAAGGAGGATGACAAGTCTTTGTGAAACCATCTCGAGTTCTGCCAGATACTCGTAGTTGAAGTTGTCTAGCGGTGCGAGATTAGACACCGTGTGAAAGGCAATACTGCACAGATTCTTTATTCCAGACCATTTTCTAAGTTCGCATGATACAAAACCTCATGGTTACTGGGCAGCTCTCCCACTTTTCATGTCAACCTTGCTACCTCGCCCGCTGCAACGTGCAGGAAAGAAACATTGATTTGAATTGCGCCGTGGTGCCGTGCATCTTAATGACACTCTGGAGTGACTGGCAGTGTGTCTGGGTCCTGGGGTTGGACCCGGTCTAGCTGCCAGGAGGCAACATTGCAGAGAGGGGCTACAGCTGTGGTCTCTGAAGGGACCTGGCTACTCTATGTAGGCCTTCTCTCCCTGCGTCTCAGAGTGCTTGAAGATGCTAATTGGTTCACATTTTCCTCTGTTCGTTAAGGTATTCTGTCCTTAAAAATTCAGCTTTTTAAAATAGTAACGTGTATTGTCTATGTGAAAGATTAATCAAAAGGGGTTGCTTGAGGTGGGAAGGCTTTTCCGGAGAGGTTCCACATGTTGTCAGGTAGTCCCTCTGAATGGCAGCTTCCGGTTCGGTCCCTTAGCTTTCGGAAGTGACATTTAGTCTGATATGTGCCAGCCGTGCAATCTACCTAGCCCTGCAAAGTGCAAATATTAACCTAAATGCATATTAAGGTACTGTGTGTTAGCTCCTGAACTAAAATAGAGAGCGGGTGTTCCAGCGGAGGCAAGCAAATCGTGTTGATTTACAGTGGCTTGAGGATTTGGCCCATTACCGCTTCTTTATACACTTTTAAAAAGAAATGCCAACTCGATAGTTTAGGCTTTAACTGGAACATGGCAAGTAATTGTATGTTTTGGCGGACCCCTAGTAATGTTGCAGAATCTTTCTCAGAAGTTGTTCCATGGGATAGCCGATTCCTCAGGTAAGAGCTACTTGTTTGTTCAATCCTCCATCTTAGGCCTGCACTCAGGTGCATCCTCCTTCTCGCAGCAATTTCCTAGGAACGGATTTCGAAGAACAGCTCTGATCACAGAATCACAGATTGGTTAGGGTTGGAAAGGAGCTCTGGAGATCATCCAGTCCAACCCCCTGCCAGAGCAGGGTCACCTACAGCAGGTTGCACAGGATGACCTCCAGGCGGGTTATGAATGTCTCTGGGGTGGGAGACTCTACCGCCTCCCTGGGCAGCCTGTTCCAGCGCTCTGCCACCCTCAAAGTAAAGAAGTTCCTCCTCATGCTTTGATAGAAGTTCCTACGTTCCAGTTTGTACCCGTTACCTCTTGTCCTGGATCATCAAAGATGATCCAGGACAAGAGGTAACGGGCACCAATTGGAACGTAGGAACTTGAACTTGAAATGGAAGGTAGGAACTTGAACATAGGATTATCCTTGATGATTCAGGATAGCTGTGTGTCTGACCAGTCTGTCTTTCGAAGGAGGTCCTGGACCAGCTCCAGCCATGCTGTGCTGAGCAGAGCCCCTGGCAGCAGCCCCACAGCTCACTCCCAGTGTGCCTGAATGGAAAAGGTACCAAAGTTGCTCCAACACTTTCTGAAAAACTCTATAGTGTTACCCCACCAGCGCAAAGCGACGGCAAAGCCCGTGAAATGACACCGGTGCTTCCAGAAAATGTCAAGCTTCCTGCCCAAGGGTGACATGCCATGCGGTGGGGTCAGGGCCACGCGCTGAGCACCCGGTGCGCTGGGGTTGCCCCAGTGGTTCCTGAGCAGCTCCTGCAGTGCTGCCGCCGGTACCGTTCTGGCGGCTGTAGTTGTTTAAAAAGCCGTTGTTGTTTCCGGCGTAATCTGACGGCAGTTTTCTCGGGCATTTGGGCCTCTTCTAATAAGTGTGCTGTGAGTACATCTGCAAGCATTCACCTGTCGAGGTCAAATGACTGGTGGTGCTCATCTGCCCCCGTGCTACTGCTGCTGCCTCCCGTGAATGCTCATGTGCCTGCGTGCCCCTGTACAGGCACAGATGCACGCGCGCAACACCTGATCCCGCATCCTAATTATTTTTCGCCCGGTTCTCTGAGTTGTTCTGCTTCCGGCTGATGAATGGGAAAGTGTAGTAGTGCTGTTTCATTTCACCAGCCTCTCAAGTGTGGAAATTATGGTAAATTTGAGAACAAGCCAGATTAGATTGATAGTTACACCTCCTCCTTTAATTAGCCAACCACAGGATCTGTGGAGGCAAAGGCCGGGGGGGGTGTCGGTGGGGGGGCATACGATTTTACCATGGCGAGATTGCTGGAGGTTCTTTCTTGTCTGTTCTTTCTTGTCTTGTAAATTGGTATGAGATTCTGCCAGTCTTCCTCACGTAGCACAATCGCTCTTGATTTCTGGAGGTTGCTCACAGGGTAAGCTAATGTTTAACATCAATAAGGGTTACCGAATCTTGTCCTTGAGAAGCAGGAGTCTGGAAGCTGTTGTCAATCCAACTGCTGTATTCCTGACCAGCAAGCCTGCTCGATTCAGGGTTAATTAACTGATTACTTAGAGCGGAAGTGTTGTGGAAGAGCCCGATCATTACCATTTCTATTCATTCTAATATGATGTATTTCAACTCCCCCTCCCTCACGCCTTCCAGAGAGTGATCTGGTGAAGGAGGATGACAAGTCTTTGTGAAACCATCTCGAGTTCTGCCAGATACTCGTAGTTGAAGTTGTCTAGCGGTGCGAGATTAGACACCGTGTGAAAGGCAATACTGCACAGATTCTTTATTCCAGACCATTTTCTAAGTTCGCATGATACAAAACCTCATGGTTACTGGGCAGCTCTCCCACTTTTCATGTCAACCTTTGCTACCTCGCCCGCTGCAACGTGCAGGAAAGAAACATTGATTTGAATTGCGCCGTGGTGCCGTGCATCTTAATGACACTCTGGAGTGACTGGCAGTGTGTCTGGGTCCTGGGGTTGGACCCGGTCTAGCTGCCAGGAGGCAACATTGCAGAGAGGGGCTACAGCTGTGGTCTCTGAAGGGACCTGGCTACTCTATGTAGGCCTTCTCTCCCTGCGTCTCAGAGTGCTTGAAGATGCTAATTGGTTCACATTTTCCTATGTTCGTTAAGGTATTCTGTCCTTAAAAATTCAGCTTTTTAAAATAGTAACGTGTATTGTCTATGTGAAAGATTAATCAAAAGGAGTTGCTTGAGGTGGGAAGGCTTTTCCGGAGAGGTTCCACATGTTGTCAGGTAGTCCCTCTGAATGGCAGCTTCCGGTTCGGTCCCTTAGCTTTCGGAAGTTACATTTAGTCTGATATGTGCCAGCCGTGCAATCTACCTAGCCCTGCAAAGTGCAAATATTAACCTAAATGCATATTAAGATACTGTGTGTTAGCTCCTGAACTGAAATAGAGAGCGGGTGTTCCAGCGGAGGCAAGCAAATCGTGTTGATTTACAGTGGCTTGAGGATTTGGCCCATTACCGCTTCTTTATACACTTTTAAAAAGAAATGCCAACTCGATAGTTTAGGCTTTAACTGGAACATGGCAAGTAATTGTATGTTTTGGCGGACCCCTAGTAATGTTGCAGAATCTTTCTCAGAAGTTGTTCCATGGGATAGCCGATTCCTCAGGTAAGAGCTACTTGTTTGTTCAATCCTCCATCTTAGGCCTGCTCCTCAGGTGCATCCTCCTTCTCGCAGCGATTTCCTAGGAACAGATTTCGAAGAACAGCTCTGATCACAGAATCACAGATTGGTTAGGGTTGGAAAGGACCTCTGGAGATCATCCAGTCCAACCCCCTGCCAGAGCAGGGTCACCTACAGCAGGTTTCACAGGATGACCTCCAGGCGGGTTATGAATGTCTCTGGGGTGGGAGACTCTACCGCCTCCCTGGGCAGCCTGTTCCAGCGCTCTGCCACCCTCAAAGTAAAGAAGTTCCTCCTCATGCTTTGATAGAAGTTCCTAGGTTCCAGTTTGTACCCGTTACCTCTTGTCCTGGATCATCTTTGATGATCCAGGACAAGAGGTAACGGGCACCAATTGGAACGTAGGAACTTGAACTTGAACTGGAAGGTAGGAACTTGAACTTGAACATAGGATTATCCTTGATGATTCAGGATAGCTGTGTGTCTGACCAGCCTGTCTTTCGAAGGAGGTCCTGGGCCAGCTCCAGCCATGCTGTGCTGAGCAGAGCCCCTGGCAGCAGCCCCACAGCTCACTCCTAGTGTGCCTGAATGGAAAAGGTACCAAAGTTGCTCCAACACTTTCTGAAAAACTCTATAGTGTTACCCCACAAGCGCAAAGCGACGGCAAAGCCCGTGAAATGACACCGGTGCTTCCAGAAAATGCCAAGCTTCCTGCCCAAGGGTGACATGCCATGCGGTGGGGTCAGGGCCACGCGCTGAGCACCCGGTGCGCTGGGGTTGCCCCAGCGTTTCCTGAGCAGCTCCTGCAGTGCTGCCGCCGGTACCGTTCTGGTGGCTGTAGTTGTTTAAAAAGCCGTTGTTGTTTCCGGCGTAATCTGACGGCAGTTTTCTCGGGCATTTGGGCCTCTTCTAATAAGTGTGCTGTGAGTACATCTGCAAGCATTCACCTGTCGAGGTCAAATGACTGGTGGTGCTCATCTGCCCCCGTGCTACTGCTGCTGCCTCCCGTGAATGCTCATGTGCCTGCGTGCCCCTGTACAGGCACAGATGCACGCGCGCAACACCTGATCCCGCATCCTAATTATTTTTCGCCCGGTTCTCTGAGTTGTTCTGCTTCCGGCTGATGAATGGGAAAGTGTAGTAGTGCTGTTTCATTTCACCAGCCTCTCAAGTGTGGAAATTATGGTAAATTTGAGAACAAGCCAGATTAGATTGATAGTTACACCTCCTCCTTTAATTAGCCAACCACAGGATCTGTGGAGGCAAAGGCCGGGGGGGGGTGTCGGTGTATATAAGGTGTATTGTCTATGTGAAAGATTAATCAAAAGGAGTTGCTTGAGGTGGGAAGGCTTTTCCGGAGAGGTTCCACATGTTGTCAGGTAGTCCCTCTGAATGGCAGCTTCCGGTTCGGTCCCTTAGCTTTCGGAAGTGACATTTAGTCTGATATGTGCCAGCCGTGCAATCTACCTAGCCCTGCAAAGTGCAAATATTAACCTAAATGCATATTAAGATACTGTGTGTTAGCTCCTGAACTGCAATAGAGAGCGGGTGTTCCAGCGGAGGCAAGCAAATCGTGTTGATTTACAGTGGCTTGAGGATTTGGCCCATTACCGCTTCTTTATACACTTTTAAAAAGAAATGCCAACTCGATAGTTTAGGCTTTAACTGGAACATGGCAAGTAATTCTGTGTTTTGGCGGACCCCTAGTAATGTTGCAGAATCTTTCTCAGAAGTTGTTCCATGGGATAGCCGATTCCTCAGGTAAGAGCTACTTGTTTGTTCAATCCTCCATCTTAGGCCTGCTCCTCAGGTGCATCCTCCTTCTCGCAGCGATTTCCTAGGAACAGATTTCGAAGAACAGCTCTGATCACAGAATCACAGATTGGTTAGGGTTGGAAAGGACCTCTGGAGATCATCCAGTCCAACCCCCTGCCAGAGCAGGGTCACCTACAGCAGGTTGCACAGGATGACCTCCAGGCGGGTTATGAATGTCTCTGGGGTGGGAGACTCTACCGCCTCCCTGGGCAGCCTGTTCCAGCGCTCTGCCACCCTCAAAGTAAAGAAGTTCCTCCTCATGCTTTGATAGAAGTTCCTAGGTTCCAGTTTGTACCCATTACCTCTTGTCCTGGATCATCTTTGATGATCCAGGACAAGAGGTAACGGGCACCAATTGGAACGTAGGAACTTGAACTTGAACTGGAAGGTAGGAACTTGAACTTGAACATAGGATTATCCTTGATGATTCAGGATAGCTGTGTGTCTGACCAGTCTGTCTTTCGAAGGAGGTCCTGGGCCAGCTCCAGCCATGCTGTGCTGAGCAGAGCCCCTGGCAGCAGCCCCACACCTCACTCCCAGTGTGCCTGAATGGAAAAGGTACCAAAGTTGCTCCAACACTTTCTGAAAAACTCTATAGTGTTACCCCACAAGCGCAAAGCGACGGCAAAGCCCGTGAAATGACACCGGTGCTTCCAGAAAATGTCAAGCTTCCTGCCCAAGGGTGACATGCCATGCGGTGGGGTCAGGGCCACGCGCTGAGCACCCGGTGCGCTGGGGTTGCCCCAGCGGTTCCTGAGCAGCTCCTGCAGTGCTGCCGCCGGTACCGTTCTGGCGGCTGTAGTTGTTTAAAAAGCCGTTGTTGTTTCCGGCGTAATCTGACGGCAGTTTTCTCGGGCATTTGGGCCTCTTCTAATAAGTGTGCTGTGAGTACATCTGCAAGCATTCACCTGTCGAGGTCAAATGACTGGTGGTGCTCATCTGCCCCCGTGCTACTGCTGCTGCCTCCCGTGAATGCTCATGTGCCTGCGTGCCCCTGTACAGGCACAGATGCACGCGCGCAACACCTGATCCCGCATCCTAATTATTTTTCGCCCGGTTCTCTGAGTTGTTCTGCTTCCGGCTGATGAATGGGAAAGTGTAGTAGTGCTGTTTCATTTCACCAGCCTCTCAAGTGTGGAAATTATGGTAAATTTGAGAACAAGCCAGATTAGATTGATAGTTACACCTCCTCCTTTAATTAGCCAACCACAGGATCTGTGGAGGCAAAGGCCGGGGGGGGGTGTCGGTGTATATAACGTGTATTGTCTATGTGAAAGATTAATCAAAAGGAGTTGCTTGAGGTGGGAAGGCTTTTCCGGAGAGGTTCCACATGTTGTCAGGTAGTCCCTCTGAATGGCAGCTTCCGGTTCGGTCCCTTAGCTTTTGGAAGTGACATTTAGTCTGATATGTGCCAGCCGTGCAATCTACCTAGCCCTGCAAAGTGCAAATATTAACCTAAATGCATATTAAGATACTGTGTGTTAGCTCCTGAACTGAAATAGAGAGCGGGTGTTCCAGCGGAGGCAAGCAAATCGTGTTGACTTACAGTGGCTTGAGGATTTGGCCCATTACCGCTTCTTTATACACTTTTAAAAAGAAATGCCAACTCGATAGTTTAGGCTTTAACTGGAACATGGCAAGTAATTGTATGTTTTGGCGGACCCCTAGTAATGTTGCAGAATCTTTCTCAGAAGTTGTTCCATGGGATAGCCGATTCCTCAGGTAAGAGCTACTTGTTTGTTCAATCCTCCATCTTAGGCCTGCTCCTCAGGTGCGTCCTCCTTCTCGCAGTGATTTCCTAGGAACAGATTTTGAAGAACAGCTCTGATCACAGAATCACAGATTGGTTAGGGTTGGAAAGGAGCTCTGGAGATCATCCAGTCCAACCCCCCTGCCAGAGCAGGGTCACCTACAGCAGGTTGCACAGGATGACCTCCAGGCGGGTTATGAATGTCTCTGGGGTGGGAGACTCTACCGCCTCCCTGGGCAGCCTGTTCCAGCGCTCTGCCACCCTCAAAGTAAAGAAGTTCCTCCTCATGCTTTGATACAAGTTCCTAGGTTCCAGTTTGTACCCGTTACCTCTTGTCCTGGATCATCTTTGATGATCCAGGACAAGAGGAAACGGGCACCAATTGGAACGTAGGAACTTGAACTTGAACTGGAAGGTAGGAACTTGAACTTGAACATAGGATTATCCTTGATGATTCAGGATAGTTGTGTGTCTGACCAGTGTGTCTTTCGAAGGAGGTCCTGGGCCAGCTCCAGCCATGCTGTGCTGAGCAGAGCCCCTGGCAGCAGCCCCACACCTCACTCCCAGTGTGCCTGAATGGAAAAGGTACCAAAGTTGCTCCAACACTTTCTGAAAAACTCTATAGTGTTACCCCACAAGCGCAAAGCGACGGCTAAGCCCGTGAAATGACACCGGTGCTTCCAGAAAATGTCAAGCTTCCTGCCCAAGGGTGACATGCCATGCGGTGGGGTCAGGGCCACGCGCTGAGCACCCGGTGCGCTGGGGTTGCCCCAGCGGTTCCTGAGCAGCTCCTGCAGTGCTGCCGCCGGTACCGTTCTGGCGGCTGTAGTTGTTTAAAAAGCCGTTGTTGTTTCCGGCGTAATCTGACGGCAGTTTTCTCGGGCATTTGGGCCTCTTCTAATAAGTGTGCTGTGAGTACATCTGCAAGCATTCACCTGTCGAGGTCAAATGACTGGTGGTGCTCATCTCCCCCCGTGCTACTGCTGCTGCCTCCCGTGAATGCTCATGTGCCTGTGTGCCCCTGTACAGGCACAGATGCACGCGCGCAACACCTGATCCCGCATCCTAATTATTTTTCGCCCGGTTCTCTGAGTTGTTCTGCTTCCGGCTGATGAATGGGAAAGTGTAGTAGTACTGTTTCATTTCACCAGCCTCTCAAGTGTGGATATTATGGTAAATTTGAGAACAAGCCAGATTAGATTGATAGTTACACCTCCTCCTTTAATTAGCCAACCACAGGATCTGTGGAGGCAAAGGCCGGGGGGGTGTGTCGGTGTATATAAGGTGTATTGTCTATGTGAAAGATTAATCAAAAGGAGTTGCTTGAGGTGGGAAGGCTTTTCCGGAGAGGTTCCACATGTTGTCAGGTAGTCCCTCTGAATGGCAGCTTCCGGTTCGGTCCCTTAGCTTTCGGAAGTGACATTTAGTCTGATATGTGCCAGCCGTGCAATCTACCTAGCCCTGCAAAGTGCAAATATTAACCTAAATGCATATTAAGATACTGTGTGTTAGCTCCTGAACTGCAATAGAGAGCGGGTGTTCCAGCGGAGGCAAGCAAATCGTGTTGATTTACAGTGGCTTGAGGATTTGGCCCATTACCGCTTCTTTATACACTTTTAAAAAGAAATGCCAACTCGATAGTTTAGGCTTTAACTGGAACATGGCAAGTAATTCTGTGTTTTGGCGGACCCCTAGTTATGTTGCAGAATCTTTCTCAGAAGTTGTTCCATGGGATAGCCGATTCCTCAGGTAAGAGCTACTTGTTTGTTCAATCCTCCATCTTAGGCCTGCTCCTCAGGTGCATCCTCCTTCTCGTAGCGATTTCCTAGGAACAGATTTCGAAGAACAGCTCTGATCAAAGAATCACAGATTGGTTAGGGTTGGAAAGGAGCTCTGGAGATCATCCAGTCCAACCCCCTGCCAGAGCAGGGTCACCTACAGCAGATTGCACAGGATGACCTCCAGGCGGGTTATGAATGTCTCTGGGGTGGGAGACTCTACCGCCTCCCTGGGCAGCCTGTTCCAGCGCTCTGCCACCCTCAAAGTAAAGAAGTTCCTCCTCATGCTTTGATACAAGTTCCTAGGTTCCAGTTTGTACCCGTTACCTCTTGTCCTGGATCATCTTTGATGATCCAGGACAAGAGGTAACGGGCACCAATTGGAACGTAGGAACTTGAACTTGAACTGGAAGGTAGGAACTTGAACTTGAACATAGGATTATCCTTGATGATTCAGGATAGCTGTGTGTCTGACCAGTCTGTCTTTCGAAGGAGGTCCTGGGCCAGCTCCAGCCATGCTGTGCTGAGCAGAGCCCCTGGCAGCAGCCCCACAGCTCACTCCCAGTGTGCCTGAATGGAAAAGGCACCAAAGTTGCTCCAACACTTTCTGAAAAACTCTATAGTGTTACCCCACAAGCGCAAAGCGACGGCAAAGCCCGTGAAATGACACCGGTGCTTCCAGAAAATGTCAAGCTTCCTGCCCATGGGTGACATGCCATGAGGTGTGGTGAGGGCCACGCGCTGAGCACCCGGTGCGCTGGAGTTGTTCCAGCGGTTCCTGAGCAGCTCCTGCAGTGCTGCCGCCGGTACCGTTCTGGCGGCTGTAGTTGTTTAAAAAGCCGTTGTTGTTTCCGGCGTAATCTGACAGCAGTTTTCTCGGGCATTTGGGCCTCTTCTAATAAGTGTGCTGTGAGTACATCTGCAAGCATTCACCTGTCGAGGTCAAATGACTGGTGGTGCTCATCTCCCCCCGTGCTACTGCTGCTGCCTCCCGTGAATGCTCATGTGCCTGCGTGCCCCTGTACAGGCACAGATGCACGCGCGCAACACCTGATCCCGCATCCTAATTATTTTTCGCCCGGTTCTCGGAGTTGTTCTGCTTCCGGCTGATGAATGGGAAAGTGTAGTAGTGCTGTTTCATTTCACCAGCCTCTCAAGTGTGGAAATTATGGTAAATTTGAGAACAAGCCAGATTAGATTGATAGTTACACCTCCTCCTTTAATTAGCCAACCACAGGATCTGTGGAGGCAAAGGCCGGGGGGGGGTGTCGGTGTATATAAGGTGTATTGTCTATGTGAAAGATTAATCAAAAGGAGTTGCTTGAGGTGGGAAGGCTTTTCCGGAGAGGTTCCACATGTTGTCAGGTAGTCCCTCTGAATGGCAGCTTCCGGTTCGGTCCCTTAGCTTTCGGAAGTGACATTTAGTCTGATATGTGCCAGCCGTGCAATCTACCTAGCCCTGCAAAGTGCAAATATTAACCTAAATGCATATTAAGATACTGTGTGTTAGCTCCTGAACTGCAATAGAGAGCGGGTGTTCCAGCGGAGGCAAGCAAATCGTGTTGATTTACAGTGGCTGGCGGATTTGGCCCATTACCGCTTCTTTATACACTTTTAAAAAGAAATGCCAACTCGATAGTTTAGGCTTTAACTGGAACATGGCAAGTAATTGTATGTTTTGGCGGACCCCTAGTAATGTTGCAGAATCTTTCTCAGAAGTTGTTCCATGGGATAGCCGATTCCTCAGGTAAGAGCTACTTGTTTGTTCAATCCTCCATCTTAGGCCTGCTCCTCAGGTGCATCCTCCTTCTCGCAGCGATTTCCTAGGAACAGATTTCGAAGAACAGCTCTGATCACAGAATCACAGATTGGTTAGGGTTGGAAAGGAGCTCTGGAGATCATCCAGTCCAACCACCCTGCCAGAGCAGGGTCACCTACAGCAGGTTGCACAGGATGACCTCCAGGCGGGTTTTGAATGTCTCTGGGGTGGGAGACTCTACTGCCTCCCTGGGCAGCCTGTTCCAGCGCTCTGCCACCCTCAAAGTAAAGAAGTTCCTCCTCATGCTTTGATAGAAGTTCCTAGGTTCCAGTTTGTACCCGTTACCTCTTGTCCTGGATCATCAAAAATCATCTTTGATGATCCAGGACAAGAGGTAACGGGCACCAATTGGAACGTAGGAACTTGAACTTGAACTGGAAGGTAGGAACTTGAACTTGAACATAGGATTATCCTTGATGATTCAGGATAGCTGTGTGTCTGACCAGTCTGTCTTTCGAAGGAGGTCCTTGGCCAGCTCCAGCCATGCTGTGCTGAGCAGAGCCCCTGGCAGCAGCCCCACAGCTCACTCCCAGTGTGCCTGAATGGAAAAGGTACCAAAGTTGCTCCAACACTTTCTGAAAAACTCTATAGTGTTACCCCACAAGCGCAAAGCGACGGCAAAGCCCGTGAAATGACACCGGTGCTTCCAGAAAATGTCAAGCTTCCTGCCCAAGGGTGACATGCCATGCGGTGGGGTCAGGGCCACGCGCTGAGCACCCGGTGCGCTGGGGTTGCCCCAGCGGTTCCTGAGCAGCTCCTGCAGTGCTGCCGCCGGTACCGTTCTGGCGGCTGTAGTTGTTTAAAAAGCCGTTGTTGTTTCCGGCGTAATCTGACGGCAGTTTTCTCGGGCATTTGGGCCTCTTCTAATAAGTGTGCTGTGAGTACATCTGCAAGCATTCACCTGTCGAGGTCAAACGACTGGTGGTGCTCATCTGCCCCCGTGCTACTGCTGCTGCCTCCCGTGAATGCTCATGTGCCTGCGTGCCCCTGTACAGGCACAGATGCACGCGCGCAACACCTGATCCCGCATCCTAATTATTTTTCGCCCGGTTCTCTGAGTTGTTCTGCTTCCGGCTGATGAATGGGAAAGTGTAGTAGTGCTGTTTCATTTCACCAGCCTCTCAAGTGTGGAAATTATGGTAAATTTGAGAACAAGCCAGATTAGATTGATAGTTACACCTCCTCCTTTAATTAGCCAACCACAGGATCTGTGGAGGCAAAGGCCGGGGGGGTGTGTCGGTGTATATAAGGTGTATTGTCTATGTGAAAGATTAATCAAAAGGAGTTGCTTGAGGTGGGAAGGCTTTTCCGGAGAGGTTCCACATGTTGTCAGGTAGTCCCTCTGAATGGCAGCTTCCGGTTCGGTCCCTTAGCTTTCGGAAGTGACATTTAGTCTGATATGTGCCAGCCGTGCAATCTACCTAGCCCTGCAAAGTGCAAATATTAACATAAATGCATATTAAGATACTGTGTGTTAGCTCCTGAATTGAAATAGAGAGCGGGTGTTCCAGCGGAGGCAAGCAAATCGTGTTGATTTACAGTGGCTTGAGGATTTGGCCCATTACCGCTTCTTTATACACTTTTAAAACGAAATGCCAACTCGATAGTTTAGGCTTTAACTGGAACATGGCAAGTAATTGTATGTTTTGGCGGACCCCTAGTAATGTTGCAGAATCTTTCTCAGAAGTTGTTCCATGGGATAGCCGATTCCTCAGGTAAGAGCTACTTGTTTGTTCAATCCTCCATCTTAGGCCTGCTCCTCAGGTGCATCCTCCTTCTCGCAGCGATTTCCTAGGAACAGATTTCGAAGAACAGCTCTGATCACAGAATCACAGATTGGTTAGGGTTGGAAAGGAGCTCTGGAGATCATCCAGTCCAACCCCCCTCCCAGAGCAGGGTCACCTACAGTAGGTTGCACAGGATGACCTCCAGGCGGGTTTTGAATGTCTCTGGGGTGGGAGACTCTACCGCCTCCCTGGGCAGCCTGTTCCAGCGCTCTGCCACCCTCAAAGTAAAGAAGTTCCTCCTCATGCTTTGATAGAAGTTCCTAGGTTCCAGTTTGTACCCGTTACCTCTTGTCCTGGATCATCTTTGATGATCCAGGACAAGAGGTAACGAGCACCAATTGGAAGGAAGGAACTTGAACTTGAACTGGAATGTAGGAACTTGAACATAGGATTGTCCTTGATGATTCAGGATAGCTGTGTGTCTGACCAGTCTGTCTTTCGAAGGAGGTCCTGGGCCAGCTCCAGCCATGCTGTGCTGAGCAGAGCCCCTGGCAGCAGCCCCACAGCTCACTCCCAGTGTGCCTGAATGGAAAAGGTACCAAAGTTGCTCCAACACTTTCTGAAAAACTCTATAGTGTTACCCCACAAACGCAAAGCGACGGCAAAGCCCGTGAAATGACACCGGTGCTTCCAGAAAATGTCAAGCTTCCTGCCCAAGGGTGACATGCCATGCGGTGGGGTCAGGGCCACACGCTGAGCACCCGGTGCGCTGGGGTTGCCCCAGCGGTTCCTGAGCAGCTCCTGCAGTGCTGCCGCCGGTACCGTTCTGGCGGCTGTAGTTGTTTAAAAAGCCGTTGTTGTTTCCGGCGTAATCTGACGGCAGTTTTCTCGGGCATTTGGGCCTCTTCTAATAAGTGTGCTGTGAGTACATCTGCAAGCATTCACCTGTCGAGGTCAAATGACTGGTGGTGCTCATCTCCCCCCGTGCTACTGCTGCTGCCTCCCGTGAATGCTCATGTGCCTGCGTGCCCCTGTACAGGCACAGATACACGCGCGCAACACCTGATCCCGCACCCTAATTATTTTTCGCCCGGTTCTCGGAGTTGTTCTGCTTCCGGCTGATGAATGGGAAAGTGTAGTAGTGCTGTTTCATTTCACCAGCCTCTCAAGTGTGGAAATTATGGTAAATTTGAGAACAAGCCAGATTAGATTGATAGTTACACCTCCTCCTTTAATTAGCCAACCACAGGATCTGTGGAGGCAAAGGCCGGGGGGGTGTGTCGGTGTATATAACGTGTATTGTCTATGTGAAAGATTAATCAAAAGGAGTTGCTTGAGGTGGGAAGGCTTTTCCGGAGAGGTTCCACATGTTGTCAGGTAGTCCCTCTGAATGGCAGCTTCCGGTTCGGTCCCTTAGCTTTCGGAAGTGACATTTAGTCTGATATGTGCCAGCCGTGCAATCTACCTAGCCCTGCAAAGTGCAAATATTAACCTAAATGCATATTAAGATACTGTGTGTTAGCTCCTGAACTGAAATAGAGAGCGGGTGTTCCAGCGGAGGCAAGCAAATCGTGTTGATTTAGAGTGGCTTGAGGATTTGGCCCATTACCGCTTCTTTATACACTTTTAAAAAGAAATGCCAACTCGATAGTTTAGGCTTTAACTGGAACATGGCAAGTAATTGTATGTTTTGGCGGACCCCTAGTAATGTTGCAGAATCTTTCTCAGAAGTTGTTCCATGGGATAGCCGATTCCTCAGGTAAGAGCTACTTGTTTGTTCAATCCTCCATCTTAGGCCTGCTCCTCAGGTGCATCCTCCTTCTCGCAGCGATTTCCTAGGAACAGATTTCAAAGAACAGCTCTGATCACAGAATCACAGATTGGTTAGGGTTGGAAAGGAGCTCTGGAGATCATCCAGTCCAACCCTCTGCCAGAGCAGGGTCACCTACAGCAGGTTGCACAGGATGACCTCCAGGCGGGTTTTGAATGTCTCTGGGGTGGGAGACTCTACCGCCTCCCTGGGCAGCCTGTTCCAGCGCTCTGCCACCCTCAAAGTAAAGAAGTTCCTCCTCATGCTTTGATAGAAGTTCCTAGGTTCCAGTTTGTACCCGTTACCTCTTGTCCTGGATCATCTTTGATGATCCAGGACAAGAGGTAACGGGCACCAATTGGAAGGAAGGAACTTGAACTTGAACTGGAATGTAGGAACTTGAACATAGGATTGTCCTTGATGATTCAGGATAGCTGTGTGTCTGACCAGTCTGTCTTTCGAAGGAGGTCCTGGGCCAGCTCCAGCCATGCTGTGCTGAGCAGAGCCCCTGGCAGCAGCCCCACACCTCACTCCCAGTGTGCCTGAATGGAAAAGGTACCAAAGTTGCTCCAACACTTTCTGAAAAACTCTATAGTGTTACCCCACAAGCGCAAAGCGACGGCAAAGCCCGTGAAATGACACCGGTGCTTCCAGAAAATGTCAAGCTTCCTGCCCAAGGGTGACATGCCATGCGGTGGGGTCAGGGCCACACGCTGAGCACCCGGTGCGCTGGGGTTGCCCCAGCGGTTCCTGAGCAGCTCCTGCAGTGCTGCCGCCGGTACCGTTCTGGCGGCTGTAGTTGTTTAAAAAGCCGTTGTTGTTTCCGGCGTAATCTGACGGCAGTTTTCTCGGGCATTTGGGCCTCTTCTAATAAGTGTGCTGTGAGTACATCTGCAAGCATTCACCTGTCGAGGTCAAATGACTGGTGGTGCTCATCTCCCCCCGTGCTACTGCTGCTGCCTCCCGTGAATGCTCATGTGCCTGCGTGCCCCTGTACAGGCACAGATACACGCGCGCAACACCTGATCCCGCATCCTAATTATTTTTCGCCCGGTTCTCGGAGTTGTTCTGCTTCCGGCTGATGAATGGGAAAGTGTAGTAGTGCTGTTTCATTTCACCAGCCTCTCAAGTGTGGAAATTATGGTAAATTTGAGAACAAGCCAGATTAGATTGATAGTTACACCTCCTCCTTTAATTAGCCAACCACAGGATCTGTGGAGGCAAAGGCCGGGGGGGTGTGTCGGTGTATATAAGGTGTATTGTCTATGTGAAAGATTAATCAAAAGGAGTTGCTTGAGGTGGGAAGGCTTTTCCGGAGAGGTTCCACATGTTGTCAGGTAGTCCCTCTGAATGGCAGCTTCCGGTTCGGTCCCTTAGCTTTCGGAAGTGACATTTAGTCTGATATGTGCCAGCCGTGCAATCTACCTAGCCCTGCAAAGTGCAAATATTAACCTAAATGCATATTAAGATACTGTGTGTTAGCTCCTGAACTGCAATAGAGAGCGGGTGTTCCAGCGGAGGCAAGCAAATCGTGTTGATTTACAGTGGCTTGAGGATTTGGCCCATTACCGCTTCTTTATACACTTTTAAAAAGAAATGCCAACTCGATAGTTTAGGCTTTAACTGGAACATGGCAAGTAATTGTATGTTTTGGCGGACCCCTAGTAATGTTGCAGAATCTTTCTCAGAAGTTGTTCCATGGGATAGCCGATTCCTCAGGTAAGAGCTACTTGTTTGTTCAATCCTCCATCTTAGGCCTGCTCCTCAGGTGCGTCCTCCTTCTCGCAGCGATTTCCTAGGAACAGATTTCGAAGAACAGCTCTGATCACAGAATCACAGATTGGTTAGGGTTGGAAAGGAGCTCTGGAGATCATCCAGTCCAACCCCCCTGCCAGAGCAGGGTCACCTACAGCAGGTTGCACAGGATGACCTCCAGGCGGGTTTTGAATGTCTCTGGGGTGGGAGACTCTACCGCCTCCCTGGGCAGCCTGTTCCAGTGCTCTGCCACCCTCAAAGTAAAGAAGTTCCTCCTCATGCTTTGATAGAAGTTCCTAGGTTCCAGTTTGTTCCCGTTACCTCTTGTCCTGGATCATCTTTGATGATCCAGGACAAGAGGTAACGGGCACCAATTGGAACGTAGGAACTTGAACTTCAACTGGAACGTAGGAACTTGAACATAGGATTATCCTTGATGATTCAGGATAGCTGTGTGTCTGACCAGTCTGTCTTTCGAAGGAGGTCCTGGGCCAGCTCCAGCCATGCTGTGCTGAGCAGAGCCCCTGGCAGCAGCCCCACAGCTCACTCCCAGTGTGCCTGAATGGAAAAGGTACCAAAGTTGCTCCAACACTTTCTGAAAAAATCTATAGTGTTACCCCACAAGCGCAAAGCGACGGCAAAGCCCCTGAAATGACACCGGTGCTTCCAGAAAATGTCAAGCTTCCTGCCCAAGGGTGACATGCCATGCGGTGGGGTCAGGGCCACGCGCTGAGCACCTGGTGCGCTGGGGTTGCCCCAGCGGTTCCTGAGCAGCTCCTGCAGTGCTGCCGCCGGTACCGTTCTGGCGGCTGTAGTTGTTTAAAAAGCCGTTGTTGTTTCCGGCGTAATCTGACGGCAGTTTTCTCGGGCATTTGGGCCTCTTCTAATAAGTGTGCTGTGAGTACATCTGCAAGCATTCACCTGTCGAGGTCAAATGACTGGTGGTGCTCATCTCCCCCCGTGCTACTGCTGCTGCCTCCCGTGAATGCTCATGTGCCTGCGTGCCCCTGTACAGGCACAGATGCACGCGCGCAACACCTGATCCCGCATCCTAATTATTTTTCGCCCGGTTCTCTGAGTTGTTCTGCTTCCGGCTGATGAATGGGAAAGTGTAGTAGTGCTGTTTCATTTCACCAGCCTCTCAAGTGTGGAAATTATGGTAAATTTGAGAACAAGCCAGATTAGATTGATAGTTACACCTCCTCCTTTAATTAGCCAACCACAGGATCTGTGGAGGCAAAGGCCGGGGGGGTGTGTCGGTGTATATAACGTGTATTGTCTATGTGAAAGATTAATCAAAAGGAGTTGCTTGAGGTGGGAAGGCTTTTCCGGAGAGGTTCCACATGTTGTCAGGTAGTCCCTCTGAATGGCAGCTTCCGGTTCGGTCCCTTAGCTTTCGGAAGTGACATTTAGTCTGATATGTGCCAGCCGTGCAATCTACCTAGCCCTGCAAAGTGCAAATATTAACCTAAATGCATATTAAGATACTGTGTGTTAGCTCCTGAACTGAAATAGAGAGCGGGTGTTCCAGCGGAGGCAAGCAAATCGTGTTGATTTACAGTGGCTTGAGGATTTGGCCCATTACCGCTTCTTTATACACTTTTAAAAAGAAATGCCAACTCGATAGTTTAGGCTTTAACTGGAACATGGCAAGTAATTGTATGTTTTGGCGGACCCCTAGTAATGTTGCAGAATCTTTCTCAGAAGTTGTTCCATGGGATAGCCGATTCCTCAGGTAAGAGCTACTTGTTTGTTCAATCCTCCATCTTAGGCCTGCTCCTCAGGTGCATCCTCCTTCTCGCAGCGATTTCCTAGGAACAGATTTCAAAGAACAGCTCTGATCACAGAATCACAGATTGGTTAGGGTTGGAAAGGAGCTCTGGAGATCATCCAGTCCAACCCTCTGCCAGAGCAGGGTCACCTACAGCAGGTTGCACAGGATGACCTCCAGGCGGGTTTTGAATGTCTCTGGGGTGGGAGACTCTACCGCCTCCCTGGGCAGCCTGTTCCAGCGCTCTGCCACCCTCAAAGTAAAGAAGTTCCTCCTCATGCTTTGATAGAAGTTCCTAGGTTCCAGTTTGTACCCGTTACCTCTTGTCCTGGATCATCTTTGATGATCCAGGACAAGAGGTAACGGGCACCAATTGGAAGGAAGGAACTTGAACTTGAACTGGAATGTAGGAACTTGAACATAGGATTGTCCTTGATGATTCAGGATAGCTGTGTGTCTGACCAGTCTGTCTTTCGAAGGAGGTCCTGGGCCAGCTCCAGCCATGCTGTGCTGAGCAGAGCCCCTGGCAGCAGCCCCACAGCTCACTCCCAGTGTGCCTGAATGGAAAAGGTACCAAAGTTGCTCCAACACTTTCTGAAAAACTCTATAGTGTTACCCCACAAACGCAAAGCGACGGCAAAGCCCGTGAAATGACACCGGTGCTTCCAGAAAATGTCAAGCTTCCTGCCCAAGGGTGACATGCCATGCGGTGGGGTCAGGGCCACACGCTGAGCACCCGGTGCGCTGGGGTTGCCCCAGCGGTTCCTGAGCAGCTCCTGCAGTGCTGCCGCCGGTACCGTTCTGGCGGCTGTAGTTGTTTAAAAAGCCGTTGTTGTTTGCGACGTAATCTGACGGCAGTTTTCTCGGGCATTTGGGCCTCTTCTAATAAGTGTGCTGTGAGTACATCTGCAAGCATTCACCTGTCGAGGTCAAATGACTGGTGGTGCTCATCTCCCCCCGTGCTACTGCTGCTGCCTCCCGTGAATGCTCATGTGCCTGCGTGCCCCTGTACAGGCACAGATGCACGCGCGCAACACCTGATCCCGCATCCTAATTATTTTTCGCCCGGTTCTCGGAGTTGTTCTGCTTCCGGCTGATGAATGGGAAAGTGTAGTAGTGCTGTTTCATTTCACCAGCCTCTCAAGTGTGGAAATTATGGTAAATTTGAGAACAAGCCAGATTAGATTGATAGTTACACCTCCTCCTTTAATTAGCCAACCACAGGATCTGTGGAGGCAAAGGCCGGGGGGCTGTGTCGGTGTATATAAGGTGTATTGTCTATGTGAAAGATTAATCAAAAGGAGTTGCTTGAGGTGGGAAGGCTTTTCCGGAGAGGTTCCACATGTTGTCAGGTAGTCCCTCTGAATGGCAGCTTCCGGTTCGGTCCCTTAGCTTTCGGAAGTGACATTTAGTCTGATATGTGCCAGCCGTGCAATCTACCTAGCCCTGCAAAGTGCAAATATTAACCTAAATGCATATTAAGATACTGTGTGTTAGCTCCTGAACTGAAATAGAGAGCGGGTGTTCCAGCGGAGGCAAGCAAATCGTGTTGATTTACAGTGGCTTGAGGATTTGGCCCATTACCGCTTCTTTATACACTTTTAAAAAGAAATGCCAACTCGATAGTTTAGGCTTTAACTGGAACATGGCAAGTAATTGTATGTTTTGGCGGACCCCTAGTAATGTTGCAGAATCTTTCTCAGAAGTTGTTCCATGGGATAGCCGATTCCTCAGGTAAGAGCTACTTGTTTGTTCAATCCTCCATCTTAGGCCTGCTCCTCAGGTGCGTCCTCCTTCTCGCAGCGATTTCCTAGGAACAGATTTTGAAGAACAGCTCTGATCACAGAATCACAGATTGGTTAGGGTTGGAAAGGAGCTCTGGAGATCATCCAGTCCAACCCCCCTGCCAGAGCAGGGTCACCTACAGCAGGTTGCACAGGATGACCTCCAGGCGGGTTTTGAATGTCTCTGGGGTGGGAGACTCTACCGCCTCCTTGGGCAGCCTGTTCCAGTGCTCTGCCACCCTCAAAGTAAAGAAGTTCCTCCTCATGCTTTGATAGAAGTTCCTAGGTTCCAGTTTGTACCCGTTACCTCTTGTCCTGGATCATCTTTGATGATCCAGGACAAGAGGTAACGGGCACCAATTGGAACGTAGGAACTTGAACTTGAACTGGAACGTAGGAACTTGAACATAGGATTATCCTTGATGATTCAGGATAGCTGTGTGTCTGACCAGTCTGTCTTTCGAAGGAGGTCCTGGGCCAGCTCCAGCCATGCTGTGCTGAGCAGAGCCCCTGGCAGCAGCCCCACAGCTCACTCCCAGTGTGCCTGAATGGAAAAGGTACCAAAGTTGCTCCAACACTTTCTGAAAAAATCTATAGTGTTACCCCACAAGCGCAAAGCGACGGCAAAGCCCCTGAAATGACACCGGTGCTTCCAGAAAATGTCAAGCTTCCTGCCCAAGGGTGACATGCCATGCGGTGGGGTCAGGGCCACGCGCTGAGCACCTGGTGCGCTGGGGTTGCCCCAGCGGTTCCTGAGCAGCTCCTGCAGTGCTGCCGCCGGTACCGTTCTGGCGGCTGTAGTTGTTTAAAAAGCCGTTGTTGTTTCCGGCGTAATCTGACGGCAGTTTTCTCGGGCATTTGGGCCTCTTCTAATAAGTGTGCTGTGAGTACATCTGCAAGCATTCACCTGTCGAGGTCAAATGACTGGTGGTGCTCATCTCCCCCCGTGCTACTGCTGCTGCCTCCCGTGAATGCTCATGTGCCTGCGTGCCCCTGTACAGGCACAGATGCACGCGCGCAACACCTGATCCCGCATCCTAATTATTTTTCGCCCGGTTCTCTGAGTTGTTCTGCTTCCGGCTGATGAATGGGAAAGTGTAGTAGTGCTGTTTCATTTCACCAGCCTCTCAAGTGTGGAAATTATGGTAAATTTGAGAACAAGCGAGATTAGATTGATAGTTACACCTCCTCCTTTAATTAGCCAACCACAGGATCTGTGGAGGCAAAGGCCGGGGGGGTGTGTCGGTGTATATAACGTGTATTGTCTATGTGAAAGATTAATCAAAAGGAGTTGCTTGAGGTGGGAAGGCTTTTCCGGAGAGGTTCCACATGTTGTCAGGTAGTCCCTCTGAATGGCAGCTTCCGGTTCGGTCCCTTAGCTTTCGGAAGTGACATTTAGTCTGATATGTGCCAGCCGTGCAATCTACCTAGCCCTGCAAAGTGCAAATATTAACCTAAATGCATATTAAGATAGTGTGTGTTAGCTCCTGAACTGAAATAGAGAGCGGGTGTTCCAGCGGAGGCAAGCAAATCGTGTTGATTTACAGTGGCTTGAGGATTTGGCCCATTACCGCTTCTTTATACACTTTTAAAAAGAAATGCCAACTCGATAGTTTAGGCTTTAACTGGAACATGGCAAGTAATTGTATGTTTTGGCGGACCCCTAGTAATGTTGCAGAATCTTTCTCAGAAGTTGTTCCATGGGATAGCCGATTCCTCAGGTAAGAGCTACTTGTTTGTTCAATCCTCCATCTTAGGCCTGCTCCTCAGGTGCGTCCTTCTTCTCGCAGCGATTTCCTAGGAACAGATTTCGAAGAACAGCTCTGATCACAGAATCACAGATTGGTTAGGGTTGGAAAGGACCTCTGGAGATCATCCAGCCCAACCCCCCTGCCAGAGCAGGGTCACCTACAGCAGGTTGCACAGGATGACCTCCAGGCGGGTTTTGAATGTCTCTGGGGTCGGAGACTCTACCGCCTCCCTGGGCAGCCTGTTCCAGTGCTCTGCCACCCTCAAAGTAAAGAAGTTCCTCCTCATGCTTTGATAGAAGTTCCTAGGTTCCAGTTTGTTCCCGTTACCTCTTGTCCTGGATCATCTTTGATGATCCAGGACAAGAGGTAACGGGCACCAATTGGAACGTAGGAACTTGAACTTGAACTGGAACGTAGGAACTTGAACATAGGATTATCCTTGATGATTCAGGATAGCTGTGTGTCTGACCAGTCTGTCTTTCGAAGGAGGTCCTGGGCCAGCTCCAGCCATGCTGTGCTGAGCAGAGCCCCTGGCAGCAGCCCCACAGCTCACTCCCAGTGTGCCTGAATGGAAAAGGTACCAAAGTTGCTCCAACACTTTCTGAAAAAATCTATAGTGTTACCCCACAAGCGCAAAGCGACGGCAAAGCCCCTGAAATGACACCGGTGCTTCCAGAAAATGTCAAGCTTCCTGCCCAAGGGTGACATGCCATGCGGTGGGGTCAGGGCCACGCGCTGAGCACCTGGTGCGCTGGGGTTGCCCCAGCGGTTCCTGAGCAGCTCCTGCAGTGCTGCCGCCGGTACCGTTCTGGCGGCTGTAGTTGTTTAAAAAGCCGTTGTTGTTTCCGGCGTAATCTGACGGCAGTTTTCTCGGGCATTTGGGCCTCTTCTAATAAGTGTGCTGTGAGTACATCTGCAAGCATTCACCTGTCGAGGTCAAATGACTGGTGGTGCTCATCTCCCCCCGTGCTACTGCTGCTGCCTCCCGTGAATGCTCATGTGCCTGCGTGCCCCTGTACAGGCACAGATGCACGCGCGCAACACCTGATCCCGCATCCTAATTATTTTTCGCCCGGTTCTCGGAGTTGTTCTGCTTCCGGCTGATGAATGGGAAAGTGTAGTAGTGCTGTTTCATTTCACCAGCCTCTCAAGTGTGGAAATTATGGTAAATTTGGGAACAAGCCAGATTAGATTGATAGTTACACCTCCTCCTTTAATTAGCCAACCACAGGATCTGTGGAGGCAAAGGCCGGGGGGGTGTGTCGGTGTATATAACGTGTATTGTCTATGTGAAAGATTAATCAAAAGGAGTTGCTTGAGGTGGGAAGGCTTTTCCGGAGAGGTTCCACATGTTGTCAGGTAGTCCCTCTGAATGGCAGCTTCCGGTTCGGTCCCTTAGCTTTCGGAAGTGACATTTAGTCTGATATGTGCCAGCCGTGCAATCTACCTAGCCCTGCAAAGTGCAAATATTAACCTAAATGCATATTAAGATACTGTGTGTTAGCTCCTGAACTGAAATAGAGAGCGGGTGTTCCAGCGGAGGCAAGCAAATCGTGTTGATTTACAGTGGCTTGAGGATTTGGCCCATTACCGCTTCTTTATACACTTTTAAAAAGAAATGCACACTCGATAGTTTAGGCTTTAACTGGAACATGGCAAGTAATTGTATGTTTTGGCGGACCCCTAGTAATGTTGCAGAATCTTTCTCAGAAGTTGTTCCATGGGATAGCCGATTCCTCTGGTAAGAGCTACTTGTTTGTTCAATCCTCCATCTTAGGCCTGCTCCTCAGGTGCGTCCTTCTTCTCGCAGCGATTTCCTAGGAACAGATTTCGAAGAACAGCTCTGATCACAGAATCACAGATTGGTTAGGGTTGGAAAGGACCTCTGGAGATCATCCAGCCCAACCCCCCTGCCAGAGCAGGGTCACCTACAGCAGGTTGCACAGGATGACCTCCAGGCGGGTTTTGAATGTCTCTGGGGTCGGAGACTCTACCGCCTCCCTGGGCAGCCTGTTCCAGGGCTCTGCCACCCTCAAAGTAAAGAAGTTCCTCCTCATGCTTTGATAGAAGTTCCTAGGTTCCAGTTTGTTCCCGTTACCTCTTGTCCTGGATCATCTTTGATGATCCAGGACAAGAGGTAACGGGCACCAATTGGAACGTAGGAACTTGAACTTGAACTGGAACGTAGGAACTTGAACATAGGATTATCCTTGATGATTCAGGATAGCTGTGTGTCTGACCAGTCTGTCTTTCGAAGGAGGTCCTGGGCCAGCTCCAGCCATGCTGTGCTGAGCAGAGCCCCTGGCAGCAGCCCCACAGCTCACTCCCAGTGTGCCTGAATGGAAAAGGTACCAAAGTTGCTCCAACACTTTCTGAAAAAATCTATAGTGTTACCCCACAAGCGCAAAGCGACGGCAAAGCCCCTGAAATGACACCGGTGCTTCCAGAAAATGTCAAGCTTCCTGCCCAAGGGTGACATGCCATGCGGTGGGGTCAGGGCCACGCGCTGAGCACCTGGTGCGCTGGGGTTGCCCCAGCGGTTCCTGAGCAGCTCCTGCAGTGCTGCCGCCGGTACCGTTCTGGCGGCTGTAGTTGTTTAAAAAGCCGTTGTTGTTTCCGGCGTAATCTGACGGCAGTTTTCTCGGGCATTTGGGCCTCTTCTAATAAGTGTGCTGTGAGTACATCTGCAAGCATTCACCTGTCGAGGTCAAATGACTGGTGGTGCTCATCTCCCCCCGTGCTACTGCTGCTGCCTCCCGTGAATGCTCATGTGCCTGCGTGCCCCTGTACAGGCACAGATGCACGCGCGCAACACCTGATCCCGCATCCTAATTATTTTTCGCCCGGTTCTCGGAGTTGTTCTGCTTCCGGCTGATGAATGGGAAAGTGTAGTAGTGCTGTTTCATTTCACCAGCCTCTCAAGTGTGGAAATTATGGTAAATTTGAGAACAAGCCAGATTAGATTGATAGTTACACCTCCTCCTTTAATTAGCCAACCACAGGATCTGTGGAGGCAAAGGCCGGGGGGGTGTGTCGGTGTATATAACGTGTATTGTCTATGTGAAAGATTAATCAAAAGGAGTTGCTTGAGGTGGGAAGGCTTTTCCGGAGAGGTTCCACATGTTGTCAGGTAGTCCCTCTGAATGGCAGCTTCCGGTTCGGTCCCTTAGCTTTCGGAAGTGACATTTAGTCTGATATGTGCCAGCCGTGCAATCTACCTAGCCCTGCAAAGTGCAAATATTAACCTAAATGCATATTAAGATACTGTGTGTTAGCTCCTGAACTGAAATAGAGAGCGGGTGTTCCAGCGGAGGCAAGCAAATCGTGTTGATTTACAGTGGCTTGAGGATTTGGCCCATTACCGCTTCTTTATACACTTTTAAAAAGAAATGCACACTCGATAGTTTAGGCTTTAACTGGAACATGGCAAGTAATTGTATGTTTTGGCGGACCCCTAGTAATGTTGCAGAATCTTTCTCAGAAGTTGTTCCATGGGATAGCCGATTCCTCAGGTAAGAGCTACTTGTTTGTTCAATCCTCCATCTTAGGCCTGCTCCTCAGGTGCGTCCTTCTTCTCGCAGCGATTTCCTAGGAACAGATTTCGAAGAACAGCTCTGATCACAGAATCACAGATTGGTTAGGGTTGGAAAGGACCTCTGGAGATCATCCAGCCCAACCCCCCTGCCAGAGCAGGGTCACCTACAGCAGGTTGCACAGGATGACCTCCAGGCGGGTTTTGAATGTCTCTGGGGTGGGAGACTCTACCGCCTCCCTGGGCAGCCTGTTCCAGCGCTCTGCCACCCTCAAAGTAAAGAAGTTCCTCCTCATGCTTTGATAGAAGTTCCTAGGTTCCAGTTAGCACCCGTTACCTCTTGTCCTGGATCATCTTTGATGATCCAGGACAAGAGGTAACGGGCACCAATTGGAACGTAGGAACTTGAACTTGAACTGGAACGTAGGAACTTGAACATAGGATTGTCATTGATGATTCAGGATAGCTGTGTGTCTGACCAGTCTGTCTTTCGAAGGAGGTCCTGGGCCAGCTCCAGCCATGCTGTGCTGAGCAGAGCCCCTGGCAGCAGCCCCACAGCTCACTCCCAGTGTGCCTGAATGGAAAAGGTACCAAAGTTGCTCCAACACTTTCTGAAAAACTCTATAGTGTTACCCCACAAACGCAAAGCGACGGCAAAGCCCGTGAAATGACACCGGTGCTTCCAGAAAATGTCAAGCTTCCTGCCCAAGGGTGACATGCCATGCGGTGGGGTCAGGGCCACACGCTGAGCACCCGGTGCGCTGGGGTTGCCCCAGCGGTTCCTGAGCAGCTCCTGCAGTGCTGCCGCCGGTACCGTTCTGGCGGCTGTAGTTGTTTAAAAAGCCGTTGTTGTTTCTGACGTAATCTGACGGCAGTTTTCTCGGGCATTTGGGCCTCTTCTAATAAGTGTGCTGTGAGTACATCTGCAAGCATTCACCTGTCGAGGTCAAATGACTGGTGGTGCTCATCTGCCCCCGTGCTACTGCTGCTGCCTCCCGTGAATGCTCATGTGCCTGCGTGCCCCTGTACAGGCACAGATGCACGCGCGCAACACCTGATCCCGCATCCTAATTATTTTTCGCCCGGTTCTCGGAGTTGTTCTGCTTCCGGCTGATGAATGGGAAAGTGTAGTAGTGCTGTTTCATTTCACCAGCCTCTCAAGTGTGGAAATTATGGTAAATTTGAGAACAAGCCAGATTAGATTGATAGTTACACCTCCTCCTTTAATTAGCCAACCACAGGATCTGTGGAGGCAAAGGCCGGGGGGGTGTGTCGGTGTATATAAGGTGTATTGTCTATGTGAAAGATTAATCAAAAGGAGTTGCTTGAGGTGGGAAGGCTTTTCCGGAGAGGTTCCACATGTTGTCAGGTAGTCCCTCTGAATGGCAGCTTCCGGTTCGGTCCCTTAGCTTTCGGAAGTGACATTTAGTCTGATATGTGCCAGCCGTGCAATCTACCTAGCCCTGCAAAGTGCAAATATTAACCTAAATGCATATTAAGATACTGTGTGTTAGCTCCTGAACTGAAATAGAGAGCGGGTGTTCCAGCGGAGGCAAGCAAATCGTGTTGATTTAGAGTGGCTTGAGGATTTGGCCCATTACCGCTTCTTTATACACTTTTAAAAAGAAATGCCAACTCGATAGTTTAGGCTTTAACTGGAACATGGCAAGTAATTGTATGTTTTGGCGGACCCCTAGTAATGTTGCAGAATCTTTCTCAGAAGTTGTTCCATGGGATAGCCGATTCCTCAGGTAAGAGCTACTTGTTTGTTCAATCCTCCATCTTAGGCCTGCTCCTCAGGTGCATCCTCCTTCTCGCAGCGATTTCCTAGGAACAGATTTCAAAGAACAGCTCTGATCACAGAATCACAGATTGGTTAGGGTTGGAAAGGAGCTCTGGAGATCATCCAGTCCAACCCCCTGCCAGAGCAGGGTCACCTACAGCAGGTTGCACAGGATGACCTCCAGGCGGGTTTTGAATGTCTCTGGGGTGGGAGACTCTACCGCCTCCCTGGGCAGCCTGTTCCAGGGCTCTGCCACCCTCAAAGTAAAGAAGTTCCTCCTCATGCTTTGATAGAAGTTCCTAGGTTCCAGTTAGCACCCGTT
This sequence comes from Vanellus vanellus, assembly GCF_965231255.1. Taxonomy (NCBI): domain Eukaryota; kingdom Metazoa; phylum Chordata; class Aves; order Charadriiformes; family Charadriidae; genus Vanellus; species Vanellus vanellus. Next base: position 564,972 of record NW_028128554.1, on the reverse strand, counting down.
ACCTCTTGTCCTGGATCATCTTTGATGATCCAGGACAAGAGGTAACGGGCACCAATTGGAACGTAGGAACTTGAACTTGAACTGGAACGTAGGAACTTGAACATAGGATTGTCCTTGATGATTCAGGATAGCTGTGTGTCTGACCAGTCTGTCTTTCGAAGGAGGTCCTGGGCCAGCTCCAGCCATGCTGTGCTGAGCAGAGCCCCTGGCAGCAGCCCCACAGCTCACTCCCAGTGTGCCTGAATGGAAAAGGTACCAAAGTTGCTCCAACACTTTCTGAAAAACTCTATAGTGTTACCCCACAAACGCAAAGCGACGGCAAAGCCCGTGAAATGACACCGGTGCTTCCAGAAAATGTCAAGCTTCCTGCCCAAGGGTGACATGCCATGCGGTGGGGTCAGGGCCACACGCTGAGCACCCGGTGCGCTGGGGTTGCCCCAGCGGTTCCTGAGCAGCTCCTGCAGTGCTGCCGCCGGTACCGTTCTGGCGGCTGTAGTTGTTTAAAAAGCCGTTGTTGTTTCCGGCGTAATCTGACGGCAGTTTTCTCGGGCATTTGGGCCTCTTCTAATAAGTGTGCTGTGAGTACATCTGCAAGCATTCACCTGTCGAGGTCAAATGACTGGTGGTGCTCATCTCCCCCCGTGCTACTGCTGCTGCCTCCCGTGAATGCTCATGTGCCTGCGTGCCCCTGTACAGGCACAGATGCACGGGCGCAACACCTGATCCCGCATCCTAATTATTTTTCGCCCGGTTCTCGGAGTTGTTCTGCTTCCGGCTGATGAATGGGAAAGTGTAGTAGTGCTGTTTCATTTCACCAGCCTCTCAAGTGTGGAAATTATGGTAAATTTGAGAACAAGCCAGATTAGATTGATAGTTACACCTCCTCCTTTAATTAGCCAACCACAGGATCTGTGGAGGCAAAGGCCGGGGGGGTGTGTCGGTGTATATAAGGTGTATTGTCTATGTGAAAGATTAATCAAAAGGAGTTGCTTGAGGTGGGAAGGCTTTTCCGGAGAGGTTCCACATGTTGTCAGGTAGTCCCTCTGAATGGCAGCTTCCGGTTCGGTCCCTTAGCTTTCGGAAGTGACATTTAGTCTGATATGTGCCAGCCGTGCAATCTACCTAGCCCTGCAAAGTGCAAATATTAACCTAAATGCATATTAAGATACTGTGTGTTAGCTCCTGAACTGAAATAGAGAGCGGGTGTTCCAGCGGAGGCAAGCAAATCGTGTTGATTTACAGTGGCTTGAGGATTTGGCCCATTACCGCTTCTTTATACACTTTTAAAAAGAAATGCCAACTCGATAGTTTAGGCTTTAACTGGAACATGGCAAGTAATTGTATGTTTTGGCGGACCCCTAGTAATGTTGCAGAATCTTTCTCAGAAGTTGTTCCATGGGATAGCCGATTCCTCAGGTAAGAGCTACTTGTTTGTTCAATCCTCCATCTTAGGCCTGCTCCTCAGGTGCATCCTCCTTCTCGCAGCGATTTCCTAGGAACAGATTTCAAAGAACAGCTCTGATCACAGAATCACAGATTGGTTAGGGTTGGAAAGGAGCTCTGGAGATCATCCAGTCCAACCCCCCTGCCAGAGCAGGGTCACCTACAGCAGGTTGCACAGGATGACCTCCAGGCGGGTTTTGAATGTCTCTGGGGTGGGAGACTCTACCGCCTCCCTGGGCAGCCTGTTCCAGCGCTCTGCCACCCTCAAAGTAAAGAAGTTCCTCCTCATGCTTTGATAGAAGTTCCTAGGTTCCAGTTTGTACCCGTTACCTCTTGTCCTGGATCATCTTTGATGATCCAGGACAAGAGGTAACGGGCACCAATTGGAACGTAGGAACTTGAACTTCAACTGGAACGTAGGAACTTGAACTTGAACATAGGATTATCCTTGATGATTCAGGATAGCTGTGTGTCTGACCAGTCTGGCTTTCGAAGGAGGTCCTGGGCCAGCTCCAGCCATGCTGTGCTGAGCAGAGCCCCTGGCAGCAGCCCCACAGCTCACTCCCAGTGTGCCTGAATGGAAAAGGTACCAAAGTTGCTCCAACACTTTCTGAAAAACTCTATAGTGTTACCCCACAAGCGCAAAGCGACGGCAAAGCCCGTGAAATGACACCGGTGCTTCCAGAAAATGTCAAGCTTCCTGCCCAAGGGTGACATGCCATGCGGTGGGGTCAGGGCCACACGCTGAGCACCCGGTGCGCTGGGGTTGCCCCAGCGGTTCCTGAGCAGCTCCTGCAGTGCTGCCGCCGGTACCGTTCTGGCGGCTGTAGTTGTTTAAAAAGCCGTTGTTGTTTCCGGCGTAATCTGACGGCAGTTTTCTCCGGCATTTGGGCCTCTTCTAATAAGTGTGCTGTGAGTACATCTGCAAGCATTCACCTGTCGAGGTCAAATGACTGGTGGTGCTCATCTGCCCCTGTGCTACTGCTGCTGCCTCCCGTGAATGCTCATGTGCCTGCGTGCCCCTGTACAGGCACAGATGCACGCGCGCAACACCTGATCCCGCATCCTAATTATTTTTCGCCCGGTTCTCGGAGTTGTTCTGCTTCCGGCTGATGAATGGGAAAGTGTAGTAGTGCTGTTTCATTTCACCAGCCTCTCAAGTGTGGAAATCATGGTAAATTTGAGAACAAGCGAGATTAGATTGATAGTTACACCTCCTCCTTTAATTAGCCAACCACAGGATCTGTGGAGGCAAAGGCCGGGGGGGTGTGTCGGTGTATATAACGTGTATTGTCTATGTGAAAGATTAATCAAAAGGAGTTGCTTGAGGTGGGAAGGCTTTTCCGGAGAGGTTCCACATGTTGTCAGGTAGTCCCTCTGAATGGCAGCTTCCGGTTCGGTCCCTTAGCTTTCGGAAGTGACATTTAGTCTGATATGTGCCAGCCGTGCAATCTACCTAGCCCTGCAAAGTGCAAATATTAACCTAAATGCATATTAAGATACTGTGTGTTAGCTCCTGAACTGAAATAGAGAGCGGGTGTTCCAGCGGAGGCAAGCAAATCGTGTTGATTTACAGTGGCTTGAGGATTTGGCCCATTACCGCTTCTTTATACACTTTTAAAAAGAAATGCCAACTCGATAGTTTAGGCTTTAACTGGAACATGGCAAGTAATTGTATGTTTTGGCGGACCCCTAGTAATGTTGCAGAATCTTTCTCAGAAGTTGTTCCATGGGATAGCCGATTCCTCAGGTAAGAGCTACTTGTTTGTTCAATCCTCCATCTTAGGCCTGCTCCTCAGGTGCATCCTCCTTCTCGCAGCGATTTCCTAGGAACAGATTTCAAAGAACAGCTCTGATCACAGAATCACAGATTGGTTAGGGTTGGAAAGGAGCTCTGGAGATCATCCAGTCCAACCCTCTGCCAGAGCAGGGTCACCTACAGCAGGTTGCACAGGATGACCTCCAGGCGGGTTTTGAATGTTTCTGGGGTGGGAGACTCTACCGCCTCCCTGGGCAGCCTGTTCCAGCGCTCTGCCACCCTCAAAGTAAAGAAGTTCCTCCTCATGCTTTGATAGAAGTTCCTAGGTTCCAGTTTGTACCCGTTACCTCTTGTCCTGGATCATCTTTGATGATCCAGGACAAGAGGTAACGGGCACCAATTGGAAGGAAGGAACTTGAACTTGAACTGGAATGTAGGAACTTGAACATAGGATTGTCCTTGATGATTCAGGATAGCTGTGTGTCTGACCAGTCTGTCTTTCGTAGGAGGTCCTGGGCCAGCTCCAGCCATGCTGTGCTGAGCAGAGCCCCTGGCAGCAGCCCCACAGCTCACTCCCAGTGTGCCTGAATGGAAAAGGTACCAAAGTTGCTCCAACACTTTCTGAAAAACTCTATAGTGTTACCCCACAAGCGCAAAGCGACGGCAAAGCCCGTGAAATGACACCGGTGCTTCCAGAAAATGTCAAGCTTCCTGCCCAAGGGTGACATGCCATGCGGTGGGGTCAGGGCCACGCGCTGAGCACCCGGTGCGCTGGGGTTGCCCCAGCGGTTCCTGAGCAGCTCCTGCAGTGCTGTCGCCGGTACCGTTCTGGCGGCTGTAGTTGTTTAAAAAGCCGTTGTTGTTTCCGGCGTAATCTGACGGCAGTTTTCTCGGGCATTTGGGCCTCTTCGAATAAGTGTGCTGTGAGTACATCTGCAAGCATTCACCTGTCGAGGTCAAATGACTGGTGGTGCTCATCTGCCCCCGTGCTACTGCTGCTGCCTCCCGTGAATGCTCATGTGCCTGCGTGCCCCTGTACAGGCACAGATGCACGCGCGCAACACCTGATCCCGCATCCTAATTATTTTTCGCCCGGTTCTCGGAGTTGTTCTGCTTCCGGCTGATGAATGGGAAAGTGTAGTAGTGCTGTTTCATTTCACCAGCCTCTCAAGTGTGGAAATTATGGTAAATTTGAGAACAAGCCAGATTAGATTGATAGTTACACCTCCTCCTTTAATTAGCCAACCACAGGATCTGTGGAGGCAAAGGCCGGGGGGGTGTGTCGGTATATATAACGTGTATTGTCTATGTGAAAGATTAATCAAAAGGAGTTGCTTGAGGTGGGAAGGCTTTTCCGGAGAGGTTCCACATGTTGTCAGGTAGTCCCTCTGAATGGCAGCTTCCGGTTCGGTCCCTTAGCTTTCAGAAGTGACATTTAGTCTGATATGTGCCAGCCGTGCAATCTACCTAGCCCTGCAAAGTGCAAATATTAACCTAAATGCATATTAAGATAGTGTGTGTTAGCTCCTGAACTGAAATAGAGAGCGGGTGTTCCAGCGGAGGCAAGCAAATCGTGTTGATTTAGAGTGGCTTGAGGATTTGGCCCATTACCGCTTCTTTATACACTTTTAAAAAGAAATGCCAACTCGATAGTTTAGGCTTTAACTGGAACATGGCAAGTAATTGTATGTTTTGGCGGACCCCTAGTAATGTTGCAGAATCTTTCTCAGAAGTTGTTCCATGGGATAGCCGATTCCTCAGGTAAGAGCTACTTGTTTGTTCAATCCTCCATCTTAGGCCTGCTCCTCAGGTGCATCCTCCTTCTCGCAGCGATTTCCTAGGAACAGATTTCGAAGAACAGCTCTGATCACAGAATCACAGATTGGTTAGGGTTGGAAAGGAGCTCTGGAGATCATCCAGTCCAACCCCCTGCCAGAGCAGGGTCACCTACAGCAGGTTGCACAGGATGACCTCCAGGCGGGTTTTGAATGTCTCTGGGGTGGGAGACTCTACTGCCTCCCTGGGCAGCCTGTTCCAGCGCTCTGCCACCCTCAAAGTAAAGAAGTTCCTCCTCATGCTTTGATAGAAGTTCCTACGTTCCAGTTTGTACCCGTTACCTCTTGTCCTGGATCATCTTTGATGATCCAGGACAAGAGGTAACGGGCACCAATTGGAACGTAGGAACTTGAACTTGAACTGGAACGTAGGAACTTGAACATAGGATTATCCTTGATGATTCAGGATAGCTGTGTGTCTGACCAGTCTGTCTTTCGAAGGAGGTCCTGGGCCAACTCCAGCCATGCTGTGCTGAGCAGAGCCATTGGCAGAAGCCCCACAGCTCACTCCCAGTGTGCCTGAATGGAAAAGGTACCAAAGTTGCTCCAACACTTTCTGAAAAACTCTATAGTGTTACCCCACAAGCGCAAAGCGACGGCAAAGCCCGTGAAATGACACCGGTGCTTCCAGAAAATGTCAAGCTTCCTGCCCAAGGGTGACATGCCATGCGGTGGGGTCAGGGCCACGCGCTGAGCACCCGGTGCGCTGGGGTTGCCCCAGCGGTTCCTGAGCAGCTCCTGCAGTGCTGCCGCCGGTACCGTTCTGGCGGCTGTAGTTGTTTAAAAAGTTGTTGTTGTTTCCGGCGTAATCTGACGGCAGTTTTCTCGGGCATTTGGGCCTCTTCTAATAAGTGTGCTGTGAGTACATCTGCAAGCATTCACCTGTCGAGGTCAAATGACTGGTGGTGCTCATCTCCCCCCGTGCTACTGCTGCTGCCTCCCATGAATGCTCATGTGCCTGCGTGCCCCTGTACAGGCACAGATGCACGCGCGCAACACCTGATCCCGCATCCTAATTATTTTTCGCCCGGTTCTCTGAGTTGTTCTGCTTCCGGCTGATGAATGGGAAAGTGTAGTAGTGCTGTTTCATTTCACCAGCCTCTCAAGTGTGGAAATTATGGTAAATTTGAGAACAAGCCAGATTAGATTGATAGTTACAGCTCCTCCTTTAATTAGCCAACCACAGGATCTGTGGAGGCAAAGGCCGGGGGGGGTGTGTCGGTGTATATAAGGTGTATTGTTAATGTGAAAGATTAATCAAAAGGAGTTGCTTGAGGTGGGAAGGCTTTTCCGGAGAGGTTCCACATGTTGTCAGGTAGTCCCTCTGAATGGCAGCTTCCGGTTCGGTCCCTTAGCTTTCGGAAGTGACATTTAGTCTGATATGTGCCAGCCGTGCAATCTACCTAGCCCTGCAAAGTGCAAATATTAACCTAAATGCATATTAAGATACTGTGTGTTAGCTCCTGAACTGAAATAGAGAGCGGGTGTTCCAGCGGAGGCAAGCAAATCGTGTTGATTTACAGTGGCTTGAGGATTTGGCCCATTACCGCTTCTTTATACACTTTTAAAAAGAAATGCCAACTCGATAGTTTAGGCTTTAACTGGAACATGGCAAGTAATTGTATGTTTTGGCGGACCCCTAGTAATGTTGCAGAATCTTTCTCAGAAGTTGTTCCATGGGATAGCCGATTCCTCAGGTAAGAGCTACTTGTTTGTTCAATCCTCCATCTTAGGCCTGCTCCTCAGGTGCATCCTCCTTCTCGCAGCGATTTCCTAGGAACAGATTTCAAAGAACAGCTCTGATCACAGAATCACAGATTGGTTAGGGTTGGAAAGGAGCTCTGGAGATCATCCAGTCCAACCCTCTGCCAGAGCAGGGTCACCTACAGCAGGTTGCACAGGATGACCTCCAGGCGGGTTTTGAATGTTTCTGGGGTGGGAGACTCTACCGCCTCCCTGGGCAGCCTGTTCCAGCGCTCTGCCACCCTCAAAGTAAAGAAGTTCCTCCTCATGCTTTGATAGAAGTTCCTAGGTTCCAGTTTGTACCCGTTACCTCTTGTCCTGGATCATCTTTGATGATCCAGGACAAGAGGTAACGGGCACCAATTGGAAGGAAGGAACTTGAACTTGAACTGGAATGTAGGAACTTGAACATAGGATTGTCCTTGATGATTCAGGATAGCTGTGTGTCTGACCAGTCTGTCTTTCGTAGGAGGTCCTGGGCCAGCTCCAGCCATGCTGTGCTGAGCAGAGCCCCTGGCAGCAGCCCCACAGCTCACTCCCAGTGTGCCTGAATGGAAAAGGTACCAAAGTTGCTCCAACACTTTCTGAAAAACTCTATAGTGTTACCCCACAAGCGCAAAGCGACGGCAAAGCCCGTGAAATGACACCGGTGCTTCCAGAAAATGTCAAGCTTCCTGCCCAAGGGTGACATGCCATGCGGTGGGGTCAGGGCCACGCGCTGAGCACCCGGTGCGCTGGGGTTGCCCCAGCGGTTCCTGAGCAGCTCCTGCAGTGCTGTCGCCGGTACCGTTCTGGCGGCTGTAGTTGTTTAAAAAGCCGTTGTTGTTTCCGGCGTAATCTGACGGCAGTTTTCTCGGGCATTTGGGCCTCTTCGAATAAGTGTGCTGTGAGTACATCTGCAAGCATTCACCTGTCGAGGTCAAATGACTGGTGGTGCTCATCTGCCCCCGTGCTACTGCTGCTGCCTCCCGTGAATGCTCATGTGCCTGCGTGCCCCTGTACAGGCACAGATGCACGCGCGCAACACCTGATCCCGCATCCTAATTATTTTTCGCCCGGTTCTCGGAGTTGTTCTGCTTCCGGCTGATGAATGGGAAAGTGTAGTAGTGCTGTTTCATTTCACCAGCCTCTCAAGTGTGGAAATTATGGTAAATTTGAGAACAAGCCAGATTAGATTGATAGTTACACCTCCTCCTTTAATTAGCCAACCACAGGATCTGTGGAGGCAAAGGCCGGGGGGGTGTGTCGGTATATATAACGTGTATTGTCTATGTGAAAGATTAATCAAAAGGAGTTGCTTGAGGTGGGAAGGCTTTTCCGGAGAGGTTCCACATGTTGTCAGGTAGTCCCTCTGAATGGCAGCTTCCGGTTCGGTCCCTTAGCTTTCAGAAGTGACATTTAGTCTGATATGTGCCAGCCGTGCAATCTACCTAGCCCTGCAAAGTGCAAATATTAACCTAAATGCATATTAAGATAGTGTGTGTTAGCTCCTGAACTGAAATAGAGAGCGGGTGTTCCAGCGGAGGCAAGCAAATCGTGTTGATTTAGAGTGGCTTGAGGATTTGGCCCATTACCGCTTCTTTATACACTTTTAAAAAGAAATGCCAACTCGATAGTTTAGGCTTTAACTGGAACATGGCAAGTAATTGTATGTTTTGGCGGACCCCTAGTAATGTTGCAGAATCTTTCTCAGAAGTTGTTCCATGGGATAGCCGATTCCTCAGGTAAGAGCTACTTGTTTGTTCAATCCTCCATCTTAGGCCTGCTCCTCAGGTGCATCCTCCTTCTCGCAGCGATTTCCTAGGAACAGATTTCGAAGAACAGCTCTGATCACAGAATCACAGATTGGTTAGGGTTGGAAAGGAGCTCTGGAGATCATCCAGTCCAACCCCCTGCCAGAGCAGGGTCACCTACAGCAGGTTGCACAGGATGACCTCCAGGCGGGTTTTGAATGTCTCTGGGGTGGGAGACTCTACTGCCTCCCTGGGCAGCCTGTTCCAGCGCTCTGCCACCCTCAAAGTAAAGAAGTTCCTCCTCATGCTTTGATAGAAGTTCCTACGTTCCAGTTTGTACCCGTTACCTCTTGTCCTGGATCATCTTTGATGATCCAGGACAAGAGGTAACGGGCACCAATTGGAACGTAGGAACTTGAACTTGAACTGGAACGTAGGAACTTGAACATAGGATTATCCTTGATGATTCAGGATAGCTGTGTGTCTGACCAGTCTGTCTTTCGAAGGAGGTCCTGGGCCAACTCCAGCCATGCTGTGCTGAGCAGAGCCATTGGCAGAAGCCCCACAGCTCACTCCCAGTGTGCCTGAATGGAAAAGGTACCAAAGTTGCTCCAACACTTTCTGAAAAACTCTATAGTGTTACCCCACAAGCGCAAAGCGACGGCAAAGCCCGTGAAATGACACCGGTGCTTCCAGAAAATGTCAAGCTTCCTGCCCAAGGGTGACATGCCATGCGGTGGGGTCAGGGCCACGCGCTGAGCACCCGGTGCGCTGGGGTTGCCCCAGCGGTTCCTGAGCAGCTCCTGCAGTGCTGCCGCCGGTACCGTTCTGGCGGCTGTAGTTGTTTAAAAAGTTGTTGTTGTTTCCGGCGTAATCTGACGGCAGTTTTCTCGGGCATTTGGGCCTCTTCTAATAAGTGTGCTGTGAGTACATCTGCAAGCATTCACCTGTCGAGGTCAAATGACTGGTGGTGCTCATCTCCCCCCGTGCTACTGCTGCTGCCTCCCATGAATGCTCATGTGCCTGCGTGCCCCTGTACAGGCACAGATGCACGCGCGCAACACCTGATCCCGCATCCTAATTATTTTTCGCCCGGTTCTCTGAGTTGTTCTGCTTCCGGCTGATGAATGGGAAAGTGTAGTAGTGCTGTTTCATTTCACCAGCCTCTCAAGTGTGGAAATTATGGTAAATTTGAGAACAAGCCAGATTAGATTGATAGTTACAGCTCCTCCTTTAATTAGCCAACCACAGGATCTGTGGAGGCAAAGGCCGGGGGGGGTGTGTCGGTGTATATAAGGTGTATTGTTAATGTGAAAGATTAATCAAAAGGAGTTGCTTGAGGTGGGAAGGCTTTTCCGGAGAGGTTCCACATGTTGTCAGGTAGTCCCTCTGAATGGCAGCTTCCGGTTCGGTCCCTTAGCTTTCGGAAGTGACATTTAGTCTGATATGTGCCAGCCGTGCAATCTACCTAGCCCTGCAAAGTGCAAATATTAACCTAAATGCATATTAAGATACTGTGTGTTAGCTCCTGAACTGAAATAGAGAGCGGGTGTTCCAGCGGAGGCAAGCAAATCGTGTTGATTTAGAGTGGCTTGAGGATTTGGCCCATTACCGCTTCTTTATACACTTTTAAACAGAAATGCCAACTCGATAGTTTAGGCTTTAACTGGAACATGGCAAGTAATTGTATGTTTTGGCGGACCCCTAGTAATGTTGCAGAATCTTTCTCAGAAGTTGTTCCATGGGATAGCCGATTCCTCAGGTAAGAGCTACTTGTTTGTTCAATCCTCCATCTTAGGCCTGCTCCTCAGGTGCATCCTCCTTCTCGCAGCGATTTCCTAGGAACAGATTTCGAAGAACAGCTCTGATCACAGAATCACAGATTGGTTAGGGTTGGAAAGGACCTCTGGAGATCATCCAGTCCAACCCCCCTGCCAGAGCAGGGTCACCTACAGCAGGTTGCACAGGATGACCTCCAGGCGGGTTTTGAATGTTTCTGGGGTCGGAGACTCTACCGCCTCCCTGGGCAGCCTGTTCCAGCGCTCTGCCACCCTCAAAGTAAAGAAGTTCCTCCTCATGCTTTGATAGAAGTTCCTAGGTTCCAGTTTGTACCCGTTACCTCTTGTCCTGGATCATCTTTGATGATCCAGGACAAGAGGTAACGGGCACCAATTGGAACGTAGGAACTTGAACTTGAACTGGAACGTAGGAACTTGAACATAGGATTATCCTTGATGATTCAGGATAGCTGTGTGTCTGACCAGTCTGTCTTTCGAAGGAGGTCCTGGACCAGCTCCAGCCATGCTGTGCTGAGCAGAGCCCCTGGCAGCAGCCCCACACCTCACTCCCAGTGTGCCTGAATGGAAAAGGTACCAAAGTTGCTGCAACACTTTCTGAAAAACTCTATAGTGTTACCCCACAAGCGCAAAGCGACGGCAAAGCCCGTGAAATGACACCGGTGCTTCCAGAAAATGTCAAGCTTCCTGCCCAAGGGTGACATGCCATGCGGTGGGGTCAGGGCCACGCGCTGAGCACCCGGTGCGCTGGGGTTGCCCCAGCGGTTCCTGAGCAGCTCCTGCAGTGCTGCCGCCGGTACCGTTCTGGCGGCTGTAGTTGTTTAAAAAGCCGTTGTTGTTTCCGGCGTAATCTGACGGCAGTTTTCTCGGGCATTTGGGCCTCTTCTAATAAGTGTGCTGTGAGTACATCTGCAAGCATTCACCTGTCGAGGTCAAATGACTGGTGGTGCTCATCTGCCCCCGTGCTACTGCTGCTGCCTCCCGTGAATGCTCATGTGCCTGCGTGCCCCTGTACAGGCACAGATGCACGCGCGCAACACCTGATCCCGCATCCTAATTATTTTTCGCCCGGTTCTCTGAGTTGTTCTGCTTCCGGCTGATGAATGGGAAAGTGTAGTAGTGCTGTTTCATTTCACCAGCCTCTCAAGTGTGGAAATTATGGTAAATTTGAGAACAAGCGAGATTAGATTGATAGTTACACCTCCTCCTTTAATTAGCCAACCACAGGATCTGTGGAGGCAAAGGCCGGGGGGGTGTGTCGGTGTATATAACGTGTATTGTCTATGTGAAAGATTAATCAAAAGGAGTTGCTTGAGGTGGGAAGGCTTTTCCGGAGAGGTTCCACATGTTGTCAGGTAGTCCCTCTGAATGGCAGCTTCCGGTTCGGTCCCTTAGCTTTCGGAAGTGACATTTAGTCTGATATGTGCCAGCCGTGCAATCTACCTAGCCCTGCAAAGTGCAAATATTAACCTAAATGCATATTAAGATAGTGTGTGTTAGCTCCTGAACTGAAATAGAGAGCGGGTGTTCCAGCGGAGGCAAGCAAATCCTGTTGATTTACAGTGGCTTGAGGATTTGGCCCATTACCGCTTCTTTATACACTTTTAAACAGAAATGCCAACTCGATAGTTTAGGCTTTAACTGGAACATGGCAAGTAATTGTATGTTTTGGCGGACCCCTAGTAATGTTGCAGAATCTTTCTCAGAAGTTGTTCCATGGGATAGCCGATTCCTCAGGTAAGAGCTACTTGTTTGTTCAATCCTCCATCTTAGGCCTGCTCCTCAGGTGCATCCTCCTTCTCGCAGCGATTTCCTAGGAACAGATTTCGAAGAACAGCTCTGATCACAGAATCACAGATTGGTTAGGGTTGGAAAGGAGCTCTGGAGATCATCCAGTCCAACCCCCCTGCCAGAGCAGGGTCACCTACAGCAGGTTGCACAGGATGACCTCCAGGCGGGTTTTGAATGTTTCTGGGGTGGGAGACTCTACCGCCTCCCTGGGCAGCCTGTTCCAGCGCTCTGCCACCCTCAAAGTAAAGAAGTTCCTCCTCATGCTTTGATAGAAGTTCCTAGGTTCCAGTTTGTACCCGTTACCTCTTGTCCTGGATCATCTTTGATGATCCAGGACAAGAGGTAACGGGCACCAATTGGAACGTAGGAACTTGAACTTGAACTGGAACGTAGGAACTTGAACATAGGATTATCCTTGATGATTCAGGATAGCTGTGTGTCTGACCAGTCTGTCTTTCGAAGGAGGTCCTGGACCAGCTCCAGCCATGCTGTGCTGAGCAGAGCCCCTGGCAGCAGCCCCACAGCTCACTCCCAGTGTGCCTGAATGGAAAAGGTACCAAAGTTGCTGCAACACTTTCTGAAAAACTCTATAGTGTTACCCCACAAGCGCAAAGCGACGGCAAAGCCCGTGAAATGACACCGGTGCTTCCAGAAAATGTCAAGCTTCCTGCCCAAGGGTGACATGCCATGCGGTGGGGTCAGGGCCACGCGCTGAGCACCCGGTGCGCTGGGGTTGCCCCAGCGGTTCCTGAGCAGCTCCTGCAGTGCTGCCGCCGGTACCGTTCTGGCGGCTGTAGTTGTTTAAAAAGCCGTTGTTGTTTCCGGCGTAATCTGACGGCAGTTTTCTCGGGCATTTGGGCCTCTTCTAATAAGTGTGCTGTGAGTACATCTGCAAGCATTCACCTGTCGAGGTCAAATGACTGGTGGTGCTCATCTGCCCCCGTGCTACTGCTGCTGCCTCCCGTGAATGCTCATGTGCCTGCGTGCCCCTGTACAGGCACAGATGCACGCGCGCAACACCTGATCCCGCATCCTAATTATTTTTCGCCCGGTTCTCTGAGTTGTTCTGCTTCCGGCTGATGAATGGGAAAGTGTAGTAGTGCTGTTTCATTTCACCAGCCTCTCAAGTGTGGAAATTATGGTAAATTTGAGAACAAGCGAGATTAGATTGATAGTTACACCTCCTCCTTTAATTAGCCAACCACAGGATCTGTGGAGGCAAAGGCCGGGGGGGTGTGTTGGTGTATATAACGTGTATTGTCTATGTGAAAGATTAATCAAAAGGAGTTGCTTGAGGTGGGAAGGCTTTTCCGGAGAGGTTCCACATGTTGTCAGGTAGTCCCTCTGAATGGCAGCTTCCGGTTCGGTCCCTTAGCTTTCGGAAGTGACATTTAGTCTGATATGTGCCAGCCGTGCAATCTACCTAGCCCTGCAAAGTGCAAATATTAACCTAAATGCATATTAAGATAGTGTGTGTTAGCTCCTGAACTGAAATAGAGAGCGGGTGTTCCAGCGGAGGCAAGCAAATCCTGTTGATTTACAGTGGCTTGAGGATTTGGCCCATTACCGCTTCTTTATACACTTTTAAACAGAAATGCCAACTCGATAGTTTAGGCTTTAACTGGAACATGGCAAGTAATTGTATGTTTTGGCGGACCCCTAGTAATGTTGCAGAATCTTTCTCAGAAGTTGTTCCATGGGATAGCCGATTCCTCAGGTAAGAGCTACTTGTTTGTTCAATCCTCCATCTTAGGCCTGCTCCTCAGGTGCATCCTCCTTCTCGCAGCGATTTCCTAGGAACAGATTTCGAAGAACAGCTCTGATCACAGAATCACAGATTGGTTAGGGTTGGAAAGGACCTCTGGAGATCATCCAGCCCAACCCCCCTGCCAGAGCAGGGTCACCTACAGCAGGTTGCACAGGATGACCTCCAGGCGGGTTTTGAATGTTTCTGGGGTGGGAGACTCTACCGCCTCCCTGGGCAGCCTGTTCCAGCGCTCTGCCACCCTCAAAGTAAAGAAGTTCCTCCTCATGCTTTGATAGAAGTTCCTAGGTTCCAGTTTGTACCCGTTACCTCTTGTCCTGGATCATCTTTGATGATCCAGGACAAGAGGTAACGGGCACCAATTGGAACGTAGGAACTTGAACTTCAACTGGAACGTAGGAACTTGAACATAGGATTATCCTTGATGATTCAGGATAGCTGTGTGTCTGACCAGTCTGTCTTTCGAAGGAGGTCCTGGACCAGCTCCAGCCATGCTGTGCTGAGCAGAGCCCCTGGCAGCAGCCCCACAGCTCACTCCCAGTGTGCCTGAATGGAAAAGGTACCAAAGTTGCTCCAACACTTTCTGAAAAACTCTATAGTGTTACCCCACAAGCGCAAAGCGACGGCAAAGCCCGTGAAATGACACCGGTGCTTCCAGAAAATGTCAAGCTTCCTGCCCAAGGGTGACATGCCATGCGGTGGGGTCAGGGCCACGCGCTGAGCACCCGGTGCGCTGGGGTTGCCCCAGCGGTTCCTGAGCAGCTCCTGCAGTGCTGCCGCCGGTACCGTTCTGGCGGCTGTAGTTGTTTAAAAAGCCGTTGTTGTTTCCGGCGTAATCTGACGGCAGTTTTCTCGGGCATTTGGGCCTCTTCTAATAAGTGTGCTGTGAGTACATCTGCAAGCATTCACCTGTCGAGGTCAAATGACTGGTGGTGCTCATCTCCCCCCGTGCTACTGCTGCTGCCTCCCATGAATGCTCATGTGCCTGCGTGCCCCTGTACAGGCACAGATGCACGCGCGCAACACCTGATCCCGCATCCTAATTATTTTTCGCCCGGTTCTCGGAGTTGTTCTGCTTCCGGCTGATGAATGGGAAAGTGTAGTAGTGCTGTTTCATTTTACCAGCCTCTCAAGTGTGGAAATTATGGTAAATTTGAGAACAAGCCAGATTAGATTGATAGTTACACCTCCTCCTTTAATTAGCCAACCACAGGATCTGTGGAGGCAAAGGCCGGGGGGGTGTGTTGGTGTATATAACGTGTATTGTCTATGTGAAAGATTAATCAAAAGGAGTTGCTTGAGGTGGGAAGGCTTTTCCGGAGAGGTTCCACATGTTGTCAGGTAGTCCCTCTGAATGGCAGCTTCCGGTTCGGTCCCTTAGCTTTCGGAAGTGACATTTAGTCTGATATGTGCCAGCCGTGCAATCTACCTAGCCCTGCAAAGTGCAAATATTAACCTAAATGCATATTAAGATACTGTGTGTTAGCTCCTGAACTGAAATAGAGAGCGGGTGTTCCAGCGGAGGCAAGCAAATCGTGTTGATTTAGAGTGGCTTGAGGATTTGGCCCATTACCGCTTCTTTATACACTTTTAAAAAGAAATGCCAACTCGATAGTTTAGGCTTTAACTGGAACATGGCAAGTAATTGCATGTTTTGGCGGACCCCTAGTAATGTTGCAGAATCTTTCTCTGAAGTTGTTCCATGGGATAGCCGATTCCTCAGGTAAGAGCTACTTGTTTGTTCAATCCTCCATCTTAGGCCTGCTCCTCAGGTGCATCCTCCTTCTCGCAGCGATTTCCTAGGAACAGATTTCGAAGAACAGCTCTGATCACAGAATCACAGATTGGTTAGGGTTGGAAAGGAGCTCTGGAGATCATCCAGTCCAACCCCCTGCCAGAGCAGGGTCACCTACAGCAGGTTGCACAGGATGACTTCCAGGCGGGTTTTGAATGTCTCTGGGGTGGGAGACTCTACTGCCTCCCTGGGCAGCCTGTTCCAGCGCTCTGCCACCCTCAAAGTAAAGAAGTTCCTCCTCATGCTTTGATAGAAGTTCCTAGGTTCCAGTTTGTACCCGTTACCTCTTGTCCTGGATCATCTTTGATGATCCAGGACAAGAGGTAACGGGCACCAATTGGAACGTAGGAACTTGAACTTGAACTGGAACGTAGGAACTTGAACATAGGATTATCCTTGATGATTCAGGATAGCTGTGTGTCTGACCAGTCTGTCTTTCGAAGGAGGTCCTGGGCCAGCTCCAGCCATGCTGTGCTGAGCAGAGCCCCTGGCAGCAGCCCCACACCTCACTCCCAGTGTGCCTGAATGGAAAAGGTACCAAAGTTGCTCCAACACTTTCTGAAAAACTCTATAGTGTTACCCCACAAGCGCAAAGCGACGGCAAAGCCCGTGAAATGACACCGGTGCTTCCAGAAAATGCCAAGCTTCCTGCCCAAGGGTGACATGCCATGCGGTGGGGTCAGGGCCACGCGCTGAGCACCCGGTGCGCTGGGGTTGCCCCAGCGGTTCCTGAGCAGCTCCTGCAGTGCTGCCGCCGGTACCGTTCTGGCGGCTGTAGTTGTTTAAAAAGTTGTTGTTGTTTCCGGCGTAATCTGACGGCAGTTTTCTCGGGCATTTGGGCCTCTTCTAATAAGTGTGCTGTGAGTACATCTGCAAGCATTCACCTGTCGAGGTCAAATGACTGGTGGTGCTCATCTCCCCCCGTGCTACTGCTGCTGCCTCCCATGAATGCTCATGTGCCTGCGTGCCCCTGTACAGGCACAGATGCACGCGCGCAACACCTGATCCCGCATCCTAATTATTTTTCGCCCGGTTCTCGGAGTTGTTCTGCTTCCGGCTGATGAATGGGAAAGTGTAGTAGTGCTGTTTCATTTCACCAGCCTCTCAAGTGTGGAAATTATGGTAAATTTGAGAACAAGCCAGATTAGATTGATAGTTACACCTCCTCCTTTAATTAGCCAACCGCAGGGTCTGTGGAGGCAAAGGCCGGGGGGGTGTGTCGGTATATATAACGTGTATTGTCTATGTGAAAGATTAATCAAAAGGAGTTGCTTGAGGTGGGAAGGCTTTTCCGGAGAGGTTCCACATGTTGTCAGGTAGTCCCTCTGAATGGCAGCTTCCGGTTCGGTCCCTTAGCTTTCGGAAGTGACATTTAGTCTGATATGTGCCAGCCGTGCAATCTACCTAGCCCTGCAAAGTGCAAATATTAACCTAAATGCATATTAAGATAGTGTGTGTTAGCTCCTGAACTGAAATAGAGAGCGGGTGTTCCAGCGGAGGCAAGCAAATCCTGTTGATTTACAGTGGCTTGAGGATTTGGCCCATTACCGCTTCTTTATCCACTTTTAAACAGAAATGCCAACTCGATAGTTTAGGCTTTAACTGGAACATGGCAAGTAATTGTATGTTTTGGCGGACCCCTAGTAATGTTGCAGAATCTTTCTCAGAAGTTGTTCCATGGGATAGCCGATTCCTCAGGTAAGAGCTACTTGTTTGTTCAATCCTCCATCTTAGGCCTGCTCCTCAGGTGCATCCTCCTTCTCGCAGCGATTTCCTAGGAACAGATTTCGAAGAACAGCTCTGATCACAGAATCACAGATTGGTTAGGGTTGGAAAGGAGCTCTGGAGATCATCCAGTCCAACCCCCCTGCCAGAGCAGGGTCACCTACAGCAGGTTGCACAGGATGACCTCCAGGCGGGTTTTGAATGTTTCTGGGGTGGGAGACTCTACCGCCTCCCTGGGCAGCCTGTTCCAGCGCTCTGCCACCCTCAAAGTAAAGAAGTTCCTCCTCATGCTTTGATAGAAGTTCCTAGGTTCCAGTTTGTACCCGTTACCTCTTGTCCTGGATCATCTTTGATGATCCAGGACAAGAGGTAACGGGCACCAATTGGAACGTAGGAACTTGAACTTGAACTGGAACGTAGGAACTTGAACATAGGATTATCCTTGATGATTCAGGATAGCTGTGTGTCTGACCAGTCTGTCTTTCGAAGGAGGTCCTGGACCAGCTCCAGCCATGCTGTGCTGAGCAGAGCCCCTGGCAGCAGCCCCACAGCTCACTCCCAGTGTGCCTGAATGGAAAAGGTACCAAAGTTGCTGCAACACTTTCTGAAAAACTCTATAGTGTTACCCCACAAGCGCAAAGCGACGGCAAAGCCCGTGAAATGACACCGGTGCTTCCAGAAAATGTCAAGCTTCCTGCCCAAGGGTGACATGCCATGCGGTGGGGTCAGGGCCACGCGCTGAGCACCCGGTGCGCTGGGGTTGCCCCAGCGGTTCCTGAGCAGCTCCTGCAGTGCTGCCGCCGGTACCGTTCTGGCGGCTGTAGTTGTTTAAAAAGCCGTTGTTGTTTCCGGCGTAATCTGACGGCAGTTTTCTCGGGCATTTGGGCCTCTTCTAATAAGTGTGCTGTGAGTACATCTGCAAGCATTCACCTGTCGAGGTCAAATGACTGGTGGTGCTCATCTGCCCCCGTGCTACTGCTGCTGCCTCCCGTGAATGCTCATGTGCCTGCGTGCCCCTGTACAGGCACAGATGCACGCGCGCAACACCTGATCCCGCATCCTAATTATTTTTCGCCCGGTTCTCTGAGTTGTTCTGCTTCCGGCTGATGAATGGGAAAGTGTAGTAGTGCTGTTTCATTTCACCAGCCTCTCAAGTGTGGAAATTATGGTAAATTTGAGAACAAGCGAGATTAGATTGATAGTTACACCTCCTCCTTTAATTAGCCAACCACAGGATCTGTGGAGGCAAAGGCCGGGGGGGTGTGTTGGTGTATATAACGTGTATTGTCTATGTGAAAGATTAATCAAAAGGAGTTGCTTGAGGTGGGAAGGCTTTTCCGGAGAGGTTCCACATGTTGTCAGGTAGTCCCTCTGAATGGCAGCTTCCGGTTCGGTCCCTTAGCTTTCGGAAGTGACATTTAGTCTGATATGTGCCAGCCGTGCAATCTACCTAGCCCTGCAAAGTGCAAATATTAACCTAAATGCATATTAAGATAGTGTGTGTTAGCTCCTGAACTGAAATAGAGAGCGGGTGTTCCAGCGGAGGCAAGCAAATCCTGTTGATTTACAGTGGCTTGAGGATTTGGCCCATTACCGCTTCTTTATACACTTTTAAACAGAAATGCCAACTCGATAGTTTAGGCTTTAACTGGAACATGGCAAGTAATTGTATGTTTTGGCGGACCCCTAGTAATGTTGCAGAATCTTTCTCAGAAGTTGTTCCATGGGATAGCCGATTCCTCAGGTAAGAGCTACTTGTTTGTTCAATCCTCCATCTTAGGCCTGCTCCTCAGGTGCATCCTCCTTCTCGCAGCGATTTCCTAGGAACAGATTTCGAAGAACAGCTCTGATCACAGAATCACAGATTGGTTAGGGTTGGAAAGGACCTCTGGAGATCATCCAGCCCAACCCCCCTGCCAGAGCAGGGTCACCTACAGCAGGTTGCACAGGATGACCTCCAGGCGGGTTTTGAATGTTTCTGGGGTGGGAGACTCTACCGCCTCCCTGGGCAGCCTGTTCCAGCGCTCTGCCACCCTCAAAGTAAAGAAGTTCCTCCTCATGCTTTGATAGAAGTTCCTAGGTTCCAGTTTGTACCCGTTACCTCTTGTCCTGGATCATCTTTGATGATCCAGGACAAGAGGTAACGGGCACCAATTGGAACGTAGGAACTTGAACTTCAACTGGAACGTAGGAACTTGAACATAGGATTATCCTTGATGATTCAGGATAGCTGTGTGTCTGACCAGTCTGTCTTTCGAAGGAGGTCCTGGACCAGCTCCAGCCATGCTGTGCTGAGCAGAGCCCCTGGCAGCAGCCCCACAGCTCACTCCCAGTGTGCCTGAATGGAAAAGGTACCAAAGTTGCTCCAACACTTTCTGAAAAACTCTATAGTGTTACCCCACAAGCGCAAAGCGACGGCAAAGCCCGTGAAATGACACCGGTGCTTCCAGAAAATGTCAAGCTTCCTGCCCAAGGGTGACATGCCATGCGGTGGGGTCAGGGCCACGCGCTGAGCACCCGGTGCGCTGGGGTTGCCCCAGCGGTTCCTGAGCAGCTCCTGCAGTGCTGCCGCCGGTACCGTTCTGGCGGCTGTAGTTGTTTAAAAAGCCGTTGTTGTTTCCGGCGTAATCTGACGGCAGTTTTCTCGGGCATTTGGGCCTCTTCTAATAAGTGTGCTGTGAGTACATCTGCAAGCATTCACCTGTCGAGGTCAAATGACTGGTGGTGCTCATCTCCCCCCGTGCTACTGCTGCTGCCTCCCATGAATGCTCATGTGCCTGCGTGCCCCTGTACAGGCACAGATGCACGCGCGCAACACCTGATCCCGCATCCTAATTATTTTTCGCCCGGTTCTCGGAGTTGTTCTGCTTCCGGCTGATGAATGGGAAAGTGTAGTAGTGCTGTTTCATTTTACCAGCCTCTCAAGTGTGGAAATTATGGTAAATTTGAGAACAAGCCAGATTAGATTGATAGTTACACCTCCTCCTTTAATTAGCCAACCACAGGATCTGTGGAGGCAAAGGCCGGGGGGGTGTGTTGGTGTATATAACGTGTATTGTCTATGTGAAAGATTAATCAAAAGGAGTTGCTTGAGGTGGGAAGGCTTTTCCGGAGAGGTTCCACATGTTGTCAGGTAGTCCCTCTGAATGGCAGCTTCCGGTTCGGTCCCTTAGCTTTCGGAAGTGACATTTAGTCTGATATGTGCCAGCCGTGCAATCTACCTAGCCCTGCAAAGTGCAAATATTAACCTAAATGCATATTAAGATACTGTGTGTTAGCTCCTGAACTGAAATAGAGAGCGGGTGTTCCAGCGGAGGCAAGCAAATCGTGTTGATTTAGAGTGGCTTGAGGATTTGGCCCATTACCGCTTCTTTATACACTTTTAAAAAGAAATGCCAACTCGATAGTTTAGGCTTTAACTGGAACATGGCAAGTAATTGCATGTTTTGGCGGACCCCTAGTAATGTTGCAGAATCTTTCTCTGAAGTTGTTCCATGGGATAGCCGATTCCTCAGGTAAGAGCTACTTGTTTGTTCAATCCTCCATCTTAGGCCTGCTCCTCAGGTGCATCCTCCTTCTCGCAGCGATTTCCTAGGAACAGATTTCGAAGAACAGCTCTGATCACAGAATCACAGATTGGTTAGGGTTGGAAAGGAGCTCTGGAGATCATCCAGTCCAACCCCCTGCCAGAGCAGGGTCACCTACAGCAGGTTGCACAGGATGACTTCCAGGCGGGTTTTGAATGTCTCTGGGGTGGGAGACTCTACTGCCTCCCTGGGCAGCCTGTTCCAGCGCTCTGCCACCCTCAAAGTAAAGAAGTTCCTCCTCATGCTTTGATAGAAGTTCCTAGGTTCCAGTTTGTACCCGTTACCTCTTGTCCTGGATCATCTTTGATGATCCAGGACAAGAGGTAACGGGCACCAATTGGAACGTAGGAACTTGAACTTCAACTGGAACGTAGGAACTTGAACATAGGATTATCCTTGATGATTCAGGATAGCTGTGTGTCTGACCAGTCTGTCTTTCGAAGGAGGTCCTGGGCCAGCTCCAGCCATGCTGTGCTGAGCAGAGCCCCTGGCAGCAGCCCCACACCTCACTCCCAGTGTGCCTGAATGGAAAAGGTACCAAAGTTGCTCCAACACTTTCTGAAAAACTCTATAGTGTTACCCCACAAGCGCAAAGCGACGGCAAAGCCCGTGAAATGACACCGGTGCTTCCAGAAAATGCCAAGCTTCCTGCCCAAGGGTGACATGCCATGCGGTGGGGTCAGGGCCACGCGCTGAGCACCCGGTGCGCTGGGGTTGCCCCAGCGGTTCCTGAGCAGCTCCTGCAGTGCTGCCGCCGGTACCGTTCTGGCGGCTGTAGTTGTTTAAAAAGTTGTTGTTGTTTCCGGCGTAATCTGACGGCAGTTTTCTCGGGCATTTGGGCCTCTTCTAATAAGTGTGCTGTGAGTACATCTGCAAGCATTCACCTGTCGAGGTCAAATGACTGGTGGTGCTCATCTCCCCCCGTGCTACTGCTGCTGCCTCCCATGAATGCTCATGTGCCTGCGTGCCCCTGTACAGGCACAGATGCACGCGCGCAACACCTGATCCCGCATCCTAATTATTTTTCGCCCGGTTCTCGGAGTTGTTCTGCTTCCGGCTGATGAATGGGAAAGTGTAGTAGTGCTGTTTCATTTCACCAGCCTCTCAAGTGTGGAAATTATGGTAAATTTGAGAACAAGCCAGATTAGATTGATAGTTACACCTCCTCCTTTAATTAGCCAACCACAGGATCTGTGGAGGCAAAGGCCGGGGGGGTGTGTTGGTGTATATAACGTGTATTGTCTATGTGAAAGATTAATCAAAAGGAGTTGCTTGAGGTGGGAAGGCTTTTCCGGAGAGGTTCCACATGTTGTCAGGTAGTCCCTCTGAATGGCAGCTTCCGGTTCGGTCCCTTAGCTTTCGGAAGTGACATTTAGTCTGATATGTGCCAGCCGTGCAATCTACCTAGCCCTGCAAAGTGCAAATATTAACCTAAATGCATATTAAGATAGTGTGTGTTAGCTCCTGAACTGAAATAGAGAGCGGGTGTTCCAGCGGAGGCAAGCAAATCCTGTTGATTTACAGTGGCTTGAGGATTTGGCCCATTACCGCTTCTTTATACACTTTTAAACAGAAATGCCAACTCGATAGTTTAGGCTTTAACTGGAACATGGCAAGTAATTGTATGTTTTGGCGGACCCCTAGTAATGTTGCAGAATCTTTCTCAGAAGTTGTTCCATGGGATAGCCGATTCCTCAGGTAAGAGCTACTTGTTTGTTCAATCCTCCATCTTAGGCCTGCTCCTCAGGTGCATCCTCCTTCTCGCAGCGATTTCCTAGGAACAGATTTCGAAGAACAGCTCTGATCACAGAATCACAGATTGGTTAGGGTTGGAAAGGACCTCTGGAGATCATCCAGCCCAACCCCCCTGCCAGAGCAAGGTCACCTACAGCAGGTTGCACAGGATGACCTCCAGGCGGGTTTTGAATGTTTCTGGGGTGGGAGACTCTACCGCCTCCCTGGGCAGCCTGTTCCAGCGCTCTGCCACCCTCAAAGTAAAGAAGTTCCTCCTCATGCTTTGATAGAAGTTCCTAGGTTCCAGTTTGTACCCGTTACCTCTTGTCCTGGATCATCTTTGATGATCCAGGACAAGAGGTAACGGGCACCAATTGGAACGTAGGAACTTGAACTTCAACTGGAACGTAGGAACTTGAACATAGGATTATCCTTGATGATTCAGGATAGCTGTGTGTCTGACCAGTCTGTCTTTCGAAGGAGGTCCTGGACCAGCTCCAGCCATGCTGTGCTGAGCAGAGCCCCTGGCAGCAGCCCCACAGCTCACTCCCAGTGTGCCTGAATGGAAAAGGTACCAAAGTTGCTCCAACACTTTCTGAAAAACTCTATAGTGTTACCCCACAAGCGCAAAGCGACGGCAAAGCCCGTGAAATGACACCGGTGCTTCCAGAAAATGTCAAGCTTCCTGCCCAAGGGTGACATGCCATGCGGTGGGGTCAGGGCCACGCGCTGAGCACCCGGTGCGCTGGGGTTGCCCCAGCGGTTCCTGAGCAGCTCCTGCAGTGCTGCCGCCGGTACCGTTCTGGCGGCTGTAGTTGTTTAAAAAGCCGTTGTTGTTTCCGGCGTAATCTGACGGCAGTTTTCTCGGGCATTTGGGCCTCTTCTAATAAGTGTGCTGTGAGTACATCTGCAAGCATTCACCTGTCGAGGTCAAATGACTGGTGGTGCTCATCTCCCCCCGTGCTACTGCTGCTGCCTCCCATGAATGCTCATGTGCCTGCGTGCCCCTGTACAGGCACAGATGCACGCGCGCAACACCTGATCCCGCATCCTAATTATTTTTCGCCCGGTTCTCGGAGTTGTTCTGCTTCCGGCTGATGAATGGGAAAGTGTAGTAGTGCTGTTTCATTTTACCAGCCTCTCAAGTGTGGAAATTATGGTAAATTTGAGAACAAGCCAGATTAGATTGATAGTTACACCTCCTCCTTTAATTAGCCAACCACAGGATCTGTGGAGGCAAAGGCCGGGGGGGTGTGTCGGTGTATATAAGGTGTATTGTCTATGTGAAAGATTAATCAAAAGGAGTTGCTTGAGGTGGGAAGGCTTTTCCGGAGAGGTTCCACATGTTGTCAGGTAGTCCCTCTGAATGGCAGCTTCCGGTTCGGTCCCTTAGCTTTCGGAAGTGACATTTAGTCTGATATGTGCCAGCCGTGCAATCTACCTAGCCCTGCAAAGTGCAAATATTAACCTAAATGCATATTAAGATACTGTGTGTTAGCTCCTGAACTGAAATAGAGAGCGGGTGTTCCAGCGGAGGCAAGCAAATCGTGTTGATTTAGAGTGGCTTGAGGATTTGGCCCATTACCGCTTCTTTATACACTTTTAAAAAGAAATGCCAACTCGATAGTTTAGGCTTTAACTGGAACATGGCAAGTAATTGCATGTTTTGGCGGACCCCTAGTAATGTTGCAGAATCTTTCTCTGAAGTTGTTCCATGGGATAGCCGATTCCTCAGGTAAGAGCTACTTGTTTGTTCAATCCTCCATCTTAGGCCTGCTCCTCAGGTGCATCCTCCTTCTCGCAGCGATTTCCTAGGAACAGATTTCGAAGAACAGCTCTGATCACAGAATCACAGATTGGTTAGGGTTGGAAAGGAGCTCTGGAGATCATCCAGTCCAACCCCCTGCCAGAGCAGGGTCACCTACAGCAGGTTGCACAGGATGACCTCCAGGCGGGTTTTGAATGTCTCTGGGGTGGGAGACTCTACTGCCTCCCTGGGCAGCCTGTTCCAGCGCTCTGCCACCCTCAAAGTAAAGAAGTTCCTCCTCATGCTTTGATAGAAGTTCCTAGGTTCCAGTTTGTACCCGTTACCTCTTGTCCTGGATCATCTTTGATGATCCAGGACAAGAGGTAACGGGCACCAATTGGAACGTAGGAACTTGAACTTGAACTGGAACGTAGGAACTTGAACATAGGATTATCCTTGATGATTCAGGATAGCTGTGTGTCTGACCAGTCTGTCTTTCGAAGGAGGTCCTGGGCCAGCTCCAGCCATGCTGTGCTGAGCAGAGCCCCTGGCAGCAGCCCCACACCTCACTCCCAGTGTGCCTGAATGGAAAAGGTACCAAAGTTGCTCCAACACTTTCTGAAAAACTCTATAGTGTTACCCCACAAGCGCAAAGCGACGGCAAAGCCCGTGAAATGACACCGGTGCTTCCAGAAAATGCCAAGCTTCCTGCCCAAGGGTGACATGCCATGCGGTGGGGTCAGGGCCACGCGCTGAGCACCCGGTGCGCTGGGGTTGCCCCAGCGGTTCCTGAGCAGCTCCTGCAGTGCTGCCGCCGGTACCGTTCTGGCGGCTGTAGTTGTTTAAAAAGTTGTTGTTGTTTCCGGCGTAATCTGACGGCAGTTTTCTCGGGCATTTGGGCCTCTTCTAATAAGTGTGCTGTGAGTACATCTGCAAGCATTCACCTGTCGAGGTCAAATGACTGGTGGTGCTCATCTCCCCCCGTGCTACTGCTGCTGCCTCCCATGAATGCTCATGTGCCTGCGTGCCCCTGTACAGGCACAGATGCACGCGCGCAACACCTGATCCCGCATCCTAATTATTTTTCGCCCGGTTCTCGGAGTTGTTCTGCTTCCGGCTGATGAATGGGAAAGTGTAGTAGTGCTGTTTCATTTCACCAGCCTCTCAAGTGTGGAAATTATGGTAAATTTGAGAACAAGCCAGATTAGATTGATAGTTACACCTCCTCCTTTAATTAGCCAACCGCAGGGTCTGTGGAGGCAAAGGCCGGGGGGGTGTGTCGGTATATATAACGTGTATTGTCTATGTGAAAGATTAATCAAAAGGAGTTGCTTGAGGTGGGAAGGCTTTTCCGGAGAGGTTCCACATGTTGTCAGGTAGTCCCTCTGAATGGCAGCTTCCGGTTCGGTCCCTTAGCTTTCGGAAGTGACATTTAGTCTGATATGTGCCAGCCGTGCAATCTACCTAGCCCTGCAAAGTGCAAATATTAACCTAAATGCATATTAAGATACTGTGTGTTAGCTCCTGAACTGAAATAGAGAGCGGGTGTTCCAGCGGAGGCAAGCAAATCGTGTTGATTTACAGTGGCTTGAGGATTTGGCCCATTACCGCTTCTTTATACACTTTTAAAAAGAAATGCCAACTCGATAGTTTAGGCTTTAACTGGAACATGGCAAGTAATTGTATGTTTTGGCGGACCCCTAGTAATGTTGCAGAATCTTTCTCAGAAGTTGTTCCATGGGATAGCCGAATCCTCAGGTAAGAGCTACTTGTTTGTTCAATCCTCCATCTTAGGCCTGCTCCTCAGGTGCATCCTCCTTCTCGCAGCGATTTCCTAGGAACAAATTTCGAAGAACAGCTCTGATCACAGAATCACAGATTGGTTAGGGTTGGAAAGGAGCTCTGGAGATCATCCAGTCCAACCCCCTGCCAGAGCAGGGTCACCTACAGCAGGTTGCACAGGATGACCTCCAGGCGGGTTTTGAATGTCTCTGGGGTGGGAGACTCTACTGCCTCCCTGGGCAGCCTGTTCCAGCGCTCTGCCACCCTCAAAGTAAAGAAGTTCCTCCTCATGCTTTGATAGAAGTTCCTAGGTTCCAGTTTGTACCCGTTACCTCTTGTCCTGGATCATCTTTGATGATCCAGGACAAGAGGTAACGGGCACCAATTGGAACGTAGGAACTTGAACTTGAACTGGAACGTAGGAACTTGAACATAGGATTATCCTTGATGATTCAGGATAGCTGTGTGTCTGACCAGTCTGTCTTTCGAAGGAGGTCCTGGGCCAGCTCCAGCCATGCTGTGCTGAGCAGAGCCCCTGGCAGCAGCCCCACACCTCACTCCCAGTGTGCCTGAATGGAAAAGGTACCAAAGTTGCTCCAACACTTTCTGAAAAACTCTATAGTGTTACCCCACAAGCGCAAAGCGACGGCAAAGCCCGTGAAATGACACCGGTGCTTCCAGAAAATGCCAAGCTTCCTGCCCAAGGGTGACATGCCATGCGGTGGGGTCAGGGCCACGCGCTGAGCACCCGGTGCGCTGGGGTTGCCCCAGCGGTTCCTGAGCAGCTCCTGCAGTGCTGCCGCCGGTACCGTTCTGGCGGCTGTAGTTGTTTAAAAAGTTGTTGTTGTTTCCGGCGTAATCTGACGGCAGTTTTCTCGGGCATTTGGGCCTCTTCTAATAAGTGTGCTGTGAGTACATCTGCAAGCATTCACCTGTCGAGGTCAAATGACTGGTGGTGCTCATCTCCCCCCGTGCTACTGCTGCTGCCTCCCATGAATGCTCATGTGCCTGCGTGCCCCTGTACAGGCACAGATGCACGCGCGCAACACCTGATCCCGCATCCTAATTATTTTTCGCCCGGTTCTCGGAGTTGTTCTGCTTCCGGCTGATGAATGGGAAAGTGTAGTAGTGCTGTTTCATTTCACCAGCCTCTCAAGTGTGGAAATTATGGTAAATTTGAGAACAAGCCAGATTAGATTGATAGTTACACCTCCTCCTTTAATTAGCCAACCGCAGGGTCTGTGGAGGCAAAGGCCGGGGGGGTGTGTCGGTATATATAACGTGTATTGTCTATGTGAAAGATTAATCAAAAGGAGTTGCTTGAGGTGGGAAGGCTTTTCCGGAGAGGTTCCACATGTTGTCAGGTAGTCCCTCTGAATGGCAGCTTCCGGTTCGGTCCCTTAGCTTTCGGAAGTGACATTTAGTCTGATATGTGCCAGCCGTGCAATCTACCTAGCCCTGCAAAGTGCAAATATTAACCTAAATGCATATTAAGATACTGTGTGTTAGCTCCTGAACTGAAATAGAGAGCGGGTGTTCCAGCGGAGGCAAGCAAATCGTGTTGATTTACAGTGGCTTGAGGATTTGGCCCATTACCGCTTCTTTATACACTTTTAAAAAGAAATGCCAACTCGATAGTTTAGGCTTTAACTGGAACATGGCAAGTAATTGTATGTTTTGGCGGACCCCTAGTAATGTTGCAGAATCTTTCTCAGAAGTTGTTCCATGGGATAGCCGAATCCTCAGGTAAGAGCTACTTGTTTGTTCAATCCTCCATCTTAGGCCTGCTCCTCAGGTGCATCCTCCTTCTCGCAGCGATTTCCTAGGAACAGATTTCGAAGAACAGCTCTGATCACAGAATCACAGATTGGTTAGGGTTGGAAAGGAGCTCTGGAGATCATCCAGTCCAACCCCCTGCCAGAGCAGGGTCACCTACAGCAGGTTGCACAGGATGACCTCCAGGCGGGTTTTGAATGTCTCTGGGGTGGGAGACTCTACTGCCTCCCTGGGCAGCCTGTTCCAGCGCTCTGCCACCCTCAAAGTAAAGAAGTTCCTCCTCATGCTTTGATAGAAGTTCCTAGGTTCCAGTTTGTACCCGTTACCTCTTGTCCTGGATCATCTTTGATGATCCAGGACAAGAGGTAACGGGCACCAATTGGAACGTAGGAACTTGAACTTGAACTGGAACGTAGGAACTTGAACATAGGATTATCCTTGATGATTCAGGATAGCTGTGTGTCTGACCAGTCTGTATTTCGAAGGAGGTCCTGGACCAGCTCCAGCCATGCTGTGCTGAGCAGAGCCCCTGGCAGCAGCCCCACACCTCACTCCCAGTGTGCCTGAATGGAAAAGGTACCAAAGTTGCTCCAACACTTTCTGAAAAACTCTATAGTGTTACCCCACAAGCGCAAAGCGACGGCAAAGCCCGTGAAATGACACCGGTGCTTCCAGAAAATGCCAAGCTTCCTGCCCAAGGGTGACATGCCATGCGGTGGGGTCAGGGCCACGCGCTGAGCACCCGGTGCGCTGGGGTTGCCCCAGCGGTTCCTGAGCAGCTCCTGCAGTGCTGCCGCCGGTACCGTTCTGGCGGCTGTAGTTGTTTAAAAAGTTGTTGTTGTTTCCGGCGTAATCTGACGGCAGTTTTCTCGGGCATTTGGGCCTCTTCTAATAAGTGTGCTGTGAGTACATCTGCAAGCATTCACCTGTCGAGGTCAAATGACTGGTGGTGCTCATCTCCCCCCGTGCTACTGCTGCTGCCTCCCATGAATGCTCATGTGCCTGCGTGCCCCTGTACAGGCACAGATGCACGCGCGCAACACCTGATCCCGCATCCTAATTATTTTTCGCCCGGTTCTCGGAGTTGTTCTGCTTCCGGCTGATGAATGGGAAAGTGTAGTAGTGCTGTTTCATTTCACCAGCCTCTCAAGTGTGGAAATTATGGTAAATTTGAGAACAAGCCAGATTAGATTGATAGTTACAGCTCCTCCTTTAATTAGCCAACCACAGGATCTGTGGAGGCAAAGGCCGGGGGGGTGTGTCGGTGTATATAAGGTGTATTGTTAATGTGAAAGATTAATCAAAAGGAGTTGCTTGAGGTGGGAAGGCTTTTCCGGAGAGGTTCCACATGTTGTCAGGTAGTCCCTCTGAATGGCAGCTTCCGGTTCGGTCCCTTAGCTTTCGGAAGTGACATTTAGTCTGATATGTGCCAGCCGTGCAATCTACCTAGCCCTGCAAAGTGCAAATATTAACTTAAATGCATATTAAGATACTGTGTGTTAGCTCCTGAACTGAAATAGAGAGCGGGTGTTCCAGCGGAGGCAAGCAAATCGTGTTGATTTAGAGTGGCTTGAGGATTTGGCCCATTACCGCTTCTTTATACACTTTTAAACAGAAATGCCAACTCGATAGTTTAGGCTTTAACTGGAACATGGCAAGTAATTGTATGTTTTGGCGGACCCCTAGTAATGTTGCAGAATCTTTCTCTGAAGTTGTTCCATGGGATAGCCGATTCCTCAGGTAAGAGCTACTTGTTTGTTCAATCCTCCATCTTAGGCCTGTGTTGCGGCCAGGTGGAGGGGAGCAAACACACCGATACGATGTATGTTAGCGTCAATCTCCGCTAAGCTCCGTTTATTGTTATCACTCGGGTTACATATATAGTCATTCATATCTTGTACACGCGATCACGCATTGTTTGATTGGCTGTCTCGCTTTGTGCATGCGGCGAGCACGCAGGGTTATTTCACCCATGATTGGTTAACATTAGCATATTGTTTAGTCTTGCTCAAGCGTTATTTTTCTTGTGGACACCTGCTCTTGTTTTACTCTTTCTGCCAACTTTCCTGTTATCTAGTCTCAAGGTTAAGGCGTTCTTCACAATTTGCTATACACACGGTCTATTTTCCAAGGACTGGCTCCCACATCTCCCCCTCTTTTTTCAATTAGGGCATCTGATATTTGTTCCAGACGTTGTATCAGACATCGAATCAAACAGGGTCCAAACATACAAATGATTAACAAAATCAATAGGGGTCCAGTGAACATCATGATAAGACTTTTGATCCATCCCTCAAGTCCCAGTGATTGCAACCATCCATCTATTCCTAGTCCAGACTGAATCTTCAGATTTCCGGTCAGTCTGTGTAGTTCTCCTAACTGGGCATAAATAGAGTGTGAATGATCAGAAAGATTCATACAACACATTCCTTCAAATTCATCACAACCATGTCCTTGAGCGAGTAAGAGAAAATCAATAGCAGCTCTATTCTGCAGCGTAGCGTGACGAACAGAATCAACGTCTAATAAAAGACCAGAAAGTGCCAGTGAAGTGGCATTTGTTTGCTTGGCTAACCAACACCCTAGTTTGTTTAGTATAGCATGAGCTCTTGCAGCCGCTGCGCCGGGGACAAAAAGGGATGCTGCTATGATTTTCTCAGTGGACCAAAACTGTACATTATCTCTACAGCCGCTATTAAATGCATGCACAAATCTTTTACTTCGGTGATAGTGACGACTCATGTTCAAGATCATCGAGGTATTAGGGGTGAGTAATGAGAGTCGTCCTAAGGTACAGGGACCTCCTTTTAACCTGGATGGTATACCAGACCAAGCTCGGTCCCCACAGATCAAAAAGTATCCTGCCGGCAGTACGAGAGGGTTGTTTGTAGATACTGAAATGTTTGGTGGTGTATAATTGCACCAGATGGTGCTATTTCGATATATAGGTAAACTGGAGTTTACTACAGTGATGCGGTTCATTGGCTCTGATTGTTTACTAGAATAATTAAACATTATGCATGCGTCAACTTTTACAGAGCCTAACAATTCCAATTCTTGAGGTTCTTGGGGTGCTAGGGGCAGGCGCGGGACCCAACTATCCCAGTTATCTACTGTGCTCTTTGGGTCGGTGGAATTACAAACTAGTAGCTTAGGGCATGGCCAATTATCTGCCGGCAGACCCACCAGGCATGTAGAAAACGGGTTTCCAGGCGAGGATAGAGACAAACAAATCGCATCCTGTTTGGTCAGGTTCGCCATGGTTACCCAAATGTTGGTCTTAGGCTGTGGTGGAATCCATAAGGCATCTTCCTGTTGGATTCCCCAAAGGGCAATCAATAGCATAATCAAAACTTTCATTTTCTTTTCTTACTTAACACCACAATAATTCTATGAAGCAATTGGGATTATTACAAGCATACTTAGTATATAGTGATTATTGCAAGCGCACCTAGTACTAAAGGGTAATCAATAGCATAATCAAAACTTTCATTTCTTTTCTTACTTAACACCACAATAATTCTATGAAGCAATTAGGATTATTACAAGCACACTTAGTATATAGTGATTATTGCAAGCGCACCTAGTACTAATTTTATCGAAACGAAACCAAAACTCCCTAAGGATTTCGTCTCAACAAAACCAGCACCAAGCGTCTATGTTATCTAATTTACAGGTGGGTCGGTTAATGCTTTCTTATCTTCCTCAGCGATGGTTCTCTGCGCTGCCGTTCCTCACTCTGCGTTATTTCTTCTGCGTAAGTTCATAGAGAATGAAAAACAGTCTACTTATCCGTCGTGGCTAGGTCAGGTCGCACCCATTTCGCAGGTACCCAATGGGGTTGCTCGTTACCTGTAGAGACACAAGCATATCCCCGTCCCCACGTAAGTAGAGTGTATTGACCTTTTTCCCACTTTCCGGCCTTAGGGTCCCATACCTGGACTGGCACCTTACTTAGCGTTATAGACTGTTTTGAAAAATGAATGTTAATTGGTAATTCTAGATCTTTTTCATTGAGTGCTACTGGATTTTTCCAATTTATTACATAACAAGCCTTTGCTACGATCTCATGTGTGTTGAGGGGCATCTCCCCCTCTTTTTTCAAAGAATTAATTAGTCTTTTAATGTCTTGGTGCCGTCTTTCTATAATAGCTTGGCCAGTGCTATTGTGTGGGATTCCAGTGATATGTTGAATGGACCATCGCGTCAAAAAGTCATTGCAGTTTTTACTGGTGTAGCTCGGCCCATTGTCAGTTTTTATAGTTTGTGGAACCCCTAAGACTGCAAACGCTTGCAGCCAATGTTGTCGCACGCATCGGAATGCAGACGAAGAGAGTGCCGTTGCCCAAACAGCGTGGCTGTGTGTGTCCACAGAAACATGTAGGTATCTCAACCGTCCAAACGACGGATACTCTGTGATGTCCGTTTGCCATACAGCTCGTGAGTCGAGTCCTCTTGGGTTAACTCCTTGCTGCTGCAGGGGGGGAAGTCGAGCACAGTCTGGACAGGCAGCTACAATGCTTCGAGCTTGTGTTCGTGAGATACCATATTCTCTCCGTAAGCCTCGCGCTGATTGATGGAAAAATTCATGGGCCTTTTTAGCTGCGTCAAAACCCTGCAAAGAGAGTGCTCCGGAAACAGCTTTGTCAATGACAGCATTGCCTTCTACAAATATACCTGGAATATTTGTATGACTTTTCATATGGGTACACCAAACTAGGTGAATTCTAGATGCTAACAAACTAAACAGCTGTATTGTTAATTCTGCTATATAAGGGGTGGTTATTTTCCCTATCTTAGCGTTTTCTATCCTATTTAGTAAACTTACGGCATACTGTGAATCAGATACGACATTAATGTGCTCTGAGCCATGGTAGCTTAATGTCATAACTAAGGCTTTCAGTTCTAATACTTGGACAGAAGGGCCTCTTTCTGCCCATGTTTTGGTTTTCCACTCTCCATGTTCCTTCCAAGCAAACCCATATTTTCCTGAGCGACCGCTTGCATCAGTAAAGATTGTTTTTGCTCCGGGGATAGGCTTTTGGCTAACAACAGGACCTCTTTCTATTACTGAGGTGGTTTTAAATAAAGGATGAGATGGGTAGTGGACAGATAGCTCCACTCCATGGGTAGCGATTGCAAAAGCAACCGAACTTTCGGCCCACGAGTGGATCAGATCAGTCGTCTTCCAGGGTAATATAAAACAGATTGGCTCTGTCCCAAATACTAACCTGACTCTTTCCCTGGCTCGCAATAGTAAGCCTCCAATGTACTCGGGCAATGGCGTGATTGATGCTCCTGGGAGATGAGCAGGGAATACCCATTCTAAAATGGTAATTTTTCCGTTGTCTTGTTGCATAATTATAGCGGATCGGTTCTGTTCTGTTCCATAGACTGCAACCTTTATAGGGGAAGAAG
The DNA here is from genome assembly GCF_965231255.1 of Vanellus vanellus. Lineage (NCBI taxonomy): Eukaryota > Metazoa > Chordata > Aves > Charadriiformes > Charadriidae > Vanellus > Vanellus vanellus. The sequence goes on along the minus strand of NW_028128554.1, from coordinate 531,543 downwards.
GGTCATAGCGGTATACCTGTTGATTGCCAATTTTTTGTTCAATCTTTAACAATGCTTCAGTAGCTTCTGTAGTTAATTTCCTTGGTTCTGTTGGGTCAGAGGAACCTTGTAACAACTTAAATAAGGGTTCCAGGTCTTCATTGGTAATTCCGCACCATGTGCGGACCCACTGTATGTCTCCCACTAGTTTTTGTAGGTCATTAACTGTTCTAACTTCTGTGTAAAGTCTCAGCTTTCCTGGCCTAATGCGTGTTTCTGTGATAGTCATTCCTAAATATAACCAAGGGCTATTTTTCTGTATCTTCTCATGAGCTATCTGTAGGCCATATTCAGCTAGACATTCCAGTAAATGACTCTCCATATCCTCTGAAATTTCCTGTTCTCTGGCTAACAGGATATCATCCATATAGTGATATACTATTACGTCACGATACTTGGACTTCCACTTGGTTATGGCTAGATTTACATACCATTGGCATATTGTAGGGCTGTTGCGCATACCTTGTGGAAGTACGGTCCATTCATACCTGAGTGTAGGGCGACAGGTGTTTTTCTGTGGCACACTAAAAGCAAAGCGTTCAGTATCTAAGGGATGCAGGGGAATAGAGAAAAAACAATCTTTCAAGTCTACAATCAGTAAGTGCCAATGTTTTGGTAGTGCGACTGGAGAAGGCAGGCCTGGTTGTAACGCCCCCATAGGTTTTATTATTGCGTTTACCGCTCTGAGGTCATGCAAGAGCCTCCATTTTCCTGATTTCTTTTTTATAACAAAAATAGGGGTATTCCACTCACTGAATGATGGCTTAATATGTCCTAATTTCAATTGTTCCTCGACTAATTGCTGCAGAGGCTCTAATTTGTCTTCAGCCAGCGGCCACTGAGATACCCACACCGGTACATCTGATTCCCATTGCAGTTTTACCGTGGGCAGCCTCTGCCCCTCAATGGCCGCTATCAGAAACCCGAAGTTTGCAACGTAATCCCCCATTGGGACATCACATCACGACCTAAAATCCACAGGGGTGTGTGCATGACATAGGGCTTTACCCAGGCTTGCCTCCTTTCTTGTTTATCTTCAATACAACAAAAAAGGGTACTTTGCATTGTAATTGATGCTCCTCCTATACCACTAACCACGGTAGCAGACGTGGTCAGGGGCCAATGCTCTGGCCATGCTGAAGCAGGGACAATTGTAACATCGGATCCTGTGTCTAACATCATTTTGATTTCTGTCCCTGTCATTGGTTCACCCTCAAGGGTTATTCTCACCTGTCGCTGAGGTCTTTCTACCCCAATTTTGGTGGTAAAGAGGACCAAAGGTCCTGCAGTTTGTCCTGAACTACCAAAGGCGTCCGCCCCTCGAATTGCCTGTTTTGCGACGGGCACTCTCGATTTAAACGGGACAAGCTGTGCTATTCTGCTTCCTTGGGTAATGGTTGCAGGAGGAGCAAATACTTTAACCATTATCTTAATTATTCCCGTATAATCGGCATCAATAAGACCTGGTAACACAAAAATTCCCGCTCTACTCGCTGACGAACGTCCTAAAAGCAAGGCACTTAACCCCATCCCCAATGGTCCTGTTGCCGTGGAGTCTATTAGGGTTACCTCTCCTGTAGTAATAGTTACGGTTCTTGCCACGGCCAAATCGACTCCTGCGCTTCCGGCGGTGGCTGCGGCAAGCTCGTTGAGGCAACCGTGGCGTGTCTCCTGTTTGTCGGGTATTTCTGAGCCGCGCCCGACCCGCGGCTGTTCTGGTTTCCCGGCAACGGAGTACCATCCTTTTTAAACCGCGAGCGACACTCAGCGGCCCGATGGCCGAATTTTTCACAGCGATTGCATATTCCCGAGAACACAGAAGAAGAAGACGAATTGTTAGAGGGGCGTATTGGGCAAAAACGTTTCAGATGATCCATTTTCCCACATCGAAAGCACACTCCTGGTCCACGGTCTCTCCTTCCCAACCCCCCTTGGTTTAGTGCAGCGGCTAAGGCGGTGGCATGGATGCTCGCCTTTTGCTTCTCCTCTTCCCAGGGAGCTCGAGAACAAATTTCTACCATTTGTATGAGGGAGGACCCTGGACGCAGCGTAGCGAGCAAACGTTTACAAGTGCCATTCGCATTCTGAGCTGCTATTTCCTTTACCAGCGTTGTTTTTAGCTCAAAATCCATATCAGGGGCCTGATCAATGGCCTCTCTTATTCTATCAACAAAGGCAAGAAATGGTTCATTTTCCCCTTGCTTTATATGTATATATGGGGGGCTGGGCTTCCCCATCTGCGGCAACACGGAAAAAGCTTCAAGGGCGGCAGCCTTACTTTGAGCTAACACCCTCGGGGCTAGTGCTGCTTGCCTTTGGGGATCTCTATACGGGCCAGATCCCATCAGTTGTTGTAGAGTAGCAAATCGTAGCGGGTCCCCATCCGGTAAGTTAACATTATCTAATTGTTTTTCTTCTAATTTTTCTTGCCATTTTGCAAGAAATAATGTAAAGGCGGTCGGTCCTAACAAAGTCTCCATAAGCACTCTGATGTCTGCTGGAACTACTTCCTGATACTTCAGGAAGGCAGTCATTTGTCTCCGCACAACTGAGTTATTTGCTCCATAAGCCATAATATTCTGCTGGAGCTTGGAGACCAACTGCCAATCTAACGGTCTCCACTCAGGGCCATTTGCCGTAGTTATCACGGGGGCAGACACAAAGGGCTCAAGGGTGACCTCCCCGGATAAATTAGCCTGTGTTATAATACCCCTCCAACGTTTACTCATATCAAAATTAGAATCTCTTGGGATATATCCCTTATCTTGTTCCTCCCGGGATATCTTCTCCTCTAACTCTCGTTTCTCTTCCTCAGTCAGGCCGTTTGCTGCTCCAAAAATCCTTTTGAGCTCTTTATGACCTTCTGCTATCGACATTCTGCCTGCTTTAATTGCTCGTTTTATTCCTTCCCGACCCCCGTATACCTGCTGATCTCTTTTATCAATTTGTTTCTCTATATTTTCCAAGCCCCCTTTTATAGCTTCCATTGCCCGCTTATACAGTTCCTCCCTCCTTCCCTCATGTCCTTTTTTGTCCAACTTCCGTATTTCTTGCAAAAGCTTAGTCATGAGATCTTTCTGTTCTCCTAACTGTTCCGCCAAATCCCAGTCATCTTTGGGTAACGGTACTAGTGGTGGTTCTATTGGCACCTCGGGCAACTGAAGTTCCATTGGTGTCGGCTCTTCCGGAGGTGCAGAAGCCCCCTCGGTATTAGGATACGGTGACACGTTTTCGTTAGGGTTCCAGGGCGGAATTAGATCGTCGAACTCGCCCTTTTTGGTTACAGGGGCGGCAATATTGTGAAAGGGTTTCACTGGGGGAACAGGGTCAGAGAGAGGCCCCCAATCTGTAGGATTATCCGCCTCCTCCTTCTCTGCCTGCTCCCTCCCTTTACTCAGTGCGTCTCGTAAAGCAGCTGCAACCTCGGCGTCAGCATGTACTTGTTCTATCATGAGACGCACTTGCCGATAAGTCCGCGCTAACTGCTTACTCCCTTTTTGTCCACTTTGTACACTTTGCCATAATTCCTCACCTATGTGCCTCCACTGGTCTTGATCGAATAACTGTCCAGTGGCTTGTAATAGTCCCCGGCGCCGGCACCAAAACAAGAAGTCTGTAAGCTCCTGCCGGGGTATTTGGTGCCCTGTTTTCTTTGCTACGCTTAACAACCCGTCTATCGTAGCTTTTTCTATCGCTGATACAGCAGATCCCATCCCGAACCAGACCGCAGTCTGCCTGACTCACCGGTCAGCCGTGGCCACGTTTCTCTTCTTTTTTCCTGCCTCTCTCGAGCAGCCGGGATCTCTACCTTCTCTCGTCCGCTTAGCCGTCCTGGTTTCTCTCAGTTGCAGCGCAGCTTCTGGTTCACGTCTTCTGTATCTCGTCTTCTGCGCGTCGGGGTCACCAGAATGTTGCGGCCAGGTGGAGGGGAGCAAACACACCGATACGATGTATGTTAGCGTCAATCTCCGCTAAGCTCCGTTTATTGTTAACACTCGGGTTACATATATAGTCATTCATATCTTGTACACGCGATCACGCATTGTTTGATTGGCTGTCTCGCTTTGTGCATGCGGCGAGCACGCAGGGTTATTTCACCCATGATTGGTTAACATTAGCATATTGTTTAGTCTTGCTCAAGCGTTATTTTTCTTGTGGACACCTGCTCTTGTTTTACTCTTTCTGCCAACTTTCCTGTTATCTAGTCTCAAGGTTAAGGCGTTCTTCACAATTTGCTATACACACGGTCTATTTTCCAAGGACTGGCTCCCACAGGCCTGCTCCTCAGGTGCATCCTCCTTCTCGCAGCGATTTCCTAGGAACAGATTTCGAAGAACAGCTCTGATCACAGAATCACAGATTGGTTAGGGTTGGAAAGGACCTCTGGAGATCATCCAGCCCAACCCCCCTGCCAGAGCAGGGTCACCTACAGCAGGTTGCACAGGATGACCTCCAGGCGGGTTTTGAATGTCTCTGGGGTGGGAGACTCTACCGCCTCCCTGGGCAGCCTGTTCCAGCGCTCTGCCACCCTCAAAGTAAAGAAGTTCCTCCTCATGCTTTGATAGAAGTTCCTACGTTCCAGTTTGTACCCGTTACCTCTTGTCCTGGATCATCTTTGATGATCCAGGACAAGAGGTAACGGGCACCAATTGGAACGTAGGAACTTGAACTTGAACTGGAACGTAGGAACTTGAACATAGGATTATCCTTGATGATTCAGGATAGCTGTGTGTCTGACCAGTCTGTCTTTCGAAGGAGGTCCTGGACCAGCTCCAGCCATGCTGTGCTGAGCAGAGCCCCTGGCAGCAGCCCCACACCTCACTCCCAGTGTGCCTGAATGGAAAAGGTACCAAAGTTGCTCCAACACTTTCTGAAAAACTCTATAGTGTTACCCCACAAGCGCAAAGCGACGGCAAAGCCCGTGAAATGACACCGGTGCTTCCAGAAAATGCCAAGCTTCCTGCCCAAGGGTGACATGCCATGCGGTGGGGTCAGGGCCACGCGCTGAGCACCCGGTGCGCTGGGGTTGCCCCAGCGGTTCCTGAGCAGCTCCTGCAGTGCTGCCGCCGGTACCGTTCTGGCGGCTGTAGTTGTTTAAAAAGTTGTTGTTGTTTCCGGCGTAATCTGACGGCAGTTTTCTCGGGCATTTGGGCCTCTTCTAATAAGTGTGCTGTGAGTACATCTGCAAGCATTCACCTGTCGAGGTCAAATGACTGGTGGTGCTCATCTCCCCCCGTGCTACTGCTGCTGCCTCCCATGAATGCTCATGTGCCTGCGTGCCCCTGTACAGGCACAGATGCACGCGCGCAACACCTGATCCCGCATCCTAATTATTTTTCGCCCGGTTCTCTGAGTTGTTCTGCTTCCGGCTGATGAATGGGAAAGTGTAGTAGTGCTGTTTCATTTCACCAGCCTCTCAAGTGTGGAAATTATGGTAAATTTGAGAACAAGCCAGATTAGATTGATAGTTACACCTCCTCCTTTAATTAGCCAACCACAGGATCTGTGGAGGCAAAGGCCGGGGGGGTGTGTCGTTGTATATAAGGTGTATTGTTAATGTGAAAGATTAATCAAAAGGAGTTGCTTGAGGTGGGAAGGCTTTTCCGGAGAGGTTCCACATGTTGTCAGGTAGTCCCTCTGAATGGCAGCTTCCGGTTCGGTCCCTTAGCTTTCGGAAGTGACATTTAGTCTGATATGTGCCAGCCGTGCAATCTACCTAGCCCTGCAAAGTGCAAATATTAACTTAAATGCATATTAAGATACTGTGTGTTAGCTCCTGAACTGAAATAGAGAGCGGGTGTTCCAGCGGAGGCAAGCAAATCGTGTTGATTTAGAGTGGCTTGAGGATTTGGCCCATTACCGCTTCTTTATACACTTTTAAACAGAAATGCCAACTCGATAGTTTAGGCTTTAACTGGAACATGGCAAGTAATTGTATGTTTTGGCGGACCCCTAGTAATGTTGCAGAATCTTTCTCAGAAGTTGTTCCATGGGATAGCCGATTCCTCAGGTAAGAGCTACTTGTTTGTTCAATCCTCCATCTTAGGCCTGCTCCTCAGGTGCATCCTCCTTCTCGCAGCGATTTCCTAGGAACAGATTTCGAAGAACAGCTCTGATCACAGAATCACAGATTGGTTAGGGTTGGAAAGGACCTCTGGAGATCATCCAGCCCAACCCCCCTGCCAGAGCAGGGTCACCTACAGCAGGTTGCACAGGATGACCTCCAGGCGGGTTTTGAATGTTTCTGGGGTCGGAGACTCTACCGCCTCCCTGGGCAGCCTGTTCCAGCGCTCTGCCACCCTCAAAGTAAAGAAGTTCCTCCTCATGCTTTGATAGAAGTTCCTAGGTTCCAGTTTGTTCCCGTTACCTCTTGTCCTGGATCATCTTTGATGATCCAGGACAAGAGGTAACGGGCACCAATTGGAACGTAGGAACTTGAACTTGAACTGGAACGTAAGAACTTGAACATAGGATTATCCTTGATGATTCAGGATAGCTGTGTGTCTGACCAGTCTGTCTTTCGAAGGAGGTCCTGGGCCAGCTCCAGCCATGCTGTGCTGAGCAGAGCCCCTGGCAGCAGCCCCACAGCTCACTCCCAGTGTGCCTGAATGGAAAAGGTACCAAAGTTGCTCCAACACTTTCTGAAAAACTCTATAGTGTTACCCCACAAGCGCAAAGCGACGGCAAAGCCCGTGAAATGACACCGGTGCTTCCAGAAAATGTCAAGCTTCCTGCCCAAGGGTGACATGCCATGCGGTGGGGTCAGGGCCACGCGCTGAGCACCCGGTGCGCTGGGGTTGCCCCAGCGGTTCCTGAGCAGCTCCTGCAGTGCTGCCGCCGGTACCGTTCTGGCGGCTGTAGTTGTTTAAAAAGCCGTTGTTGTTTCCGGCGTAATCTGACGGCAGTTTTCTCGGGCATTTGGGCCTCTTCTAATAAGTGTGCTGTGAGTACATCTGCAAGCATTCACCTGTCGAGGTCAAATGACTGGTGGTGCTCATCTCCCCCCGTGCTACTGCTGCTGCCTCCCGTGAATGCTCATGTGCCTGCGTGCCCCTGTACAGGCACAGATGCACGCGCGCAACACCTGATCCCGCATCCTAATTATTTTTCGCCCGGTTCTCGGAGTTGTTCTGCTTCCGGCTGATGAATGGGAAAGTGTAGTAGTGCTGTTTCATTTCACCAGCCTCTCAAGTGTGGAAATTATGGTAAATTTGAGAACAAGCCAGATTAGATTGATAGTTACACCTCCTCCTTTAATTAGCCAACCACAGGATCTGTGGAGGCAAAGGCCGGGGGGGTGTGTCGGTGTATATAACGTGTATTGTCTATGTGAAAGATTAATCAAAAGGAGTTGCTTGAGGTGGGAAGGCTTTTCCGGAGAGGTTCCACATGTTGTCAGGTAGTCCCTCTGAATGGCAGCTTCCGGTTCGGTCCCTTAGCTTTCAGAAGTGACATTTAGTCTGATATGTGCCAGCCGTGCAATCTACCTAGCCCTGCAAAGTGCAAATATTAACCTAAATGCATATTAAGATACTGTGTGTTAGCTCCTGAACTGAAATAGAGAGCGGGTGTTCCAGCGGAGGCAAGCAAATCGTGTTGATTTACAGTGGCTTGCGGATTTGGCCCATTACCGCTTCTTTATACACTTTTAAAAAGAAATGCCAACTCGATAGTTTAGGCTTTAACTGGAACATGGCAAGTAATTGTATGTTTTGGCGGACCCCTAGTAATGTTGCAGAATCTTTCTCAGAAGTTGTTCCATGGGATAGCCGATTCCTCAGGTAAGAGCTACTTGTTTGTTCAATCCTCCATCTTAGGCCTGCTCCTCAGGTGCATCCTCCTTCTCGCAGCGATTTCCTAGGAACAGATTTCGAAGAACAGCTCTGATCACAGAATCACAGATTGGTTAGGGTTGGAAAGGACCTCTGGAGATCATCCAGCCCAACCCCCCTGCCAGAGCAGGGTCACCTACAGCAGGTTGCACAGGATGACCTCCAGGCGGGTTTTGAATGTCTCTGGGGTCGGAGACTCTACCGCCTCCCTGGGCAGCCTGTTCCAGTGCTCTGCCACCCTCAAAGTAAAGAAGTTCCTCCTCATGCTTTGATAGAAGTTCCTAGGTTCCAGTTTGTACCCGTTACCTCTTGTCCTGGATCATCTTTGATGATCCAGGACAAGAGGTAACGGGCACCAATTGGAACGTAGGAACTTGAACTTCAACTGGAACGTAGGAACTTGAACATAGGATTATCCTTGATGATTCAGGATAGCTGTGTGTCTGACCAGTCTGTCTTTCGAAGGAGGTCCTGGGCCAGCTCCAGCCATGCTGTGCTGAGCAGAGCCCCTGGCAGCAGCCCCACAGCTCACTCCCAGTGTGCCTGAATGGAAAAGGTACCAAAGTTGCTCCAACACTTTCTGAAAAACTCTATAGTGTTACCCCACAAGCGCAAAGCGACGGCAAAGCCCGTGAAATGACACCGGTGCTTCCAGAAAATGTCAAGCTTCCTGCTCAAGGGTGACATGCCATGCGGTGGGGTCAGGGCCACGCGCTGAGCACCCGGTGCGCTGGGGTTGCCCCAGCGGTTCCTGAGCAGCTCCTGCAGTGCTGCCGCCGGTACCGTTCTGGCGGCTGTAGTTGTTTAAAAAGCCGTTGTTGTTTCCGGCGTAATCTGACGGCAGTTTTCTCGGGCATTTGGGCCTCTTCTAATAAGTGTGCTGTGAGTACATCTGCAAGCATTCACCTGTCGAGGTCAAATGACTGGTGGTGCTCATCTGCCCCCGTGCTACTGCTGCTGCCTCCCGTGAATGCTCATGTGCCTGCGTGCCCCTGTACAGGCACAGATGCACGCGCGCAACACCTGATCCCGCATCCTAATTATTTTTCGCCCGGTTCTCTGAGTTGTTCTGCTTCCGGCTGATGAATGGGAAAGTGTAGTAGTGCTCTTTCATTTCACCAGCCTCTCAAGTGTGGAAATTATGGTAAATTTGAGAACAAGCCAGATTAGATTGATAGTTACACCTCCTCCTTTAATTAGCCAACCACAGGATCTGTGGAGGCAAAGGCCGGGGGGGTGTGTCGGTGTATATAACGTGTATTGTCTATGTGAAAGATTAATCAAAAGGAGTTGCTTGAGGTGGGAAGGCTTTTCCGGAGAGGTTCCACATGTTGTCAGGTAGTCCCTCTGAATGGCAGCTTCCGGTTCGGTCCCTTAGCTTTCGGAAGTGACATTTAGTCTGATATGTGCCAGCCGTGCAATCTACCTAGCCCCGCAAAGTGCAAATATTAACATAAATGCATATTAAGATACTGTGTGTTAGCTCCTGAACTGAAATAGAGAGCGGGTGTTCCAGCGGAGGCAAGCAAATCGTGTTGATTTACAGTGGCTTGCGGATTTGGCCCATTACCGCTTCTTTATACACTTTTAAAAAGAAATGCCAACTCGATAGTTTAGGCTTTAACTGGAACATGGCAAGTAATTGTATGTTTTGGCGGACCCCTAGTAATGTTGCAGAATCTTTCTCAGAAGTTGTTCCATGGGATAGCCGATTCCTCAGGTAAGAGCTACTTGTTTGTTCAATCCTCCATCTTAGGCCTGCTCCTCAGGTGCATCCTCCTTCTCGCAGCGATTTCCTAGGAACAGATTTCAAAGAACAGCTCTGATCACAGAATCACAGATTGGTTAGGGTTGGAAAGGAGCTCTGGAGATCATCCAGTCAAACCCCCTGCCAGAGCAGGGTCACCTACAGCAGGTTGCACATGATGACCTCCAGGCGGGTTTTGAATGTCTCTGGGGTGGGAGAATCTACCGCCTCCCTGGGCAGCCTGTTCCAGCGCTCTGCCACCCTCAAAGTAAAGAAGTTCCTCCTCATGCTTTGATAGAAGTTCCTAGGTTCCAGTTTGTACCCGTTACCTCTTGTCCTGGATCTTCTTTGATGATCCAGGACAAGAGGTAACGGGCACCAATTGGAACGTAGGAACTTGAACTTGAACTGGAACGTAGGAACTTGAACATAGGATTATCCTTGATGATTCAGGATAGCTGTGTGTCTGACCAGTCTGTCTTTCGAAGGAGGTCCTGGGCCAGCTCCAGCCATGCTGTGCTGAGCAGAGCCCCTGGCAGCAGCCCCACAGCTCACTCCCAGTGTGCCTGAATGGAAAAGGTACCAAAGTTGCTGCAACACTTTCTGAAAAACTCTATAGTGTTACCCCACAAGCGCAAAGCGACGGCAAAGCCCGTGAAATGACACCGGTGCTTCCAGAAAATGTCAAGCTTCCTGCCCAAGGGTGACATGCCATGCGGTGGGGTCAGGGCCACGCGCTGAGCACCCGGTGCGCTGGGGTTGCCCCAGCGGTTCCTGAGCAGCTCCTGCAGTGCTGCCGCCGGTACCGTTCTGGCGGCTGTAGTTGTTTAAAAAGCCGTTGTTGTTTCCGGCGTAATCTGACGGCAGTTTTCTCGGGCATTTGGGCCTCTTCTAATAAGTGTGCTGTGAGTACATCTGCAAGCATTCACCTGTCGAGGTCAAATGACTGGTGGTGCTCATCTGCCCCCGTGCTACTGCTGCTGCCTCCCGTGAATGCTCATGTGCCTGCGTGCCCCTGTACAGGCACAGATGCACGCGCGCAACACCTGATCCCGCATCTTAATTATTTTTCGCCCGGTTCTCTGAGTTGTTCTGCTTCCGGCTGATGAATGGGAAAGTGTAGTAGTGCTGTTTCATTTCACCAGCCTCTCAAGTGTGGAAATTATGGTAAATTTGAGAACAAGCCAGATTAGATTGATAGTTACACCTCCTCCTTTAATTAGCCAACCACAGGATCTGTGGAGGCAAAGGCCGGGGGGGTGTGTCGGTGTATATAACGTGTATTGTCTATGTGAAAGATTAATCAAAAGGAGTTGCTTGAGGTGGGAAGGCTTTTCCGGAGAGGTTCCACATGTTGTCAGGTAGTCCCTCTGAATGGCAGCTTCCGGTTCGGTCCCTTAGCTTTCGGAAGTGACATTTAGTCTGATATGTGCCAGCCGTGCAATCTACCTAGCCCCGCAAAGTGCAAATATTAACCTAAATGCATATTAAGATACTGTGTGTTAGCTCCTGAACTGCAATAGAGAGCGGGTGTTCCAGCGGAGGCAAGCAAATCGTGTTGATTTAGAGTGGCTTGAGGATTTGGCCCATTACCGCTTCTTTATACACTTTTAAAAAGAAATGCCAACTCGATAGTTTAGGCTTTAACTGGAACATGGCAAGTAATTGTATGTTTTGGCGGACCCCTAGTAATGTTGCAGAATCTTTCTCAGAAGTTGTTCCATGGGATAGCCGATTCCTCAGGTAAGAGCTACTTGTTTGTTCAATCCTCCATCTTAGGCCTGCTCCTCAGGTGCATCCTCCTTCTCGCAGCGATTTCCTAGGAACAGATTTCGAAGAACAGCTCTGATCACAGAATCACAGATTGGTTAGGGTTGGAAAGGACCTCTGGAGATCATCCAGCCCAACCCCCCTGCCAGAGCAGGGTCACCTACAGCAGGTTGCACAGGATGACCTCCAGGCGGGTTTTGAATGTTTCTGGGGTCGGAGACTCTACCGCCTCCCTGGGCAGCCTGTTCCAGCGCTCTGCCACCCTCAAAGTAAAGAAGTTCCTCCTCATGCTTTGATAGAAGTTCCTAGGTTCCAGTTTGTACCCGTTACCTCTTGTCCTGGATCATCTTTGATGATCCAGGCCAAGAGGTAACGGGCATCAATTGGAACGTAGGAACTTGAACTTCAACTGGAACGTAGGAACTTGAACTTGAACATAGGATTATCCTTGATGATTCAGGCTAGCTGTGTGTCTGACCAGTCTGTCTTTCGAAGGAGGTCCTGGGCCAGTTCCAGCCATGCTGTGTTGAGCAGAGCCCCTGGCAGCAGCCCCACAGCTCACTCCCAGTGTGCCTGAATGGAAAAGGTACCAAAGTTGCTCCAACACTTTCTGAAAAACTCTATAGTGTTACCCCACAAGCGCAAAGCGACGGCAAAGCCCGTGAAATGACACCGGTGCTTCCAGAAAATGCCAAGCTTCCTGCCCAAGGGTGACATGCCATGCGGTGGGGTCAGGGCCACGCGCTGAGCACCCGGTGCGCTGGGGTTGCCCCAGCGGTTCCTGAGCAGCTCCTGCAGTGCTGCCGCCGGTACCGTTCTGGCGGCTGTAGTTGTTTAAAAAGCCGTTGTTGTTTCCGGCGTAATCTGACGGCAGTTTTCTCGGGCATTTGGGCCTCTTCTAATAAGTGTGCTGTGAGTACATCTGCAAGCATTCACCTGTCGAGGTCAAATGACTGGTGGTGCTCATCTGCCCCCGTGCTACTGCTGCTGCCTCCCGTGAATGCTCATGTGCCTGCGTGCCCCTGTACAGGCACAGATGCACGCGCGCAACACCTGATCCCGCATCCTAATTATTTTTCGCCCGGTTCTCTGAGTTGTTCTGCTTCCGGCTGATGAATGGGAAAGTGTAGTAGTGCTGTTTCATTTCACCAGCCTCTCAAGTGTGGAAATTATGGTAAATTTGAGAACAAGCCAGATTAGATTGATAGTTACACCTCCTCCTTTAATTAGCCAACCACAGGATCTGTGGAGGCAAAGGCCGGGGGTGTGTGTCGGTGTATATAACGTGTATTGTCTATGTGAAAGATGAATCAAAAGGAGTTGCTTGAGGTGGGAAGGTTTTTCCGGAGAGTTTCCACATGTTGTCAGGTAGTCCCTCTGAATGGCAGCTTCCGGTTCGGTCCCTTAGCTTTCGGAAGTGACATTTAGTCTGATATGTGCCAGCCGTGCAATCTACCTAGCCCCGCAAAGTGCAAATATTAACATAAATGCATATTAAGATACTGTGTGTTAGCTCCTGAACTGAAATAGAGAGCGGGTGTTCCAGCGGAGGCAAGCAAATCGTGTTGATTTACAGTGGCTTGCGGATTTGGCCCATTACCGCTTCTTTATACACTTTTAAAAAGAAATGCCAACTCGATAGTTTAGGCTTTAACTGGAACATGGCAAGTAATTGTATGTTTTGGCGGACCCCTAGTAATTTTGCAGAATCTTTCTCAGAAGTTGTTCCATGGGATAGCCGATTCCTCAGGTAAGAGCTACTTGTTTGTTCAATCCTCCATCTTAGGCCTGCTCCTCAGGTGCATCCTCCTTCTCGCAGCGATTTCCTAGGAACAGATTTCGAAGAACAGCTCTGATCACAGAATCACAGATTGGTTAGGGTTGGAAAGGAGCTCTGGAGATCATCCAGCCCAACCCCCCTGCCAGAGCAGGGTCACCTACAGCAGGTTGCACCGGATGACCTCCAGGCGGGTTTTGAATGTTTCTGGGGTCGGAGACTCTACCGCCTCCCTGGGCAGCCTGTTCCAGCGCTCTGCCACCCTCAAAGTAAAGAAGTTCCTCCTCATGCTTTGATAGAAGTTCCTAGGTTCCAGTTTGTACCCGTTACCTCTTGTCCTGGATCATCTTTGATGATCCAGGACAAGAGGTAACGGGCACCAATTGGAACGTAGGAACTTGAACTTCAACTGGAACGTAGGAACTTGAACATAGGATTATCCTTGATGATTCAGGATAGCTGTGTGTCTGACCAGTCTGTCTTTCGAAGGAGGTCCTGGGCCAGCTCCAGCCATGCTGTGCTGAGCAGAGCCCCTGGCAGCAGCCCCACAGCTCACTCCCAGTGTGCCTGAATGGAAAAGGTACCAAAGTTGCTCCAACACTTTCTGAAAAACTCTATAGTGTTACCCCACAAGCGCAAAGCGACGGCAAAGCCCGTGAAATGACACCGGTGCTTCCAGAAAATGTCAAGCTTCCTGCTCAAGGGTGACATGCCATGCGGTGGGGTCAGGGCCACGCGCTGAGCACCCGGTGCGCTGGGGTTGCCCCAGCGGTTCCTGAGCAGCTCCTGCAGTGCTGCCGCTGGTACCGTTCTGGCGGCTGTAGTTGTTTAAAAAGCCGTTGTTGTTTCCGGCGTAATCTGACGGCAGTTTTCTCGGGCATTTGGGCCTCTTCTAATAAGTGTGCTGTGAGTACATCTGCAAGCATTCACCTGTCGAGGTCAAATGACTGGTGGTGCTCATCTGCCCCCGTGCTACTGCTGCTGCCTCCCGTGAATGCTCATGTGCCTGCGTGCCCCTGTACAGGCACAGATGCACGCGCGCAACACCTGATCCCGCATCCTCATTATTTTTCGCCCGGTTCTCTGAGTTGTTCTGCTTCCGGCTGATGAATGGGAAAGTGTAGTAGTGCTGTTTCATTTCACCAGCCTCTCAAGTGTGGAAATTATGGTAAATTTGAGAACAAGCCAGATTAGATTGATAGTTACACCTCCTCCTTTAATTAGCCAACCACAGGATCTGTGGAGGCAAAGGCCGGGGGGGTGTGTCGGTGTATATAAGGTGTATTGTCTATGTGAAAGATTAATCAAAAGGAGTTGCTTGAGGTGGGAAGGCTTTTCCAGAGAGGTTCCACATGTTGTCAGGTAGTCCCTCTGAATGGCAGCTTCCGGTTCGGTCCCTTAGCTTTCGGAAGTGACATTTAGTCTGATATGTGCCAGCCGTGCAATCTACCTAGCCCCGCAAAGTGCAAATATTAACATAAATGCATATTAAGATACTGTGTGTTAGCTCCTGAACTGAAATAGAGAGCGGGTGTTCCAGCGGAGGCAAGCAAATCGTGTTGATTTACAGTGGCTTGCGGATTTGGCCCATTACCGCTTCTTTATACACTTTTAAAAAGAAATGCCAACTCGATAGTTTAGGCTTTAACTGGAACATGGCAAGTAATTGTATGTTTTGGCGGACCCCTAGTAATGTTGCAGAATCTTTCTCAGAAGTTGTTCCATGGGATAGCCGATTCCTCAGGTAAGAGCTACTTGTTTGTTCAATCCTCCATCTTAGGCCTGCTCCTCAGGTGCATCCTCCTTCTCGCAGCGATTTCCTAGGAACAGATTTCGAAGAACAGCTCTGATCACAGAATCACAGATTGGTTAGGGTTGGAAAGGACCTCTGGAGATCATCCAGCCCAACCCCCCTGCCAGAGCAGGGTCACCTACAGCAGGTTGCACCGGATGACCTCCAGGCGGGTTTTGAATGTTTCTGGGGTCGGAGACTCTACCGCCTCCCTGGGCAGCCTGTTCCAGTGCTCTGCCACCCTCAAAGTAAAGAAGTTCCTCCTCATGCTTTGATAGAAGTTCCTAGGTTCCAGTTTGTACCCGTTACCTCTTGTCCTGGATCATCTTTGATGATCCAGGACAAGAGGTAACGGGCACCAATTGGAACGTAGGAACTTGAACTTGAACTGGAACGTAGGAACTTGAACATAGGATTATCCTTGATGATTCAGGATAGCTGTGTGTCTGACCAGTCTGTCTTTCGAAGGAGGTCCTGGGCCAGCTCCAGCCATGCTGTGCTGAGCAGAGCCCCTGGCAGCAGCCCCACAGCTCACTCCCAGTGTGCCTGAATGGAAAAGGTACCAAAGTTGCTCCAACACTTTCTGAAAAACTCTATAGTGTTATCCCACAAGCGCAAAGCGACGGCAAAGCCCGTGAAATGACACCGGTGCTTCCAGAAAATGTCAAGCTTCCTGCTCAAGGGTGACATGCCATGCGGTGGGGTCAGGGCCACGCGCTGAGCACCCGGTGCGCTGGGGTTGCCCCAGCGGTTCCTGAGCAGCTCCTGCAGTGCTGCCGCTGGTACCGTTCTGGCGGCTGTAGTTGTTTAAAAAGCCGTTGTTGTTTCCGGCGTAATCTGACGGCAGTTTTCTCGGGCATTTGGGCCTCTTCTAATAAGTGTGCTGTGAGTACATCTGCAAGCATTCACCTGTCGAGGTCAAATGACTGGTGGTGCTCATCTGCCCCCGTGCTACTGCTGCTGCCTCCCGTGAATGCTCATGTGCCTGCGTGCCCCTGTACAGGCACAGATGCACGCGCGCAACACCTGATCCCGCATCCTAATTATTTTTCGCCCGGTTCTCTGAGTTGTTCTGCTTCCGGCTGATGAATGGGAAAGTGTAGTAGTGCTGTTTCATTTCACCAGCCTCTCAAGTGTGGAAATTATGGTAAATTTGAGAACAAGCCAGATTAGATTGATAGTTACACCTCCTCCTTTAATTAGCCAACCACAGGATCTGTGGAGGCAAAGGCCGGGGGGTTGTGTCGGTGTATATAAGGTGTATTGTCTATGTGAAAGATTAATCAAAAGGAGTTGCTTGAGGTGGGAAGGCTTTTCCGGAGAGGTTCCACATGTTGTCAGGTAGTCCCTCTGAATGGCAGCTTCCGGTTCGGTCCCTTAGCTTTCGGAAGTGACATTTAGTCTGATATGTGCCAGCCGTGCAATCTACCTAGCCCCGCAAAGTGCAAATATTAACATAAATGCATATTAAGATACTGTGTGTTAGCTCCTGAACTGCAATAGAGAGCGGGTGTTCCAGCGGAGGCAAGCAAATCGTGTTGATTTACAGTGGCTTGCGGATTTGGCCCATTACCGCTTCTTTATACACTTTTAAAAAGAAATGCCAACTCGATAGTTTAGGCTTTAACTGGAACATGGCAAGTAATTGTATGTTTTGGCGGACCCCTAGTAATGTTGCAGAATCTTTCTCAGAAGTTGTTCCATGGGATAGCCGATTCCTCAGGTAAGAGCTACTTGTTTGTTCAATCCTCCATCTTAGGCCTGCTCCTCAGGTGCATCCTCCTTCTCGCAGCGATTTCCTAGGAACAGATTTTGAAGAACAGCTCTGATCACAGAATCACAGATTGGTTAGGGTTGGAAAGGAGCTCTGGAGATCATCCAGTCCAACCCCCTGCCAGAGCAGGGTCACCTACAGCAGGTTGCACAGGATGACCTCCAGGCGGGTTTTGAATGTTTCTGGGGTGGGAGACTCTACCGCCTCCCTGGGCAGCCTGTTCCAGCGCTCTGCCACCCTCAAAGTAAAGAAGTTCCTCCTCATGCTTTGATAGAAGTTCCTAGGTTCCAGTTTGTACCCGTTACCTCTTGTCCTGGATCATCTTTGATGATCCAGGACAAGAGGTAACGGGCACCAATTGGAACGTAGGAACTTGAACTTGAACTGGAACGTAGGAACTTGAACATAGGATTATCCTTGATGATTCAGGATAGCTGTGTGTCTGACCAGTCTGTCTTTCGAAGGAGGTCCTGGACCAGCTCCAGCCATGCTGTGCTGAGCAGAGCCCCTGGCAGCAGCCCCACAGCTCACTCCCAGTGTGCCTGAATGGAAAAGGTACCAAAGTTGCTCCAACACTTTCTGAAAAACTCTATAGTGTTACCCCACAAGCGCAAAGCGACGGCAAAGCCCGTGAAATGACACCGGTGCTTCCAGAAAATGTCAAGCTTCCTGCCCAAGGGTGACATGCCATGCGGTGGGGTCAGGGCCACGCGCTGAGCACCCGGTGCGCTGGGGTTGCCCCAGCGGTTCCTGAGCAGCTCCTGCAGTGCTGCCGCCGGTACCGTTCTGGCGGCTGTAGTTGTTTAAAAAGCCGTTGTTGTTTCCGGCGTAATCTGACGGCAGTTTTCTCGGGCATTTGGGCCTCTTCAAATAAGTGTGCTGTGAGTACATCTGCAAGCATTCACCTGTCGAGGTCAAATGAGTGGTGGTGCTCATCTGCCCCCTTGCTACTGCTGCTGCCTCCCGTGAATGCTCATGTGCCTGCGTGCCCCTGTACAGGCACAGATGCACGCGCGCAACACCTGATCCCGCATCCTAATTATTTTTCGCCCGGTTCTCGGAGTTGTTCTGCTTCCGGCTGATGAACGGGAAAGTGTAGTAGTGCTGTTTCATTTCACCAGCCTCTCAAGTGTGGAAATTATGGTAAATTTGAGAACAAGCCAGATTAGATTGATAGTTACACCTCCTCCTTTAATTAGCCAACCACAGGATCTGTGGAGGCAAAGGCCGGGGGGGTGTGTCGGTGTATATAACGTGTATTGTCTATGTGAAAGATTAATCAAAAGGAGTTGCTTGAGGTGGGAAGGCTTTTCCGGAGAGGTTCCACATGTTGTCAGGTAGTCCCTCTGAATGGCAGCTTCCGGTTCGGTCCCTTAGCTTTCGGAAGTGACATTTAGTCTGATATGTGCCAGCCGTGCAATCTACCTAGCCCTGCAAAGTGCAAATATTAACCTAAATGCATATTAAGATAGTGTGTGTTAGCTCCTGAACTGAAATAGAGAGCGGGTGTTCCAGCGGAGGCAAGCAAATCGTGTTGATTTACAGTGGCTTGCGGATTTGGCCCATTACCGCTTCTTTATACACTTTTAAAAAGAAATGCCAACTCGATAGTTTAGGCTTTAACTGGAACATGGCAAGTAATTGTATGCTTTGGCGGACCCCTAGTAATGTTGCAGAATCTTTCTCAGAAGTTGTTCCATGGGATAGCCGATTCCTCAGGTAAGAGCTACTTGTTTGTTCAATCCTCCATCTTAGGCCTGCTCCTCAGGTGCATCCTCCTTCTCGCAGCGATTTCCTAGGAACAGATTTCGAAGAACAGCTCTGATCACAGAATCACAGATTGGTTAGGGTTGGAAAGGACCTCTGGAGATCATCCAGCCCAACCCCCCTGCCAGAGCAGGGTCACCTACAGCAGGTTGCACAGGATGACCTCCAGGCGGGTTTTGAATGTTTCTGGGGTGGGAGACTCTACCGCCTACCTGGGCAGCCTGTTCCAGCGCTCTGCCACCCTCAAAGTAAAGAAGTTCCTCCTCATGCTTTGATAGAAATTCCTAGGTTACAGTTTGTACGCGTTACCTCTTGTCCTGGATCATCTTTGATGATCATCATCTTTGATAATCCAGGACAAGAGGTAACGGGCACCAATTGGAACGTAGGAACTTGAACTTCAACTGGAACGTAGGAACTTGAACATAGGATTATCCTTGATGATTCAGGATAGCTGTGTGTCTGACCAGTCTGTCTTTCGAAGGAGGTCCTGGGCCAGCTCCAGCCATGCTGTGCTGAGCAGAACCCCTGGCAGCAGCCCCACAGCTCACTCCCAGTGTGCCTGAATGGAAAAGGTACCAAAGTTGCTCCAACACTTTCTGAAAAACTCTATAGTGTTACCCCACAAGCGCAAAGCGACGGCAAAGCCCGTGAAATGACACCGGTGCTTCCAGAAAATGTCAAGCTTCCTGCCCAAGGGTGACATGCCATGCGGTGGGGTCAGGGCCACGCGCTGAGCACCCGGTGCGCTGGGGTTGCCCCAGCGGTTCCTGAGCAGCTCCTGCAGTGCTGCCGCCGGTACCGTTCTGGCGGCTGTAGTTGTTTAAAAAGCCGTTGTTGTTTCCGGCGTAATCTGACGGCAGTTTTCTCGGGCATTTGGGCCTCTTCTAATAAGTGTGCTGTGAGTACATCTGCAAGCATTCACCTGTCGAGGTCAAATGACTGGTGGTGCTCATCTGCCCCCGTGCTACTGCTGCTGCCTCCCGTGAATGCTCATGTGCCTGCGTGCCCCTGTACAGGCACAGATGCACGCGCGCAACACCTGATCCCGCATCCTAATTATTTTTCGCCCGGTTCTCTGAGTTGTTCTGCTTCCGGCTGATGAATGGGAAAGTGTAGTAGTGCTGTTTCATTTCACCAGCCTCTCAAGTGTGGAAATTATGGTAAATTTGAGAACAAGCCAGATTAGATTGATAGTTACACCTCCTCCTTTAATTAGCCAACCACAGGATCTGTGGAGGCAAAGGCCGGGGGGGTGTGTCGGTGTATATAAGGTGTATTGTCTATGTGAAAGATTAATCAAAAGGAGTTGCTTGAGGTGGGAAGGCTTTTCCGGAGAGGTTCCACATGTTGTCAGGTAGTCCCTCTGAATGGCAGCTTCCGGTTCGGTCCCTTAGTTTTCGGAAGTGACATTTAGTCTGATATGTGCCAGCCGTGCAATCTACCTAGCCCTGCAAAGTGCAAATATTAACCTAAATGCATATTAAGATACTGTGTGTTAGCTCCTGAACTGAAATAGAGAGCGGGTGTTCCAGCGGAGGCAAGCAAATCGTGTTGATTTACAGTGGCTTGCGGATTTGGCCCATTACCGCTTCTTTATACACTTTTAAAAAGAAATGCCAACTCGATAGTTTAGGCTTTAACTGGAACATGGCAAGTAATTGTATGTTTTGGCGGACCCCTAGTAATGTTGCAGAATCTTTCTCAGAAGTTGTTCCATGGGATAGCCGATTCCTCAGGTAAGAGCTACTTGTTTGTTCAATCCTCCATCTTAGGCCTGCTCCTCAGGTGCATCCTCCTTCTCGCAGCGATTTCCTAGGAACAGATTTTGAAGAACAGCTCTGATCACAGAATCACAGATTGGTTAGGGTTGGAAAGGAGCTCTGGAGATCATCCAGTCCAACCCCCCTGCCAGAGCAGGGTCACCTACAGCAGGTTGCACAGGATGACCTCCAGGCGGGTTTTGAATGTTTCTGGGGTCGGAGACTCTACCGCCTCCCTGGGCAGCCTGTTCCAGCGCTCTGCCACCCTCAAAGTAAAGAAGTTCCTCCTCATGCTTTGATAGAAGTTCCTAGGTTCCAGTTTGTACCCGTTACCTCTTGTCCTGGATCATCTTTGATGATCATCATCTTTGATGATCCAGGCCAAGAGGTAACGGGCACCAATTGGAACGTAGGAACTTGAACTTGAACTGGAACGTAGGAACTTGAACTTGAACATAGGATTATCCTTGATGATTCAGGATAGCTGTGTGTCTGACCAGTCTGTCTTTCGAAGGAGGTCCTGGGCCAGCTCCAGCCATGCTGTGCTGAGCAGAACCCCTGGCAGCAGCCCCACAGCTCACTCCCAGTGTGCCTGAATGGAAAAGGTACCAAAGTTGCTCCAACACTTTCTGAAAAACTCTACAGTGTTACCCCACAAGAGCAAAGCGACGGCAAAGCCCGTGAAATGACACCGGTGCTTCCAGAAAATGTCAAGCTTCCTGCCCAAGGGTGACATGCCATGCGGTGGGGTCAGGGCCACGCGCTGAGCACCCGGTGCGCTGGGGTTGCCCCAGCGGTTCCTGAGCAGCTCCTGCAGTGCTGCCGCCGGTACCGTTCTGGCGGCTGTAGTTGTTTAAAAAGCCGTTGTTGTTTCCGGCGTAATCTGACGGCAGTTTTCTCGGGCATTTGGGCCTCTTCTAATAAGTGTGCTGTGAGTACATCTGCAAGCATTCACCTGTCGAGGTCAAATGACTGGTGGTGCTCATCTCCCCCCGTACTACTGCTGCTGCCTCCTGTGAATGCTCATGTGCCTGCGTGCCCCTGTACAGGCACAGATGCACGCGCGCAACACCTGATCCCGCATCCTAATTATTTTTCGCCCGGTTCTCTGAGTTGTTCTGCTTCCGGCTGATGAACGGGAAAGTGTAGTAGTGCTGTTTCATTTCACCAGCCTCTCAAGTGTGGAAATTATGGTAAATTTGAGAACAAGCCAGATTAGATTGATAGTTACACCTCCTCCTTTAATTAGCCAACCGCAGGGTCTGTGGAGGCAAAGGCCGGGGGGGTGTGTCGGTATATATAACGTGTATTGTCTATGTGAAAGATTAATCAAAAGGAGTTGCTTGAGGTGGGAAGGCTTTTCCGGAGAGGTTCCACATGTTGTCAGGTAGTCCCTCTGAATGGCAGCTTCCGGTTTGGTCCCTTAGCTTTCGGAAGTGACATTTAGTCTGATATGTGCCAGCCGTGCAATCTACCTAGCCCTGCAAAGTGCAAATATTAACATAAATGCATATTAAGATACTGTGTGTTAGCTCCTGAACTGAAATAGAGAGCGGGTGTTCCAGCGGAGGCAAGCAAATCGTGTTGATTTACAGTGGCTTGAGGATTTGGCCCATTACCGCTTCTTTATACACTTTTCAAAAGAAATGCCAACTCGATAGTTTAGGCTTTAACTGGAACATGGCAAGTAATTGTATGTTTTGGCGGACCCCTAGTAATGTTGCAGAATCTTTCTCAGAAGTTGTTCCATGGGATAGCCGATTCCTCAGGTAAGAGCTACTTGTTTGTTCAATCTTCCATCTTAGGCCTGCTCCTCAGGTGCATCCTCCTTCTCACAGCGATTTCCTAGGAACAGATTTCGAAGAACAGCTCTGATCACAGAATCACAGATTAGTTAGGGTTGGAAAGGACCTCTGGAGATCATCCAGCCCAACCCCCCTGCCAGAGCAGGGTCACCTTCAGCAGGTTGCACAGGATGACCTCCAGGCGGGTTTTGAATGTTTCTGGGGTGGGAGACTCTACCGCCTCCCTGGGCAGCCTGTTCCAGCGCTCTGCCACCCTCAAAGTAAAGAAGTTCCTCCTCATGCTTTGATAGAAGTTCCTACGTTCCAGTTTGTACCCGTTACCTCTTGTCCTGGATCATCTTTGATGATCCAGGACAAGAGGTAACGGGCACCAATTGGAACGTAGGAACTTGAACTTGAACTGGAACGTAGGAACTTGAACATAGGATTATCCTTGATGATTCAGGATAGCTGTGTGTCTGACCAGTCTGTCTTTCGAAGGAGGTCCTGGACCAGCTCCAGCCATGCTGTGCTGAGCAGAGCCCCTGGCAGCAGCCCCACACCTCACTCCCAGTGTGCCTGAATGGAAAAGGTACCAAAGTTGCTCCAACACTTTCTGAAAAACTCTACAGTGTTACCCCACAAGCGCAAAGCGACGGCAAAGCCCGTGAAATGACACCGGTGCTTCCAGAAAATGTCAAGCTTCCTGCCCAAGGGTGACATGCCATGCGGTGGGGTCAGGGCCACGCGCTGAGCACCCGGTGCGCTGGGGTTGCCCCAGCGGTTCCTGAGCAGCTCCTGCAGTGCTGCCGCCGGTACCGTTCTGGCGGCTGTAGTTGTTTAAAAAGCCGTTGTTGTTTCCGGCGTAATCTGACGGCAGTTTTCTCGGGCATTTGGGCCTCTTCAAATAAGTGTGCTGTGAGTACATCTGCAAGCATTCACCTGTCGAGGTCAAATGACTGGTGGTGCTCATCTGCCCCCTTGCTACTGCTGCTGCCTCCCGTGAATGCTCATGTGCCTGCGTGCCCCTGTACAGGCACAGATGCACGCGCGCAACACCTGATCCCGCATCCTAATTATTTTTCGCCCGGTTCTCTGAGTTGTTCTGCTTCCGGCTGATGAATGGGAAAGTGTAGTAGTGCTGTTTCATTTCACCAGCCTCTCAAGTGTGGAAATTATGGTAAATTTGAGAACAAGCCAGATTAGATTGATAGTTACACCTCCTCCTTTAATTAGCCAACCACAGGATCTGTGGAGGCAAAGGCCGGGGGGGGGTGTCGGTGTATATAACATGTATTGTCTATGTGAAAGATTAATCAAAAGGAGTTGCTTGAGGTGGGAAGGCTTTTCCGGAGAGGTTCCACATGTTGTCAGGTAGTCCCTCTGAATGGCAGCTTCCGGTTCGGTCCCTTAGCTTTCGGAAGTGACATTTAGTCTGATATGTGCCAGCCGTGCAATCTACCTAGCCCTGCAAAGTGCAAATATTAACCTAAATGCATATTAAGATACTGTGTGTTAGCTCCTGAACTGAAATAGAGAGCGGGTGTTCCAGCGGAGGCAAGCAAATCGTGTTGATTTAGAGTGGCTTGAGGATTTGGCCCATTACCGCTTCTTTATACACTTTTCAAAAGAAATGCCAACTCGATAGTTTAGGCTTTAACTGGAACATGGCAAGTAATTGTATGTTTTGGCGGACCCCTAGTAATGTTGCAGAATCTTTCTCAGAAGTTGTTCCATGGGATAGCCGATTCCTCAGGTAAGAGCTACTTGTTTGTTCAATCCTCCATCTTAGGCCTGCTCCTCAGGTGCATCCTCCTTCTCGCAGCGATTTCCTAGGAACAGATTTCGAAGAACAGCTCTGATCACAGAATCACAGATTGGTTAGGGTTGGAAAGGAGCTCTGGAGATCATCCAGCCCAACCCCCCTGCCAGAGCAGGGTCACCTACAGCAGGTTGCACAGGATGACCTCCAGGCGGGTTTTGAATGTCTCTGGGGTCGGAGACTCTACCGCCTCCCCGGGCAGCCTGTTCCAGCGCTCTGCCACCCTCAAAGTAAAGAAGTTCCTCCTCATGCTTTGATAGAAGTTCCTAGGTTCCAGTTTGTACCCGTTACCTCTTGTCCTGGATCATCTTTGATGATCATCATCTTTGATAATCCAGGACAAGAGGTAACGGGCACCAATTGGAACGTAGGAACTTGAACTTCAACTGGAACGTAGGAACTTGAACATAGGATTATCCTTGATGATTCAGGATAGCTGTGTGTCTGACCAGTCTGTCTTTCGAAGGAGGTCCTGGGCCAGCTCCAGCCATGCTGTGCTGAGCAGAGCCCCTGGCAGCAGCCCCACAGCTCACTCCCAGTGTGCCTGAATGGAAAAGGTACCAAAGTTGCTCCAACACTTTCTGAAAAACTCTATAGTGTTATCCCACAAGCGCAAAGCGACGGCAAAGCCCGTGAAATGACACCGGTGCTTCCAGAAAATGTCAAGCTTCCTGCCCAAGGGTGACATGCCATGCGGTGGGGTCAGGGCCACGCGCTGAGCACCCGGTGCGCTGGGGTTGCCCCAGCGGTTCCTGAGCAGCTCCTGCAGTGCTGCCGCCGGTACTGTTCTGGCGGCTGTAGTTGTTTAAAAAGCCGTTGTTGTTTCCGGCGTAATCTGACGGCAGTTTTCTCGGGCATTTGGGCCTCTTCTAATAAGTGTGCTGTGAGTACATCTGCAAGCATTCACCTGTCGAGGTCAAATGACTGGTGGTGCTCATCTGCCCCCGTGCTACTGCTGCTGCCTCCCGTGAATGCTCATGTGCCTGCGTGCCCCTGTACAGGCACAGATGCACGCGCGCAACACCTGATCCCGCATCCTAATTATTTTTCGCCCGGTTCTCTGAGTTGTTCTGCTTCCGGCTGATGAATGGGAAAGTGTAGTAGTGCTGTTTCATTTCACCAGCCTCTCAAGTGTGGAAATTATGGTAAATTTGAGAACAAGCCAGATTAGATTGATAGTTACACCTCCTCCTTTAATTAGCCAACCACAGGATCTGTGGAGGCAAAGGCCGGGGGGGTGTGTCGGTGTATATAACGTGTATTGTCTATGTGAAAGATTAATCAAAAGGAGTTGCTTGAGGTGGGAAGGCTTTTCCGGAGAGGTTCCACATGTTGTCAGGTAGTCCCTCTGAATGGCAGCTTCCGGTTCGGTCCCTTAGCTTTTGGAAGTGACATTTAGTCTGATATGTGCCAGCCATGCAATCTACCTAGCCCTGCAAAGTGCAAATATTAACCTAAATGCATATTAAGATACTGTGTGTTAGCTCCTGAACTGCAATAGAGAGCGGGTGTTCCAGCGGAGGCAAGCAAATCGTGTTGATTTACAGTGGCTTGAGGATTTGGCCCATTACCGCTTCTTTATACACTTTTAAAAAGAAATGCCAACTCGATAGTTTAGGCTTTAACTGGAACATGGCAAGTAATTCTGTGTTTTGGCGGACCCCTAGTTATGTTGCAGAATCTTTCTCAGAAGTTGTTCCATGGGATAGCCGATTCCTCAGGTAAGAGCTACTTGTTTGTTCAATCCTCCATCTTAGGCCTGCTCCTCAGGTGCATCCTCCTTCTCGCAGCGATTTCCTAGGAACAGATTTTGAAGAACAGCTCTGATCACAGAATCACAGATTGGTTAGGGTTGGAAAGGAGCTCTGGAGATCATCCAGTCCAACCCCCTGCCAGAGCAGGGTCACCTACAGCAGGTTGCACAGGATGACCTCCAGGCGGGTTATGAATGTCTCTGGGGTGGGAGACTCTACCGCCTCCCTGGGCAGCCTGTTCCAGCGCTCTGCCACCCTCAAAGTAAAGAAGTTCCTCCTCATGCTTTGATAGAAGTTCCTAGGTTCCAGTTTGTACCCGTTACCTCTTGTCCTGGATCATCTTTGATGATCCAGGACAAGAGGTAACGGGCACCAATTGGAACGTAGGAACTTGAACTTGAACTGGAACGTAGGAACTTGAACATAGGATTATCCTTGATGATTCAGGATAGCTGTGTGTCTGACCAGTCTGTCTTTCGAAGGAGGTCCTGGGCCAGCTCCAGCCATGCTGTGCTGAGCAGAGCCCCTGGCAGCAGCCCCACAGCTCACTCCCAGTGTGCCTGAATGGAAAAGGTACCAAAGTTGCTCCAACACTTTCTGAAAAACTCTATAGTGTTACCCCACAAGCGCAAAGCGACGGCAAAGCCCGTGAAATGACACCGGTGCTTCCAGAAAATGTCAAGCTTCCTGCCCAAGGGTGACATGCCATGCGGTGTGGTCAGGGCCACGTGCTGAGCACCCGGTGCGCTGGAGTTGCCCCAGCGGTTCCTGAGCAGCTCCTGCAGTGCTGCCGCCGGTACCGTTCTGGCGGCTGTAGTTGTTTAAAAAGCCGTTGTTGTTTCCGGCGTAATCTGACGGCAGTTTTCTCGGGCATTTAGGCCTCTTCTAATAAGTGTGCTGTGAGTACATCTGCAAGCATTCACCTGTCGAGGTCAAATGACTGGTGGTGCTCATCTGCCCCCGTGCTACTGCTGCTGCCTCCCGTGAATGCTCATGTGCCTGCGTGCCCCTGTACAGGCACAGATGCACGCGCGCAACACCTGATCCCGCATCCTAATTATTTTTCGCCCGGTTCTCTGAGTTGTTCTGCTTCCGGCCGATGCGTGGGGAAGTGTAGTAGTGCTGTTTCATTTCACCAGCCTCTCAAGTGTGGAAATTATGGTAAATTTGAGAACAAGCCAGATTAGATTGATAGTTACACCTCCTCCTTTAATTAGCCAACCACAGGATCTGTGGAGGCAAAGGCCGGGGGGGTGTGTCGGTGTATATAACGTGTATTGTCTATGTGAAAGATTAATCAAAAGGAGTTGCTTGAGGTGGGAAGGCTTTTCCGGAGAGGTTCCACATGTTGTCAGGTAGTCCCTCTGAATGGCAGCTTCCGGTTCGGTCCCTTAGCTTTCGGAAGTGACATTTAGTCTGATATGTGCCAGCCGTGCAATCTACCTAGCCCTGCAAAGTGCAAATATTAACCTAAATGCATATTAAGATACTGTGTGTTAGCTCCTGAACTGAAATAGAGAGCGGGTGTTCCAGCGGAGGCAAGCAAATCATGTTGATTTATAGTGGCTTGAGGATTTGGCCCATTACCGCTTCTTTATACACTTTTAAAAAGAAATGCCAACTCGATAGTTTAGGCTTTAACTGGAACATGGCAAGTAATTGTATGCTTTGGCGGACCCCTAGTAATGTTGCAGAATCTTTCTCAGAAGTTGTTCCATGGGATAGCCGATTCCTCAGGTAAGAGCTACTTGTTTGTTCAATCCTCCATCTTAGGCCTGCTCCTCAGGTGCATCCTCCTTCTCGCAGCGATTTCCTAGGAACAGATTTCGAAGAACAGCTCTGATCACAGAATCACAGATTGGTTAGGGTTGGAAAGGAGCTCTGGAGATCATCCAGTCCAACCCCCTGCCAGAGCAGGGTCACCTACAGCAGGTTGCACAGGATGACCTCCAGGCGGGTTATGAATGTCTCTGGGGTCGGAGACTCTACCGCCTCCCCGGGCAGCCTGTTCCAGCGCTCTGCCACCCTCAAAGTAAAGAAGTTCCTCCTCATGCTTTGATAGAAGTTCCTAGGTTCCAGTTTGTACCCGTTACCTCTTGTCCTGGATCATCTTTGATGATCATCATCTTTGATAATCCAGGACAAGAGGTAACGGGCACCAATTGGAACGTAGGAACTTGAACTTCAACTGGAACGTAGGAACTTGAACATAGGATTATCCTTGATGATTCAGGATAGCTGTGTGTCTGACCAGTCTGTCTTTCGAAGGAGGTCCTGGGCCAGCTCCAGCCATGCTGTGCTGAGCAGAGCCCCTGGCAGCAGCCCCACAGCTCACTCCCAGTGTGCCTGAATGGAAAAGGTACCAAAGTTGCTCCAACACTTTCTGAAAAACTCTATAGTGTTATCCCACAAGCGCAAAGCGACGGCAAAGCCCGTGAAATGACACCGGTGCTTCCAGAAAATGTCAAGCTTCCTGCCCAAGGGTGACATGCCATGCGGTGGGGTCAGGGCCACGCGCTGAGCACCCGGTGCGCTGGGGTTGCCCCAGCGGTTCCTGAGCAGCTCCTGCAGTGCTGCCGCCGGTACCGTTCTGGCGGCTGTAGTTGTTTAAAAAGCCGTTGTTGTTTCCGGCGTAATCTGACGGCAGTTTTCTCGGGCATTTGGGCCTCTTCTAATAAGTGTGCTGTGAGTACATCTGCAAGCATTCACCTGTCGAGGTCAAATGACTGGTGGTGCTCATCTGCCCCCGTGCTACTGCTGCTGCCTCCCGTGAATGCTCATGTGCCTGCGTGCCCCTGTACAGGCACAGATGCACGCGCGCAACACCTGATCCCGCATCCTAATTATTTTTCGCCCGGTTCTCTGAGTTGTTCTGCTTCCGGCTGATGAATGGGAAAGTGTAGTAGTGCTGTTTCATTTCACCAGCCTCTCAAGTGTGGAAATTATGGTAAATTTGAGAACAAGCCAGATTAGATTGATAGTTACACCTCCTCCTTTAATTAGCCAACCACAGGATCTGTGGAGGCAAAGGCCGGGGGGGTGTGTCGGTGTATATAAGGTGTATTGTCTATGTGAAAGATTAATCAAAAGGAGTTGCTTGAGGTGGGAAGGCTTTTCCGGAGAGGTTCCTCATGTTGTCAGGTAGTCCCTCTGAATGGCAGCTTCCGGTTTGGTCCCTTAGCTTTCGGAAGTGACATTTAGTCTGATATGTGCCAGCCGTGCAATCTACCTAGCCCTGCAAAGTGCAAATATTAACCTAAATGCATATTAAGATAGTGTGTGTTAGCTCCTGAACTGAAATAGAGAGCGGGTGTTCCAGCGGAGGCAAGCAAATCGTGTTGATTTACAGTGGCTTGAGGATTTGGCCCATTACCGCTTCTTTATACACTTTTAAAAAGAAATGCCAACTCGATAGTTTAGGCTTTAACTGGAACATGGCAAGTAATTGTATGTTTTGGCGGACCCCTAGTAATGTTGCAGAATCTTTCTCAGAAGTTGTTCCATGGGATAGCCGATTCCTCAGGTAAGAGCTACTTGTTTGTTCAATCCTCCATCTTAGGCCTGCTCCTCAGGTGCATCCTCCTTCTCGCAGCGATTTCCTAGGAACAGATTTCGAAGAACAGCTCTGATCACAGAATCACAGATTGGTTAGGGTTGGAAAGGAGCTCTGGAGATCATCCAGTCCAACCCCCCTGCCAGAGCAGGGTCACCTACAGCAGGTTGCACAGGATGACCTCCAGGCGGGTTTTGAATGTCTCTGGGGTGGGAGACTCTACTGCCTCCCTGGGCAGCCTGTTCCAGTGCTCTGCCACCCTCAAAGTAAAGAAGTTCCTCCTCATGCTTTGATAGAAGTTCCTAGGTTCCAGTTTGTACCCGTTACCTCTTGTCCTGGATCATCTTTGATGATCATCATCTTTGATGATCCAGGCCAAGAGGTAACGGGCACCAATTGGAACGTAGGAACTTGAACTTGAACTGGAAGGTAGGAACTTGAACTTGAACATAGGATTATCCTTGATGATTCAGGATAGCTGTGTGTCTGACCAGTCTGTCTTTCGAAGGAGGTCCTGAGCCAGCTCCAGCCATGCTGTGCGGAGCAGAGCCCCTGGCAGCAGCCCCACAGCTCACTCCCAGTGTGCCTGAATGGAAAAGGTACCAAAGTTGCTCCAACACTTTCTGAAAAACTCTATAGTGTTACCCCACAAGCGCAAAGCGACGGCAAAGCCCGTGAAATGACACCGGTGCTTCCAGAAAATGTCAAGCTTCCTGCCCAAGGGTGACATGCCATGCGGTGGGGTCAGGGCCACGCGCTGAGCACCCGGTGCGCTGGGGTTGCCCCAGCGGTTCCTGAGCAGCTCCTGCAGTGCTGCCGCCGGTACCGTTCTGGCGGCTGTAGTTGTTTAAAAAGCTGTTGTTGTTTCCGGCGTAATCTGACGGCAGTTTTCTCGGGCATTTGGGCCTCTTCTAATAAGTGTGCTGTGAGTACATCTGCAAGCATTCACCTGTCGAGGTCAAATGACTGGTGGTGCTCATCTGCCCCCGTGCTACTGCTGCTGCCTCCCGTGAATGCTCATGTGCCTGCGTGCCCCTGTACAGGCACAGATGCACGCGCGCAACACCTGATCCCGCATCCTAATTATTTTTCGCCCGGTTCTCTGAGTTGTTCTGCTTCCGGCTGATGAATGGGAAAGTGTAGTAGTGCTGTTTCATTTCACCAGCCTCTCAAGTGTGGAAATTATGGTAAATTTGAGAACAAGCCAGATTAGATTGATAGTTACACCTCCTCCTTTAATTAGCCAACCACAGGATCTGTGGAGGCAAAGGCCGGGGGGGTGTGTCGGTGTATATAACGTGTATTGTCTATGTGAAAGATTAATCAAAAGGAGTTGCTTGAGGTGGGAAGGCTTTTCCGGAGAGGTTCCACACGTTGTCAGGTAGTCCCTCTGAATGGCAGCTTCCGGTTCGGTCCCTTAGCTTTCGGAAGTGACATTTAGTCTGATATGTGCCAGCCGTGCAATCTACCTAGCCCTGCAAAGTGCAAATATTAACCTAAATGCATATTAAGATAGTGTGTGTTAGCTCCTGAACTGAAATAGAGAGCGGGTGTTCCAGCGGAGGCAAGCAAATCGTGTTGATTTACAGTGGCTTGAGGATTTGGCCCATTACCGCTTCTTTATACACTTTTAAAAAGAAATGCCAACTCGATAGTTTAGGCTTTAACTGGAACATGGCAAGTAATTGTATGTTTTGGCGGACCCCTAGTAATGTTGCAGAATCTTTCTCAGAAGTTGTTCCATGGGATAGCCGATTCCTCAGGTAAGAGCTACTTGTTTGTTCAATCCTCCATCTTAGGCCTGCTCCTCAGGTGCGTCCTCCTTCTCGCAGCGATTTCCTAGGAACAGATTTCGAAGAACAGCTCTGATCACAGAATCACAGATTGGTTAGGGTTGGAAAGGAGCTCTGGAGATCATCCAGTCCAACCCCCCTGCCAGAGCAGGGTCACCTACAGCAGGTTGCACAGGATGACCTCCAGGCGGGTTTTGAATGTCTCTGGGGTGGGAGACTCTACCGCCTCCCTGGGCAGCCTTTTCCAGCGCTCTGCCACCCTCAAAGTAAAGAAGTTCCTCCTCATGATTTGATAGAAGTTCTTAGGTTCCAGTTTGTACCCGTTAGCTCTTGTCCTGGATCATCTTTGATGATCCAGGCCAAGAGGTAACGGGCACCAATTGGAACGTAGGAACTTGAACTTGAACTGGAAGGTAGGAACTTGAACTTGAACATAGGATTATCCTTGATGATTCAGGATAGCTGTGTGTCTGACCAGTCTGTCTTTCGAAGGAGGTCCTGGGCCAGCTCCAGCCATGCTGTGCTGAGCAGAGCCCCTGGCAGCAGCCCCACAGCTCACTCCCAGTGTGCCTGAATGGAAAAGGTACCAAAGTTGCTCCAACACTTTCTGAAAAACACTATAGTGTTACCCCACAAGCGCAAAGCGACGGCAAAGCCCGTGAAATGACACCGGTGCTTCCAGAAAATGTCAAGCTTCCTGCCCAAGGGTGACATGCCATGCGGTGGGGTCAGGGCCACGCGCTGAGCACCCGGTGCGCTGGGGTTGCCCCAGCGGTTCCTGAGCAGCTCCTGCAGTGCTGCTGCCGCTACCGTTCTGGCGGCTGTAGTTGTTTAAAAAGCCGTTGTTGTTTCCGGCGTAATCTGACGGCAGTTTTCTCGGGCATTTGGGCCTCTTCTAATAAGTGTGCTGTGAGTACATCTGCAAGCATTCACCTGAGGAGGTCAAATGACTGGTGGTGCTCATCTCCCCCCGTGCTACTGCTGCTGCCTCCCGTGAATGCTCATGTGCCTGCGTGCCCCTGTACAGGCACAGATGCACGCGCACAACACCTGATCCCGCATCCTAATTATTTTTCGCCCGGTTCTCTGAGTTGTTCTGCTTCCGGCTGATGAATGGGAAAGTGTAGTAGTGCTGTTTCATTTCACCAGCCTCTCAAGTGTGGAAATTATGGTAAATTTGAGAACAAGCCAGATTAGATTGATAGTTACACCTCCTCCTTTAATTAGCCAACCACAGGATCTGTGGAGGCAAAGGCCGGGGGGGTGTGTCGGTGTATATAAGGTGTATTGTCTATGTGAAAGATTAATCAAAAGGAGTTGCTTGAGGTGGGAAGGCTTTTCCGGAGAGGTTCCACATGTTGTCAGGTAGTCCCTCTGAATGGCAGCTTCCGGTTCGGTCCCTTAGCTTTCGGAAGTGACATTTAGTCTGATATGTGCCAGCCGTGCAATCTACCTAGCCCCGCAAAGTGCAAATATTAACCTAAATGCATATTAAGATACTGTGTGTTAGCTCCTGAACTGAAATAGAGAGCGGGTGTTCCAGCGGAGGCAAGCAAATCGTGTTGATTTAGAGTGGCTTGAGGATTTGGCCCATTACCGCTTCTTTATACACTTTTAAAAAGAAATGCCAACTCGATAGTTTAGGCTTTAACTGGAACATGGCAAGTAATTGTATGTTTTGGCGGACCCCTAGTAATGTTGCAGAATCTTTCTCAGAAGTTGTTCCATGGGATAGCCGATTCCTCAGGTAAGAGCTACTTGTTTGTTCAATCCTCCATCTTAGGCCTGCTCCTCAGGTGCGTCCTCCTTCTCGCAGCGATTTCCTAGGAACAGATTTCGAAGAACAGCTCTGATCACAGAATCACAGATTGGTTAGGGTTGGAAAGGAGCTCTGGAGATCATCCAGTCCAACCCCCTGCCAGAGCAGGGTCACCTACAGCAGGTTGCACAGGATGACCTCCAGGCGGGTTTTGAATGTCTCTGGGGTGGGAGACTCTACCGCCTCCCTGGGCAGCCTGTTCCAGCGCTCTGCCACCCTCAAAGTAAAGAAGTTCCTCCTCATGCTTTGAAAGAAGTTCCTAGGTTCCAGTTTGTACCCGTTACCTCTTGTCCTGGATCATCAAAAATCATCTTTGATGATCCAGGCCAAGAGGTAACGGGCACCAATTGGAACGTAGGAACTTGAACTTGAACTGGAAGGTAGGAACTTGAACTTGAACATAGGATTATCCTTGATGATTCAGGATAGCTGTGTGTCTGACCAGTCTGTCTTTCGAAGGAGGTCCTGGGCCAGCTCCAGCCATGCTGTGCTGAGCAGAGCCCCTGGCAGCAGCCCCACAGCTCACTCCCAGTGTGCCTGAATGGAAAAGGTACCAAAGTTGCTCCAACACTTTCTGAAAAACTCTATAGTGTTACCCCACAAGCGCAAAGCGACGGCAAAGCCCGTGAAATGACACCGGTGCTTCCAGAAAATGTCAAGCTTCCTGCCCAAGGGTGACATGCCATGCGGTGGGGTCAGGGCCACGCGCTGAGCACCCGGTGCGCTGGGGTTGCCCCAGCGGTTCCTGAGCAGCTCCTGCAGTGCTGCCGCCGGTACCGTTCTGGCGGCTGTAGTTGTTTAAAAAGCCAGTGTTGTTTCCGGCGTAATCTGACGGCAGTTTTCTCGGGCATTTGGGCCTCTTCTAATAAGTGTGCTGTGAGTACATCTGCAAGCATTCACCTGTCGAGGTCAAATGACTGGTGGTGCTCATCTCCCCCCGTGCTACTGCTGCTGCCTCCCGTGAATGCTCATGTGCCTGCGTGCCCCTGTACAGGCACAGATGCACGCGCGCAACACCTGATCCCGCATCCTAATTATTTTTCGCCCGGTTCTCGGAGTTGTTCTGCTTCCGGCTGATGAATGGGAAAGTGTAGTAGTGCTGTTTCATTTCACCAGCCTCTCAAGTGTGGAAATTATGGTAAATTTGAGAACGAGCGAGATTAGATTGATAGTTACACCTCCTCCTTTAATTAGCCAACCACAGGATCTGTGGAGGCAAAGGCCGGGGGGGTGTGTCGGTGTATATAAGGTGTATTGTCTATGTGAAAGATGAATCAAAAGGAGTTGCTTGAGGTGGGAAGGCTTTTCCGGAGAGGTTCCACATGTTGTCAGGTAGTCCCTCTGAATGGCAGCTTCCGGTTCGGTCCCTTAGCTTTCGGAAGTGACATTTAGTCTGATATGTGCCAGCCGTGCAATCTACCTAGCCCTGCAAAGTGCAAATATTAACCTAAATGCATATTAAGATACTGTGTGTTAGCTCCTGAACTGAAATAGAGAGCGGGTGTTCCAGCGGAGGCAAGCAAATCGTGTTGATTTACAGTGGCTTGAGGATTTGGCCCATTACCGCTTCTTTATACACTTTTAAAAAGAAATGCCAACTCGATAGTTTAGGCTTTAACTGGAACATGGCAAGTAATTGTATGTTTTGGCGGACCCCTAGTAATGTTGCAGAATCTTTCTCAGAAGTTGTTCCATGGGATAGCCGATTCCTCAGGTAAGAGCTACTTGTTTGTTCAATCCTCCATCTTAGGCCTGCTCCTCAGGTGCATCCTCCTTCTCGCAGCGATTTCCTAGGAACAGATTTCGAAGAACAGCTCTGATCACAGAATCACAGATTGGTTAGGGTTGGAAAGGAGCTCTGGAGATCATCCAGTCCAACCCCCCTGCCAGAGCAGGGTCACCTACAGCAGGTTGCACAGGATGACCTCCAGGCGGGTTTTGAATGTTTCTGGGGTGGGAGACTCTACCGCCTCCCTGGGCAGCCTGTTCCAGTGCTCTGCCACCCTCAAAGTAAAGAAGTTCCTCCTCATGCTTTGATAGAAGTTCCTAGGTTCCAGTTTGTACCCGTTACCTCTTGTCCTGGATCATCAAAAATCATCTTTGATGATCCAGGACAAGAGGTAACGGGCACCAATTGGAACGTAGGAACTTGAACTTGAACTGGAACGTAGGAACTTGAACTTGAATATAGGATTATCCTTGATGATTCAGGATAGCTGTGTGTCTGACCAGTCTGTCTTTCGAAGGAGGTCCTGGGCCAGCTCCAGCCATGCTGTGCTGAGCAGAGCCCCTGGCAGCAGCCCCACACCTCACTCCCAGTGTGCCTGAATGGAAAAGGTACCAAAGTTGCTCCAACACTTTCTGAAAAACTCTATAGTGTTACCCCACAAGCGCAAAGCGACGGCAAAGCCCGTGAAATGACACCGGTGCTTCCAGAAAATGTCAAGCTTCCTGCCCAAGGGTGACATGCAATGCGGTGGGGTCAGGGCCACGCGCTGAGCACCCGGTGCGCTGGGGTTGCCCCAGCGGTTCCTGAGCAGCTCCTGCAGTGCTGCCGCCGGTACCGTTCTGGCGGCTGTAGTTGTTTAAAAAGCCGTTGTTGTTTCCGGCGTAATCTGACGGCAGTTTTCTCGGGCATTTGGGCCTCTTCTAATAAGTGTGCTGTGAGTACATCTGCAAGCATTCACCTGTCGAGGTCAAATGACTGGTGGTGCTCATCTGCTCCCGTGCTACTGCTGCTGCCTCCCGTGAATGCTCATGTGCCTGCGTGCCCCTGTACAGGCACAGATGCACGCGCGCAACACCTGGTCCCGCATCCTAATTATTTTTCGCCCGGTTCTCTGAGTTGTTCTGCTTCCGGCTGATGAATGGGAAAATGTAGTAGTGCTGTTTCATTTCACCAGCCTCTCAAGTGTGGAAATTATGGTAAATTTGAGAACAAGCCAGATTAGATTGATAGTTACACCTCCTCCTTTAATTAGCCAACCACAGGATCTGTGGAGGCAAAGGCCGGGGGGGTGTGTCAGTGTATATAAGGTGTATTGTCTATGTGAAAGATTAATCAAAAGGAGTTGCTTGAGGTGGGAAGGCTTTTCCGGAGAGGTTCCACATGTTGTCAGGTAGTCCCTCTGAATGGCAGCTTCCGGTTCGGTCCCTTAGCTTTCGGAAGTGACATTTAGTCTGATATGTGCCAGCCGTGCAATCTACCTAGCCCTGCAAAGTGCAAATATTAACATAAATGCATATTAAGATACTGTGTGTTAGCTCCTGAACTGAAATAGAGAGCGGGTGTTCCAGCGGAGGCAAGCAAATCGTGTTGATTTACAGTGGCTTGAGGATTTGGCCCATTACCGCTTCTTTATACACTTTTAAAAAGAAATGCCAACTCGATAGTTTAGGCTTTAACTGGAACATGGCAAGTAATTGTATGTTTTGGCGGACCCCTAGTAATGTTGCAGAATCTTTCTCAGAAGTTGTTCCATGGGATAGCCGATTCCTCAGGTAAGAGCTACTTGTTTGTCCAATCCTCCATCTTAGGCCTGCTCCTCAGGTGCATCCTCCTTCTCGCAGCGATTTCCTAGGAACAGATTTCGAAGAACAGCTCTGATCACAGAATCACAGATTGGTTAGGGTTGGAAAGGAGCTCTGGAGATCATCCAGTCCAACCCCCCTGCCAGAGCAGGGTCACCTACAGCAGGTTGCACAGGATGACCTCCAGGCGGGTTTTGAATGTCTCTGGGGTGGGAGACTCTACCGCCTCCCTGGGCATCCTGTTCCAGCGCTCTGCCACCCTCAAAGTAAAGAAGTTCCTCCTCATGATTTGATAGAAGTTCTTAGGTTCCAGTTTGTACCCGTTAGCTCTTGTCCTGGATCATCTTTGATGATCCAGGCCAAGAGGTAACGGGCACCAATTGGAACGTAGGAACTTGAACTTGAACTGGAAGGTAGGAACTTGAACTTGAACATAGGATTATCCTTGATGATTCAGGATAGCTGTGTGTCTGACCAGTCTGTCTTTCGAAGGAGGTTCTGGGCCAGCTCCAGCCATGCTGTGCTGAGCAGAGCCCCTGGCAGCAGCCCCCCAGCTCACTCCCAGTGTGCCTGAATGGAAAAGGTACCAAAGTTGCTCCAACACTTTCTGAAAAACTCTATAGTGTTACCCCACAAGCGCAAAGCGACGGCAAAGCCCGTGAAATGACACCGGTGCTTCCAGAAAATGTCAAGCTTCCTGCCCAAGGGTGACATGCCATGCGGTGGGGTCAGGGCCACGCGCTGAGCACCCGGTGCGCTGGGGTTGCCCCAGCGGTTCCTGAGCAGCTCCTGCAGTGCAGCCGCCGGTACCGTTCTGGCGGCTGTAGTTGTTTAAAAAGCCGTTGTTGTTTCCGGCGTAATCTGACGGCAGTTTTCTCGGGCATTTGGGCCTCTTCTAATAAATGTGCTGTGAGTACATCTGCAAGCATTCACCTGTCGAGGTCAAATGACTGGTGGTGCTCATCTGCCCCCGTGCTACTGCTGCTGCCTCCCGTGAATGCTCATGTGCCTGCGTGCCCCTGTACAGGCACAGATGCACGCGCGCAACACCTGATCCCGCATCCTAATTATTTTTTGCCCGGTTCTCTGAGTTGTTCTGCTTCCGGCTGATGAATGGGAAAGTGTAGTAGTGCTGTTTCATTTCACCAGCCTCTCAAGTGTGGAAATTATGGTAAATTTGAGAACAAGCGAGATTAGATTGATAGTTACATCTCCTTCTTTAATTAGCCAACCACAGGATCTGTGGAGGCAAAGGCCGGGGGGGTGTGTCGGTGTATATAACCTGTATTGTCTATGTGAAAGATTAATCAAAAGGAGTTGCTTGAGGTGGGAAGGCTTTTCCGGAGAGGTTCCACACGTTGTCACGTAGTCCCTCTGAATGGCAGCTTCCGGTTCGGTCCCTTAGCTTTCGGAAGTGACATTTAGTCTGATATGTGCCAGCCGTGCAATCTACCTAGCCCTGCAAAGTGCAAATATTAACCTAAATGCATATTAAGATACTGTGTGTTAGCTCCTGAACTGAAATAGAGAGCGGGTGTTCCAGCGGAGGCAAGCAAATCGTGTTGATTTAGAGTGGCTTGAGGATTTGGCCCATTACCGCTTCTTTATACACTTTTAAAAAGAAATGCCAACTCGATAGTTTAGGCTTTAACTGGAACATGGCAAGTAATTGTATGTTTTGGCGGACCCCTAGTAATGTTGCAGAATCTTTCTCAGAAGTTGTTCCATGGGATAGCCGATTCCTCAGGTAAGAGCTACTTGTTTGTCCAATC
The DNA here is from genome assembly GCF_965231255.1 of Vanellus vanellus. Taxonomy (NCBI): domain Eukaryota; kingdom Metazoa; phylum Chordata; class Aves; order Charadriiformes; family Charadriidae; genus Vanellus; species Vanellus vanellus. The sequence goes on along the minus strand of NW_028128554.1, from coordinate 493,454 downwards.
CTCCATCTTAGGCCTGCTCCTCAGGTGCATCCTCCTTCTCGCAGCGATTTCCTAGGAACAGATTTCGAAGAACAGCTCTGATCACAGAATCACAGATTGGTTAGGGTTGGAAAGGAGCTCTGGAGATCATCCAGTCCAACCCCCCTGCCAGAGCAGGGTCACCTACAGCAGGTTGCACAGGATGACCTCCAGGCGGGTTTTGAATGTCTCTGGGGTGGGAGACTCTACCGCCTCCCTGGGCATCCTGTTCCAGCGCTCTGCCACCCTCAAAGTAAAGAAGTTCCTCCTCATGATTTGATAGAAGTTCTTAGGTTCCAGTTTGTACCCGTTAGCTCTTGTCCTGGATCATCTTTGATGATCCAGGCCAAGAGGTAACGGGCACCAATTGGAACGTAGGAACTTGAACTTGAACTGGAAGGTAGGAACTTGAACTTGAACATAGGATTATCCTTGATGATTCAGGATAGCTGTGTGTCTGACCAGTCTGTCTTTCAAAGGAGGTTCTGGGCCAGCTCCAGCCATGCTGTGCTGAGCAGAGCCCCTGGCAGCAGCCCCCCAGCTCACTCCCAGTGTGCCTGAATGGAAAAGGTACCAAAGTTGCTCCAACACTTTCTGAAAAACTCTATAGTGTTACCCCACAAGCGCAAAGCGACGGCAAAGCCCGTGAAATGACACCGGTGCTTCCAGAAAATGTCAAGCTTCCTGCCCAAGGATGACATGCCATGCGGTGGGGTCAGGGCCACGCGCTGAGCACCCGGTGCGCTGGGGTTGCCCCAGCGGTTCCTGAGCAGCTCCTGCAGTGCAGCCGCCGGTACCGTTCTGGCGGCTGTAGTTGTTTAAAAAGCCGTTGTTGTTTCCGGCGTAATCTGACGGCAGTTTTCTCGGGCATTTGGGCCTCTTCTAATAAATGTGCTGTGAGTACATCTGCAAGCATTCACCTGTCGAGGTCAAATGACTGGTGGTGCTCATCTGCCCCCGTGCTACTGCTGCTGCCTCCCGTGAATGCTCATGTGCCTGCGTGCCCCTGTACAGGCACAGATGCACGCGCGCAACACCTGATCCCGCATCCTAATTATTTTTTGCCCGGTTCTCTGAGTTGTTCTGCTTCCGGCTGATGAATGGGAAAGTGTAGTAGTGCTGTTTCATTTCACCAGCCTCTCAAGTGTGGAAATTATGGTAAATTTGAGAACAAGCGAGATTAGATTGATAGTTACACCTCCTTCTTTAATTAGCCAACCACAGGATCTGTGGAGGCAAAGGCCGGGGGGGTGTGTCGGTGTATATAACGTGTATTGTCTATGTGAAAGATTAATCAAAAGGAGTTGCTTGAGGTGGGAAGGCTTTTCCGGAGAGGTTCCACACGTTGTCAGGTAGTCCCTCTGAATGGCAGCTTCCGGTTCGGTCCCTTAGCTTTCGGAAGTGACATTTAGTCTGATATGTGCCAGCCGTGCAATCTACCTAGCCCTGCAAAGTGCAAATATTAACCTAAATGCATATTAAGATACTGTGTGTTAGCTCCTGAACTGAAATAGAGAGCGGGTGTTCCAGCGGAGGCAAGCAAATCGTGTTGATTTACAGTGGCTTGAGGATTTGGCCCATTACCGCTTCTTTATACACTTTTAAAAAGAAATGCCAACTCGATAGTTTAGGCTTTAACTGGAACATGGCAAGTAATTGTATGTTTTGGCGGACCCCTAGTAATGTTGCAGAATCTTTCTCAGAAGTTGTTCCATGGGATAGCCGATTCCTCAGGTAAGAGCTACTTGTTTGTTCAATCCTCCATCTTAGGCCTGCTCCTCAGGTGCATCCTCCTTCTCGCAGCGATTTCCTAGGAACAGATTTCGAAGAACAGCTCTGATCACAGAATCACAGATTGGTTAGGGTTGGAAAGGAGCTCTGGAGATCATCCAGTCCAACCCCCCTGCCAGAGCAGGGTCACCTACAGCAGGTTGCACAGGATGACCTCCAGGAGGGTTTTGAATGTCTCTGGGGTGGGAGACTCTACCGCCTCCCTGGGCAGCCTGTTCCAGCGCTCTGCCACCCTCAAAGTAAAGAAGTTCCTCCTCATGATTTGATAGAAGTTCTTAGGTTCCAGTTTGTACCCGTTAGCTCTTGTCCTGGATCATCTTTGATGATCCAGGCCAAGAGGTAACGGGCACCAATTGGAACGTAGGAACTTGAACTTCAACTGGAAGGTAGGAACTTGAACTTGAACATAGGATTATCCTTGATGATTCAGGATAGCTGTGTGTCTGACCAGTCTGTCTTTCGAAGGAGGTCCTGGGCCAGCTCCAGCCATGCTGTGCTGAGCAGAGCCCCTGGCAGCAGCCCCACAGCTCACTCCCAGTGTGCCTGAATGGAAAAGGTACCAAAGTTGCTCCAACACTTTCTGAAAAACTCTATAGTGTTACCCCACAAGCGCAAAGCGACGGCAAAGCCCGTGAAATGACACCGGTGCTTCCAGAAAATGTCAAGCTTCCTGCCCAAGGGTGACATGCCATGCGGTGGGGTCAGGGCCATGCGCTGAGCACCCGGTGCGCTGGGGTTGCCCCAGCGGTTCCTGAGCAGCTCCTGCAGTGCTGCCGCCGGTACCGTTCTGGCGGCTGTAGTTGTTTAAAAAGCCGTTGTTGTTTCCGGCGTAATCTGACGGCAGTTTTCTCGGGCATTTGGGCCTCTTCTAATAAGTGTGCTGTGAGTACATCTGCAAGCATTCACCTGTCGAGGTCAAATGACTGGTGGTGCTCATCTCCCCCCGTGCTACTGCTGCTGCCTCCCGTGAATGCTCATGTGCCTGCGTGCCCCTGTACAGGCACAGATGCACGCGCGCAACACCTGATCCCGCATCCTAATTATTTTTCGCCCGGTTCTCTGAGTTGTTCTGCTTCCGGCTGATGAATGGGAAAGTGTAGTAGTGCTGTTTCATTTCACCAGCCTCTCAAGTGTGGAAATTATGGTAAATTTGAGAACGAGCGAGATTAGATTGATAGTTACACCTCCTCCTTTAATTAGCCAACCACAGGATCTGTAGAGGCAAAGGCCGGGGGGGTGTATCGGTGTATATAACGTGTATTGTCTATGTGAAAGATTAATCAAAAGGAGTTGCTTGAGGTGGGAAGGCTTTTCCGGAGAGGTTCCACATGTTGTCAGGTAGTCCCTCTGAATGGCAGCTTCCGGTTCGGTCCCTTAGCTTTCGGAAGTGACATTTAGTCTGATATGTGCCAGCCGTGCAATCTACCTAGCCCTGCAAAGTGCAAATATTAACCTAAATGCATATTAAGATACTGTGTGTTAGCTCCTGAACTGAAATAGAGAGCGGGTGTTCCAGCGGAGGCAAGCAAATCGTGTTGATTTACAGTGGCTTGAGGATTTGGCCCATTACCGCTTCTTTATACACTTTTAAAAAGAAATGCCAACTCGATAGTTTAGGCTTTAACTGGAACATGGCAAGTAATTGTATGTTTTGGCGGACCCCTAGTAATGTTGCAGAATCTTTCTCAGAAGTTGTTCCATGGGATAGCCGATTCCTCAGGTAAGAGCTACTTGTTTGTTCAATCCTCCATCTTAGGCCTGCTCCTCAGGTGCATCCTCCTTCTCGCAGCGATTTCCTAGGAACAGATTTCGAAGAACAGCTCTGATCACAGAATCACAGATTGGTTAGGGTTGGAAAGGAGCTCTGGAGATCATCCAGTCCAACCCCCCTGCCAGAGCAGGGTCACCTACAGCAGGTTGCACAGGATGACCTCCAGGCGGGTTTTGAATGTCTCTGGGGTGGGAGACTCTACCGCCTCCCTGGGCAGCCTGTTCCAGCGCTCTGCCACCCTCAAAGTAAAGAAGTTCCTCCTCATGCTTTGATAGAAGTTCCTACGTTCCAGTTTGTACCCGTTACCTCTTGTCCTGGATCATCTTTGATGATCCAGGACAAGAGGTAACGGGCACCAATTGGAACGTAGGAACTTGAACTTGAAATGGAAGGTAGGAACTTGAACATAGGATTATCCTTGATGATTCAGGATAGCTGTGTGTCTGACCAGTCTGTCTTTCGAAGGAGGTCCTGGGCCAGCTCCAGCCATGCTGTGCTGAGCAGAGCCCCTGGCAGCAGCCCCACACCTCACTCCCAGTGTGCCTGAATGGAAAAGGTACCAAAGTTGCTCCAACACTTTCCGAAAAACTCTATAGTGTTACCCCACAAGCGCAAAGCGACGGCAAAGCCCGTGAAATGACACCGGTGCTTCCAGAAAATGTCAAGCTTCCTGCCCAAGGGTGACATGCCATGCGGTGGGGTCAGGGCCACGCGCTGAGCACCCGGTGCGCTGGGGTTGCCCCAGCGGTTCCTGAGCAGCTCCTGCAGTGCTGCCGCCGGTACCGTTCTGGCGGCTGTAGTTGTTTAAAAAGCCGTTGTTGTTTCCGGCGTAATCTGACGGCAGTTTTCTCGGGCATTTGGGCCTCTTCTAATAAGTGTGCTGTGAGTACATCTGCAAGCATTCACCTGTCGAGGTCAAATGACTGGTGGTGCTCATCTGCCCCCGTGCTACTGCTGCTGCCTCCCGTGAATGCTCATGTGCCTGCGTGCCCCTGTACAGGCACAGATGCACGCGCGCAACACCTGATCCCGCATCCTAATTATTTTTTGCCCGGTTCTCGGAGTTGTTCTGCTTCCGGCTGATGAATGGGAAAGTGTAGTAGTGCTGTTTCATTTCACCAGCCTCTCAAGTGTGGAAATTATGGTAAATTTGAGAACAAGCCAGATTAGATTGATAGTTACACCTCCTCCTTTAATTAGCCAACCACAGGATCTGTGGAGGCAAAGGCCGGGGGGGTGTGTCGGTGTATATAACGTGTATTGTCTATGTGAAAGATTAATCAAAAGGAGTTGCTTGAGGTGGGAAGGCTTTTCCGGAGAGGTTCCACATGTTGTCAGGTAGTCCCTCTGAATGGCAGCTTCCGGTTCGGTCCCTTAGCTTTCGGAAGTGACATTTAGTCTGATATGTGCCAGCCGTGCAATCTACCTAGCCCTGCAAAGTGCAAATATTAACCTAAATGCATATTAAGATACTGTGTGTTAGCTCCTGAACTGAAATAGAGAGCGGGTGTTCCAGCGGAGGCAAGCAAATCGTGTTGATTTAGAGTGGCTTGAGGATTTGGCCCATTACCGCTTCTTTATACACTTTTAAAAAGAAATGCCAACTCGATAGTTTAGGCTTTAACTGGAACATGGCAAGTAATTCTGTGTTTTGGCGGACCCCTAGTAATGTTGCAGAATCTTTCTCAGAAGTTGTTCCATGGGATAGCCGATTTCTCAGCTAAGAGCTACTTGTTTGTTCAATCCTCCATCTTAGGCCTGCTCCTCAGGTGCATCCTCCTTCTCGCAGCGATTTCCTAGGAACAGATTTCGAAGAACAGCTCTGATCACAGAATCACAGATTGGTTAGGGTTGGAAAGGAGCTCTGGAGATCATCCAGTCCAACCCCCCTGCCAGAGCAGGGTCACCTACAGCAGGTTGCACAGGATGACCTCCAGGCGGGTTTTGAATGTCTCTGGGGTGGGAGACTCTACCGCCTCCCTGGGCAGCCTGTTCCAGCGCTCTGCCACCCTCAAAGTAAAGAAGTCCCTCCTCATGCTTTGATAGAAGTTCCTAGGTTCCAGTTTGTACCCGTTACCTCTTGTCCTGGATCATCTTTGATGATCCAGGCCAAGAGGTAACGGGCACCAATTGGAACGTAGGAACTTGAACTTGAACTGGAAGGTAGGAACTTGAACTTGAACATAGGATTATCCTTGATGATTCAGGATAGCTGTGTGTCTGACCAGTCTGTCTTTCGAAGGAGGTCCTGGGCCAGCTCCAGCCATGCTGTGCTGAGCAGAGCCCCTGGCAGCAGCCCCCCAGCTCACTCCCAGTGTGCCTGAATGGAAAAGGTACCAAAGTTGCTCCAACACTTTCTGAAAAACTCTACAGTGTTACCCCACAAGCGCAAAGCGACGGCAAAGCCCGTGAAATGACACCGGTGCTTCCAGAAAATGTCAAGCTTCCTGCCCAAGGGTGACATGCCATGCGGTGGGGTCAGGGCCACGCGCTGAGCACCCGGTGCGCTGGGGTTGCCCCAGCGGTTCCTGAGCAGCTCCTGCAGTGCTGCCGCCGGTACCGTTCTGGCGGCTGTAGTTGTTTAAAAAGCCGTTGTTGTTTCCGGCGTAATCTGACGGCAGTTTTCTCGGGCATTTGGGCCTCTTCTAATAAGTGTGCTGTGAGTACATCTGCAAGCATTCACCTGTCGAGGTCAAATGACTGGTGGTGCTCATCTCCCCCCGTGCTACTGCTGCTGCCTCCCGTGAATGCTCATGTGCCTGCGTGCCCCTGTACAGGCACAGATGCACGCGCGCAACACCTGATCCCGCATCCTAATTATTTTTTGCCCGGTTCTCTGAGTTGTTCTGCTTCCGGCTGATGAATGGGAAAGTGTAGTAGTGCTGTTTCATTTCACCAGCCTCTCAAGTGTGGAAATTATGGTAAATTTGAGAACAAGCCAGATTAGATTGATAGTTACACCTCCTCCTTTAATTAGCCAACCACAGGATCTGTGGACGCAAAGGCCGGGGGGGTGTGTCGGTGTATATAACGTGTATTGTCTATGTGAAAGATTAATCAAAAGGAGTTGCTTGAGGTGGGAAGGCTTTTCCGGAGAGGTTCCACACGTTGTCAGGTAGTCCCTCTGAATGGCAGCTTCCGGTTCGGTCCCTTAGCTTTCGGAAGTGACATTTAGTCTGATATGTGCCAGCCGTGCAATCTACCTAGCCCTGCAAAGTGCAAATATTAACCTAAATGCATATTAAGATACTGTGTGTTAGCTCCTGAACTGAAATAGAGAGCGGGTGTTCCAGCGGAGGCAAGCAAATCGTGTTGATTTAGAGTGGCTTGAGGATTTGGCCCATTACCGCTTCTTTATACACTTTTAAAAAGAAATGCCAACTCGATAGTTTAGGCTTTAACTGGAACATGGCAAGTAATTGTATGTTTTGGCGGACCCCTAGTAATGTTGCAGAATCTTTCTCAGAAGTTGTTCCATGGGATAGCCGATTCCTCAGGTAAGAGCTACTTGTTTGTTCAATCCTCCATCTTAGGCCTGCTCCTCAGGTGCATCCTCCTTCTCGCAGCGATTTCCTAGGAACAGATTTCGAAGAACAGCTCTGATCACAGAATCACAGATTGGTTAGGGTTGGAAAGGAGCTCTGGAGATCATCCAGTCCAACCCCCCTGCCAGAGCAGGGTCACCTACAGCAGGTTGCACAGGATGATCTCCAGGAGGGTTTTGAATGTCTCTGGGGTGGGAGACTCTACCGCCTCCCTGGGCAGCCTGTTCCAGCGCTCTGCCACCCTCAAAGTAAAGAAGTTCCTCCTCATGATTTGATAGAAGTTCCTAGGTTCCAGTTTGCACCCGTTACCTCTTGTCCTGGATCATCTTTGATGATCCAGGACAAGAGGTAACGGGCACCAATTGGAACGTAGGAACTTGAACTTGAACTGGAACGTAGGAACTTGAACTTGAATATAGGATTATCCTTGATGATTCAGGATAGCTGTGTGTCTGACCAGTCTGTCTTTCGAAGGAGGTCCTGGACCAGCTCCAGCCATGCTGTGCTGAGCAGAGCCCCTGGCAGCAGCCCCACAGCTCACTCCCAGTGTGCCTGAATGGAAAAGGTACCAAAGTTGCTCCAACACTTTCCGAAAAACTCTATAGTGTTACCCCACAAGCGCAAAGCGACGGCAAAGCCCGTGAAATGACACCGGTGCTTCCAGAAAATGTCAAGCTTCCTGCCCAAGGGTGACATGCCATGCGGTGGGGTCAGGGCCACGCGCTGAGCACCCGGTGCGCTGGGGTTGCCCCAGCGGTTCCTGAGCAGCTCCTGCAGTGCTGCCGCCGGTACCGTTCTGGCGGCTGTAGTTGTTTAAAAAGCCGTTGTTGTTTCCGGCGTAATCTGACGGCAGTTTTCTCGGGCATTTGGGCCTCTTCTAATAAGTGTGCTGTGAGTACATCTGCAAGCATTCACCTGTCGAGGTCAAATGACTGGTGGTGCTCATCTGCCCCCGTGCTACTGCTGCTGCCTCCCGTGAATGCTCATGTGCCTGCGTGCCCCTGTACAGGCACAGATGCACGCGCGCAACACCTGATCCCGCATCCTAATTATTTTTCGCCCGGTTCTCTGAGTTGTTCTGCTTCCGGCTGATGAACGGGAAACTGTAGTAGTGCTGTTTCATTTCACCAGCCTCTCAAGTGTGGAAATTATGGTAAATTTGAGAACAAGCCAGATTAGATTGATAGTTACACCTCCTCCTTTAATTAGCCAACCACAGGATCTGTGGAGGCAAAGGCCGGGGGGGTGTGTCGGTGTATATAACGTGTATTGTCTATGTGAAAGATTAATCAAAAGGAGTTGCTTGAGGTGGGAAGGCTTTTCCGGAGAGGTTCCACATGTTGTCAGGTAGTCCCTCTGAATGGCAGCTTCCGGTTCGGTCCCTTAGCTTTCGGAAGTGACATTTAGTCTGATATGTGCCAGCCGTGCAATCTACCTAGCCCTGCAAAGTGCAAATATTAACCTAAATGCATATTAAGATACTGTGTGTTAGCTCCTGAACTGAAATAGAGAGCGGGTGTTCCAGCGGAGGCAAGCAAATCGTGTTGATTTACAGTGGCTTGAGGATTTGGCCCATTACCGCTTCTTTATACACTTTTAAAAAGAAATGCCAACTCGATAGTTTAGGCTTTAACTGGAACATGGCAAGTAATTGTATGTTTTGGCGGACCCCTAGTAATGTTGCAGAATCTTTCTCAGAAGTTGTTCCATGGGATAGCCGATTCCTCAGGTAAGAGCTACTTGTTTGTTCAATCCTCCATCTTAGGCCTGCTCCTCAGGTGCATCCTCCTTCTCGCAGCGATTTCCTAGGAACAGATTTCGAAGAACAGCTCTGATCACAGAATCACAGATTGGTTAGGGTTGGAAAGGAGCTCTGGAGATCATCCAGTCCAACCCCCCTGCCAGAGCAGGGTCACCTACAGCAGGTTGCACAGGATGACCTCCAGGCGGGTTTTGAATGTCTCTGGGGTGGGAGACTCTACCGCCTCCCTGGGCAGCCTGTTCCAGCGCTCTGCCACCCTCAAAGTAAAGAAGTTCCTCCTCATGCTTTGATAGAAGTTCCTACGTTCCAGTTTGTACCCGTTACCTCTTGTCCTGGATCATCTTTGATGATCCAGGACAAGAGGTAACGGGCACCAATTGGAACGTAGGAACTTGAACTTGAAATGGAAGGTAGGAACTTGAACATAGGATTATCCTTGATGATTCAGGATAGCTGTGTGTCTGACCAGTCTGTCTTTCGAAGGAGGTCCTGGGCCAGCTCCAGCCATGCTGTGCTGAGCAGAGCCCCTGGCAGCAGCCCCACACCTCACTCCCAGTGTGCCTGAATGGAAAAGGTACCAAAGTTGCTCCAACACTTTCCGAAAAACTCTATAGTGTTACCCCACAAGCGCAAAGCGACGGCAAAGCCCGTGAAATGACACCGGTGCTTCCAGAAAATGTCAAGCTTCCTGCCCAAGGGTGACATGCCATGCGGTGGGGTCAGGGCCACGCGCTGAGCACCCGGTGCGCTGGGGTTGCCCCAGCGGTTCCTGAGCAGCTCCTGCAGTGCTGCCGCCGGTACCGTTCTGGCGGCTGTAGTTGTTTAAAAAGCCGTTGTTGTTTCCGGCGTAATCTGACGGCAGTTTTCTCGGGCATTTGGGCCTCTTCTAATAAGTGTGCTGTGAGTACATCTGCAAGCATTCACCTGTCGAGGTCAAATGACTGGTGGTGCTCATCTGCCCCCGTGCTACTGCTGCTGCCTCCCGTGAATGCTCATGTGCCTGCGTGCCCCTGTACAGGCACAGATGCACGCGCGCAACACCTGATCCCGCATCCTAATTATTTTTTGCCCGGTTCTCGGAGTTGTTCTGCTTCCGGCTGATGAATGGGAAAGTGTAGTAGTGCTGTTTCATTTCACCAGCCTCTCAAGTGTGGAAATTATGGTAAATTTGAGAACAAGCCAGATTAGATTGATAGTTACACCTCCTCCTTTAATTAGCCAACCACAGGATCTGTGGAGGCAAAGGCCGGGGGGGTGTGTCGGTGTATATAACGTGTATTGTCTATGTGAAAGATTAATCAAAAGGAGTTGCTTGAGGTGGGAAGGCTTTTCCGGAGAGGTTCCACATGTTGTCAGGTAGTCCCTCTGAATGGCAGCTTCCGGTTCGGTCCCTTAGCTTTCGGAAGTGACATTTAGTCTGATATGTGCCAGCCGTGCAATCTACCTAGCCCTGCAAAGTGCAAATATTAACCTAAATGCATATTAAGATACTGTGTGTTAGCTCCTGAACTGAAATAGAGAGCGGGTGTTCCAGCGGAGGCAAGCAAATCGTGTTGATTTAGAGTGGCTTGAGGATTTGGCCCATTACCGCTTCTTTATACACTTTTAAAAAGAAATGCCAACTCGATAGTTTAGGCTTTAACTGGAACATGGCAAGTAATTCTGTGTTTTGGCGGACCCCTAGTAATGTTGCAGAATCTTTCTCAGAAGTTGTTCCATGGGATAGCCGATTTCTCAGCTAAGAGCTACTTGTTTGTTCAATCCTCCATCTTAGGCCTGCTCCTCAGGTGCATCCTCCTTCTCGCAGCGATTTCCTAGGAACAGATTTCGAAGAACAGCTCTGATCACAGAATCACAGATTGGTTAGGGTTGGAAAGGAGCTCTGGAGATCATCCAGTCCAACCCCCCTGCCAGAGCAGGGTCACCTACAGCAGGTTGCACAGGATGACCTCCAGGCGGGTTTTGAATGTCTCTGGGGTGGGAGACTCTACCGCCTCCCTGGGCAGCCTGTTCCAGCGCTCTGCCACCCTCAAAGTAAAGAAGTCCCTCCTCATGCTTTGATAGAAGTTCCTAGGTTCCAGTTTGTACCCGTTACCTCTTGTCCTGGATCATCTTTGATGATCCAGGCCAAGAGGTAACGGGCACCAATTGGAACGTAGGAACTTGAACTTGAACTGGAAGGTAGGAACTTGAACTTGAACATAGGATTATCCTTGATGATTCAGGATAGCTGTGTGTCTGACCAGTCTGTCTTTCGAAGGAGGTCCTGGGCCAGCTCCAGCCATGCTGTGCTGAGCAGAGCCCCTGGCAGCAGCCCCCCAGCTCACTCCCAGTGTGCCTGAATGGAAAAGGTACCAAAGTTGCTCCAACACTTTCTGAAAAACTCTACAGTGTTACCCCACAAGCGCAAAGCGACGGCAAAGCCCGTGAAATGACACCGGTGCTTCCAGAAAATGTCAAGCTTCCTGCCCAAGGGTGACATGCCATGCGGTGGGGTCAGGGCCACGCGCTGAGCACCCGGTGCGCTGGGGTTGCCCCAGCGGTTCCTGAGCAGCTCCTGCAGTGCTGCCGCCGGTACCGTTCTGGCGGCTGTAGTTGTTTAAAAAGCCGTTGTTGTTTCCGGCGTAATCTGACGGCAGTTTTCTCGGGCATTTGGGCCTCTTCTAATAAGTGTGCTGTGAGTACATCTGCAAGCATTCACCTGTCGAGGTCAAATGACTGGTGGTGCTCATCTCCCCCCGTGCTACTGCTGCTGCCTCCCGTGAATGCTCATGTGCCTGCGTGCCCCTGTACAGGCACAGATGCACGCGCGCAACACCTGATCCCGCATCCTAATTATTTTTTGCCCGGTTCTCTGAGTTGTTCTGCTTCCGGCTGATGAATGGGAAAGTGTAGTAGTGCTGTTTCATTTCACCAGCCTCTCAAGTGTGGAAATTATGGTAAATTTGAGAACAAGCCAGATTAGATTGATAGTTACACCTCCTCCTTTAATTAGCCAACCACAGGATCTGTGGACGCAAAGGCCGGGGGGGTGTGTCGGTGTATATAACGTGTATTGTCTATGTGAAAGATTAATCAAAAGGAGTTGCTTGAGGTGGGAAGGCTTTTCCGGAGAGGTTCCACACGTTGTCAGGTAGTCCCTCTGAATGGCAGCTTCCGGTTCGGTCCCTTAGCTTTCGGAAGTGACATTTAGTCTGATATGTGCCAGCCGTGCAATCTACCTAGCCCTGCAAAGTGCAAATATTAACCTAAATGCATATTAAGATACTGTGTGTTAGCTCCTGAACTGAAATAGAGAGCGGGTGTTCCAGCGGAGGCAAGCAAATCGTGTTGATTTAGAGTGGCTTGAGGATTTGGCCCATTACCGCTTCTTTATACACTTTTAAAAAGAAATGCCAACTCGATAGTTTAGGCTTTAACTGGAACATGGCAAGTAATTGTATGTTTTGGCGGACCCCTAGTAATGTTGCAGAATCTTTCTCAGAAGTTGTTCCATGGGATAGCCGATTCCTCAGGTAAGAGCTACTTGTTTGTTCAATCCTCCATCTTAGGCCTGCTCCTCAGGTGCATCCTCCTTCTCGCAGCGATTTCCTAGGAACAGATTTCGAAGAACAGCTCTGATCACAGAATCACAGATTGGTTAGGGTTGGAAAGGAGCTCTGGAGATCATCCAGTCCAACCCCCCTGCCAGAGCAGGGTCACCTACAGCAGGTTGCACAGGATGATCTCCAGGAGGGTTTTGAATGTCTCTGGGGTGGGAGACTCTACCGCCTCCCTGGGCAGCCTGTTCCAGCGCTCTGCCACCCTCAAAGTAAAGAAGTTCCTCCTCATGATTTGATAGAAGTTCCTAGGTTCCAGTTTGCACCCGTTACCTCTTGTCCTGGATCATCTTTGATGATCCAGGACAAGAGGTAACGGGCACCAATTGGAACGTAGGAACTTGAACTTGAACTGGAACGTAGGAACTTGAACTTGAATATAGGATTATCCTTGATGATTCAGGATAGCTGTGTGTCTGACCAGTCTGTCTTTCGAAGGAGGTCCTGGACCAGCTCCAGCCATGCTGTGCTGAGCAGAGCCCCTGGCAGCAGCCCCACAGCTCACTCCCAGTGTGCCTGAATGGAAAAGGTACCAAAGTTGCTCCAACACTTTCCGAAAAACTCTATAGTGTTACCCCACAAGCGCAAAGCGACGGCAAAGCCCGTGAAATGACACCGGTGCTTCCAGAAAATGTCAAGCTTCCTGCCCAAGGGTGACATGCCATGCGGTGGGGTCAGGGCCACGCGCTGAGCACCCGGTGCGCTGGGGTTGCCCCAGCGGTTCCTGAGCAGCTCCTGCAGTGCTGCCGCCGGTACCGTTCTGGCGGCTGTAGTTGTTTAAAAAGCCGTTGTTGTTTCCGGCGTAATCTGACGGCAGTTTTCTCGGGCATTTGGGCCTCTTCTAATAAGTGTGCTGTGAGTACATCTGCAAGCATTCACCTGTCGAGGTCAAATGACTGGTGGTGCTCATCTGCCCCCGTGCTACTGCTGCTGCCTCCCGTGAATGCTCATGTGCCTGCGTGCCCCTGTACAGGCACAGATGCACGCGCGCAACACCTGATCCCGCATCCTAATTATTTTTCGCCCGGTTCTCTGAGTTGTTCTGCTTCCGGCTGATGAACGGGAAACTGTAGTAGTGCTGTTTCATTTCACCAGCCTCTCAAGTGTGGAAATTATGGTAAATTTGAGAACAAGCCAGATTAGATTGATAGTTACACCTCCTCCTTTAATTAGCCAACCACAGGATCTGTGGAGGCAAAGGCCGGGGGGGTGTGTCGGTGTATATAACGTGTATTGTCTATGTGAAAGATTAATCAAAAGGAGTTGCTTGAGGTGGGAAGGCTTTTCCGGAGAGGTTCCACATGTTGTCAGGTAGTCCCTCTGAATGGCAGCTTCCGGTTCGGTCCCTTAGCTTTCGGAAGTGACATTTAGTCTGATATGTGCCAGCCGTGCAATCTACCTAGCCCTGCAAAGTGCAAATATTAACCTAAATGCATATTAAGATACTGTGTGTTAGCTCCTGAACTGAAATAGAGAGCGGGTGTTCCAGCGGAGGCAAGCAAATCGTGTTGATTTACAGTGGCTTGAGGATTTGGCCCATTACCGCTTCTTTATACACTTTTAAAAAGAAATGCCAACTCGATAGTTTAGGCTTTAACTGGAACATGGCAAGTAATTGTATGTTTTGGCGGACCCCTAGTAATGTTGCAGAATCTTTCTCAGAAGTTGTTCCATGGGATAGCCGATTCCTCAGGTAAGAGCTACTTGTTTGTTCAATCCTCCATCTTAGGCCTGCTCCTCAGGTGCATCCTCCTTCTCGCAGCGATTTCCTAGGAACAGATTTCGAAGAACAGCTCTGATCACAGAATCACAGATTGGTTAGGGTTGGAAAGGAGCTCTGGAGATCATCCAGTCCAACCCCCCTGCCAGAGCAGGGTCACCTACAGCAGGTTGCACAGGATGACCTCCAGGCGGGTTTTGAATGTCTCTGGGGTGGGAGACTCTACCGCCTCCCTGGGCAGCCTGTTCCAGCGCTCTGCCACCCTCAAAGTAAAGAAGTTCCTCCTCATGCTTTGATAGAAGTTCCTACGTTCCAGTTTGTACCCGTTACCTCTTGTCCTGGATCATCTTTGATGATCCAGGACAAGAGGTAACGGGCACCAATTGGAACGTAGGAACTTGAACTTGAAGTGGAACGTAGGAACTTGAACATAGGATTATCCTTGATGATTCAGGATAGCTGTGTGTCTGACCAGTCTGTCTTTCGAAGGAGGTCCTGGGCCAGCTCCAGCCATGCTGTGCTGAGCAGAGCCCCTGGCAGCAGCCCCACAGCTCACTCCCAGTGTGCCTGAATGGAAAAGGTACCAAAGTTGCTCCAACACTTTCCGAAAAACTCTATAGTGTTACCCCACAAGCGCAAAGCGACGGCAAAGCCCGTGAAATGACACCGGTGCTTCCAGAAAATGTCAAGCTTCCTGCCCAAGGGTGACATGCCATGCGGTGGGGTCAGGGCCACGCGCTGAGCACCCGGTGCGCTGGGGTTGCCCCAGCGGTTCCTGAGCAGCTCCTGCAGTGCTGCCGCCGGTACCGTTCTGGCGGCTGTAGTTGTTTAAAAAGCCGTTGTTGTTTCCGGCGTAATCTGACGGCAGTTTTCTCAGGCATTTGGGCCTCTTCTAATAAGTGTGCTGTGAGTACATCTGCAAGCATTCACCTGTCGAGGTCAAATGACTGGTGGTGCTCATCTCCCCCCGTGCTACTGCTGCTGCCTCCCGTGAATGCTCATGTGCCTGCGTGCCCCTGTACAGGCACAGATGCACGCGCGCAACACCTGATCCCGCATCCTAATTATTTTTCGCCCGGTTCTCTGAGTTGTTCTGCTTCCGGCTGATGAATGGGAAAGTGTAGTAGTGCTGTTTCATTTCACCAGCCTCTCAAGTGTGGAAATTATGGTAAATTTGAGAACAAGCCAGATTAGATTGATAGTTACACCTCCTCCTTTAATTAGCCAACCACAGGATCTGTGGAGGCAAAGGCCGGGGGGGTTTGTCGGTGTATATAACGTGTATTGTCTATGTGAAAGATTAATCAAAAGGAGTTGCTTGAGGTGGGAAGGCTTTTCCGGAGAGGTTCCACATGTTGTCAGGTAGTCCCTCTGAATGGCAGCTTCCGGTTCGGTCCCTTAGCTTTCGGAAGTGACATTTAGTCTGATATGTGCCAGCCGTGCAATCTACCTAGCCCTGCAAAGTGCAAATATTAACCTAAATGCATATTAAGATACTGTGTGTTAGCTCCTGAACTGAAATAGAGAGCAGGTGTTCCAGCGGAGGCAAGCAAATCGTGTTGATTTACAGTGGCTTGAGGATTTGGCCCATTACCGCTTCTTTATACACTTTTAAAAAGAAATGCCAACTCGATAGTTTAGGCTTTAACTGGAACATGGCAAGTAATTGTATGTTTTGGCGGACCCCTAGTAATGTTGCAGAATCTTTCTCAGAAGTTGTTCCATGGGATAGCCGATTCCTCAGGTAAGAGCTACTTGTTTGTTCAATCCTCCATCTTAGGCCTGCTCCTCAGGTGCATCCTCCTTCTCGCAGCGATTTCCTAGGAACAGATTTCGAAGAACAGCTCTGATCACAGAATCACAGATTGGTTAGGGTTGGAAAGGAGCTCTGGAGATCATCCAGCCCAACCCCCCTGCCAGAGCAGGGTCACCTACAGCAGGTTGCACAGGATGACCTCCAGGCGGGTTTTGAATGTCTCTGGGGTGGGAGACTCTACCGCCTCCCTGGGCAGCCTGTTCCAGCGCTCTGCCACCCTCAAAGTAAAGAAGTTCCTCCTCATGCTTTGATAGAAGTTCCTAGGTTCCAGTTTGCACCCGTTACCTCTTGTCCTGGATCATCTTTGATGATCCAGGACAAGAGGTAACGGGCACCAATTGGAACGTAGGAACTTGAACTTGAACTGGAACGTAGGAGCTTGAACATAGGATTATCCTTGATGATTCAGGATAGCTGTGTGTCTGACCAGTCTGTCTTTCGAAGGAGGTCCTGGACCAGCTCCAGCCATGCTGTGCTGAGCAGAGCCCCTGGCAGCAGCCCCACAGCTCACTCCCAGTGTGCCTGAATGGAAAAGGTACCAAAGTTGCTCCAACACTTTCTGAAAAACTCTATAGTGTTACCCCACAAGCGCAAAGCGACGGCAAAGCCCGTGAAATGACACCGGTGCTTCCAGAAAATGTCAAGCTTCCTGCCCAAGGGTGACATGCCATGCGGTGGGGTCAGGGCCACGCGCTGAGCACCCGGTGCGCTGGGGTTGCCCCAGCGGTTCCTGAGCAGCTCCTGCAGTGCTGCCGCCGGTACCGTTCTGGCGGCTGTAGTTGTTTAAAAAGCCGTTGTTGTTTCCGGCGTAATCTGACGGCAGTTTTCTCGGGCATTTGGGCCTCTTCTAATAAGTGTGCTGTGAGTACATCTGCAAGCATTCACCTGTCGAGGTCAAATGACTGGTGGTGCTCATCTGCCCCCGTGCTACTGCTGCTGCCTCCCGTGAATGCTCATGTGCCTGCGTGCCCCTGTACAGGCACAGATGCACGCGCGCAACACCTGATCCCGCATCCTAATTATTTTTCGCCCGGTTCTCGGAGTTGTTCTGCTTCCGGCTGATGAACGGGAAAGTGTAGTAGTGCTGTTTCATTTCACCAGCCTCTCAAGTGTGGAAATTATGGTAAATTTGAGAACAAGCCAGATTAGATTGATAGTTACACCTCCTCCTTTAATTAGCCAACCACAGGATCTGTGGAGGCAAAGGCCGGGGGTGTGTGTCGGTGTATATAACGTGTATTGTCTATGTGAAAGATGAATCAAAAGGAGTTGCTTGAGGTGGGAAGGCTTTTCCGGAGAGGTTCCACATGTTGTCAGGTAGTCCCTCTGAATGGCAGCTTCCGGTTCGGTCCCTTAGCTTTCGGAAGTGACATTTAGTCTGATATGTGCCAGCCGTGCAATCTACCTAGCCCTGCAAAGTGCAAATATTAACCTAAATGCATATTAAGATACTGTGTGTTAGCTCCTGAACTGAAATAGAGAGCGGGTGTTCCAGCGGAGGCAAGCAAATCGTGTTGATTTACAGTGGCTTGAGGATTTGGCCCATTACCGCTTCTTTATACACTTTTAAAAAGAAATGCCAACTCGATAGTTTAGGCTTTAACTGGAACATGGCAAGTAATTGTATGTTTTGGCGGACCCCTAGTAATGTTGCAGAATCTTTCTCAGAAGTTGTTCCATGGGATAGCCGATTCCTCAGGTAAGAGCTACTTGTTTGTTCAATCCTCCATCTTAGGCCTGCTCCTCAGGTGCATCCTCCTTCTCGCAGCGATTTCCTAGGAACAGATTTCGAAGAACAGCTCTGATCACAGAATCACAGATTGGTTAGGGTTGGAAAGGAGCTCTGGAGATCATCCAGCCCAACCCCCCTGCCAGAGCAGGGTCACCTACAGCAGGTTGCACAGGATGACCTCCAGGCGGGTTTTGAATGTCTCTGGGGTGGGAGACTCTACCGCCTCCCTGGGCAGCCTGTTCCAGCGCTCTGCCACCCTCAAAGTAAAGAAGTTCCTCCTCATGCTTTGATAGAAGTTCCTAGGTTCCAGTTTGCACCCGTTACCTCTTGTCCTGGATCATCTTTGATGATCCAGGACAAGAGGTAACGGGCACCAATTGGAACGTAGGAACTTGAACTTGAACTGGAACGTAGGAGCTTGAACATAGGATTATCCTTGATGATTCAGGATAGCTGTGTGTCTGACCAGTCTGTCTTTCGAAGGAGGTCCTGGACCAGCTCCAGCCATGCTGTGCTGAGCAGAGCCCCTGGCAACAGCCCCACAGCTCACTCCCAGTGTGCCTGAATGGAAAAGGTACCAAAGTTGCTCCAACACTTTCCGAAAAACTCTATAGTGTTACCCCACAAGCGCAAAGCGACGGCAAAGCCCGTGAAATGACACCGGTGCTTCCAGAAAATGTCAAGCTTCCTGCCCAAGGGTGACATGCCATGCGGTGGGGTCAGGGCCACGCGCTGAGCACCCGGTGCGCTGGGGTTGCCCCAGCGGTTCCTGAGCAGCTCCTGCAGTGCTGCCGCCGGTACCGTTCTGGCGGCTGTAGTTGTTTAAAAAGCCGTTGTTGTTTCCGGCGTAATCTGACGGCAGTTTTCTCGGGCATTTGGGCCTCTTCTAATAAGTGTGCTGTGAGTACATCTGCAAGCATTCACCTGTCGAGGTCAAATGACTGGTGGTGCTCATCTGCCCCCGTGCTACTGCTGCTGCCTCCCATGAATGCTCATGTGCCTGCGTGCCCCTGTACAGGCACAGATGCACGCGCGCAACACCTGATCCCGCATCCTAATTATTTTTCGCCCGGTTCTCGGAGTTGTTCTGCTTCCGGCTGATGAATGGGAAAGTGTAGTAGTGCTGTTTCATTTCACCAGCCTCTCAAGTGTGGAAATTATGGTAAATTTGAGAACAAGCCAGATTAGATTGATAGTTACACCTCCTCCTTTAATTAGCCAACCACAGGATCTGTGGAGGCAAAGGCCGGGGGGGTGTGTCGGTGTATATAACGTGTATTGTCTATGTGAAAGATTAATCTAAAGGAGTTGCTTGAGGTGGGAAGGCTTTTCCGGAGAGGTTCCACATGTTGTCAGGTAGTCCTTCTGAATGGCAGCTTCCGGTTCGGTCCCTTAGCTTTCGGAAGTGACATTTAGTCTGATATGTGCCAGCCGTGCAATCTACCTAGCCCTGCAAAGTGCAAATATTAACCTAAATGCATATTAAGATAGTGTGTGTTAGCTCCTGAACTGGAATAGAGAGCGGGTGTTCCAGCGGAGGCAAGCAAATCGTGTTGATTTAGAGTGGCTTGAGGATTTGGCCCATTACCGCTTCTTTATACACTTTTAAAAAGAAATGCCAACTCGATAGTTTAGGCTTTAACTGGAACATGGCAAGTAATTGTATGTTTTGGCGGACCCCTAGTAATGTTGCAGAATCTTTCTCAGAAGTTGTTACGTGGGATAGCCGATTCCTCAGGTAAGAGCTACTTGTTTGTTCAATCCTCCATCTTAGGCCTGCTCCTCAGGTGCATCCTCCTTCTCGCAGCGATTTCCTAGGAACAGATTTCGAAGAACAGCTCTGATCACAGAATCACAGATTGGTTAGGGTTGGAAAGGAGCTCTGGAGATCATGTAGTGCAACCCCCCTGCCAGAGCAGGGTCACCTACAGCAGGTTGCACAGGATGACCTCCAGGCGGGTTTTGAATGTCTCTGGGGTGGGAGACTCTACCGCCTCCCTGGGCAGCCTGTTCCAGCGCTCTGCCACCCTCAAAGTAAAGAAGTTCCTCCTCATGCTTTGATAGAAGTTCCTAGGTTCCAGTTTGTACCCGTTACCTCTTGTCCTGGATCATCTTTGATGATCCAGGACAAGAGGTAACGGGCACCAATTGGAACGTAGGAACTTGAACTTGAACTGGAACGTAGGAGCTTGAACATAGGATTATCCTTGATGATTCAGGATAGCTGTGTGTCTGACCAGTCTGTCTTTCGAAGGAGGTCCTGGGCCAGCTCCAGCCATGCTGTGCTGAGCAGAGCCCCTGGCAGCAGCCCCACAGCTCACTCCCAGTGTGCCTGAATGGAAAAGGTACCAAAGTTGCTCCAACACTTTCTGAAAAACTCTATAGTGTTACCCCACAAGCGCAAAGCGACGGCAAAGCCTGTGAAATGACACCGGTGCTTCCAGAAAATGTCAAGCTTCCTGCCCAAGGGTGACATGCCATGCGGTGGGGTCAGGGCCACGCGCTGAGCACCCGGTGCGCTGGGGTTGCCCCAGCGGTTCCTGAGCAGCTCCTGCAGTGCTGCCGCCGGTACCGTTCTGGCGGCTGTAGTTGTTTAAAAAGCCATTGTTGTTTCCGGCGTAATCTGACGGCAGTTTTCTCGGGCATTTGGGCCTCTTCTAATAAGTGTGCTGTGAGTACATCTGCAAGCATTCACCTGTCGAGGTCAAATGACTGGTGGTGCTCATCTGCCCCCGTGCTACTGCTGCTGCCTCCCATGAATGCTCATGTGCCTGCGTGCCCCTGTACAGGCACAGATGCACGCGCGCAACACCTGATCCCGCATCCTAATTATTTTTCGCCCGGTTCTCGGAGTTGTTCTGCTTCCGGCTGATGAATGGGAAAGTGTAGTAGTGCTGTTTCATTTCACCAGCCTCTCAAGTGTGGAAATTATGGTAAATTTGAGAACAAGCCAGATTAGATTGATAGTTACACCTCCTCCTTTAATTAGCCAACCACAGGATCTGTGGAGGCAAAGGCCGGGGGGGTGTGTCGGTGTATATAACGTGTATTGTCTATGTGTAAGATTAATCAAAAGGAGTTGCTTGAGGTGGGAAGGCTTTTCCGGAGAGGTTCCACATGTTGTCAGGTAGTCCTTCTGAATGGCAGCTTCCGGTTCGGTCCCTTAGCTTTCGGAAGTGACATTTAGTCTGATATGTGCCAGCCGTGTAATCTACCTAGCCCTGCAAAGTGCAAATATTAACCTAAATGCATATTAAGATACTGTGTGTTAGCTCCTGAACTGGAATAGAGAGCGGGTGTTCCAGCGGAGGCAAGCAAATCGTGTTGATTTACAGTGGCTTGAGGATTTGGCCCATTACCGCTTCTTTATACACTTTTAAAAAGAAATGCCAACTCGATAGTTTAGGCTTTAACTGGAACATGGCAAGTAATTGTATGTTTTGGCGGACCCCTAGTAATGTTGCAGAATCTTTCTCAGAAGTTGTTACGTGGGATAGCCGATTCCTCAGGTAAGAGCTACTTGTTTGTTCAATCCTCCATCTTAGGCCTGCTCCTCAGGTGCATCCTCCTTCTCGCAGCGATTTCCTAGGAACAGATTTCGAAGAACAGCTCTGATCACAGAATCACAGATTGGTTAGGGTTGGAAAGGAGCTCTGGAGATCATCCAGCCCAACCCCCCTGCCAGAGCAGGGTCACCTACAGCAGGTTGCACAGGATGACCTCCAGGCGGGTTTTGAATGTCTCTGGGGTGGGAGACTCTACCGCCTCCCTGGGCAGCCTGTTCCAGCGCTCTGCCACCCTCAAAGTAAAGAAGTTCCTCCTCATGCTTTGATAGAAGTTCCTAGGTTCCAGTTTGCACCCGTTACCTCTTGTCCTGGATCATCTTTGATGATCCAGGACAAGAGGTAACGGGCACCAATTGGAACGTAGGAACTTGAACTTGAACTGGAACGTAGGAGCTTGAACATAGGATTATCCTTGATGATTCAGGATAGCTGTGTGTCTGACCAGTCTGTCTTTCGAAGGAGGTCCTGGACCAGCTCCAGCCATGCTGTGCTGAGCAGAGCCCCTGGCAACAGCCCCACAGCTCACTCCCAGTGTGCCTGAATGGAAAAGGTACCAAAGTTGCTCCAACACTTTCCGAAAAACTCTATAGTGTTACCCCACAAGCGCAAAGCGACGGCAAAGCCCGTGAAATGACACCGGTGCTTCCAGAAAATGTCAAGCTTCCTGCCCAAGGGTGACATGCCATGCGGTGGGGTCAGGGCCACGCGCTGAGCACCCGGTGCGCTGGGGTTGCCCCAGCGGTTCCTGAGCAGCTCCTGCAGTGCTGCCGCCGGTACCGTTCTGGCGGCTGTAGTTGTTTAAAAAGCCGTTGTTGTTTCCGGCGTAATCTGACGGCAGTTTTCTCGGGCATTTGGGCCTCTTCTAATAAGTGTGCTGTGAGTACATCTGCAAGCATTCACCTGTCGAGGTCAAATGACTGGTGGTGCTCATCTGCCCCCGTGCTACTGCTGCTGCCTCCCATGAATGCTCATGTGCCTGCGTGCCCCTGTACAGGCACAGATGCACGCGCGCAACACCTGATCCCGCATCCTAATTATTTTTCGCCCGGTTCTCTGAGTTGTTCTGCTTCCGGCTGATGAATGGGAAAGTGTAGTAGTGCTGTTTCATTTCACCAGCCTCTCAAGTGTGGAAATTATGGTAAATTTGAGAACAAGCCAGATTAGATTGATAGTTACACCTCCTCCTTTAATTAGCCAACCACAGGATCTGTGGAGGCAAAGGCCGGGGGGGTGTGTCGGTGTATATAACGTGTATTGTCTATGTGAAAGATTAATCAAAAGGAGTTGCTTGAGGTGGGAAGGCTTTTCCGGAGAGGTTCCACATGTTGTCAGGTAGTCCTTCTGAATGGCAGCTTCCGGTTCGGTCCCTTAGCTTTCGGAAGTGACATTTAGTCTGATATGTGCCAGCCGTGCAATCTACCTAGCCCTGCAAAGTGCAAATATTAACCTAAATGCATATTAAGATAGTGTGTGTTAGCTCCTGAACTGGAATAGAGAGCGGGTGTTCCAGCGGAGGCAAGCAAATCGTGTTGATTTAGAGTGGCTTGAGGATTTGGCCCATTACCGCTTCTTTATACACTTTTAAAAAGAAATGCCAACTCGATAGTTTAGGCTTTAACTGGAACATGGCAAGTAATTGTATGTTTTGGCGGACCCCTAGTAATGTTGCAGAATCTTTCTCAGAAGTTGTTACGTGGGATAGCCGATTCCTCAGGTAAGAGCTACTTGTTTGTTCAATCCTCCATCTTAGGCCTGCTCCTCAGGTGCATCCTCCTTCTCGCAGCGATTTCCTAGGAACAGATTTCGAAGAACAGCTCTGATCACAGAATCACAGATTGGTTAGGGTTGGAAAGGAGCTCTGGAGATCATGTAGTGCAACCCCCCTGCCAGAGCAGGGTCACCTACAGCAGGTTGCACAGGATGACCTCCAGGCGGGTTTTGAATGTCTCTGGGGTGGGAGACTCTACCGCCTCCCTGGGCAGCCTGTTCCAGCACTCTGCCACCCTCAAAGTAAAGAAGTTCCTCCTCATGCTTTGATAGAAGTTCCTAGGTTCCAGTTTGTACCCGTTACCTCTTGTCCTGGATCATCTTTGATGATCCAGGCCAAGAGGTAACGGGCACCAATTGGAACGTAGGAACTTGAACTTGAACTGGAACGTAGGAGCTTGAACATAGGATTATCCTTGATGATTCAGGATAGCTGTGTGTCTGACCAGTCTGTCTTTCGAAGGAGGTCCTGGGCCAGCTCCAGCCATGCTGTGCTGAGCAGAGCCCCTGGCAGCAGCCCCACAGCTCACTCCCAGTGTGCCTGAATGGAAAAGGTACCAAAGTTGCTCCAACACTTTCTGAAAAACTCTATAGTGTTACCCCACAAGCGCAAAGCGACGGCAAAGCCCGTGAAATGACACCGGTGCTTCCAGAAAATGTCAAGCTTCCTGCCCAAGGGTGACATGCCATGCGGTGGGGTCAGGGCCACGCGCTGAGCACCCGGTGCGCTGGGGTTGCCCCAGCGGTTCCTGAGCAGCTCCTGCAGTGCTGCCGCCGGTACCGTTCTGGCGGCTGTAGTTGTTTAAAAAGCCATTGTTGTTTCCGGCGTAATCTGACGGCAGTTTTCTCGGGCATTTGGGCCTCTTCTAATAAGTGTGCTGTGAGTACATCTGCAAGCATTCACCTGTCGAGGTCAAATGACTGGTGGTGCTCATCTGCCCCCGTGCTACTGCTGCTGCCTCCCATGAATGCTCATGTGCCTGCGTGCCCCTGTACAGGCACAGATGCACGCGCGCAACACCTGATCCCGCATCCTAATTATTTTTCGCCCGGTTCTCGGAGTTGTTCTGCTTCCGGCTGATGAATGGGAAAGTGTAGTAGTGCTGTTTCATTTCACCAGCCTCTCAAGTGTGGAAATTATGGTAAATTTGAGAACAAGCCAGATTAGATTGATAGTTACACCTCCTCCTTTAATTAGCCAACCACAGGATCTGTGGAGGCAAAGGCCGGGGGGGTGTGTCGGTGTATATAACGTGTATTGTCTATGTGTAAGATTAATCAAAAGGAGTTGCTTGAGGTGGGAAGGCTTTTCCGGAGAGGTTCCACATGTTGTCAGGTAGTCCTTCTGAATGGCAGCTTCCGGTTCGGTCCCTTAGCTTTCGGAAGTGACATTTAGTCTGATATGTGCCAGCCGTGTAATCTACCTAGCCCTGCAAAGTGCAAATATTAACCTAAATGCATATTAAGATACTGTGTGTTAGCTCCTGAACTGGAATAGAGAGCGGGTGTTCCAGCGGAGGCAAGCAAATCGTGTTGATTTACAGTGGCTTGAGGATTTGGCCCATTACCGCTTCTTTATACACTTTTAAAAAGAAATGCCAACTCGATAGTTTAGGCTTTAACTGGAACATGGCAAGTAATTGTATGTTTTGGCGGACCCCTAGTAATGTTGCAGAATCTTTCTCAGAAGTTGTTACGTGGGATAGCCGATTCCTCAGGTAAGAGCTACTTGTTTGTTCAATCCTCCATCTTCGGCCTGCTCCTCAGGTGCATCCTCCTTCTCGCAGCGATTTCCTAGGAACAGATTTCGAAGAACAGCTCTGATCACAGAATCACAGATTGGTTAGGGTTGGAAAGGAGCTCTGGAGATCATCCAGTCCAACCCCCCTGCCAGAGCAGGGTCACCTACAGCAGGTTGCACAGGATGACCTCCAGGCGGGTTTTGAATGTCTCTGGGGTGGGAGACTCTACCGCCTCCCTGGGCAGCCTGTTCCAGCGCTCTGCCACCCTCAAAGTAAAGAAGTTCCTCCTCATGCTTTGATAGAAGTTCCTAGGTTCCAGTTTGTACCCGTTACCTCTTGTCCTGGATCATCTTTGATGATCCAGGCCAAGAGGTAACGGGCACCAATTGGAACGTAGGAACTTGAACTTGAACTGGAACGTAGGAACTTGAACATAGGATTATCCTTGATGATTCAGGATAGCTGTGTGTCTGACCAGTCTGTCTTTCGAAGGAGGTCCTGGGCCAGCTCCAGCCATGCTGTGCTGAGCAGAGCCCCTGGCAGCAGCCCCAGAGCTCACTCCCAGTGTGCCTGAATGGAAAAGGTACCAAAGTTGCTCCAACACTTTCTGAAAAACTCTATAGTGTTAACCCACAAACGCAAAGCGACGGCAAAGCCCGTGAAATGACACCGGTGCTTCC
Organism: Vanellus vanellus; assembly: GCF_965231255.1. Classification (NCBI taxonomy): domain Eukaryota; kingdom Metazoa; phylum Chordata; class Aves; order Charadriiformes; family Charadriidae; genus Vanellus; species Vanellus vanellus. The sequence goes on along the minus strand of NW_028128554.1, from coordinate 467,945 downwards.
AGAAAATGTCAAGCTTCCTGCCCAAGGGTGACATGCCATGCGGTGGGGTCAGGGCCACACGCTGAGCACCCGGTGCGCTGGGGTTGCCCCAGCGGTTCCTGAGCAGCTCCTGCAGTGCTGCCGCCGGTACCGTTCTGGCGGCTGTAGTTGTTTAAAAAGCCGTTGTTGTTTCCGGCGTAATCTGACGGCAGTTTTCTCGGGCATTTGGGCCTCTTCTAATAAGTGTGCTGTGAGTACATCTGCAAGCATTCACCTGTCGAGGTCAAATGACTGGTGGTGCTCATCTGTCCCCGTGCTACTGCTGCTGCCTCCCGTGAATGCTCATGTGCCTGCGTGCCCCTGTACAGGCACAGATGCACGCGCGCAACACCTGATCCCGCATCCTAATTATTTTTCGCCCGGTTCTCTGAGTTGTTCTGCTTCCGGCTGATGAACGGGAAAGTGTAGTAGTGCTGTTTCATTTCACCAGCCTCTCAAGTGTGGAAATTATGGTAAATTTGAGAACAAGCCAGATTAGATTGATAGTTACACCTCCTCCTTTAATTAGCCAACCACAGGATCTGTGGAGGCAAAGGCCGGGGGTGTGTGTCGGTGTATATAAGGTGTATTGTCTATGTGAAAGATTAATCAAAAGGAGTTGCTTGAGGTGGGAAGGCTTTTCCGGAGAGGTTCCACATGTTGTCAGGTAGTCCTTCTGAATGGCAGCTTCCGGTTTGGTCCCTTAGCTTTCGGAAGTGACATTTAGTCTGATATGTGCCAGCCGTGCAATCTACCTAGCCCTGCAAAGTGCAAATATTAACCTAAATGCATATTAAGATACTGTGTGTTAGCTCCTGAACTGAAATAGAGAGCGGGTGTTCCAGCGGAGGCAAGCAAATCGTGTTGATTTACAGTGGCTTGAGGATTTGGCCCATTACCGCTTCTTTATACACTTTTAAAAAGAAATGCCAACTCGATAGTTTAGGCTTTAACTGGAACATGGCAAGTAATTGTATGTTTTGGCGGACCCCTAGTAATGTTGCAGAATCTTTCTCAGAAGTTGTTCCATGGGATAGCCGATTCCTCAGGTAAGAGCTACTTGTTTGTTCAATCCTCCATCTTAGGCCTGCTCCTCAGGTGCATCCTCCTTCTCGCAGCGATTTCCTAGGAACAGATTTCGAAGAACAGCTCTGATCACAGAATCACAGATTGGTTAGGGTTAGAAAGGAGCTCTGGAGATCATCCAGTCCAACCCCCCTGCCAGAGCAGGGTCACCTACAGCAGGTTGCACAGGATGACCTCCAGGCGGGTTTTGAATGTCTCTGGGGTGGGAGACTCTACCGCCTCCCTGGGCAGCCTGTTCCAGCGCTCTGCCACCCTCAAAGTAAAGAAGTTCCTCCTCATGCTTTGATAGAAGTTCCTAGGTTCCAGTTTGTACCCGTTACCTCTTGTCCTGGATCATCTTTGATGATCCAGGACAAGAGGTAACGGGCACCAATTGGAACGTAGGAACTTGAACTTGAACTGGAACGTAGGAGCTTGAATATAGGATTATCCTTGATGATTCAGGATAGCTGTGTGTCTGACCAGTCTGTCTTTCGAAGGAGGTCCTGGACCAGCTCCAGCCATGCTGTGCTGAGCAGAGCCCCTGGCAGCAGCCCCAGAGCTCACTCCCAGTGTGCCTGAATGGAAAAGGTACCAAAGTTGCTCCAACACTTTCCGAAAAACTCTATAGTGTTACCCCACAAGCGCAAAGCGACGGCAAAGCCCGTGAAATGACACCGGTGCTTCCAGAAAATGTCAAGCTTCCTGCCCAAGGGTGACATGCCATGCGGTGGGGTCAGGGCCACGCGCTGAGCACCCGGTGCGCTGGGGTTGCCCCAGCGGTTCCTGAGCAGCTCCTGCAGTGCTGCCGCCGGTACCGTTCTGGCGGCTGTAGTTGTTTAAAAAGCCGTTGTTGTTTCCGGCGTAATCTGACGGCAGTTTTCTCGGGCATTTGGGCCTCTTCTAATAAGTGTGCTGTGAGTACATCTGCAAGCATTCAGCTGTCGAGGTCAAATGACTGGTGGTGCTCATCTGCCCCCGTGCTACTGCTGCTGCCTCCCGTGAATGCTCATGTGCCTGCGTGCCCCTGTACAGGCACAGATGCACGCGCGCAACACCTGATCCCGCATCCTAATTATTTTTCGCCCGGTTCTCTGAGTTGATCTGCTTCCGGCTGATGAATGGGAAAGTGTAGTAGTGCTGTTTCATTTCACCAGCCTCTCAAGTGTGGAAATTATGGTAAATTTGAGAACAAGCCAGATTAGATTGATAGTTACACCTCCTCCTTTAATTAGCCAACCACAGGATCTGTGGAGGCAAAGGCCGGGGGGGTGTGTCGGTGTATATAACGTGTATTGTCTATGTGAAAGATGAATCAAAAGGAGTTGCTTGAGGTGGGAAGGCTTTTCCGGAGAGGTTCCACATGTTGTCAGGTAGTCCCTCTGAATGGCAGCTTCCGGTTTGGTCCCTTAGCTTTCGGAAGTGACATTTAGTCTGATATGTGCCAGCCGTGCAATCTACCTAGCCCTGCAAAGTGCAAATATTAACATAAATGCATATTAAGATACTGTGTGTTAGCTCCTGAACTGAAATAGAGAGCGGGTGTTCCAGCGGAGGCAAGCAAATCGTGTTGATTTAGAGTGGCTTGAGGATTTGGCCCATTACCGCTTCTTTATACACTTTTAAAAAGAAATGCCAACTCGATAGTTTAGGCTTTAACTGGAACATGGCAAGTAATTGTATGTTTTGGCGGACCCCTAGTAATGTTGCAGAATCTTTCTCAGAAGTTGTTCCATGGGATAGCCGATTCCTCAGGTAAGAGCTACTTGTTTGTTCAATCCTCCATCTTAGGCCTGCTCCTCAGGTGCGTCCTCCTACTCGCAGCGATTTCCTAGGAACAGATTTCGAAGAACAGCTCTGATCACAGAATCACAGATTGGTTAGGGTTGGAAAGGAGCTCTGGAGATCATGTAGTGCAACCCCCCTGCCAGAGCAGGGTCACGTACAGCAGGTTGCACAGGATGACCTCCAGGCGGGTTTTGAATGTCTCTGGGGTGGGAGACTCTACCGCCTCCCTGGGCAGCCTGTTCCAGCGCTCTGCCACCCTCAAAGTAAAGAAGTTCCTCCTCATGCTTTGATAGAAGTCCCTAGGTTCCAGTTTGTACCCGTTACCTCTTGTCCTGGATCATCTTTGATGATCCAGGACAAGAGGTAACGGGCACCAATTGGAACGTAGGAACTTGAACTTGAACTGGAACGTAGGAGCTTGAACATAGGATTATCCTTGATGATTCAGGATAGCTGTGTGTCTGACCAGTCTGTCTTTCGAAGGAGGTCCTGGACCAGCTCCAGCCATGCTGTGCTGAGCAGAGCCCCTGGCAGCAGCCCCACAGCTCACTCCCAGTGTGCCTGAATGGAAAAGGTACCAAAGTTGCTCCAACACTTTCCGAAAAACTCTATAGTGTTACCCCACAAGCGCAAAGCGACGGCAAAGCCCGTGAAATGACACCGGTGCTTCCAGAAAATGTCAAGCTTCCTGCCCAAGGGTGACATGCCATGCGGTGGGGTCAGGGCCACGCGCTGAGCACCCGGTGCGCTGGGGTTGCCCCAGCGGTTCCTGAGCAGCTCCTGCAGTGCTGCCGCCGGTACCGTTCTGGCGGCTGTAGTTGTTTAAAAAGCCGTTGTTGTTTCCGGCGTAATCTGACGGCAGTTTTCTCGGGCATTTGGGCCTCTTCTAATAAGTGTGCTGTGAGTACATCTGCAAGCATTCACCTGTCGAGGTCAAATGACTGGTGGTGCTCATCTCCCCCCGTGCTACTGCTGCTGCCTCCCGTGAATGCTCATGTGCCTGCGTGCCCCTGTACAGGCACAGATGCACGCGCGCAACACCTGATCCCGCATCCTAATTATTTTTCGCCCGGTTCTCTGAGTTGTTCTGCTTCCGGCTGATGAATGGGAAAGTGTAGTAGTGCTGTTTCATTTCACCAGCCTCTCAAGTGTGGAAATTATGGTAAATTTGAGAACAAGCCAGATTAGATTGATAGTTACACCTCCTCCTTTAATTAGCCAACCACAGGATCTGTGGAGGCAAAGGCCGGGGGTGTGTGTCGGTGTATATAACGTGTATTGTCTATGTGAAAGATGAATCAAAAGGAGTTGCTTGAGGTGGGAAGGTTTTTCCGGAGAGGTTCCACATGTTGTCAGGTAGTCCCTCTGAATGGCAGCTTCCGGTTTGGTCCCTTAGCTTTCGGAAGTGACATTTAGTCTGATATGTGCCAGCCGTGCAATCTACCTAGCCCTGCAAAGTGCAAATATTAACCTAAATGCATATTAAGATACTGTGTGTTAGCTCCTGAACTGAAATAGAGAGCGGGTGTTCCAGCGGAGGCAAGCAAATCGTGTTGATTTACAGTGGCTTGAGGATTTGGCCCATTACCGCTTCTTTATACACTTTTAAAAAGAAATGCCAACTCGATAGTTTAGGCTTTAACTGGAACATGGCAAGTAATTGTATGTTTTGGCGGACCCCTAGTAATGTTGCAGAATCTTTCTCAGAAGTTGTTCCATGGGATAGCCGATTCCTCAGGTAAGAGCTACTTGTTTGTTCAATCCTCCATCTTAGGCCTGCTCCTCAGGTGCGTCCTCCTTCTCGCAGTGATTTCCTAGGAACAGATTTTGAAGAACAGCTCTGATCACAGAATCACAGATTGGTTAGGGTTGGAAAGGAGCTCTGGAGATCATGTAGTGCAACCCCCCTGCCAGAGCAGGGTCACCTCAGCAGGTTGCACAGGATGACCTCCAGGCGGGTTTTGAATGTCTCTGGGGTGGGAGACTCTACCGCCTCCCTGGGCAGCCTGTTCCAGCGCTCTGCCACCCTCAAAGTAAAGAAGTTCCTCCTCATGCTTTGATAGAAGTTCCTAGGTTCCAGTTTGTACCCGTTACCTCTTGTCCTGGATCATCTTTGATGATCCAGGACAAGAGGTAACGGGCACCAATTGGAACGTAGGAACTTGAACTTGAACTGGAACGTAGGAGCTTGAACATAGGATTATCCTTGATGATTCAGGATAGCTGTGTGTCTGACCAGTCTGTCTTTCGAAGGAGGTCCTGGACCAGCTCCAGCCATGCTGTGCTGAGCAGAGCCCCTGGCAGCAGCCCCACACCTCACTCCCAGTGTGCCTGAATGGAAAAGGTACCAAAGTTGCTCCAACACTTTCTGAAAAACTCTATAGTGTTACCCCACAAGCGCAAAGCGACGGCAAAGCCCGTGAAATGACACCGGTGCTTCCAGAAAATGTCAAGCTTCCTGCCCAAGGGTGACATGCCATGCGGTGGGGTCAGGGCCACGCGCTGAGCACCCGGTGCGCTGGGGTTGCCCCAGCGGTTCCTGAGCAGCTCCTGCAGTGCTGCCGCCGGTACCGTTCTGGCGGCTGTAGTTGTTTAAAAAGCCAGTGTTGTTTCCGGCGTAATCTGACGGCAGTTTTCTCGGGCATTTGGGCCTCTTCTAATAAGTGTGCTGTGAGTACATCTGCAAGCATTCACCTGTCGAGGTCAAATGACTGGTGGTGCTCATCTGCCCCCGTGCTACTGCTGCTGCCTCCCATGAATGCTCATGTGCCTGCGTGCCCCTGTACAGGCACAGATGCACGCGCGCAACACCTGATCCCGCATCCTAATTATTTTTCGCCCGGTTCTCTGAGTTGTTCTGCTTCCGGCTGATGAATGGGAAAGTGTAGTAGTGCTGTTTCATTTCACCAGCCTCTCAAGTGTGGAAATTATGGTAAATTTGAGAACAAGCCAGATTAGATTGATAGTTACACCTCCTCCTTTAATTAGCCAACCACAGGATCTGTGGAGGCAAAGGCCGGGGGGGTGTGTCGGTGTATATAACGTGTATTGTCTATGTGAAAGATTAATCAAAAGGAGTTGCTTGAGGTGGGAAGGCTTTTCTGGAGAGGTTCCACATGTTGTCAGGTAGTCCTTCTGAATGGCAGCTTCCGGTTCGGTCCCTTAGCTTTCGGAAGTGACATTTAGTCTGATATGTGCCAGCCATGCAATCTACCTAGCCCTGCAAAGTGCAAATATTAACCTAAATGCATATTAAGATACTGTGTGTTAGCTCCTGAACTGAAATAGAGAGCGGGTGTTCCAGCGGAGGCAAGCAAATCGTGTTGATTTACAGTGGCTTGAGGATTTGGCCCATTACCGCTTCTTTATACACTTTTAAAAAGAAATGCCAACTCGATAGTTTAGGCTTTAACTGGAACATGGCAAGTAATTGTATGTTTTGGCGGACCCCTAGTAATGTTGCAGAATCTTTCTCAGAAGTTGTTACGTGGGATAGCCGATTCCTCAGGTAAGAGCTACTTGTTTGTTCAATCCTCCATCTTAGGCCTGCTCCTCAGGTGCATCCTCCTTCTCGCAGCGATTTCCTAGGAACAGATTTCGAAGAACAGCTCTGATCACAGAATCACAGATTGGTTAGGGTTAGAAAGGAGCTCTGGAGATCATCCAGTCCAACCCCCTGCCAGAGCAGGGTCACCTACAGCAGGTTGCACAGGATGACCTCCAGGCGGGTTTTGAATGTCTCTGGGGTGGGAGACTCTACCGCCTCCCTGGGCAGCCTGTTCCAGCGCTCTGCCACCCTCAAAGTAAAGAAGTCCCTCCTCATGCTTTGATAGAAGTTCCTACGTTCCAGTTTGTACCCGTTACCTCTTGTCCTGGATCATCTTTGATGATCCAGGACAAGAGGTAACGGGCACCAATTGGAACGTAGGAACTTGAACTTGAACTGGAACGTAGGAACTTGAACATAGGATTATCCTTGATGATTCAGGATAGCTGTGTGTCTGACCAGTCTGTCTTTCGAAGGAGGTCCTGGGCCAGCTCCAGCCATGCTGTGCTGAGCAGAGCCCCTGGCAGCAGCCCCACACCTCACTCCCAGTGTGCCTGAATGGAAAAGGTACCAAAGTTGCTCCAACACTTTCTGAAAAACTCTACAGTGTTACCCCACAAGCGCAAAGCGACGGCAAAGCCCGTGAAATGACACCGGTGCTTCCAGAAAATGTCAAGCTTCCTGCCCAAGGGTGACATGCCATGCGGTGGGGTCAGGGCCACGCGCTGAGCACCCGGTGCGCTGGGGTTGCCCCAGCGGTTCCTGAGCAGCTCCTGCAGTGCTGCCGCCGGTACCGTTCTGGCGGCTGTAGTTGTTTAAAAAGCCGTTGTTGTTTCCGGCGTAATCTGACGGCAGTTTTCTCGGGCATTTGGGCCTCTTCTAATAAGTGTGCTGTGAGTACATCTGCAAGCATTCACCTGTCGAGGTCAAATGACTGGTGGTGCTCATCTGCCCCCGTGCTACTGCTGCTGCCTCCCGTGAATGCTCATGTGCCTGCGTGCCCCTGTACAGGCACAGATGCACGCGCGCAACACCTGATCCCGCATCCTAATTATTTTTCGCCCGGTTCTCGGAGTTGTTCTGCTTCCGGCTGATGAATGGGAAAGTGTAGTAGTGCTGTTTCATTTCACCAGCCTCTCAAGTGTGGAAATTATGGTAAATTTGAGAACAAGCCAGATTAGATTGACAGTTACACCTCCTCCTTTAATTAGCCAACCACAGGATCTGTGGAGGCAAAGGCCGGGGGGGTGTGTCGGTGTATATAAGGTGTATTGTCTATGTGAAAGATTAATCAAAAGGAGTTGCTTGAGGTGGGAAGGCTTTTCCGGAGAGGTTCCACATGTTGTCAGGTAGTCCCTCTGAATGGCAGCTTCCGGTTCGGTCCCTTAGCTTTCGGAAGTGACATTTAGTCTGATATGTGCCAGCCGTGCAATCTACCTAGCCCTGCAAAGTGCAAATATTAACCTAAATGCATATTAAGATACTGTGTGTTAGCTCCTGAACTGAAATAGAGAGCGGGTGTTCCAGCGGAGGCAAGCAAATCGTGTTGATTTAGAGTGGCTTGAGGATTTGGCCCATTACCGCTTCTTTATACACTTTTAAAAAGAAATGCCAACTCGATAGTTTAGGCTTTAACTGGAACATGGCAAGTAATTGTATGTTTTGGCGGACCCCTAGTAATGTTGCAGAATCTTTCTCAGAAGTTGTTCCATGGGATAGCCGATTCCTCAGGTAAGAGCTACTTGTTTGTTCAATCCTCCATCTTAGGCCTGCTCCTCAGGTGCATCCTCCTTCTCGCAGCGATTTCCTAGGAACAGATTTCGAAGAACAGCTCTGATCACAGAATCACAGATTGGTTAGGGTTGGAAAGGAGCTCTGGAGATCATCCAGTCCAACCCCCCTGCCAGAGCAGGGTCACCTACAGCAGGTTGCACAGGATGACCTCCAGGCCGGTTTTGAATGTCTCTGGGGTGGGAGACTCTACCGCCTCCCTGGGCAGCCTGTTCCAGCGCTCTGCCACCCTCAAAGTAAAGAAGTCCCTCCTCATGCTTTGATAGAAGTTCCTAGGTTCCAGTTTGTACCCGTTACCTCTTGTCCTGGATCATCTTTGATGATCCAGGCCAAGAGGTAACGGGCACCAATTGGAACGTAGGAACTTGAGCTTGAACTGGAATGTAGGAACTTGAACTTGAACATAGGATTATCCTTGATGATTCAGGATAGCTGTGTGTCTGACCAGTCCGTCTTTCGAAGGAGGTCCTGGGCCAGCTCCAGCCATGCTGTGCTGAGCAGAGCCCCTGGCAGCAGCCCCACAGCTCACTCCCAGTGTGCCTGAATGGAAAAGGTACCAAAGTTGCTCCAACACTTTCTGAAAAACTCTACAGTGTTACCCCACAAGCGCAAAGCGACGGCAAAGCCCGTGAAATGACACCGGTGCTTCCAGAAAATGTCAAGCTTCCTGCCCAAGGGTGACATGCCATGCGGTGGGGTCAGGGCCACGCGCTGAGCACCCGGTGCGCTGGGGTTGCCCCAGCGGTTCCTGAGCAGCTCCTGCAGTGCTGCCGCCGGTACCGTTCTGGCGGCTGTAGTTGTTTAAAAAGCCGTTGTTGTTTCCGGCGTAATCTGACGGCAGTTTTCTCGGGCATTTGGGCCTCTTCTAATAAGTGTGCTGTGAGTACATCTGCAAGCATTCACCTGTCGAGGTCAAATGACTGGTGGTGCTCATCTGCCCCCGTGCTACTGCTGCTGCCTCCCGTGAATGCTCATGTGCCTGCGTGCCCCTGTACAGGCACAGATGCACGCGCGCAACACCTGATCCCGCATCCTAATTATTTTTCGCCCGGTTCTCGGAGTTGTTCTGCTTCCGGCTGATGAATGGGAAAGTGTAGTAGTGCTGTTTCATTTCACCAGCCTCTCAAGTGTGGAAATTATGGTAAATTTGAGAACAAGCGAGATTAGATTGATAGTTACACCTCCTCCTTTAATTAGCCAACCACAGGATCTGTGGAGGCAAAGGCCGGGGGGGTGTGTCGGTGTATATAACGTGTATTGTCTATGTGAAAGATTAATCAAAAGGAGTTGCTTGAGGTGGGAAGGCTTTTCCGGAGAGGTTCCACATGTTGTCAGGTAGTCCCTCTGAATGGCAGCTTCCGGTTCGGTCCCTTAGCTTTCGGAAGTGACATTTAGTCTGATATGTGCCAGCCGTGCAATCTACCTAGCCCTGCAAAGTGCAAATATTAACATAAATGCATATTAAGATACTGTGTGTTAGCTCCTGAACTGAAATAGAGAGCGGGTGTTCCAGCGGAGGCAAGCAAATCGTGTTGATTTACAGTGGCTTGAGGATTTGGCCCATTACCGCTTCTTTATACACTTTTAAAAAGAAATGCCAACTCGATAGTTTAGGCTTTAACTGGAACATGGCAAGTAATTGTATGTTTTGGCGGACCCCTAGTAATGTTGCAGAATCTTTCTCAGAAGTTGTTCCATGGGATAGCCGATTCCTCAGGTAAGAGCTACTTGTTTGTTCAATCCTCCATCTTAGGCCTGCTCCTCAGGTGCATCCTCCTTCTCGCAGCGATTTCCTAGGAACAGATTTCGAAGAACAGCTCTGATCACAGAATCACAGATTGGTTAGGGTTGGAAAGGAGCTCTGGAAATCATCCAGCCCAACCCCCCTGCCAGAGCAGGGTCACCTACAGCAGGTTGCACAGGATGACCTCCAGGCGGGTTTTGAATGTCTCTGGGGTGGAAGACTCTACCGCCTCCCTGGGCAGCCTGTTCCAGCGCTCTGCCACCCTCAAAGTAAAGAAGTTCCTCCTCATGCTTTGATAGAAGTTCCTAGGTTCCAGTTTGTACCCGTTACCTCTTGTCCTGGATCATCTTTGATGATCCAGGCCAAGAGGTAACGGGCACCAATTGGAACGTAGGAACTTGAACTTGAACTGGAACGTAGGAACTTGAACTTGAACATAGGATTATCCTTGATGATTCAGGATAGCTGTGTGTCTGACCAGTCTGTCTTTCGAAGGAGGTCCTGGGCCAGCTCCAGCTATGCTGTGCTGAGCAGAGCCCCTGGAAGCAGCCCCACAGCTCACTCCCAGTGTGCCTGAATGGAAAAGGTACCAAAGTTGCTCCAACACTTTCTGGAAAACTCTATAGTGTTACCCCACAAGCGCAAAGCGACGGCAAAGCCCGTGAAATGACACCGGTGCTTCCAGAAAATGTCAAGCTTCCTGCCCAAGGGTGACATGCCATGCGGTGGGGTCAGGGCCACGCGCTGAGCACCCGGTGCGCTGGGGTTGCCCCAGCGGTTCCTGAGCAGCTCCTGCAGTGCTGCCGCCGGTACCGTTCTGGCGGCTGTAGTTGTTTAAAAAGCCGTTGTTGTTTCCGGCGTAATCTGACGGCAGTTTTCTCGGGCATTTGGGCCTCTTCTAATAAGTGTGCTGTGAGTACATCTGCAAGCATTCACCTGTCGAGGTCAAATGACTGGTGGTGCTCATCTGCCCCCGTGCTACTGCTGCTGCCTCCCGTGAATGCTCATGTGCCTGCGTGCCCCTGTACAGGCACAGATGCACGCGCGCAACACCTGATCCCGCATCCTAATTATTTTTCGCCCGGTTCTCGGAGTTGTTCTGCTTCCGGCTGATGAATGGGAAAGTGTAGTAGTGCTGTTTCATTTCACCAGCCTCTCAAGTGTGGAAATTATGGTAAATTTGAGAACGAGCGAGATTAGATTGATAGTTACACCTCCTCCTTTAATTAGCCAACCACAGGATCTGTGGAGGCAAAGGCCGGGGGGGTGTGTCGGTGTATATAACATGTATTGTCTATGTGAAAGATTAATCAAAAGGAGTTGCTTGAGGTGGGAAGGCTTTTCCGAAGAGGTTCCACATGTTGTCAGGTAGTCCCTCTGAATGGCAGCTTCCGGTTCGGTCCCTTAGCTTTCGGAAGTGACATTTAGTCTGATATGTGCCAGCCGTGCAATCTACCTAGCCCTGCAAAGTGCAAATATTAACATAAATGCATATTAAGATACTGTGTGTTAGCTCCTGAACTGAAATAGAGAGCGGGTGTTCCAGCGGAGGCAAGCAAATCGTGTTGATTTACAGTGGCTTGAGGATTTGGCCCATTACTGCTTCTTTATACACTTTTAAAAAGAAATGCCAACTCGATAGTTTAGGCTTTAACTGGAACATGGCAAGTAATTGTATGTTTTGGCGGACCCCTAGTAACGTTGCAGAATCTTTCTCAGAAGTTGTTCCATGGGATAGCCGATTCCTCAGGTAAGAGCTACTTGTTTGTTCAATCCTCCGTCTTAGGCCTGCTCCTCAGGTGCATCCTCCTTCTCGCAGCGATTTCCTAGGAACAGATTTCGAAGAACAGCTCTGATCACAGAATCACAGATTGGTTAGGGTTGGAAAGGAGCTCTGGAGATCATCCAGTCCAACCCCCCTGCCAGAGCAGGGTCACCTACAGCAGGTTGCACAGGATGACCTCCAGGCGGGTTTTGAATGTCTCTGGGGTGGGAGACTCTACCGCCTCCCTGGGCAGCCTGTTCCAGCGCTCTGCCACCCTCAAAGTAAAGAAGTTCCTCCTCATGCTTTGATAGAAGTTCCTAGGTTCCAGTTTGTACCCGTTACCTCTTGTCCTGGATCATCTTTGATGATCCAGGACAAGAGGTAACGGGCACCAATTGGAACGTAGGAACTTGAACTTGAACTGGAAGGTAGGAACTTGAACTTGAACATAGGATTATCCTTGATGATTCAGGATAGCTGTGTGTCTGACCAGTCTGTCTTTCGAAGGAGGTCCTGGGCCAGCTCCAGCTATGCTGTGCTGAGCAGAGCCCCTGGAAGCAGCCCCACAGCTCACTCCCAGTGTGCCTGAATGGAAAAGGTACCAAAGTTGCTCCAACACTTTCTGAAAAACTCTATAGTGTTACCCCACAAGCGCAAAGCGACGGCAAAGCCCTTGAAATGACACCGGTGCTTCCAGAAAATGTCAAGCTTCCTGCCCAAGGGTGACATGCCATGCGGTGGGGTCAGGGCCACGCGCTGAGCACCCGGTGCGCTGGGGTTGCCCCAGCGGTTCCTGAGCAGCTCCTGCAGTGCTGCCGCCGGTACCGTTCTGGCGGCTGTAGTTGTTTAAAAAGCCGTTGTTGTTTCCGGCGTAATCTGACGGCAGTTTTCTCGGGCATTTGGGCCTCTTCTAATAAGTGTGCTGTGAGTACATCTGCAAGCATTCACCTGTCAAGGTCAAATGACTGGTGGTGCTCATCTGCCCCCGTGCTACTGCTGCTGCCTCCCGTGAATGCTCATGTGCCTGCGTGCCCCTGTACAGGCACAGATGCACGCGCGCAACACCTGATCCCGCATCCTAATTATTTTTCGCCCGGTTCTCGGAGTTGTTCTGCTTCCGGCTGATGAATGGGAAAGTGTAGTAGTGCTGTTTCATTTCACCAGCCTCTCAAGTGTGGAAATTATGGTAAATTTGAGAACAAGCCAGATTAGATTGATAGTTACACCTCCTCCTTTAATTAGCCAACCACAGGATCTGTGGAGGCAAAGGCTGGAAGGGTGTGTCGGTGTATTAAATGTGTATTGTCTATGTGAAAGATTAATCAAAAGGAGTTGCTTGAGGTGGGAAGGCTTTTCCGGAGAGGTTCCACATGTTGTCAGGTAGTCCCTCTGAATGGCAGCTTCCGGTTCGGTCCCTTAGCTTTCGGAAGTGACATTTAGTCTGATATGTGCCAGCCGTGCAATCTACCTAGCCCTGCAAAGTGCAAATATTAACATAAATGCATATTAAGATACTGTGTGTTAGCTCCTGAACTGAAATAGAGAGCGGGTGTTCCAGCGGAGGCAAGCAAATCGTGTTGATTTACAGTGGCTTGAGGATTTGGCCCATTACCGCTTCTTTATACACTTTTAAAAAGAAATGCCAACTCGATAGTTTAGGCTTTAACTGGAACATGGCAAGTAATTCTATGTTTTGGCGGACCCCTAGTAATGTTGCAGAATCTTTCTCAGAAGTTTTTCCATGGGATAGCCGATTCCTCAGGTAAGAGCTACTTGTTTGTTCAATCCTCCATCTTAGGCCTGCTCCTCAGGTGCATCCTCCTTCTCGCAGCGATTTCCTAGGAACAGATTTCGAAGAACAGCTCTGATCACAGAATCACAGATTGGTTAGGGTTGGAAAGGAGCTCTGGAGATCATCCAGTCCAATCCCCCTGCCAGAGCAGGGTCACCTACAGCAGGTTGCACAGGATGACCTCCAGGCGGGTTTTGAATGTCTCTGGGGTGGAAGACTCTACCGCCTCCCTGGGCAGCCTGTTCCAGCGCTCTGCCACCCTCAAAGTAAAGAAGTTCCTCCTCATGCTTTGATAGAAGTTCCTAGGTTCCAGTTTGTACCCGTTACCTCTTGTCCTGGATCATCTTTGATGATCCAGGACAAGAGGTAACGGGCACCAATTGGAACGTAGGAACTTGAACTTGAACTGGAAGGTAGGAACTTGAACTTGAACATAGGATTATCCTTGATGATTCAGGATAGCTGTGTGTCTGACCAGTCTGTCTTTCGAAGGAGGTCCTGGGCCAGCTCCAGCTATGCTGTGCTGAGCAGAGCCCCTGGAAGCAGCCCCACAGCTCACTCCCAGTGTGCCTGAATGGAAAAGGTACCAAAGTTGCTCCAACACTTTCTGGAAAACTCTATAGTGTTACCCCACAAGCGCAAAGCGACGGCAAAGCCCGTGAAATGACACCGGTGCTTCCAGAAAATGTCAAGCTTCCTGCCCAAGGGTGACATGCCATGCGGTGGGGTCAGGGCCACGCGCTGAGCACCCGGTGCGCTGGGGTTGCCCCAGCGGTTCCTGAGCAGCTCCTGCAGTGCTGCCGCCGGTACCGTTCTGGCGGCTGTAGTTGTTTAAAAAGCCGTTGTTGTTTCCGGCGTAATCTGACGGCAGTTTTCTCGGGCATTTGGGCCTCTTCTAATAAGTGTGCTGTGAGTACATCTGCAAGCATTCACCTGTCGAGGTCAAATGACTGGTGGTGCTCATCTGCCCCCGTGCTACTGCTGCTGCCTCCCGTGAATGCTCATGTGCCTGCGTGCCCCTGTACAGGCACAGATGCACGCGCGCAACACCTGATCCCGCATCCTAATTATTTTTCGCCCGGTTCTCTGAGTTGTTCTGCTTCCGGCTGATGAATGGGAAAGTGTAGTAGTGCTGTTTCATTTCACCAGCCTCTCAAGTGTGGAAATTATGGTAAATTTGAGAACGAGCGAGATTAGATTGATAGTTACACCTCCTCCTTTAATTAGCCAACCACAGGATCTGTGGAGGCAAAGGCCGGGGGGGTGTGTCGGTGTATATAACATGTATTGTCTATGTGAAAGATTAATCAAAAGGAGTTGCTTGAGGTGGGAAGGCTTTTCCGAAGAGGTTCCACATGTTGTCAGGTAGTCCCTCTGAATGGCAGCTTCCGGTTCGGTCCCTTAGCTTTCGGAAGTGACATTTAGTCTGATATGTGCCAGCCGTGCAATCTACCTAGCCCTGCAAAGTGCAAATATTAACCTAAATGCATATTAAGATACTGTGTGTTAGCTCCTGAACTGAAATAGAGAGCGGGTGTTCCAGCGGAGGCAAGCAAATCGTGTTGATTTACAGTGGCTTGAGGATTTGGCCCATTACTGCTTCTTTATACACTTTTAAAAAGAAATGCCAACTCGATAGTTTAGGCTTTAACTGGAACATGGCAAGTAATTGTATGTTTTGGCGGACCCCTAGTAACGTTGCAGAATCTTTCTCAGAAGTTGTTCCATGGGATAGCCGATTCCTCAGGTAAGAGCTACTTGTTTGTTCAATCCTCCGTCTTAGGCCTGCTCCTCAGGTGCATCCTCCTTCTCGCAGCGATTTCCTAGGAACAGATTTCGAAGAACAGCTCTGATCACAGAATCACAGATTGGTTAGGGTTGGAAAGGAGCTCTGGAGATCATCCAGTCCAACCCCCCTGCCAGAGCAGGGTCACCTACAGCAGGTTGCACAGGATGACCTCCAGGCGGGTTTTGAATGTCTCTGGGGTGGGAGACTCTACCGCCTCCCTGGGCAGCCTGTTCCAGCGCTCTGCCACCCTCAAAGTAAAGAAGTTCCTCCTCATGCTTTGATAGAAGTTCCTAGGTTCCAGTTTGTACCCGTTACCTCTTGTCCTGGATCATCTTTGATGATCCAGGACAAGAGGTAACGGGCACCAATTGGAACGTAGGAACTTGAACTTGAACTGGAAGGTAGGAACTTGAACTTGAACATAGGATTATCCTTGATGATTCAGGATAGCTGTGTGTCTGACCAGTCTGTCTTTCGAAGGAGGTCCTGGGCCAGCTCCAGCCATGCTGTGCTGAGCAGAGCCCCTGGCAGCAGCCCCACACCTCACTCCCAGTGTGCCTGAATGGAAAAGGTACCAAAGTTGCTCCAACACTTTCTGAAAAACTCTACAGTGTTACCCCACAAGCGCAAAGCGACGGCAAAGCCCGTGAAATGACACCGGTGCTTCCAGAAAATGTCAAGCTTCCTGCCCAAGGGTGACATGCCATGCGGTGGGGTCAGGGCCACGCGCTGAGCACCCGGTGCGCTGGGGTTGCCCCAGCGGTTCCTGAGCAGCTCCTGCAGTGCTGCCGCCGGTACCGTTCTGGCGGCTGTAGTTGTTTAAAAAGCCGTTGTTGTTTCCAGCGTAATCTGACGGCAGTTTTCTCGGGCATTTGGGCCTCTTCTAATAAGTGTGCTGTGAGTACATCTGCAAGCATTCACCTGTCGAGGTCAAATGACTGGTGGTGCTCATCTGCCCCCGTGCTACTGCTGCTGCCTCCCGTGAATGCTCATGTGCCTGCGTGCCCCTCTACAGGCACAGATGCATGCGCGCAACACCTGATCCCGCATCCTAATTATTTTTCGCCCGGTTCTCTGAGTTGTTCTGCTTCCGGCTGATGAATGGGAACACTGTAGTAGTGCTGTTTCATTTCACCAGCCTCTCAAGTGTGGAAATTATGGTAAATTTGAGAACAAGCCAGATTAGATTGATAGTTACACCTCCTCCTTTAATTAGCCAACCACAGGATCTGTGGAGGCAAAGGCCGGGGGGGTGTGTCGGTGTATATAACGTGTATTGTCTATGTGAAAGATTAATCAAAAGGAGTTGCTTGAGGTGGGAAGGCTTTTCCGGAGAGGTTCCACATGTTGTCAGGTAGTCCCTCTGAATGGCAGCTTCCGGTTCGGTCCCTTAGCTTTCGGAAGTGACATTTAGTCTGATATGTGCCAACCGTGCAATCTACCTAGCCCTGCAAAGTGCAAATATTAACCTAAATGCATATTAAGATAGTGTGTGTTAGCTCCTGAACTGAAATAGAGAGCGGGTGTTCCAGCGGAGGCAAGCAAATCGTGTTGATTTACAGTGGCTTGAGGATTTGGCCCATTACCGCTTCTTTATACACTTTTAAAAAGAAATGCCAGCTTGATAGTTTAGGCTTTAACTGGAACATGGCAAGTAATTGTATGCTTTGGCGGACCCCTAGTAATGTTGCAGAATCTTTCTCAGAAGTTGTTCCATGGGATAGCCGATTCCTCAGGTAAGAGCTACTTGTTTGTTCAATCCTCCATCTTAGGCCTGCTCCTCAGGTGCATCCTCCTTCTCGCAGCGATTTCCTAGGAACAGATTTCGAAGAACAGCTCTGATCACAGAATCACAGATTGGTTAGGGTTGGAAAGGAGCTCTGGAGATCATCCAGTCCAACCCCCCTGACAGAGCAGGGTCACTTACAGCAGGTTGCACAGGATGACCTCCAGGCGGGTTTTGAATGTCTCTGGGGTGGGAGACTCTACCGCCTCCCTGGGCAGCCTGTTCCAGTGATCTGCCACCCTCAAAGTAAAGAAGTTCCTCCTCATGCTTTGATAGAAGTTCCTAGGTTCCAGTTTGTACCCGTTACCTCTTGTCCTGGATCATCTTTGATGATCCAGGCCAAGAGGTAACGGGCACCAATTGGAACGTAGGAACTTGAACTTGAACTGGAAGGTAGGAACTTGAACTTGAACATAGGATTATCCTTGATGATTCAGGATAGCTGTGTGTCTGACCAGTCTGTCTTTCGAAGGAGGTCCTGGGCCAGCTCCAGCCATGCTGTGCTGAGCAGAGCCCCTGGCAGCAGCCCCACAGCTCACTCCCAGTGTGCCTGAATGGAAAAGGTACCAAAGTTGCTCCAACACTTTCCGAAAAACTCTATAGTGTTACCCCACAAGCGCAAAGCGACGGCAAAGCCCGTGAAATGACACCGGTGCTTCCAGAAAATGTCAAGCTTCCTGCCCAAGGGTGACATGCCATGCGGTGGGGTCAGGGCCACGCGCTGAGCACCCGGTGCGCTGGGGTTGCCCCAGCGGTTCCTGAGCAGCTCCTGCAGTGCTGCCGCCGGTACCGTTCTGGCGGCTGTAGTTGTTTAAAAAGCCGTTGTTGTTTCCGGCGTAATCTGACGGCAGTTTTCTCGGGCATTTGGGCCTCTTCTAATAAGTGTGCTGTGAGTACATCTGCAAGCATTCACCTGTCGAGGTCAAATGACTGGTGGTGCTCATCTGCCCCCGTGCTACTGCTGCTGCCTCCCGTGAATGCTCATGTGCCTGCGTGCCCCTGTACAGGCACAGATGCACGCGCGCAACACCTGATCCCGCATCCTAATTATTTTTCGCCCGGTTCTCGGAGTTGTTCTGCTTCCGGCTGATGAATGGGAAAGTGTAGTAGTGCTGTTTCATTTCACCAGCCTCTCAAGTGTGGAAATTATGGTAAATTTGAGAACAAGCCAGATTAGATTGATAGTTACACCTCCTCCTTTAATTAGCCAACCACAGGATCTGTGGAGGCAAAGGCCGGGGGGGGGTGTCGGTGTATATAACGTGTATTGTCTATGTGAAAGATTAATCAAAAGGAGTTGCTTGAGGTGGGAAGGCTTTTCCGGAGAGGTTCCACATGTTGTCAGGTAGTCCCTCTGAATGGCAGCTTCCGGTTCGGTCCCTTAGCTTTCGGAAGTGACATTTAGTCTGATATGTGCCAGCCGTGCAATCTACCTAGCCCTGCAAAGTGCAAATATTAACCTAAATGCATATTAAGATACTGTGTGTTAGCTCCTGAACTGAAATAGAGAGCGGGTGTTCCAGCGGAGGCAAGCAAATCGTGTTGATTTAGAGTGGCTTGAGGATTTGGCCCATTACCGCTTCTTTATACACTTTTAAAAAGAAATGCCAACTCGATAGTTTAGGCTTTAACTGGAACATGGCAAGTAATTCTGTGTTTTGGCGGACCCCTAGTAATGTTGCAGAATCTTTCTCAGAAGTTGTTCCATGGGATAGCCAATTTCTCAGCTAAGAGCTACTTGTTTGTTCAATCCTCCATCTTAGGCCTGCTCCTCAGGTGCATCCTCCTTCTCGCAGCGATTTCCTAGGAACAGATTTCGAAGAACAGCTCTGATCACAGAATCACAGATTGGTTAGGGTTGGAAAGGAGCTCTGGAGATCATCCAGTCCAACCCCCCTGCCAGAGCAGGGTCACCTACAGCAGGTTGCACAGGATGACCTCCAGGCCGGTTTTGAATGTCTCTGGGGTGGGAGACTCTACCGCCTCCCTGGGCAGCCTGTTCCAGCGCTCTGCCACCCTCAAAGTAAAGAAGTCCCTCCTCATGCTTTGATAGAAGTTCCTAGGTTCCAGTTTGTACCCGTTACCTCTTGTCCTGGATCATCTTTGATGATCCAGGCCAAGAGGTAACGGGCACCAATTGGAACGTAGGAACTTGAACTTGAACTGGAAGGTAGGAACTTGAACTTGAACATAGGATTATCCTTGATGATTCAGGATAGCTGTGTGTCTGACCAGTCTGTCTTTCGAAGGAGGTCCTGGGCCAGCTCCAGCCATGCTGTGCTGAGCAGAGCCCCTGGCAGCAGCCCCACACCTCACTCCCAGTGTGCCTGAATGGAAAAGGTACCAAAGTTGCTCCAACACTTTCTGAAAAACTCTACAGTGTTACCCCACAAGCGCAAAGCGACGGCAAAGCCCGTGAAATGACACCGGTGCTTCCAGAAAATGTCAAGCTTCCTGCCCAAGGGTGACATGCCATGCGGTGGGGTCAGGGCCACGCGCTGAGCACCCGGTGCGCTGGGGTTGCCCCAGCGGTTCCTGAGCAGCTCCTGCAGTGCTGCCGCCGGTACCGTTCTGGCGGCTGTAGTTGTTTAAAAAGCCGTTGTTGTTTCCGGCGTAATCTGACGGCAGTTTTCTCGGGCATTTGGGCCTCTTCTAATAAGTGTGCTGTGAGTACATCTGCAAGCATTCACCTGTCGAGGTCAAATGACTGGTGGTGCTCATCTCCCCCCGTGCTACTGCTGCTGCCTCCCGTGAATGCTCATGTGCCTGCGTGCCCCTGTACAGGCACAGATGCACGCGCGCAACACCTGATCCCGCATCCTAATTATTTTTCGCCCGGTTCTCTGAGTTGTTCTGCTTCCGGCTGATGAATGGGAAAGTGTAGTAGTGCTGTTTCATTTCACCAGCCTCTCAAGTGTGGAAATTATGGTAAATTTGAGAACAAGCCAGATTAGATTGATAGTTACACCTCCTCCTTTAATTAGCCAACCACAGGATCTGTGGAGGCAAAGGCCGGGGGGGGGTGTCGGTGTATATAACGTGTATTGTCTATGTGAAAGATTAATCAAAAGGAGTTGCTTGAGGTGGGAAGGCTTTTCCGGAGAGGTTCCACATGTTGTCAGGTAGTCCCTCTGAATGGCAGCTTCCGGTTCGGTCCCTTAGCTTTCGGAAGTGACATTTAGTCTGATATGTGCCAGCCGTGCAATCTACCTAGCCCTGCAAAGTGCAAATATTAACCTAAATGCATATTAAGATAGTGTGTGTTAGCTCCTGAACTGAAATAGAGAGCGGGTGTTCCAGCGGAGGCAAGCAAATCGTGTTGATTTAGAGTGGCTTGAGGATTTGGCCCATTACCGCTTCTTTATACACTTTTAAAAAGAAATGCCAACTCGATAGTTTAGGCTTTAACTGGAACATGGCAAGTAATTGTATGTTTTGGCGGACCCCTAGTAATGTTGCAGAATCTTTCTCAGAAGTTGTTCCATGGGATAGCCGATTCCTCAGGTAAGAGCTACTTGTTTGTTCAATCCTCCATCTTAGGCCTGCTCCTCAGGTGCATCCTCCTTCTCGCAGCGATTTCCTAGGAACAGATTTCGAAGAACAGCTCTGATCACAGAATCACAGATTGGTTAGGGTTGGAAAGGAGCTCTGGAGATCATCCAGTCCAACCCCCCTGCCAGAGCAGGGTCACCTACAGCAGGTTGCACAGGATGACCTCCAGGCGGGTTTTGAATGTCTCTGGGGTGGGAGACTCTACCGCCTCCCTGGGCAGCCTGTTCCAGCGCTCTGCCACCCTCAAAGTAAAGAAGTTCCTCCTCATGCTTTGATAGAAGTTCCTAGGTTCCAGTTTGTACCCGTTACCTCTTGTCCTGGATCATCTTTGATGATCCAGGACAAGAGGTAACGGGCACCAATTGGAACGTAGGAACTTGAACTTGAACTGGAAGGTAGGAACTTGAACTTGAACATAGGATTATCCTTGATGATTCAGGATAGCTGTGTGTCTGACCAGTCTGTCTTTCGAAGGAGGTCCTGGGCCAGCTCCAGCTATGCTGTGCTGAGCAGAGCCCCTGGCAGCAGCCCCACAGCTCACTCCCAGTGTGCCTGAATGGAAAAGGTACCAAAGTTGCTCCAACACTTTCTGAAAAACTCTATAGTGTTACCCCACAAGCGCAAAGCGACGGCAAAGCCCTTGAAATGACACCGGTGCTTCCAGAAAATGTCAAGCTTCCTGCCCAAGGGTGACATGCCATGCGGTGGGGTCAGGGCCACGCGCTGAGCACCCGGTGCGCTGGGGTTGCCCCAGCGGTTCCTGAGCAGCTCCTGCAGTGCTGCCGCCGGTACCGTTCTGGCGGCTGTAGTTGTTTAAAAAGCCGTTGTTGTTTCCGGCGTAATCTGACGGCAGTTTTCTCGGGCATTTGGGCCTCTTCTAATAAGTGTGCTGTGAGTACATCTGCAAGCATTCACCTGTCGAGGTCAAATGACTGGTGGTGCTCATCTGCCCCCGTGCTACTGCTGCTGCCTCCCGTGAATGCTCATGTGCCTGCGTGCCCCTCTACAGGCACAGATGCATGCGCGCAACACCTGATCCCGCATCCTAATTATTTTTCGCCCGGTTCTCTGAGTTGTTCTGCTTCCGGCTGATGAATGGGAACACTGTAGTAGTGCTGTTTCATTTCACCAGCCTCTCAAGTGTGGAAATTATGGTAAATTTGAGAACAAGCCAGATTAGATTGATAGTTACACCTCCTCCTTTAATTAGCCAACCACAGGATCTGTGGAGGCAAAGGCCGGGGGGGTGTGTCGGTGTATATAACCTGTATTGTCTATGTGAAAGATTAATCAAAAGGAGTTGCTTGAGGTGGGAAGGCTTTTCCGGAGAGGTTCCACATGTTGTCAGGTAGTCCCTCTGAATGGCAGCTTCCGGTTCGGTCCCTTAGCTTTCGGAAGTGACATTTAGTCTGATATGTGCCAGCCGTGCAATCTACCTAGCCCTGCAAAGTGCAAATATTAACCTAAATGCATATTAAGATAGTGTGTGTTAGCTCCTGAACTGAAATAGAGAGCGGGTGTTCCAGCGGAGGCAAGCAAATCGTGTTGATTTAGAGTGGCTTGAGGATTTGGCCCATTACCGCTTCTTTATACACTTTTAAAAAGAAATGCCAACTTGATAGTTTAGGCTTTAACTGGAACATGGCAAGTAATTGTATGCTTTGGCGGACCCCTAGTAATGTTGCAGAATCTTTCTCAGAAGTTGTTCCATGGGATAGCCGATTCCTCAGGTAAGAGCTACTTGTTTGTTCAATCCTCCATCTTAGGCCTGCTCCTCAGGTGCATCCTCCTTCTCGCAGCGATTTCCTAGGAACAGATTTCGAAGAACAGCTCTGATCACAGAATCACAGATTGGTTAGGGTTGGAAAGGAGCTCTGGAGATCATCCAGTCCAACCCCCCTGACAGAGCAGGGTCACTTACAGCAGGTTGCACAGGATGACCTCCAGGCGGGTTTTGAATGTCTCTGGGGTGGGAGACTCTACCGCCTCCCTGGGCAGCCTGTTCCAGTGATCTGCCACCCTCAAAGTAAAGAAGTTCCTCCTCATGCTTTGATAGAAGTTCCTAGGTTCCAGTTTGTACCCGTTACCTCTTGTCCTGGATCATCTTTGATGATCCAGGACAAGAGGTAACGGGCACCAATTGGAACGTAGGAACTTGAACTTGAACTGGAACGTAGGAACTTGAACATAGGATTATCCTTGATGATTCAGGATAGCTGTGTGTCTGACCAGTCTGTCTTTCGAAGGAGGTCCTGGGCCAGCTCCAGCCATGCTGTGCTGAGCAGAGCCCCTGGCAGCAGCCCCACAGCTCACTCCCAGTGTGCCTGAATGGAAAAGGTACCAAAGTTGCTCCAACACTTTCCGAAAAACTCTATAGTGTTACCCCACAAGCGCAAAGCGACGGCAAAGCCCGTGAAATGACACCGGTGCTTCCAGAAAATGTCAAGCTTCCTGCCCAAGGGTGACATGCCATGCGGTGGGGTCAGGGCCACGCGCTGAGCACCCGGTGCGCTGGGGTTGCCCCAGCGGTTCCTGAGCAGCTCCTGCAGTGCTGCCGCCGGTACCGTTCTGGCGGCTGTAGTTGTTTAAAAAGCCGTTGTTGTTTCCGGCGTAATCTGACGGCAGTTTTCTCGGGCATTTGGGCCTCTTCTAATAAGTGTGCTGTGAGTACATCTGCAAGCATTCACCTGTCGAGGTCAAATGACTGGTGGTGCTCATCTCCCCCCGTGCTACTGCTGCTGCCTCCCGTGAATGCTCATGTGCCTGCGTGCCCCTGTACAGGCACAGATGCACGCGCGCAACACCTGATCCCGCATCCTAATTATTTTTCGCCCGGTTCTCTGAGTTGTTCTGCTTCCGGCTGATGAATGGGAAAGTGTAGTAGTGCTGTTTCATTTCACCAGCCTCTCAAGTGTGGAAATTATGGTAAATTTGAGAACAAGCCAGATTAGATTGATAGTTACACCTCCTCCTTTAATTAGCCAACCACAGGATCTGTGGAGGCAAAGGCCGGGGGTGTGTGTCGGTGTATATAACGTGTATTGTCTATGTGAAAGATTAATCAAAAGGAGTTGCTTGAGGTGGGAAGGCTTTTCCGGAGAGGTTCCACATGTTGTCAGGTAGTCCCTCTGAATGGCAGCTTCCGGTTCGGTCCCTTAGCTTTCGGAAGTGACATTTAGTCTGATATGTGCCAGCCGTGCAATCTACCTAGCCCTGCAAAGTGCAAATATTAACCTAAATGCATATTAAGATACTGTGTGTTAGCTCCTGAACTGAAATAGAGAGCGGGTGTTCCAGCGGAGGCAAGCAAATCGTGTTGATTTAGAGTGGCTTGAGGATTTGGCCCATTACCGCTTCTTTATACACTTTTAAAAAGAAATGCCAACTCGATAGTTTAGGCTTTAACTGGAACATGGCAAGTAATTCTGTGTTTTGGCGGACCCCTAGTAATGTTGCAGAATCTTTCTCAGAAGTTGTTCCATGGGATAGCCGATTTCTCAGCTAAGAGCTACTTGTTTGTTCAATCCTCCATCTTAGGCCTGCTCCTCAGGTGCATCCTCCTTCTCGCAGCGATTTCCTAGGAACAGATTTCGAAGAACAGCTCTGATCACAGAATCACAGATTGGTTAGGGTTGGAAAGGAGCTCTGGAGATCATCCAGTCCAACCCCCCTGCCAGAGCAGGGTCACCTACAGCAGGTTGCACAGGATGACCTCCAGGCGGGTTTTGAATGTCTCTGGGGTGGGAGACTCTACCGCCTCCCTGGGCAGCCTGTTCCAGCGCTCTGCCACCCTCAAAGTAAAGAAGTCCCTCCTCATGCTTTGATAGAAGTTCCTAGGTTCCAGTTTGTACCCGTTACCTCTTGTCCTGGATCATCTTTGATGATCCAGGCCAAGAGGTAACGGGCACCAATTGGAACGTAGGAACTTGAACTTGAACTGGAAGGTAGGAACTTGAACTTGAACATAGGATTATCCTTGATGATTCAGGATAGCTGTGTGTCTGACCAGTCTGTCTTTCGAAGGAGGTCCTGGGCCAGCTCCAGCCATGCTGTGCTGAGCAGAGCCCCTGGCAGCAGCCCCACACCTCACTCCCAGTGTGCCTGAATGGAAAAGGTACCAAAGTTGCTCCAACACTTTCCGAAAAACTCTATAGTGTTACCCCACAAGCGCAAAGCGACGGCAAAGCCCGTGAAATGACACCGGTGCTTCCAGAAAATGTCAAGCTTCCTGCCCAAGGGTGACATGCCATGCGGTGGGGTCAGGGCCACGCGCTGAGCACCCGGTGCGCTGGGGTTGCCCCAGCGGTTCCTGAGCAGCTCCTGCAGTGCTGCCGCCGGTACCGTTCTGGCGGCTGTAGTTGTTTAAAAAGCCGTTGTTGTTTCCGGCGTAATCTGACGGCAGTTTTCTCGGGCATTTGGGCCTCTTCTAATAAGTGTGCTGTGAGTACATCTGCAAGCATTCACCTGTCGAGGTCAAATGACTGGTGGTGCTCATCTGCCCCCGTGCTACTGCTGCTGCCTCCCGTGAATGCTCATGTGCCTGCGTGCCCCTGTACAGGCACAGATGCACGCGCGCAACACCTGATCCCGCATCCTAATTATTTTTCGCCCGGTTCTCGGAGTTGTTCTGCTTCCGGCTGATGAATGGGAAAGTGTAGTAGTGCTGTTTCATTTCACCAGCCTCTCAAGTGTGGAAATTATGGTAAATTTGAGAACAAGCCAGATTAGATTGATAGTTACACCTCCTCCTTTAATTAGCCAACCACAGGATCTGTGGAGGCAAAGGCCGGGGGTGTGTGTCGGTGTATATAACGTGTATTGTCTATGTGAAAGATTAATCAAAAGGAGTTGCTTGAGGTGGGAAGGCTTTTCCGGAGAGGTTCCACATGTTGTCAGGTAGTCCCTCTGAATGGCAGCTTCCGGTTCGGTCCCTTAGCTTTCGGAAGTGACATTTAGTCTGATATGTGCCAGCCGTGCAATCTACCTAGCCCTGCAAAGTGCAAATATTAACCTAAATGCATATTAAGATACTGTGTGTTAGCTCCTGAACTGAAATAGAGAGCGGGTGTTCCAGCGGAGGCAAGCAAATCGTGTTGATTTAGAGTGGCTTGAGGATTTGGCCCATTACCGCTTCTTTATACACTTTTAAAAAGAAATGCCAACTCGATAGTTTAGGCTTTAACTGGAACATGGCAAGTAATTCTGTGTTTTGGCGGACCCCTAGTAATGTTGCAGAATCTTTCTCAGAAGTTGTTCCATGGGATAGCCGATTTCTCAGCTAAGAGCTACTTGTTTGTTCAATCCTCCATCTTAGGCCTGCTCCTCAGGTGCATCCTCCTTCTCGCAGCGATTTCCTAGGAACAGATTTCGAAGAACAGCTCTGATCACAGAATCACAGATTGGTTAGGGTTGGAAAGGAGCTCTGGAGATCATCCAGTCCAACCCCCCTGCCAGAGCAGGGTCACCTACAGCAGGTTGCACAGGATGACCTCCAGGCCGGTTTTGAATGTCTCTGGGGTGGGAGACTCTACCGCCTCCCTGGGCAGCCTGTTCCAGCGCTCTGCCACCCTCAAAGTAAAGAAGTCCCTCCTCATGCTTTGATAGAAGTTCCTAGGTTCCAGTTTGTACCCGTTACCTCTTGTCCTGGATCATCTTTGATGATCCAGGCCAAGAGGTAACGGGCACCAATTGGAACGTAGGAACTTGAACTTGAACTGGAAGGTAGGAACTTGAACTTGAACATAGGATTATCCTTGATGATTCAGGATAGCTGTGTGTCTGACCAGTCTGTCTTTCGAAGGAGGTCCTGGGCCAGCTCCAGCCATGCTGTGCTGAGCAGAGCCCCTGGCAGCAGCCCCACACCTCACTCCCAGTGTGCCTGAATGGAAAAGGTACCAAAGTTGCTCCAACACTTTCTGAAAAACTCTACAGTGTTACCCCACAAGCGCAAAGCGACGGCAAAGCCCGTGAAATGACACCGGTGCTTCCAGAAAATGTCAAGCTTCCTGCCCAAGGGTGACATGCCATGCGGTGGGGTCAGGGCCACGCGCTGAGCACCCGGTGCGCTGGGGTTGCCCCAGCGGTTCCTGAGCAGCTCCTGCAGTGCTGCCGCCGGTACCGTTCTGGCGGCTGTAGTTGTTTAAAAAGCCGTTGTTGTTTCCGGCGTAATCTGACGGCAGTTTTCTCGGGCATTTGGGCCTCTTCTAATAAGTGTGCTGTGAGTACATCTGCAAGCATTCACCTGTCGAGGTCAAATGACTGGTGGTGCTCATCTGCCCCCGTGCTACTGCTGCTGCCTCCCGTGAATGCTCATGTGCCTGCGTGCCCCTGTACAGGCACAGATGCACGCGCGCAACACCTGATCCCGCATCCTAATTATTTTTCGCCCGGTTCTCTGAGTTGTTCTGCTTCCGGCTGATGAATGGGAAAGTGTAGTAGTGCTGTTTCATTTCACCAGCCTCTCAAGTGTGGAAATTATGGTAAATTTGAGAACAAGCCAGATTAGATTGATAGTTACACCTCCTCCTTTAATTAGCCAACCACAGGATCTGTGGAGGCAAAGGCCGGGGGGGGGTGTCGGTGTATATAACGTGTATTGTCTATGTGAAAGATTAATCAAAAGGAGTTGCTTGAGGTGGGAAGGCTTTTCCGGAGAGGTTCCACATGTTGTCAGGTAGTCCCTCTGAATGGCAGCTTCCGGTTCGGTCCCTTAGCTTTCGGAAGTGACATTTAGTCTGATATGTGCCAGCCGTGCAATCTACCTAGCCCTGCAAAGTGCAAATATTAACCTAAATGCATATTAAGATAGTGTGTGTTAGCTCCTGAACTGAAATAGAGAGCGGGTGTTCCAGCGGAGGCAAGCAAATCGTGTTGATTTAGAGTGGCTTGAGGATTTGGCCCATTACCGCTTCTTTATACACTTTTAAAAAGAAATGCCAACTCGATAGTTTAGGCTTTAACTGGAACATGGCAAGTAATTGTATGTTTTGGCGGACCCCTAGTAATGTTGCAGAATCTTTCTCAGAAGTTGTTCCATGGGATAGCCGATTCCTCAGGTAAGAGCTACTTGTTTGTTCAATCCTCCATCTTAGGCCTGCTCCTCAGGTGCATCCTCCTTCTCGCAGCGATTTCCTAGGAACAGATTTCGAAGAACAGCTCTGATCACAGAATCACAGATTGGTTAGGGTTGGAAAGGAGCTCTGGAGATCATGTAGTGCAACCCCCCTGCCAGAGCAGGGTCACGTACAGCAGGTTGCACAGGATGACCTCCAGGCGGGTTTTGAATGTCTCTGGGGTGGGAGACTCTACCGCCTCCCTGGGCAGCCTGTTCCAGCGCTCTGCCACCCTCAAAGTAAAGAAGTTCCTCCTCATGCTTTGATAGAAGTTCCTAGGTTCCAGTTTGTACCCGTTACCTCTTGTCCTGGATCATCTTTGATGATCCAGGACAAGAGGTAACGGGCACCAATTGGAACGTAGGAACTTGAACTTGAACTGGAAGGTAGGAACTTGAACTTGAACATAGGATTATCCTTGATGATTCAGGATAGCTGTGTGTCTGACCAGTCTGTCTTTCGAAGGAGGTCCTGGGCCAGCTCCAGCTATGCTGTGCTGAGCAGAGCCCCTGGCAGCAGCCCCACAGCTCACTCCCAGTGTGCCTGAATGGAAAAGGTACCAAAGTTGCTCCAACACTTTCTGAAAAACTCTATAGTGTTACCCCACAAGCGCAAAGCGACGGCAAAGCCCTTGAAATGACACCGGTGCTTCCAGAAAATGTCAAGCTTCCTGCCCAAGGGTGACATGCCATGCGGTGGGGTCAGGGCCACGCGCTGAGCACCCGGTGCGCTGGGGTTGCCCCAGCGGTTCCTGAGCAGCTCCTGCAGTGCTGCCGCCGGTACCGTTCTGGCGGCTGTAGTTGTTTAAAAAGCCGTTGTTGTTTCCGGCGTAATCTGACGGCAGTTTTCTCGGGCATTTGGGCCTCTTCTAATAAGTGTGCTGTGAGTACATCTGCAAGCATTCACCTGTCGAGGTCAAATGACTGGTGGTGCTCATCTGCCCCCGTGCTACTGCTGCTGCCTCCCGTGAATGCTCATGTGCCTGCGTGCCCCTCTACAGGCACAGATGCATGCGCGCAACACCTGATCCCGCATCCTAATTATTTTTCGCCCGGTTCTCTGAGTTGTTCTGCTTCCGGCTGATGAATGGGAACACTGTAGTAGTGCTGTTTCATTTCACCAGCCTCTCAAGTGTGGAAATTATGGTAAATTTGAGAACAAGCCAGATTAGATTGATAGTTACACCTCCTCCTTTAATTAGCCAACCACAGGATCTGTGGAGGCAAAGGCCGGGGGGGTGTGTCGGTGTATATAACCTGTATTGTCTATGTGAAAGATTAATCAAAAGGAGTTGCTTGAGGTGGGAAGGCTTTTCCGGAGAGGTTCCACATGTTGTCAGGTAGTCCCTCTGAATGGCAGCTTCCGGTTCGGTCCCTTAGCTTTCGGAAGTGACATTTAGTCTGATATGTGCCAGCCGTGCAATCTACCTAGCCCTGCAAAGTGCAAATATTAACCTAAATGCATATTAAGATAGTGTGTGTTAGCTCCTGAACTGAAATAGAGAGCGGGTGTTCCAGCGGAGGCAAGCAAATCGTGTTGATTTAGAGTGGCTTGAGGATTTGGCCCATTACCGCTTCTTTATACACTTTTAAAAAGAAATGCCAACTTGATAGTTTAGGCTTTAACTGGAACATGGCAAGTAATTGTATGCTTTGGCGGACCCCTAGTAATGTTGCAGAATCTTTCTCAGAAGTTGTTCCATGGGATAGCCGATTCCTCAGGTAAGAGCTACTTGTTTGTTCAATCCTCCATCTTAGGCCTGCTCCTCAGGTGCATCCTCCTTCTCGCAGCGATTTCCTAGGAACAGATTTCGAAGAACAGCTCTGATCACAGAATCACAGATTGGTTAGGGTTGGAAAGGAGCTCTGGAGATCATCCAGTCCAACCCCCCTGACAGAGCAGGGTCACTTACAGCAGGTTGCACAGGATGACCTCCAGGCGGGTTTTGAATGTCTCTGGGGTGGGAGACTCTACCGCCTCCCTGGGCAGCCTGTTCCAGTGATCTGCCACCCTCAAAGTAAAGAAGTTCCTCCTCATGCTTTGATAGAAGTTCCTAGGTTCCAGTTTGTACCCGTTACCTCTTGTCCTGGATCATCTTTGATGATCATCATCTTTGATGATCCAGGCCAAGAGGTAACGGGCACCAATTGGAACGTAGGAACTTGAACTTGAACTGGAACGTAGGAACTTGAACATAGGATTATCCTTGATGATTCAGGATAGCTGTGTGTCTGACCAGTCTGTCTTTCGAAGGAGGTCCTGGGCCAGCTCCAGCCATGCTGTGCTGAGCAGAGCCCCTGGCAGCAGCCCCACAGCTCACTCCCAGTGTGCCTGAATGGAAAAGGTACCAAAGTTGCTCCAACACTTTCCGAAAAACTCTATAGTGTTACCCCACAAGCGCAAAGCGACGGCAAAGCCCGTGAAATGACACCGGTGCTTCCAGAAAATGTCAAGCTTCCTGCCCAAGGGTGACATGCCATGCGGTGGGGTCAGGGCCACGCGCTGAGCACCCGGTGCGCTGGGGTTGCCCCAGCGGTTCCTGAGCAGCTCCTGCAGTGCTGCCGCCGGTACCGTTCTGGCGGCTGTAGTTGTTTAAAAAGCCGTTGTTGTTTCCGGCGTAATCTGACGGCAGTTTTCTCGGGCATTTGGGCCTCTTCTAATAAGTGTGCTGTGAGTACATCTGCAAGCATTCACCTGTCGAGGTCAAATGACTGGTGGTGCTCATCTCCCCCCGTGCTACTGCTGCTGCCTCCCGTGAATGCTCATGTGCCTGCGTGCCCCTGTACAGGCACAGATGCACGCGCGCAACACCTGATCCCGCATCCTAATTATTTTTCGCCCGGTTCTCTGAGTTGTTCTGCTTCCGGCTGATGAATGGGAAAGTGTAGTAGTGCTGTTTCATTTCACCAGCCTCTCAAGTGTGGAAATTATGGTAAATTTGAGAACAAGCCAGATTAGATTGATAGTTACACCTCCTCCTTTAATTAGCCAACCACAGGATCTGTGGAGGCAAAGGCCGGGGGGGTGTGTCGGTGTATATAACGTGTATTGTCTATGTGAAAGATTAATCAAAAGGAGTTGCTTGAGGTGGGAAGGCTTTTCCGGAGAGGTTCCACATGTTGTCAGGTAGTCCCTCTGAATGGCAGCTTCCGGTTCGGTCCCTTAGCTTTCGGAAGTGACATTTAGTCTGATATGTGCCAGCCGTGCAATCTACCTAGCCCTGCAAAGTGCAAATATTAACCTAAATGCATATTAAGATACTGTGTGTTAGCTCCTGAACTGAAATAGAGAGCGGGTGTTCCAGCGGAGGCAAGCAAATCGTGTTGATTTAGAGTGGCTTGAGGATTTGGCCCATTACCGCTTCTTTATACACTTTTAAAAAGAAATGCCAACTCGATAGTTTAGGCTTTAACTGGAACATGGCAAGTAATTCTGTGTTTTGGCGGACCCCTAGTAATGTTGCAGAATCTTTCTCAGAAGTTGTTCCATGGGATAGCCGATTTCTCAGCTAAGAGCTACTTGTTTGTTCAATCCTCCATCTTAGGCCTGCTCCTCAGGTGCATCCTCCTTCTCGCAGCGATTTCCTAGGAACAGATTTCGAAGAACAGCTCTGATCACAGAATCACAGATTGGTTAGGGTTGGAAAGGAGCTCTGGAGATCATCCAGTCCAACCCCCCTGCCAGAGCAGGGTCACCTACAGCAGGTTGCACAGGATGACCTCCAGGCGGGTTTTGAATGTCTCTGGGGTGGGAGACTCTACCGCCTCCCTGGGCAGCCTGTTCCAGCGCTCTGCCACCCTCAAAGTAAAGAAGTCCCTCCTCATGCTTTGATAGAAGTTCCTAGGTTCCAGTTTGTACCCGTTACCTCTTGTCCTGGATCATCTTTGATGATCCAGGCCAAGAGGTAACGGGCACCAATTGGAACGTAGGAACTTGAACTTGAACTGGAAGGTAGGAACTTGAACTTGAACATAGGATTATCCTTGATGATTCAGGATAGCTGTGTGTCTGACCAGTCTGTCTTTCGAAGGAGGTCCTGGGCCAGCTCCAGCCATGCTGTGCTGAGCAGAGCCCCTGGCAGCAGCCCCACACCTCACTCCCAGTGTGCCTGAATGGAAAAGGTACCAAAGTTGCTCCAACACTTTCCGAAAAACTCTATAGTGTTACCCCACAAGCGCAAAGCGACGGCAAAGCCCGTGAAATGACACCGGTGCTTCCAGAAAATGTCAAGCTTCCTGCCCAAGGGTGACATGCCATGCGGTGGGGTCAGGGCCACGCGCTGAGCACCCGGTGCGCTGGGGTTGCCCCAGCGGTTCCTGAGCAGCTCCTGCAGTGCTGCCGCCGGTACCGTTCTGGCGGCTGTAGTTGTTTAAAAAGCCGTTGTTGTTTCCGGCGTAATCTGACGGCAGTTTTCTCGGGCATTTGGGCCTCTTCTAATAAGTGTGCTGTGAGTACATCTGCAAGCATTCACCTGTCGAGGTCAAATGACTGGTGGTGCTCATCTGCCCCCGTGCTACTGCTGCTGCCTCCCGTGAATGCTCATGTGCCTGCGTGCCCCTGTACAGGCACAGATGCACGCGCGCAACACCTGATCCCGCATCCTAATTATTTTTCGCCCGGTTCTCGGAGTTGTTCTGCTTCCGGCTGATGAATGGGAAAGTGTAGTAGTGCTGTTTCATTTCACCAGCCTCTCAAGTGTGGAAATTATGGTAAATTTGAGAACAAGCCAGATTAGATTGATAGTTACACCTCCTCCTTTAATTAGCCAACCACAGGATCTGTGGAGGCAAAGGCCGGGGGTGTGTGTCGGTGTATATAACGTGTATTGTCTATGTGAAAGATTAATCAAAAGGAGTTGCTTGAGGTGGGAAGGCTTTTCCGGAGAGGTTCCACATGTTGTCAGGTAGTCCCTCTGAATGGCAGCTTCCGGTTCGGTCCCTTAGCTTTCGGAAGTGACATTTAGTCTGATATGTGCCAGCCGTGCAATCTACCTAGCCCTGCAAAGTGCAAATATTAACCTAAATGCATATTAAGATACTGTGTGTTAGCTCCTGAACTGAAATAGAGAGCGGGTGTTCCAGCGGAGGCAAGCAAATCGTGTTGATTTAGAGTGGCTTGAGGATTTGGCCCATTACCGCTTCTTTATACACTTTTAAAAAGAAATGCCAACTCGATAGTTTAGGCTTTAACTGGAACATGGCAAGTAATTCTGTGTTTTGGCGGACCCCTAGTAATGTTGCAGAATCTTTCTCAGAAGTTGTTCCATGGGATAGCCGATTTCTCAGCTAAGAGCTACTTGTTTGTTCAATCCTCCATCTTAGGCCTGCTCCTCAGGTGCATCCTCCTTCTCGCAGCGATTTCCTAGGAACAGATTTCGAAGAACAGCTCTGATCACAGAATCACAGATTGGTTAGGGTTGGAAAGGACCTCTGGAGATCATCCAGTCCAACCCCCCTGCCAGAGCAGGGTCACCTACAGCAGGTTGCACAGGATGACCTCCATGCGGGTTTTGAATGTCTCTGGGGTGGGAGACTCTACCGCCTCCCTGGGCAGCCTGTTCCAGCGCTCTGCCACCCTCAAAGTAAAGAAGTCCCTCCTCATGCTTTGATAGAAGTTCCTAGGTTCCAGTTTGTACCCGTTACCTCTTGTCCTGGATCATCTTTGATGATCCAGGCCAAGAGGTAACGGGCACCAATTGGAACGTAGGAACTTGAACTTGAACTGGAAGGTAGGAACTTGAACTTGAACATAGGATTATCCTTGATGATTCAGGATAGCTGTGTGTCTGACCAGTCTGTCTTTCGAAGGAGGTCCTGGGCCAGCTCCAGCCATGCTGTGCTGAGCAGAGCCCCTGGCAGCAGCCCCACACCTCACTCCCAGTGTGCCTGAATGGAAAAGGTACCAAAGTTGCTCCAACACTTTCCGAAAAACTCTATAGTGTTACCCCACAAGCGCAAAGCGACGGCAAAGCCCGTGAAATGACACCGGTGCTTCCAGAAAATGTCAAGCTTCCTGCCCAAGGGTGACATGCCATGCGGTGGGGTCAGGGCCACGCGCTGAGCACCCGGTGCGCTGGGGTTGCCCCAGCGGTTCCTGAGCAGCTCCTGCAGTGCTGCCGCCGGTACCGTTCTGGCGGCTGTAGTTGTTTAAAAAGCCGTTGTTGTTTCCGGCGTAATCTGACGGCAGTTTTCTCGGGCATTTGGGCCTCTTCTAATAAGTGTGCTGTGAGTACATCTGCAAGCATTCACCTGTCGAGGTCAAATGACTGGTGGTGCTCATCTGCCCCCGTGCTACTGCTGCTGCCTCCCGTGAATGCTCATGTGCCTGCGTGCCCCTGTACAGGCACAGATGCACGCGCGCAACACCTGATCCCGCATCCTAATTATTTTTCGCCCGGTTCTCGGAGTTGTTCTGCTTCCGGCTGATGAATGGGAAAGTGTAGTAGTGCTGTTTCATTTCACCAGCCTCTCAAGTGTGGAAATTATGGTAAATTTGAGAACAAGCCAGATTAGATTGATAGTTACACCTCCTCCTTTAATTAGCCAACCACAGGATCTGTGGAGGCAAAGGCCGGGGGTGTGTGTCGGTGTATATAACGTGTATTGTCTATGTGAAAGATTAATCAAAAGGAGTTGCTTGAGGTGGGAAGGCTTTTCCGGAGAGGTTCCACATGTTGTCAGGTAGTCCCTCTGAATGGCAGCTTCCGGTTCGGTCCCTTAGCTTTCGGAAGTGACATTTAGTCTGATATGTGCCAGCCGTGCAATCTACCTAGCCCTGCAAAGTGCAAATATTAACCTAAATGCATATTAAGATACTGTGTGTTAGCTCCTGAACTGAAATAGAGAGCGGGTGTTCCAGCGGAGGCAAGCAAATCGTGTTGATTTAGAGTGGCTTGAGGATTTGGCCCATTACCGCTTCTTTATACACTTTTAAAAAGAAATGCCAACTCGATAGTTTAGGCTTTAACTGGAACATGGCAAGTAATTCTGTGTTTTGGCGGACCCCTAGTAATGTTGCAGAATCTTTCTCAGAAGTTGTTCCATGGGATAGCCGATTTCTCAGCTAAGAGCTACTTGTTTGTTCAATCCTCCATCTTAGGCCTGCTCCTCAGGTGCATCCTCCTTCTCGCAGCGATTTCCTAGGAACAGATTTCGAAGAACAGCTCTGATCACAGAATCACAGATTGGTTAGGGTTGGAAAGGACCTCTGGAGATCATCCAGTCCAACCCCCCTGCCAGAGCAGGGTCACCTACAGCAGGTTGCACAGGATGACCTCCATGCGGGTTTTGAATGTCTCTGGGGTGGGAGACTCTACCGCCTCCCTGGGCAGCCTGTTCCAGCGCTCTGCCACCCTCAAAGTAAAGAAGTCCCTCCTCATGCTTTGATAGAAGTTCCTAGGTTCCAGTTTGTACCCGTTACCTCTTGTCCTGGATCATCTTTGATGATCCAGGCCAAGAGGTAACGGGCACCAATTGGAACGTAGGAACTTGAACTTGAACTGGAAGGTAGGAACTTGAACTTGAACATAGGATTATCCTTGATGATTCAGGATAGCTGTGTGTCTGACCAGTCTGTCTTTCGAAGGAGGTCCTGGGCCAGCTCCAGCCATGCTGTGCTGAGCAGAGCCCCTGGCAGCAGCCCCACACCTCACTCCCAGTGTGCCTGAATGGAAAAGGTACCAAAGTTGCTCCAACACTTTCTGAAAAACTCTACAGTGTTACCCCACAAGCGCAAAGCGACGGCAAAGCCCGTGAAATGACACCGGTGCTTCCAGAAAATGTCAAGCTTCCTGCCCAAGGGTGACATGCCATGCGGTGGGGTCAGGGCCACGCGCTGAGCACCCGGTGCGCTGGGGTTGCCCCAGCGGTTCCTGAGCAGCTCCTGCAGTGCTGCCGCCGGTACCGTTCTGGCGGCTGTAGTTGTTTAAAAAGCCGTTGTTGTTTCCGGCGTAATCTGACGGCAGTTTTCTCGGGCATTTGGGCCTCTTCTAATAAGTGTGCTGTGAGTACATCTGCAAGCATTCACCTGTCGAGGTCAAATGACTGGTGGTGCTCATCTCCCCCCGTGCTACTGCTGCTGCCTCCCGTGAATGCTCATGTGCCTGCGTGCCCCTGTACAGGCACAGATGCACGCGCGCAACACCTGATCCCGCATCCTAATTATTTTTCGCCCGGTTCTCTGAGTTGTTCTGCTTCCGGCTGATGAATGGGAAAGTGTAGTAGTGCTGTTTCATTTCACCAGCCTCTCAAGTGTGGAAATTATGGTAAATTTGAGAACAAGCCAGATTAGATTGATAGTTACACCTCCTTCTTTAATTAGCCAACCACAGGATCTGTGGAGGCAAAGGCCGGGGGGGGGTGTCGGTGTATATAACGTGTATTGTCTATGTGAAAGATTAATCAAAAGGAGTTGCTTGAGGTGGGAAGGCTTTTCCGGAGAGGTTCCACATGTTGTCAGGTAGTCCCTCTGAATGGCAGCTTCCGGTTCGGTCCCTTAGCTTTCGGAAGTGACATTTAGTCTGATATGTGCCAGCCGTGCAATCTACCTAGCCCTGCAAAGTGCAAATATTAACCTAAATGCATATTAAGATACTGTGTGTTAGCTCCTGAACTGAAATAGAGAGCGGGTGTTCCAGCGGAGGCAAGCAAATCGTGTTGATTTACAGTGGCTTGAGGATTTGGCCCATTATCGCTTCTTTATACACTTTTAAAAAGAAATGCCAACTCGATAGTTTAGGCTTTAACTGGAACATGGCAAGTAATTCTGTGTTTTGGCGGACCCCTAGTAATGTTGCAGAATCTTTCTCTGAAGTTGTTCCATGGGATAGCCGATTTCTCAGCTAAGAGCAACTTGTTTGTTCAATCCTCCATCTTAGGCCTGCTCCTCAGGTGCATCCTCCTTCTCGCAGCGATTTCCTAGGAACAGATTTCGAAGAACAGCTCTGATCACAGAATCACAGATTGGTTAGGGTTGGAAAGGAGCTCTGGAGATCATCCAGTCCAACCCCCCTGCCAGAGCAGGGTCACCTACAGCAGGTTGCACAGGATGACCTCCAGGCCGGTTTTGAATGTCTCTGGGGTGGGAGACTCTACCGCCTCCCTGGGCAGCCTGTTCCAGCGCTCTGCCACCCTCAAAGTAAAGAAGTCCCTCCTCATGCTTTGATAGAAGTTCCTAGGTTCCAGTTTGTACCCGTTACCTCTTGTCCTGGATCATCTTTGATGATCCAGGCCAAGAGGTAACGGGCACCAATTGGAACGTAGGAACTTGAACTTGAACTGGAAGGTAGGAACTTGAACTTGAACATAGGATTATCCTTGATGATTCAGGATAGCTGTGTGTCTGACCAGTCTGTCTTTCGAAGGAGGTCCTGGGCCAGCTCCAGCCATGCTGTGCTGAGCAGAGCCCCTGGCAGCAGCCCCACAGCTCACTCCCAGTGTGCCTGAATGGAAAAGGTACCAAAGTTGCTCCAACACTTTCCGAAAAACTCTACAGTGTTACCCCACAAGCGCAAAGCGACGGCAAAGCCCGTGAAATGACACCGGTGCTTCCAGAAAATGTCAAGCTTCCTGCCCAAGGGTGACATGCCATGCGGTGGGGTCAGGGCCACGCGCTGAGCACCCGGTGCGCTGGGGTTGCCCCAGCGGTTCCTGAGCAGCTCCTGCAGTGCTGCCGCCGGTACCGTTCTGGCGGCTGTAGTTGTTTAAAAAGCCGTTGTTGTTTCCGGCGTAATCTGACGGCAGTTTTCTCGGGCATTTGGGCCTCTTCTAATAAGTGTGCTGTGAGTACATCTGCAAGCATTCACCTGTCGAGGTCAAATGACTGGTGGTGCTCATCTGCCCCCGTGCTACTGCTGCTGCCTCCCGTGAATGCTCATGTGCCTGCGTGCCCCTGTACAGGCACAGATGCACGCGCGCAACACCTGATCCCGCATCCTAATTATTTTTCGCCCGGTTCTCGGAGTTGTTCTGCTTCCGGCTGATGAATGGGAAAGTGTAGTAGTGCTGTTTCATTTCACCAGCCTCTCAAGTGTGGAAATTATGGTAAATTTGAGAACAAGCCAGATTAGATTGATAGTTACACCTCCTCCTTTAATTAGCCAACCACAGGATCTGTGGAGGCAAAGGCCGGGGGGGTGTGTCGGTGTATATAAGGTGTATTGTCTATGTGAAAGATTAATCAAAAGGAGTTGCTTGAGGTGGGAAGGCTTTTCCGGAGAGGTTCCACATGTTGTCAGGTAGTCCCTCTGAATTGCAGCTTCCGGTTCGGTCCCTTAGCTTTCGGAAGTGACATTTAGTCTGATATGTGCCAGCCGTGCAATCTACCTAGTCCTGCAAAGTGCAAATATTAACCTAAATGCATATTAAGATAGTGTGTGTTAGCTCCTGAACTGAAATAGAGAGCGGGTGTTCCAGCGGAGGCAAGCAAATCGTGTTGATTTACAGTGGCTTGAGGATTTGGCCCATTACCGCTTCTTTATACACTTTTAAAAAGAAATGCCAACTCGATAGTTTAGGCTTTAACTGGAACATGGCAAGTAATTGTATGCTTTGGCGGACCCCTAGTAATGTTGCAGAATCTTTCTCAGAAGTTGTTCCATGGGATAGCCGATTCCTCAGGTAAGAGCTACTTGTTTGTTCAATCCTCCATCTTAGGCCTGCTCCTCAGGTGCATCCTCCTTCTCGCAGCGATTTCCTAGGAACAGATTTCGAAGAACAGCTCTGATCACAGAATCACAGATTGGTTAGGGTTGGAAAGGAGCTCTGGAGATCATCCAGTCCAACCCCCCTGCCAGAGCAGGGTCACCTACAGCAGGTTGCACAGGATGACCTCCAGGCCGGTTTTGAATGTCTCTGGGGTGGGAGACTCTACCGCCTCCCTGGGCAGCCTGTTCCAGCGCTCTGCCACCCTCAAAGTAAAGAAGTCCCTCCTCATGCTTTGATAGAAGTTCCTAGGTTCCAGTTTGTACCCGTTACCTCTTGTCCTGGATCATCTTTGATGATCCAGGCCAAGAGGTAACGGGCACCAATTGGAACGTAGGAACTTGAACTTGAACTGGAAGGTAGGAACTTGAACTTGAACATAGGATTATCCTTGATGATTCAGGATAGCTGTGTGTCTGACCAGTCTGTCTTTCGAAGGAGGTCCTGGGCCAGCTCCAGCCATGCTGTGCTGAGCAGAGCCCCTGGCAGCAGCCCCACAGCTCACTCCCAGTGTGCCTGAATGGAAAAGGTACCAAAGTTGCTCCAACACTTTCCGAAAAACTCTACAGTGTTACCCCACAAGCGCAAAGCGACGGCAAAGCCCGTGAAATGACACCGGTGCTTCCAGAAAATGTCAAGCTTCCTGCCCAAGGGTGACATGCCATGCGGTGGGGTCAGGGCCACGCGCTGAGCACCCGGTGCGCTGGGGTTGCCCCAGCGGTTCCTGAGCAGCTCCTGCAGTGCTGCCGCCGGTACCGTTCTGGCGGCTGTAGTTGTTTAAAAAGCCGTTGTTGTTTCCGGCGTAATCTGACGGCAGTTTTCTCGGGCATTTGGGCCTCTTCTAATAAGTGTGCTGTGAGTACATCTGCAAGCATTCACCTGTCGAGGTCAAATGACTGGTGGTGCTCATCTGCCCCCGTGCTACTGCTGCTGCCTCCCGTGAATGCTCATGTGCCTGCGTGCCCCTGTACAGGCACAGATGCACGCGCGCAACACCTGATCCCGCATCCTAATTATTTTTCGCCCGGTTCTCGGAGTTGTTCTGCTTCCGGCTGATGAATGGGAAAGTGTAGTAGTGCTGTTTCATTTCACCAGCCTCTCAAGTGTGGAAATTATGGTAAATTTGAGAACAAGCCAGATTAGATTGATAGTTACACCTCCTCCTTTAATTAGCCAACCACAGGATCTGTGGAGGCAAAGGCCGGGGGGGTGTGTCGGTGTATATAAGGTGTATTGTCTATGTGAAAGATTAATCAAAAGGAGTTGCTTGAGGTGGGAAGGCTTTTCCGGAGAGTTTCCACATGTTGTCAGGTAGTCCCTCTGAATTGCAGCTTCCGGTTCGGTCCCTTAGCTTTCGGAAGTGACATTTAGTCTGATATGTGCCAGCCGTGCAATCTACCTAGTCCTGCAAAGTGCAAATATTAACCTAAATGCATATTAAGATAGTGTGTGTTAGCTCCTGAACTGAAATAGAGAGCGGGTGTTCCAGCGGAGGCAAGCAAATCGTGTTGATTTACAGTGGCTTGAGGATTTGGCCCATTACCGCTTCTTTATACACTTTTAAAAAGAAATGCCAACTCGATAGTTTAGGCTTTAACTGGAACATGGCAAGTAATTGTATGCTTTGGCGGACCCCTAGTAATGTTGCAGAATCTTTCTCAGAAGTTGTTCCATGGGATAGCCGATTCCTCAGGTAAGAGCTACTTGTTTGTTCAATCCTCCATCTTAGGCCTGCTCCTCAGGTGCATCCTCCTTCTCGCAGCGATTTCCTAGGAACAGATTTCGAAGAACAGCTCTGATCACAGAATCACAGATTGGTTAGGGTTGGAAAGGACCTCTGGAGATCATCCAGTCCAACCCCCCTGCCAGAGCAGGGTCACCTACAGCAGGTTGCACAGGATGACCTCCAGGCGGGTTTTGAATGTCTCTGGGGTGGGAGACTCTACCGCCTCCCTGGGCAGCCTGTTCCAGCGCTCTGCCACCCTCAAAGTAAAGAAGTTCCTCCTCATGCTTTGATAGAAGTTCCTACGTTCCAGTTTGTACCCGTTACCTCTTGTCCTGGATCATCTTTGATGATCCAGGCCAAGAGGTAACGGGCACCAATTGGAACGTAGGAACTTGAACTTGAACTGGAACGTAGGAACTTGAACATAGGATTATCCTTGATGATTCAGGATAGCTGTGTGTCTGACCAGTCTGTCTTTCGAAGGAGGTCCTGGACCAGCTCCAGCCATGCTGTGCTGAGCAGAGCCCCTGGCAGCAGCCCCACAGCTCACTCCCAGTGTGCCTGAATGGAAAAGGTACCAAAGTTGCTCCAACACTTTCTGAAAAACTCTATAGTGTTACCCCACAAGCGCAAAGCAACGGCAAAGCCCATGAAATGACTCCGGTGCTTCCAGAAAACGTCAAGCTTCCTGCCCAAGGGTGACATGCCATGCGGTGGGGTCAGGGCCACGCGCTGAGCACCCGGTGCGCTGGGGTTGCCCCAGCGGTTCCTGAGCAGCTCCTGCAGTGCTGCCGCCGGTACCGTTCTGGCGGCTGTAGTTGTTTAAAAAGCCGTTGTTGTTTCCGGCGTAATCTGACGGCAGTTTTCTCGGGCATTTGGGCCTCTTCTAATAAGTGTGCTGTGAGTACATCTGCAAGCATTCACCTGTCGAGGTCAAATGACTGGTGGTGCTCATCTCCCCCCGTGCTACTGCTGCTGCCTCCCGTGAATGCTCATGTGCCTGCATGCCCCTGTACAGGCACAGATGCACGCGCGCAACACCTGATCCCGCATCCTAATTATTTTTCGCCCGGTTCTCGGAGTTGTTCTGCTTCCGGCTGATGAATGGGAAAGTGTAGTAGTGCTGTTTCATTTCACCAGCCTCTCAAGTGTGGAAATTATGGTAAATTTGAGAACAAGCCAGATTAGATTGATAGTTACACCTCCTCCTTTAATTAGCCAACCACAGGATCTGTGGAGGCAAAGGCCGGGGGGGTGTGTCGGTGTATATAACGTGTATTGTCTATGTGAAAGATGAATCAAAAGGAGTTGCTTGAGGTGGGAAGGCTTTTCCGGAGAGGTTCCACATGTTGTCAGGTAGTCCCTCTGAATGGCAGCTTCCGGTTCGGTCCCTTAGCTTTCGGAAGTGACATTTAGTCTGATATGTGCCAGCCGTGCAATCTACCTAGCCCTGCAAAGTGCAAATATTAACCTAAATGCATATTAAGATAGTGTGTGTTAGCTCCTGAACTGAAATAGAGAGCGGGTGTTCCAGCGGAGGCAAGCAAATCGTGTTGATTTACAGTGGCTTGAGGATTTGGCCCATTACCGCTTCTTTATACACTTTTAAAAAGAAATGCCAACTCGATAGTTTAGGCTTTAACTGGAACATGGCAAGTAATTGTATGTTTTGGCGGACCCCTAGTAATGTTGCAGAATCTTTCTCAGAAGTTGTTCCATGGGATAGCCGATTCCTCAGGTAAGAGCTACTTGTTTGTTCAATCCTCCATCTTAGGCCTGCTCCTCAGGTGCATCCTCCTTCTCGCAGCGATTTCCTAGGAACAGATTTCGAAGAACAGCTCTGATCACAGAATCACAGATTGGTTAGGGTTAGAAAGGAGCTCTGGAGATCATCCAGCCCAACCCCCCTGCCAGAGCAGGGTCACCTACAGCAGGTTGCACAGGATGACCTCCAGGCGGGTTTTGAATGTCTCTGGGGTGGGAGACTCTACCGCCTCCCTGGGCAGCCTGTTCCAGCGCTCTGCCACCCTCAAAGTAAAGAAGTTCCTCCTCATGCTTTGATAGAAGTTCCTAGGTTCCAGTTTGTACCCGTTACCTCTTGTCCTGGATCATCTTTGATGATCCAGGACAAGAGGTAACGGGCACCAATTGGAACGTAGGAACTTGAACTTGAACTGGAAGGTAGGAACTTGAACTTGAACATAGGATTTTCCTTGATGATTCAGGATAGCTGTGTGTCTGACCAGTCTGTCTTTCGAAGGAGGTCCTGGGCCAGCTCCAGCCATGCTGTGCTGAGCAGAGCCCCTGGCAGCAGCCCCACACCTCACTCCCAGTGTGCCTGAATGGAAAAGGTACCAAAGTTGCTCCAACACTTTCTGAAAAACTCTACAGTGTTACCCCACAAGCGCAAAGCGACGGCAAAGCCCGTGAAATGACTCCGGTGCTTCCAGAATACGTCAAGCTTCCTGCCCAAGGGTGACATGCCATGCGGTGGGGTCAGGGCCACGCGCTGAGCACCCGGTGCGCTGGGGTTGCCCCAGCGGTTCCTGAGCAGCTCCTGC
Organism: Vanellus vanellus; assembly: GCF_965231255.1. Lineage (NCBI taxonomy): Eukaryota > Metazoa > Chordata > Aves > Charadriiformes > Charadriidae > Vanellus > Vanellus vanellus. The sequence goes on along the minus strand of NW_028128554.1, from coordinate 425,209 downwards.
AGTGCTGCCGCCGGTACCGTTCTGGCGGCTGTAGTTGTTTAAAAAGCCGTTGTTGTTTCCGGCGTAATCTGACGGCAGTTTTCTCGGGCATTTGGGCCTCTTCTAATAAGTGTGCTGTGAGTACATCTGCAAGCATTCACCTGTCGAGGTCAAATGACTGGTGGTGCTCATCTGCCCCCGTGCTACTGCTGCTGCCTCCCGTGAATGCTCATGTGCCTGCGTGCCCCTGTACAGGCACAGATGCACGCGCGCAACACCTGATCCCGCATCCTAATTATTTTTCGCCCGGTTCTCGGAGTTGTTCTGCTTCCGGCTGATGAATGGGAAAGTGTAGTAGTGCTGTTTCATTTCACCAGCCTCTCAAGTGTGGAAATTATGGTAAATTTGAGAACAAGCCAGATTAGATTGATAGTTACACCTCCTCCTTTAATTAGCCAACCACAGGATCTGTGGAGGCAAAGGCCGGGGGGCGTGTCGGTGGGGGGGCATACGATTTTACCATGGCGAGATTGCTGGAGGTTCTTTCTTGTCTGTTCTTTCTTGTCTTGTAAATTGGTATGAGGTTCTGCCAGTCTTCCTCACGTAGCACAATCGCTCTTGATTTCTGGAGGTTGCTCACAGGGTAAGCTAATGTTTAACATCAATAAGGGTTACCGAATCTTGTCCTTGAGAAGCAGGAGTCTGGAAGCTGTTGTCAATCCAACTGCTGTATTCCTGACCAGCAAGCCCGCTCGATTCAGGGTTAATTAACTGATTACTTAGAGCGGAAGTGTTGTGGAAGAGCCCGATCGTTACCATTTCTATTCATTCTAATATGATGTATTTCAACTCCCCCTCCCTCACGCCTTCCAGAGAGTGATCTGGTGAAGGAGGATGACAAGTCTTTGTGAAACCATCTCGAGTTCTGCCAGATACTCGTAGTTGAAGTTGTCTAGCGGTGCGAGATTAGACACCGTGTGAAAGGCAATACTGCACAGATTCTTTATTCCAGACCATTTTGTAAGTTCGCATGATACAAAACCTCACGGTTACTGGGCAGCTCTCCCACTTTTCACGTCAACCTTTGCTACCTCGCCCGCTGCAACGTGCAGGAAAGAAACATTGATTTGAATTGCGCCGTGGTGCCGTGCATCTTAATGACACTCTGGAGTGACTGGCAGTGTGTCTGGGTCCTGGGGTTGGACCCGGTCTAGCTGCCAGGAGGCAACATTGCAGAGAGGGGCTACAGCTGTGGTCTCTGAAGGGACCTGGCTACTCTATGTAGGCCTTCTCTCCCTGCGTCTCAGAGTGCTTGAAGATGCTAATTGGTTCATATTTTCCTCTGTTCGTTAAGGTATTCTGTCCTTAAAAATTCAGCTTTTTAAAATAGTAACGTGTATTGTCTATGTGAAAGATTAATCAAAAGGAGTTGCTTGAGGTGGGAAGGCTTTTCCGGAGAGGTTCCACATGTTGTCAGGTAGTCCCTCTGAATGGCAGCTTCCGGTTCGGTCCCTTAGCTTTCGGAAGTGACATTTAGTCTGATATGTGCCAGCCGTGCAATCTACCTAGCCCTGCAAAGTGCAAATATTAACCTAAATGCATATTAAGATACTGTGTGTTAGCTCCTGAACTGAAATAGAGAGCGGGTGTTCCAGCGGAGGCAAGCAAATCGTGTTGATTTACAGTGGCTTGAGGATTTGGCCCATTACCGCTTCTTTATACACTTTTAAAAAGAAATGCCAACTCGATAGTTTAGGCTTTAACTGGAACATGGCAAGAAATTGTATGCTTTGGCGGACCCCTAGTAATGTTGCAGAAACTTTATCAGAAGTTGTTCCATGGGATAGCCGATTCCTCAGGTAAGAGCTACTTGTTTGTTCAATCCTCCATCTTAGGCCTGCTCCTCAGGTGCATCCTCCTTCTCGCAGCGATTTCCTAGGAACAGATTTCGAAGAACAGCTCTGATCACAGAATCACAGATTGGTTAGGGTTGGAAAGGAGCTCTGGAGATCATGTAGTCCAACCCCGCTGCCAGAGCAGGGTCACCTACAGCAGGTTGCACAGGATGACCTCCAGGCGGGTTTTGAATGTCTCTGGGGTCGGAGACTCTACCGCCTCCCCGGGAAGCCTGTTCCAGCGCTCTGCCACCCTCAAAGTAAAGAAGTTCCTCCTCATGCTTTGATAGAAGTTCCTAGGTTCCAGTTTGTACCCGTTACCTCTTGTCCTGGATCATCTTTGATGATCCAGGACAAGAGGTAACGAGCACCAATTGGAACGTAGGAACTTGAACTTGAACTGGAAGGTAGGAACTTGAACTTGAACATAGGATTATCCTTGATGATTCAGGATAGCTGTGTGTCTGACCAGTCTGTCTTTCGAAGGAGGTCCTGGGCCAGCTCCAGCCATGCTGTGCTGAGCAGAGCCCCTGGCAGCAGCCCCACACCTCACTCCCAGTGTGCCTGAATGGAAAAGGTACCAAAGTTGCTCCAACACTTTCTGAAAAACTCTATAGTGTTACCCCACAAGCGCAAAGCGACGGCAAAGCCCGTGAAATGACACCGGTGCTTCCAGAAAATGTCAAGCTTCCTGCCCAAGGGTGACATGCCATGCGGTGGGGTCAGGGCCACGCGCTGAGCACCCGGTGCGCTGGAGTTGCCCCAGCGGTTCCTGAGCAGCTCCTGCAGTGCTGCCGCCGGTACCGTTCTGGCGGCTGTAGTTGTTTAAAAAGCCGTTGTTGTTTCCGGCGTAATCTGACGGCAGTTTTCTCGGGCATTTGGGCCTCTTCGAATAAGTGTGCTGTGAGTACATCTGCAAGCATTCACCTGTCGAGGTCAAATGACTGGTGGTGCTCATCTGCCCCCGTGCTACTGCTGCTGCCTCCCGTGAATGCTCATGTGCCTGCGTGCCCCTGTACAGGCACAGATGCACGCGCGCAACACCTGATCCCGCATCCTAATTATTTTTCGCCCGGTTCTCGGAGTTGTTCTGCTTCCGGCTGATGAATGGGAAAGTGTAGTAGTGCTGTTTCATTTCACCAGCCTCTCAAGTGTGGAAATTATGGTAAATTTGAGAACAAGCCAGATTAGATTGATAGTTACACCTCCTCCTTTAATTAGCCAACCACAGGATCTGTGGAGGCAAAGGCCGGGGGGCGTGTCGGTGGGGGGGCATACGATTTTACCATGGCGAGATTGCTGGAGGTTCTTTCTTGTCTGTTCTTTCTTGTCTTGTAAATTGGTATGAGGTTCTGCCAGTCTTCCTCACGTAGCACAATCGCTCTTGATTTCTGGAGGTTGCTCACAGGGTAAGCTAATGTTTAACATCAATAAGGGTTACCGAATCTTGTCCTTGAGAAGCAGGAGTCTGGAAGCTGTTGTCAATCCAACTGCTGTATTCCTGACCAGCAAGCCCGCTCGATTCAGGGTTAATTAACTGATTACTTAGAGCGGAAGTGTTGTGGAAGAGCCCGATCGTTACCATTTCTATTCATTCTAATATGATGTATTTCAACTCCCCCTCCCTCACGCCTTCCAGAGAGTGATCTGGTGAAGGAGGATGACAAGTCTTTGTGAAACCATCTCGAGTTCTGCCAGATACTCGTAGTTGAAGTTGTCTAGCGGTGCGAGATTAGACACCGTGTGAAAGGCAATACTGCACAGATTCTTTATTCCAGACCATTTTGTAAGTTCGCATGATACAAAACCTCACGGTTACTGGGCAGCTCTCCCACTTTTCATGTCAACCTTTGCTACCTCGCCCGCTGCAACGTGCAGGAAAGAAACATTGATTTGAATTGCGCCGTGGTGCCGTGCATCTTAATGACACTCTGGAGTGACTGGCAGTGTGTCTGGGTCCTGGGGTTGGACCCGGTCTAGCTGCCAGGAGGCAACATTGCAGAGAGGGGCTACAGCTGTGGTCTCTGAAGGGACCTGGCTACTCTATGTAGGCCTTCTCTCCCTGCGTCTCAGAGTGCTTGAAGATGCTAATTGGTTCATATTTTCCTCTGTTCGTTAAGGTATTCTGTCCTTAAAAATTCAGCTTTTTAAAATAGTAACGTGTATTGTCTATGTGAAAGATTAATCAAAAGGAGTTGCTTGAGGTGGGAAGGCTTTTCCGGAGAGGTTCCACATGTTGTCAGGTAGTCCCTCTGAATGGCAGCTTCCGGTTCGGTCCCTTAGCTTTCGGAAGTGACATTTAGTCTGATATGTGCCAGCCGTGCAATCTACCTAGCCCTGCAAAGTGCAAATATTAACCTAAATGCATATTAAGATACTGTGTGTTAGCTCCTGAACTGGAATAGAGAGCGGGTGTTCCAGCGGAGGCAAGCAAATCGTGTTGATTTACAGTGGCTTGCGGATTTGGCCCATTACCGCTTCTTTATACACTTTTAAAAAGAAATGCCAACTCGATAGTTTAGGCTTTAACTGGAACATGGCAAGTAATTGTATGTTTTGGCGGACCCCTAGTAATGTTGCAGAATCTTTCTCAGAAGTTGTTCCATGGGATAGCCGATTTCTCAGCTAAGAGCTACTTGTTTGTTCAATCCTCCATCTTAGGCCTGCTCCTCAGGTGCATCCTCCTTCTCGCAGCGATTTCCTAGGAACAGATTTCGAAGAACAGCTCTGATCACAGAATCACAGATTGGTTAGGGTTGGAAAGGAGCTCTGGAGATCATGTAGTGCAACCCCCCTGCCAGAGCAGGGTCACCTACAGCAGGTTGCACAGAATGACCTCCAGGCGGGTTATGAATGTCTCTGGGGTGGGAGACTCTACCGCCTCCCTGGGCAGCCTGTTCCAGCGCTCTGCCACCCTCAAAGTAAAGAAGTTCCTCCTCATGCTTTGATAGAAGTTCCTAGGTTCCAGTTTGTACCCGTTACCTCTTGTCCTGGATCATCTTTGATGATCCAGGACAAGAGGTAACGAGCACCAATTGGAACGTAGGAACTTGAACTTGAACTGGGACGTAGGAGCTTGCACATAGGATTATCCTTGATGATTCAGGATAGCTGTGTGTCTGACCAGTCTGTCTTTCGAAGGAGGTCCTGGGCCAGCTCCAGCCATGCTGTGCTGAGCAGAGCCCCTGGCAGCAGCCCCACAGCTCACTCCCAGTGTGCCTGAATGGAAAAGGTACCAAAGTTGCTCCAACACTTTCTGAAAAACTCTATAGTGTTACCCCACAAGCGCAAAGCGACGGCAAAGCCCGTGAAATGACACCGGTGCTTCCAGAAAATGTCAAGCTTCCTGCCCAAGGGTGACATGCCATGCGGTGGGGTCAGGGCCACGCGCTGAGCACCCGGTGCGCTGGAGTTGCCCCAGCGGTTCCTGAGCAGCTCCTGCAGTGCTGCCGCCGGTACCGTTCTGGCGACTGTAGTTGTTTAAAAAGCCGTTGTTGTTTCCGGCGTAATCTGACGGCAGTTTTCTCGGGCATTTGGGCCTCTTCGAATAAGTGTGCTGTGAGTACATCTGCAAGCATTCACCTGTCGAGGTCAAATGACTGGTGGTGCTCATCTGCCCCCGTGCTACTGCTGCTGCCTCCCGTGAATGCTCATGTGCCTGCGTGCCCCTGTACAGGCACAGATGCACGCGCGCAACACCTGATCCCGCATCCTAATTATTTTTCGCCCGGTTCTCTGAGTTGTTCTGCTTCCGGCTGATGAATGGGAAAGTGTAGTAGTGCTGTTTCATTTCACCAGCCTCTCAAGTGTGGAAATTATGGTAAATTTGAGAACAAGCCAGATTAGATTGATAGTTACACCTCCTCCTTTAATTAGCCAACCACAGGATCTGTGGAGGCAAAGGCTGGGGGGGTGTGTCGGTGTATATAACGTGTATTGTCTATGTGAAAGATGAATCAAAAGGAGTTGCTTGAGGTGGGAAGGCTTTTCCGGAGAGGTTCCACATGTTGTCAGGTAGTCCCTCTGAATGGCAGCTTCCGGTTCGGTCCCTTAGCTTTCGGAAGTGACATTTAGTCTGATATGTGCCAGCCGTGCAATCTACCTAGCCCTGCAAAGTGCAAATATTAACCTAAATGCATATTAAGATACTGTGTGTTAGCTCCAGAACTGAAATAGAGAGCGGGTGTTCCAGCGGAGGCAAGCAAATCGTGTTGATTTACAGTGGCTTGCGGATTTGGCCCATTACTGCTTCTTTATACACTTTTAAAAAGAACTGCCAACTCGATAGTTTAGGCTTTAACTGGAACATGGCAAGTAATTGTATGTTTTGGCGGACCCCTAGTAATGTTGCAGAATCTTTCTCAGAAGTTGTTCCATGGGATAGCCGATTCCTCAGGTAAGAGCTACTTGTTTGTTCAATCCTCCATCTTAGGCCTGCTCCTCAGGTGCATCCTCCTTCTCGCAGCGATTTCCTAGGAACAGATTTCGAAGAACAGCTCTGATCACAGAATCACAGACTGGTTAGGGTTGGAAAGGACCTCTGGAGATCATCCAGTCAACGCCCCTGCCAGAGCAGGGTCACCTACAGCAGGTTGCACAGGATGACCTCCAGGCGGGTTTTGAATGTCTCTGGGGTGGGAGAATCTACCGCCTCCCCGGGCAGCCTGTTCCAGCACTCTGCCACCCTCAAAGTAAAGAAGTTCCTCCTCATGCTTTGATAGAAGTTCCTAGGTTCCAGTTTGTACCCGTTACCTCTTGTCCTGGATCATCTTTGATGATCCAGGACAAGAGGTAACGGGCACCAATTGGAACGTAGGAACTTGAACTTGAACTGGAACGTAGGAACTTGAACTTGAACATAGGATTATCCTTGATGATTCAGGATAGCTGTGTGTCTGACCAGTCTGTCTTTCGAAGGAGTTCCTGGGCCAGCTCCAGCCATGCTGTGCTGAGCAGAGCCCCTGGCAGCAGCCCCACAGCTCACTCCCAGTGTGCCTGAATGGAAAAGGTACCAAAGTTGCTCCAACACTTTCTGAAAAACTCTATAGTGTTACCCCACAAGCGCAAAGCGACAGCAAAGCCCGTGAAATGACACCGGTGCTTCCAGAAAATGTCAAGCTTCCTGCCCAAGGGTGACATGCCATGCGGTGGGGTCAGGGCCACGCGCTGAGCACCCGGTGCGCTGGGGTTGCCCCAGCGGTTCCTGAGCAGCTCCTGCAGTGCTGCCGCCGGTACCGTTCTGGCGGCTGTAGTTGTTTAAAAAGCCGTTGTTGTTTCCGGCGTAATCTGACGGCAGTTTTCTCGGGCATTTGGGCCTCTTCTAATAAGTGTGCTGTGAGTACATCTGCAAGCATTCACCTGTCGAGGTCAAATGACTGGTGGTGCTCATCTCCCCCCGTGCTACTGCTGCTGCCTCCCATGAATGCTCATGTGCCTGCGTGCCCCTGTACAGGCACAGATGCACGCGCGCAACACCTGATCCCGCATCCTAATTATTTTTCGCCCGGTTCTCGGAGTTGTTCTGCTTCCAGCTGATGAATGGGAAAGTGTAGTAGTGCTGTTTCATTTCACCAGCCTCTCAAGTGTGGAAATTATGGTAAATTTGAGAACAAGCCAGATTAGATTGATAGTTACACCTCCTCCTTTAATTAGCCAACCACAGGATCTGTGGAGGCAAAGGCGGGGGGGGGTGTTGGAGGGGGGGCATACGAGTTTACCATGGCGAGAGTGCTGGAGGTTCTTTCTTGTCTGTTCTTTCTTGTCTTGTAAATTGGTATGAGATTCTGCCAGTCTTCCTCACGTAGCACAATCCCTCTTGATTTCTGGAGGTTCCTCACAGGGTAAGCTAATGTTTAACATCAATAAGGGTTACCGAATCTTGTCCTTGAGAAGCAGGAGTCTGGAAGCTGTTGTCAATCCAACTGCTGTATTCCTGACCAGCAAGCCCGCTCGATTCAGGGTTAATTAACTGATTACTTAGAGCGGAAGTGTTGTGGAAGAGCCCGATCATTACCATTTCTATTCATTCTAATATGATGTATTTCAACTCCCCATCCCTCACGCCTTCTAGAGAGTGATCTGGTGAAGGAGGATGACAAGTCTTTGTGAAACCATCTCGAGTTCTGCCAGATACTCGTAGTTGAAGTTGTCTAGCGGTACGAGATTAGACACCGTGTGAAAGGCAATACTGCACAGATTCTTTATTCCAGACCATTTTGTAAGTTCGCATGATACAAAACCTCATGGTTACTGGGCAGCTCTCCCACTTTTCATGTCAACCTTTGCTACCTCGCCCGCTGCAACGTGCAGGAAAGAAACATTGATTTGAATTGCGCCGTGGTGCCGTGCATCTTAATGACACTCTGGAGTGACTGGCAGTGTGTCTGGGTCCTGGGGTTGGACCCGGTCTAGCTGCCAGGGGGCAACATTGCAGAGAGGGGCTACAGCTGTGGTCTCTGAAGGGACCTGGCTACTCTATGTAGGCCTTCTCTCCCTGCGTCTCAGAGTGCTTGAAGATGCTAATTGGTTCACATTTTCCTCTGTTCGTTAAGGTATTCTGTCCTTAAAAATTCAGCTTTTTAAAATAGTAACGTGTATTGTCTATGTGAAAGATTAATCAAAAGGAGTTGCTTGAGGTGGGAAGGCTTTTCCGGAGAGGTTCCACATGTTGTCAGGTAGTCCCTCTGAATGGCAGCTTCCGGTTCGGTCCCTTAGCTTTCGGAAGTGACATTTAGTCTGATATGTGCCAGCTGTGCAATCTACCTAGCCCTGCAAAGTGCAAATATTAACCTAAATGCATATTAAGATACTGTGTGTTAGCTCCTGAACTGAAATAGAGAGCGGGTGTTCCAGCGGAGGCAAGCAAATCGTGTTGATTTACAGTGGCTTGAGGATTTGGCCCATTACCGCTTCTTTATACACTTTTAAAAAGAAATGCCAACTCGATAGTTTAGGCTTTAACTGGAACATGGTAAGTAATTGTATGTTTTGGCGGACCCCTAGTAATGTTGCAGAATCTTTCTCAGAAGTTGTTCCATGGGATAGCCGATTCCTCAGGTAAGAGCTACTTGTTTGTTCAATCCTCCATCTTAGGCCTGCTCCTCAGGTGCATCCTCCTTCTCGCAGCGATTTCCTAGGAACAGATTTCGAAGAACAGCTCTGATCACAGAATCACAGATTGGTTAGGGTTGGAAAGGACCTCTGGAGATCATCCAGTACAACCCCCTGCCAGAGCAGGGTCACCTACAGCAGGTTGCACAGGATGACCTCCAGGCGGGTTATGAATGTCTCTGGGGTGGGAGACTCTACCGCCTCCCTGGGCAGCCTGTTCCAGCGCTCTGCCACCCTCAAAGTAAAGAAGTTCCTCCTCATGCTTTGATAGAAGTTCCTAGGTTCCAGTTTGTACCCGTTACCTCTTGTCCTGGATCATCTTTGATGATCCAGGACAAGAGGTAACGGGCACCAATTGGAACGTAGGAACTTGAACTTGAACTGGAACGTAGGAACTTGAACATAGGATTATCCTTGATGATTCAGGATAGCTGTGTGTCTGACCAGTCTGTCTTTCGAAGGAGGTCCTGGGCCAGCTCCAGCCATGCTGTGCTGAGCAGAGCCCCTGGAAGCAGCCCCACAGCTCACTCCCAGTGTGCCTGAATGGAAAAGGTACCAAAGTTGCTCCAACACTTTCTGAAAAACTCTATAGTGTTACCCCACAAGCGCAAAGCGACGGCAAAGCCCGTGAAATGACACCGGTGCTTCCAGAAAATGTCAAGCTTCCTGCCCAAGGGTGACATGCCATGCGGTGGGGTCAGGGCCACGCGCTGAGCACCCGGTGCGCTGAAGTTGCCCCAGCGGTTCCTGAGCAGCTCCTGCAGTGCTGCCGCCGGTACCGTTCTGGCGGCTGTAGTTGTTTAAAAAGCCGTTGTTGTTTCCGGCGTAATCTGACGGCAGTTTTCTCGGGCATTTGGGCCTCTTCGAATAAGTGTGCTGTGAGTACATCTGCAAGCATTCACCTGTCGAGGTCAAATGACTGGTGGTGCTCATCTGCCCCCGTGCTACTGCTGCTGCCTCCCGTGAATGCTCATGTGCCTGCGTGCCCCTGTACAGGCACAGATGCACGCGCGCAACACCTGATCCCGCATCCTAATTACTTTTCGCCCGGTTCTCTGAGTTGTTCTGCTTCCGGCTGATGAATGGGAAAGTGTAGTAGTGCTGTTTCATTTCACCAGCCTCTCAAGTGTGGAAATTATGGTAAATTTGAGAACAAGCCAGATTAGATTGATAGTTACACCTCCTCCTTTAATTAGCCAACCACAGGATCTGTGGAGGCAAAGGCGGGGGGGTGTGTCGGAGGGGGGGCATACGAGTTTACCATGGCGAGAGTGCTGGAGGTTCTTTCTTGTCTGTTCTTTCTTGTCTTGTAAATTGGTATGAGGTTCTGCCAGTCTTCCTCACGTAGCACAATCGCTCTTGAGTTCTGGAGGTTGCTCACAGGGTAAGCTAATATTTAACATCAATAAGGGTTACCGAATCTTGTCCTTGAGAAGCAGGAGTCTGGAAGCTGTTGTCAATCCAACTGCTGTATTCCTGACCAGCAAGCCCGCTCGATTCAGGGTTAATTAACTGATTACTTAGAGCGGAAGTGTTGTGGGTGAGCCCGATCGTTACCATTTCTATTCATTCTAATATGATGTATTTCAACTCCCCATCCCTCACGCCTTCTAGAGAGTGATCTGGTGAAGGAGGATGACAAGTCTTTGTGAAACCATCTCGAGTTCTGCCAGATACTCGTAGTTGAAGTTGTCTAGCGGTACGAGATTAGACACCGTGTGAAAGGCAATACTGCACAGATTCTTTATTCCAGACCATTTTCTAAGTTCGCGTGATACAAAACCTCACGGTTACTGGGCAGCTCTCCCACTTTTCACGTCAACCTTTGCTACCTCGCCCGCTGCAACGTGCAGGAAAGAAACATTGATTTGAATTGCGCCGTGGTGCCGTGCATCTTAATGACACTCTGGAGTGACTGGCAGTGTGTCTGGGTCCTGGGGTTGGACCCGGTCTAGCTGCCAGGAGGCAACATTGCAGAGAGGGACTACAGCTGTGGTCTCTGAAGGGACCTGGCTACTCTATGTAGGCCTTCTCTCCCTGCGTCTCAGAGTGCTTGAAGATGCTAATTGGTTCACATTTTCCTCTGTTCGTTAAGGTATTCTGTCCTTAAAAATTCAGCTTTTTAAAATAGTAACGTGTATTGTCTATGTGAAAGATTAATCAAAAGGAGTTGCTTGAGGTGGGAAGGCTTTTCCGGAGAGGTTCCACATGTTGTCAGGTAGTCCCTCTGAATGGCAGCTTCCGGTTCGGTCCCTTAGCTTTCGGAAGTGACATTTAGTCTGATATGTGCCAGCCGTGCAATCTACCTAGCCCTGCAAAGTGCAAATATTAACTTAAATGCATATTAAGATACTGTGTGTTAGCTCCTGAACTGAAATAGAGAGCGGGTGTTCCAGCGGAGGCAAGCAAATCGTGTTGATTTACAGTGGCTTGAGGATTTGGCCCATTACCGCTTCTTTATACACTTTTAAAAAGAAATGCCAACTCGATAGTTTAGGCTTTAACTGGAACATGGCAAGAAATTGTATGCTTTGGCGGACCCCTAGTAATGTTGCAGAAACTTTATCAGAAGTTGTTCCATGGGATAGCCGATTCCTCAGGTAAGAGCTACTTGTTTGTTCAATCCTCCATCTTAGGCCTGCTCCTCAGGTGCATCCTCCTTCTCGCAGCGATTTCCTAGGAACAGATTTCGAAGAACAGCTCTGATCACAGAATCACAGATTGGTTAGGGTTGGAAAGGAGCTCTGGAGATCATGTAGTCCAACCCCGCTGCCAGAGCAGGGTCACCTACAGCAGGTTGCACAGGATGACCTCCAGGCGGGTTTTGAATGTCTCTGGGGTCGGAGACTCTACCGCCTCCCCGGGAAGCCTGTTCCAGCGCTCTGCCACCCTCAAAGTAAAGAAGTTCCTCCTCATGCTTTGATAGAAGTTCCTAGGTTCCAGTTTGTACCCATTACCTCTTGTCCTGGATCATCTTTGATGATCATCATCTTTGATAATCCAGGACAAGAGGTAACGGGCACCAATTGGAACGTAGGAACTTGAACTTGAACTGGAACGTAGGAACTTGAACTTGAACATAGGATTATCCTTGATGATTCAGGATAGCTGTGTGTCTGACCAGTCTGTCTTTCGAAGGAGGTCCTGGGCCAGCTCCAGCCATGCTGTGCTGAGCAGAGCCCCTGGCAGCAGCCCCACAGCTCACTCCCAGTGTGCCTGAATGGAAAAGGTACCAAAGTTGCTCCAACACTTTCTGAAAAACTCTATAGTGTTACCCCACAAGCGCAAAGCGACGGCAAAGCCCGTGAAATGACACCGGTGCTTCCAGAAAATGTCAAGCTTCCTGCCCAAGGGTGACATGCCATGCGGTGGGGTCAGGGCCACGCGCTGAGCACCCGGTGCGCTGGGGTTGCCCCAGCGGTTCCTGAGCAGCTCCTGCAGTGCTGCCGCCGGTACCGTTCTGGCGGCTGTAGTTGTTTAAAAAGCCGTTGTTGTTTCCGGCGTAATCTGACGGCAGTTTTCTCGGGCATTTGGGCCTCTTCGAATAAGTGTGCTGTGAGTACATCTGCAAGCATTCACCTGTCGAGGTCAAATGACTGGTGGTGCTCATCTGCCCCCGTGCTACTGCTGCTGCCTCCCGTGAATGCTCATGTGCCTGCGTGCCCCTGTACAGGCACAGATGCACGCGCGCAACACCTGATCCCGCATCCTAATTATTTTTCGCCCGGTTCTCGGAGTTGTTCTGCTTCCGGCTGATGAATGGGAAAGTGTAGTAGTGCTGTTTCATTTCACCAGCCTCTCAAGTGTGGAAATTATGGTAAATTTGAGAACAAGCCAGATTAGATTGATAGTTACACCTCCTCCTTTAATTAGCCAACCACAGGATCTGTGGAGGCAAAGGCCGGGGGGGTGTGTCGGTGTATATAACGTGTATTGTCTATGTGAAAGATTAATCAAAAGGAGTTGCTTGAGGTGGGAAGGCTTTTCCGGAGAGGTTCCACATGTTGTCAGGTAGTCCCTCTGAATGGCAGCTTCCGGTTCGGTCCCTTAGCTTTCGGAAGTGACATTTAGTCTGATATGTGCCAGCCGTGCAATCTACCTAGCCCTGCAAAGTGCAAATATTAACCTAAATGCATATTAAGATAGTGTGTGTTAGCTCCTGAACTGAAATAGAGAGCGGGTGTTCCAGCGGAGGCAAGCAAATCGTGTTGATTTACAGTGGCTTGAGGATTTGGCCCATTACCGCTTCTTTATACACTTTTAAAAAGAAATGCCAACTTGATAGTTTAGGCTTTAACTGGAACATGGCAAGTAATTGTATGCTTTGGCGGACCCCTAGTAATGTTGCAGAATCTTTCTCAGAAGTTGTTCCATGGGATAGCCGATTCCTCAGGTAAGAGCTACTTGTTTGTTCAATCCTCCATCTTAGGCCTGCTCCTCAGGTGCATCCTCCTTCTCGCAGCGATTTCCTAGGAACAGATTTCGAAGAACAGCTCTGATCACAGAATCACAGATTGGTTAGGGTTGGAAAGGAGCTCTGGAGATCATCCAGTCCAACCCCCCTGACAGAGCAGGGTCACTTACAGCAGGTTGCACAGGATGACCTCCAGGCGGGTTTTGAATGTCTCTGGGGTGGGAGACTCTACCGCCTCCCTGGGCAGCCTGTTCCAGTGATCTGCCACCCTCAAAGTAAAGAAGTTCCTCCTCATGCTTTGATAGAAGTTCCTACGTTCCAGTTTGTACCCGTTACCTCTTGTCCTGGATCATCTTTGATGATCCAGGACAAGAGGTAACGGGCACCAATTGGAACGTAGGAACTTGAACTTGAACTGGAACGTAGGAACTTGAACATAGGATTATCCTTGATGATTCAGGATAGCTGTGTGTCTGACCAGTCTGTCTTTCGAAGGAGGTCCTGGACCAGCTCCAGCCATGCTGTGCTGAGCAGAGCCCCTGGCAGCAGCCCCACAGCTCACTCCCAGTGTGCCTGAATGGAAAAGGTACCAAAGTTGCTCCAACACTTTCTGAAAAACTCTATAGTGTTACCCCACAAGCGCAAAGCGACGGCAAAGCCCGTGAAATGACACCGGTGCTTCCAGAAAATGTCAAGCTTCCTGCCCAAGGGTGACATGCCATGCGGTGGGGTCAGGGCCACGTGCTGAGCACCCGGTGCGCTGGGGTTGCCCCAGCGGTTCCTGAGCAGCTCCTGCAGTGCTGCCGCCGGTACCGTTCTGGCGGCTGTAGTTGTTTAAAAAGCCGTTGTTGTTTCCGGCGTAATCTGACGGCAGTTTTCTCGGGCATTTGGGCCTCTTCGAATAAGTGTGCTGTGAGTACATCTGCAAGCATTCACCTGTCGAGGTCAAATGACTGGTGGTGCTCATCTGCCCCCGTGCTACTGCTGCTGCCTCCCGTGAATGCTCATGTGCCTGCGTGCCCCTGTACAGGCACAGATGCACGCGCGCAACACCTGATCCCGCATCCTAATTATTTTTCGCCCGGTTCTCGGAGTTGTTCTGCTTCCGGCTGATGAATGGGAAAGTGTAGTAGTGCTGTTTCATTTCACCAGCCTCTCAAGTGTGGAAATTATGGTAAATTTGAGAACAAGCCAGATTAGATTGATAGTTACACCTCCTCCTTTAATTAGCCAACCACAGGATCTGTGGAGGCAAAGGCCGGGGGGGTGTGTCGGTGTATATAACGTGTATTGTCTATGTGAAAGATTAATCAAAAGGAGTTGCTTGAGGTGGGAAGGCTTTTCCGGAGAGGTTCCACATGTTGTCAGGTAGTCCCTCTGAATGGCAGCTTCCGGTTCGGTCCCTTAGCTTTCGGAAGTGACATTTAGTCTGATATGTGCCAGCCGTGCAATCTACCTAGCCCTGCAAAGTGCAAATATTAACCTAAATGCATATTAAGATACTGTGTGTTAGCTCCTGAACTGAAATAGAGAGCGGGTGTTCCAGCGGAGGCAAGCAAATCGTGTTGATTTAGTGGCTTGCGGATTTGGCCCATTACCGCTTCTTTATACACTTTTAAAAAGAAATGCCAACTCGATAGTTTAGGCTTTAACTGGAACATGGCAAGTAATTGTATGTTTTGGCGGACCCCTAGTAATGTTGCAGAATCTTTCTCAGAAGTTGTTCAATGGGATAGCCGTTTCCTCAGGTAAGAGCTACTTGTTTGTTCAATCCTCCATCTTAGGCCTGCTCCTCAGGTGCATCCTCCTTCTCGCAGCGATTTCCTAGGAACAGATTTCGAAGAACAGCTCTGATCACAGAATCACAGATTGGTTAGGGTTGGAAAGGAGCTCTGGAGATCATCCAGCCCAACCCCCCTGCCAGAGCAGGGTCACCTACAGCAGGTTGCACAGGATGACCTCCAGGCGGGTTTTGAATGTTTCTGGGGTCGGAGACTCTACCGCCTCCCTGGGCAGCCTGTTCCAGCGCTCTGCCACCCTCAAAGTAAAGAAGTTCCTCCTCATGCTTTGATAGAAGTTCCTACGTTCCAGTTTGTACCCGTTACCTCTTGTCCTGGATCATCTTTGATGATCCAGGACAAGAGGTAACGGGCACCAATTGGAACGTAGGAACTTGAACTTGAACTGGAACGTAGGAACTTGAACATAGGATTATCCTTGATGATTCAGGATAGCTGTGTGTCTGACCAGTCTGTCTTTCGAAGGAGGTCCTGGACCAGCTCCAGCCATGCTGTGCTGAGCAGAGCCCCTGGCAGCAGCCCCACACCTCACTCCCAGTGTTCCTGAATGGAAAAGGTACCAAAGTTGCTCCAACACTTTCTGAAAAACTCTATAGTGTTACCCCACAAGCGCAAAGCGACGGCAAAGCCCGTGAAATGACACCGGTGCTTCCAGAAAATGTCAAGCTTCCTGCCCAAGGGTGACATGCCATGCGGTGGGGTCAGGGCCACGTGCTGAGCACCCGGTGCGCTGGGGTTGCCCCAGCGGTTCCTGAGCAGCTCCTGCAGTGCTGCCGCCGGTACCGTTCTGGCGGCTGTAGTTGTTTAAAAAGCCGTTGTTGTTTCCGGCGTAATCTGACGGCAGTTTTCTCGGGCATTTGGGCCTCTTCGAATAAGTGTGCTGTGAGTACATCTGCAAGCATTCACCTGTCGAGGTCAAATGACTGGTGGTGCTCATCTGCCCCCGTGCTACTGCTGCTGCCTCCCGTGAATGCTCATGTGCCTGCGTGCCCCTGTACAGGCACAGATGCACGCGCGCAACACCTGATCCCGCATCCTAATTATTTTTCGCCCGGTTCTCGGAGTTGTTCTGCTTCCGGCTGATGAATGGGAAAGTGTAGTAGTGCTGTTTCATTTCACCAGCCTCTCAAGAGTGGAAATTATGGTAAATTTGAGAACAAGCCAGATTAGATTGATAGTTACACCTCCTCCTTTAATTAGCCAACCACAGGATCTGTGGAGGCAAAGGCCGGGGGGGTGTGTCGGTGTATATAAGGTGTATTGTCTATGTGAAAGATTAATCAAAAGGAGTTGCTTGAGGTGGGAAGGCTTTTCCGGAGAGGTTCCACATGTTGTCAGGTAGTCCCTCTGAATGGCAGCTTCCGGTTCGGTCCCTTAGCTTTCGGAAGTGACATTTAGTCTGATATGTGCCAGCCGTGCAATCTACCTAGCCCTGCAAAGTGCAAATATTAACCTAAATGCATATTAAGATACTGTGTGTTAGCTCCTGAACTGAAATAGAGAGCGGGTGTTCCAGCGGAGGCAAGCAAATCGTGTTGATTTAGTGGCTTGCGGATTTGGCCCATTACCGCTTCTTTATACACTTTTAAAAAGAAATGCCAACTCGATAGTTTAGGCTTTAACTGGAACATGGCAAGTAATTGTATGTTTTGGCGGACCCCTAGTAATGTTGCAGAATCTTTCTCAGAAGTTGTTCAATGGGATAGCCGTTTCCTCAGGTAAGAGCTACTTGTTTGTTCAATCCTCCATCTTAGGCCTGCTCCTCAGGTGCATCCTCCTTCTCGCAGAGATTTCCTAGGAACAGATTTCGAAGAACAGCTCTGATCACAGAATCACAGATTGGTTAGGGTTGGAAAGGAGCTCTGGAGATCATCCAGCCCAACCCCCCTGCCAGAGCAGGGTCACCTACAGCAGGTTGCACAGGATGACCTCCAGGCGGGTTTTGAATGTTTCTGGGGTCGGAGACTCTACCGCCTCCCTGGGCAGCCTGTTCCAGCGCTCTGCCACCCTCAAAGTAAAGAAGTTCCTCCTCATGCTTTGATAGAAGTTCCTACGTTCCAGTTTGTACCCGTTACCTCTTGTCCTGGATCATCTTTGATGATCCAGGACAAGAGGTAACGGGCACCAATTGGAACGTAGGAACTTGAACTTGAACTGGAACGTAGGAACTTGAACATAGGATTATCCTTGATGATTCAGGATAGCTGTGTGTCTGACCAGTCTGTCTTTCGAAGGAGGTCCTGGACCAGCTCCAGCCATGCTGTGCTGAGCAGAGCCCCTGGCAGCAGCCCCACAGCTCACTCCCAGTGTGCCTGAATGGAAAAGGTACCAAAGTTGCTCCAACACTTTCCGAAAAACTCTATAGTGTTACCCCACAAGCGCAAAGCGACGGCAAAGCCCGTGAAATGACACCGGTGCTTCCAGAAAATGTCAAGCTTCCTGCCCAAGGGTGACATGCCATGCGGTGGGGTCAGGGCCACGCGCTGAGCACCCGGTGCGCTGGGGTTGCCCCAGCGGTTCCTGAGCAGCTCCTGCAGTGCTGCCGCCGGTACCGTTCTGGCGGCTGTAGTTGTTTAAAAAGCCGTTGTTGTTTCCGGTGTAATCTGACGGCAGTTTTCTCGGGCATTTGGGCCTCTTCTAATAAGTGTGCTGTGAGTACATCTGCAAGCATTCACCTGTCGAGGTCAAATGACTGGTGGTGCTCATCTGCCCCCGTGCTACTGCTGCTGCCTCCCGTGAATGCTCATGTGCCTGCGTGCCCCTGTACAGGCACAGATGCACGCGCGCAACACCTGATCCCGCATCCTAATTACTTTTCGCCCGGTTCTCGGAGTTGTTCTGCTTCCGGCTGATGAATGGGAAAGTGTAGTAGTGCTGTTTCATTTCACCAGCCTCTCAAGTGTGGAAATTATGGTAAATTTGAGAACAAGCCAGATTAGATTGATAGTTACACCTCCTCCTTTAATTAGCCAACCACAGGATCTGTGGAGGCAAAGGCCGGGGGGGGGTGTCGGTGTATATAACGTGTATTGTCTATGTGAAAGATTAATCAAAAGGAGTTGCTTGAGGTGGGAAGGCTTTTCCGGAGAGGTTCCACATGTTGTCAGGTAGTCCCTCTGAATGGCAGCTTCCGATTCGGTCCCTTAGCTTTCGGAAGTGACATTTAGTCTGATATGTGCCAGCCGTGCAATCTACCTAGCCCTGCAAAGTGCAAATATTAACCTAAATGCATATTAAGATACTGTGTGTTAGCTCCTGAACTGAAATAGAGAGCGGGTGTTCCAGCGGAGGCAAGCAAATCGTGTTGATTTAGAGTGGCTTGAGGATTTGGCCCATTACCGCTTCTTTATACACTTCTAAAAAGAAATGCCAACTCGATAGTTTAGGCTTTAACTGGAACATGGCAAGTAATTGTATGTTTTGGCGGACCCCTAGTAATGTTGCAGAATCTTTCTCAGAAGTTGTTCCATGGGATAGCCGATTCCTCAGGTAAGAGCTACTTGTTTGTTCAATCCTCCATCTTAGGCCTGCTCCTCAGGTGCATCCTCCTTCTTGCAGCGATTTCCTAGGAACAGATTTCGAAGAACAGCTCTGATCACAGAATCACAGATTGGTTAGGGTTGGAAAGGAGCTCTGGAGATCATCCAGCCCAACCCCCCTGCCAGAGCAGGGTCACCTACAGCAGGTTGCACAGGATGACCTCCAGGCGGGTTTTGAATGTTTCTGGGGTCGGAGACTCTACCGCCTCCCTGGGCAGCCTGTTCCAGCGCTCTGCCACCCTCAAAGTAAAGAAGTTCCTCCTCATGCTTTGATAGAAGTTCCTAGGTTCCAGTTTGTACCCGTTACCTCTTGTCCTGGATCATCTTTGATGATCCAGGACAAGAGGTAACGGGCACCAATTGGAACGTAGGAACTTGAACTTGAACTGGAACGTAGGAACTTGAACATAGGATTATCCTTGATGATTCAGGATAGCTGTGTGTCTGACCAGTCTGTCTTTCGAAGGAGGTCCTGGACCAGCTCCAGCCATGCTGTGCTGAGCAGAGCCCCTGGCAGCAGCCCCACAGCTCACTCCCAGTGTGCCTGAATGGAAAAGGTACCAAAGTTGCTCCAACACTTTCTGAAAAACTCTATAGTGTTACCCCACAAGCGCAAAGCGACGGCAAAGCCCGTGAAATGACACCGGTGCTTCCAGAAAATGTCAAGCTTCCTGCCCAAGGGTGACATGCCATGCGGTGGGGTCAGGGCCACGCGCTGAGCACCCGGTGCGCTGGGGTTGCCCCAGCGGTTCCTGAGCAGCTCCTGCAGTGCTGCCGCCGGTACCGTTCTGGCGGCTGTAGTTGTTTAAAAAGCCGTTGTTGTTTCCGGTGTAATCTGACGGCAGTTTTCTCGGGCATTTGGGCCTCTTCGAATAAGTGTGCTGTGAGTACATCTGCAAGCATTCACCTGTCGAGGTCAAATGACTGGTGGTGCTCATCTGCCCCCGTGCTACTGCTGCTGCCTCCCGTGAATGCTCATGTGCCTGCGTGCCCCTGTACAGGCACAGATGCACGCGCGCAACACCTGATCCCGCATCCTAATTACTTTTCGCCCGGTTCTCGGAGTTGTTCTGCTTCCGGCTGATGAATGGGAAAGTGTAGTAGTGCTGTTTCATTTCACCAGCCTCTCAAGTGTGGAAATTATGGTAAATTTGAGAACAAGCCAGATTAGATTGATAGTTACACCTCCTCCTTTAATTAGCCAACCACAGGATCTGTGGAGGCAAAGGCCGGGGGGGGGTGTCGGTGTATATAACGTGTATTGTCTATGTGAAAGATTAATCAAAAGGAGTTGCTTGAGGTGGGAAGGCTTTTCCGGAGAGGTTCCACATGTTGTCAGGTAGTCCCTCTGAATGGCAGCTTCCGATTCGGTCCCTTAGCTTTCGGAAGTGACATTTAGTCTGATATGTGCCAGCCGTGCAATCTACCTAGCCCTGCAAAGTGCAAATATTAACCTAAATGCATATTAAGATACTGTGTGTTAGCTCCTGAACTGAAATAGAGAGCGGGTGTTCCAGCGGAGGCAAGCAAATCGTGTTGATTTAGAGTGGCTTGCGGATTTGGCCCATTACCGCTTCTTTATACACTTCTAAAAAGAAATGCCAACTCGATAGTTTAGGCTTTAACTGGAACATGGCAAGTAATTGTATGTTTTGGCGGACCCCTAGTAATGTTGCAGAATCTTTCTCAGAAGTTGTTCCATGGGATAGCCGATTCCTCAGGTAAGAGCTACTTGTTTGTTCAATCCTCCATCTTAGGCCTGCTCCTCAGGTGCATCCTCCTTCTTGCAGCGATTTCCTAGGAACAGATTTCGAAGAACAGCTCTGATCACAGAATCACAGATTGGTTAGGGTTGGAAAGGAGCTCTGGAGATCATCCAGCCCAACCCCCCTGCCAGAGCAGGGTCACCTACAGCAGGTTGCACAGGATGACCTCCAGGCGGGTTTTGAATGTTTCTGGGGTCGGAGACTCTACCGCCTCCCTGGGCAGCCTGTTCCAGCGCTCTGCCACCCTCAAAGTAAAGAAGTTCCTCCTCATGCTTTGATAGAAGTTCCTAGGTTCCAGTTTGTACCCGTTACCTCTTGTCCTGGATCATCTTTGATGATCCAGGACAAGAGGTAACGGGCACCAATTGGAACGTAGGAACTTGAACTTGAACTGGAACGTAGGAACTTGAACATAGGATTATCCTTGATGATTCAGGATAGCTGTGTGTCTGACCAGTCTGTCTTTCGAAGGAGGTCCTGGACCAGCTCCAGCCATGCTGTGCTGAGCAGAGCCCCTGGCAGCAGCCCCACAGCTCACTCCCAGTGTGCCTGAATGGAAAAGGTACCAAAGTTGCTCCAACACTTTCTGAAAAACTCTATAGTGTTACCCCACAAGCGCAAAGCGACGGCAAAGCCCGTGAAATGACACCGGTGCTTCCAGAAAATGTCAAGCTTCCTGCCCAAGGGTGACATGCCATGCGGTGGGGTCAGGGCCACGTGCTGAGCACCCGGTGCGCTGGGGTTGCCCCAGCGGTTCCTGAGCAGCTCCTGCAGTGCTGCCGCCGGTACCGTTCTGGCGGCTGTAGTTGTTTAAAAAGCCGTTGTTGTTTCCGGCGTAATCTGACGGCAGTTTTCTCGGGCATTTGGGCCTCTTCTAATAAGTGTGCTGTGAGTACATCTGCAAGCATTCACCTGTCGAGGTCAAATGACTGGTGGTGCTCATCTGCCCCCGTGCTACTGCTGCTGCCTCCCGTGAATGCTCATGTGCCTGCGTGCCCCTGTACAGGCACAGATGCACGCGCGCAACACCTGATCCCGCATCCTAATTACTTTTCGCCCGGTTCTCGGAGTTGTTCTGCTTCCGGCTGATGAATGGGAAAGTGTAGTAGTGCTGTTTCATTTCACCAGCCTCTCAAGTGTGGAAATTATGGTAAATTTGAGAACAAGCCAGATTAGATTGATAGTTACACCTCCTCCTTTAATTAGCCAACCACAGGATCTGTGGAGGCAAAGGCCGGGGGGGTGTGTCGGTGTATATAACGTGTATTGTCTATGTGAAAGATTAATCAAAAGGAGTTGCTTGAGGTGGGAAGGCTTTTCCGGAGAGGTTCCACATGTTGTCAGGTAGTCCCTCTGAATGGCAGCTTCCGGTTCGGTCCCTTAGCTTTCGGAAGTGACATTTAGTCTGATATGTGCCAGCCGTGCAATCTACCTAGCCCTGCAAAGTGCAAATATTAACCTAAATGCATATTAAGATACTGTGTGTTAGCTCCTGAACTGAAATAGAGAGCGGGTGTTCCAGCGGAGGCAAGCAAATCGTGTTGATTTAGTGGCTTGCGGATTTGGCCCATTACCGCTTCTTTATACACTTTTAAAAAGAAATGCCAACTCGATAGTTTAGGCTTTAACTGGAACATGGCAAGTAATTGTATGTTTTGGCGGACCCCTAGTAATGTTGCAGAATCTTTCTCAGAAGTTGTTCCATGGGATAGCCGTTTCCTCAGGTAAGAGCTACTTGTTTGTTCAATCCTCCATCTTAGGCCTGCTCCTCAGGTGCATCCTCCTTCTCGCAGCGATTTCCTAGGAACAGATTTCGAAGAACAGCTCTGATCACAGAATCACAGATTGGTTAGGGTTGGAAAGGAGCTCTGGAGATCATCCAGCCCAACCCCCCTGCCAGAGCAGGGTCACCTACAGCAGGTTGCACAGGATGACCTCCAGGCGGGTTTTGAATGTTTCTGGGGTCGGAGACTCTACCGCCTCCCTGGGCAGCCTGTTCCAGCGCTCTGCCACCCTCAAAGTAAAGAAGTTCCTCCTCATGCTTTGATAGAAGTTCCTAGGTTCCAGTTTGTACCCGTTACCTCTTGTCCTGGATCATCTTTGATGATCCAGGACAAGAGGTAACGGGCACCAATTGGAACGTAGGAACTTGAACTTGAACTGGAACGTAGGAACTTGAACATAGGATTATCCTTGATGATTCAGGATAGCTGTGTGTCTGACCAGTCTGTCTTTCGAAGGAGGTCCTGGACCAGCTCCAGCCATGCTGTGCTGAGCAGAGCCCCTGGCAGCAGCCCCACAGCTCACTCCCAGTGTGCCTGAATGGAAAAGGTACCAAAGTTGCTCCAACACTTTCTGAAAAACTCTATAGTGTTACCCCACAAGCGCAAAGCGACGGCAAAGCCCGTGAAATGACACCGGTGCTTCCAGAAAATGTCAAGCTTCCTGCCCAAGGGTGACATGCCATGCGGTGGGGTCAGGGCCACGTGCTGAGCACCCGGTGCGCTGGGGTTGCCCCAGCGGTTCCTGAGCAGCTCCTGCAGTGCTGCCGCCGGTACCGTTCTGGCGGCTGTAGTTGTTTAAAAAGCCGTTGTTGTTTCCCGCGTAATCTGACGGCAGTTTTCTCGGGCATTTGGGCCTCTTCTAATAAGTGTGCTGTGAGTACATCTGCAAGCATTCACCTGTCGAGGTCAAATGACTGGTGGTGCTCATCTGCCCCCGTGCTACTGCTGCTGCCTCCCGTGAATGCTCATGTGCCTGCGTGCCCCTGTACAGGCACAGATGCACGCGCGCAACACCTGATCCCGCATCCTAATTACTTTTCGCCCGGTTCTCGGAGTTGTTCTGCTTCCGGCTGATGAATGGGAAAGTGTAGTAGTGCTGTTTCATTTCACCAGCCTCTCAAGTGTGGAAATTATGGTAAATTTGAGAACAAGCCAGATTAGATTGATAGTTACACCTCCTCCTTTAATTAGCCAACCACAGGATCTGTGGAGGCAAAGGCCGGGGGGGGGTGTCGGTGTATATAACGTGTATTGTCTATGTGAAAGATTAATCAAAAGGAGTTGCTTGAGGTGGGAAGGCTTTTCCGGAGAGGTTCCACATGTTGTCAGGTAGTCCCTCTGAATGGCAGCTTCCGATTCGGTCCCTTAGCTTTCGGAAGTGACATTTAGTCTGATATGTGCCAGCCGTGCAATCTACCTAGCCCTGCAAAGTGCAAATATTAACATAAATGCATATTAAGATACTGTGTGTTAGCTCCTGAACTGCAATAGAGAGCGGGTGTTCCAGCGGAGGCAAGCAAATCGTGTTGATTTACAGTGGCTTGCGGATTTGGCCCATTACCGCTTCTTTATACACTTTTAAAAAGAAATGCCAACTCGATAGTTTAGGCTTTAACTGGAACATGGCAAGTAATTGTATGTTTTGGCGGACCCCTAGTAATGTTGCAGAATCTTTCTCAGAAGTTGTTCCATGGGATAGCCGATTCCTCAGGTAAGAGCTACTTGTTTGTTCAATCCTCCATCTTAGGCCTGCTCCTCAGGTGCATCCTCCTTCTCGCAGCGATTTCCTAGGAACAGATTTCGAAGAACAGCTCTGATCACAGAATCACAGATTGGTTAGGGTTGGAAAGGAGCTCTGGAGATCATCCAGCCCAACCCCCCTGCCAGAGCAGGGTCACCTACAGCAGGTTGCACAGGATGACCTCCAGGCGGGTTTTGAATGTTTCTGGGGTCGGAGACTCTACCGCCTCCCTGGGCAGCCTGTTCCAGCGCTCTGCCACCCTCAAAGTAAAGAAGTTCCTCCTCATGCTTTGATAGAAGTTCCTACGTTCCAGTTTGTACCCGTTACCTCTTGTCCTGGATCATCTTTGATGATCCAGGCCAAGAGGTAACGGGCACCAATTGGAACGTAGGAACTTGAACTTGAACTGGAACGTAGGAACTTGAACATAGGATTATCCTTGATGATTCAGGATAGCTGTGTGTCTGACCAGTCTGTCTTTCGAAGGAGGTCCTGGACCAGCTCCAGCCATGCTGTGCTGAGCAGAGCCCCTGGCAGCAGCCCCACAGCTCACTCCCAGTGTGCCTGAATGGAAAAGGTACAAAAGTTGCTCCAACACTTTCTGAAAAACTCTATAGTGTTACCCCACAAGCGCAAAGCGACGGCAAAGCCCGTGAAATGACACCGGTGCTTCCAGAAAATGTCAAGCTTCCTGCCCAAGGGTGACATGCCATGCGGTGGGGTCAGGGCCACGCGCTGAGCACCCGGTGCGCTGGGGTTGCCCCAGCGGTTCCTGAGCAGCTCCTGCAGTGCTGCCGCCGGTACCGTTCTGGCGGCTGTAGTTGTTTAAAAAGCCGTTGTTGTTTCCGGCGTAATCTGACGGCAGTTTTCTCGGGCATTTGGGCCTCTTCTAATAAGTGTGCTGTGAGTACATCTGCAAGCATTCACCTGTCGAGGTCAAATGACTGGTGGTGCTCATCTGCCCCCGTGCTACTGCTGCTGCCTCCCATGAATGCTCATGTGCCTGCGTGCCCCTGTACAGGCACAGATGCACGCGCGCAACACCTGATCCCGCATCCTAATTATTTTTCGCCCGGTTCTCGGAGTTGTTCTGCTTCCGGCTGATGAATGGGAAAGTGTAGTAGTGCTGTTTCATTTCACCAGCCTCTCAAGTGTGGAAATTATGGTAAATTTGAGAACAAGCCAGATTAGATTGATAGTTACACCTCCTCCTTTAATTAGCCAACCACAGGATCTGTGGAGGCAAAGGCCGGGGGGGGGTGTCGGTGTATATAACGTGTATTGTCTATGTGAAAGATTAATCAAAAGGAGTTGCTTGAGGTGGGAAGGCTTTTCCGGAGAGGTTCCACATGTTGTCAGGTAGTCCCTCTGAATGGCAGCTTCCGGTTCGGTCCCTTAGCTTTCGGAAGTGACATTTAGTCTGATATGTGCCAGCCGTGCAATCTACCTAGCCCTGCAAAGTGCAAATATTAACATAAATGCATATTAAGATACTGTGTGTTAGCTCCTGAACTGCAATAGAGAGCGGGTGTTCCAGCGGAGGCAAGCAAATCGTGTTGATTTACAGTGGCTTGCGGATTTGGCCCATTACCGCTTCTTTATACACTTTTAAAAAGAAATGCCAACTCGATAGTTTAGGCTTTAACTGGAACATGGCAAGTAATTGTATGTTTTGGCGGACCCCTAGTAATGTTGCAGAATCTTTCTCAGAAGTTGTTCCATGGGATAGCCGATTCCTCAGGTAAGAGCTACTTGTTTGTTCAATCCTCCATCTTAGGCCTGCTCCTCAGGTGCATCCTCCTTCTCGCAGCGATTTCCTAGGAACAGATTTCGAAGAACAGCTCTGATCACAGAATCACAGATTGGTTAGGGTTGGAAAGGAGCTCTGGAGATCATCCAGCCCAACCCCCCTGCCAGAGCAGGGTCACCTACAGCAGGTTGCACAGGATGACCTCCAGGCGGGTTTTGAATGTTTCTGGGGTCGGAGACTCTACCGCCTCCCTGGGCAGCCTGTTCCAGCGCTCTGCCACCCTCAAAGTAAAGAAGTTCCTCCTCATGCTTTGATAGAAGTTCCTACGTTCCAGTTTGTACCCGTTACCTCTTGTCCTGGATCATCTTTGATGATCCAGGACAAGAGGTAACGGGCACCAATTGGAACGTAGGAACTTGAACTTGAACTGGAACGTAGGAACTTGAACATAGGATTATCCTTGATGATTCAGGATAGCTGTGTGTCTGACCAGTCTGTCTTTCGAAGGAGGTCCTGGACCAGCTCCAGCCATGCTGTGCTGAGCAGAGCCCCTGGCAGCAGCCCCACAGCTCACTCCCAGTGTGCCTGAATGGAAAAGGTACCAAAGTTGCTCCAACACTTTCTGAAAAACTCTATAGTGTTACCCCACAAGCGCAAAGCGACGGCAAAGCCCGTGAAATGACACCGGTGCTTCCAGAAAATGTCAAGCTTCCTGCCCAAGGGTGACATGCCATGCGGTGGGGTCAGGGCCACGCGCTGAGCACCCGGTGCGCTGGGGTTGCCCCAGCGGTTCCTGAGCAGCTCCTGCAGTGCTGCCGCCGGTACCGTTCTGGCGGCTGTAGTTGTTTAAAAAGCCGTTGTTGTTTCCGGCGTAATCTGACGGCAGTTTTCTCGGGCATTTGGGCCTCTTCTAATAAGTGTGCTGTGACTACATCTGCAAGCATTCACCTGTCGAGGTCAAATGACTGGTGGTGCTCATCTGCCCCCGTGCTACTGCTGCTGCCTCCCGTGAATGCTCATGTGCCTGCGTGCCCCTGTACAGGCACAGATGCACGCGCGCAACACCTGATCCCGCATCCTAATTATTTTTCGCCCGGTTCTCGGAGTTGTTCTGCTTCCGGCTGATGAATGGGAAAGTGTAGTAGTGCTGTTTCATTTCACCAGCCTCTCAAGTGTGGAAATTATGGTAAATTTGAGAACAAGCCAGATTAGATTGATAGTTACACCTCCTCCTTTAATTAGCCAACCACAGGATCTGTGGAGGCAAAGGCCGGGGGGGGGTGTCGGTGTATATAACGTGTATTGTCTATGTGAAAGATTAATCAAAAGGAGTTGCTTGAGGTGGGAAGGCTTTTCCGGAGAGGTTCCACATGTTGTCAGGTAGTCCCTCTGAATGGCAGCTTCCGGTTCGGTCCCTTAGCTTTCGGAAGTGACATTTAGTCTGATATGTGCCAGCCGTGCAATCTACCTAGCCCTGCAAAGTGCAAATATTAACCTAAATGCATATTAAGATACTGTGTGTTAGCTCCTGAACTGCAATAGAGAGCGGGTGTTCCAGCGGAGGCAAGCAAATCGTGTTGATTTACAGTGGCTTGCGGATTTGGCCCATTACCGCTTCTTTATACACTTTTAAAAAGAAATGCCAACTCGATAGTTTAGGCTTTAACTGGAACATGGCAAGTAATTGTATGTTTTGGCGGACCCCTAGTAATGTTGCAGAATCTTTCTCAGAAGTTGTTCCATGGGATAGCCGATTCCTCAGGTAAGAGCTACTTGTTTGTTCAATCCTCCATCTTAGGCCTGCTCCTCAGGTGCATCCTCCTTCTCGCAGCGATTTCCTAGGAACAGATTTCGAAGAACAGCTCTGATCACAGAATCACAGATTGGTTAGGGTTGGAAAGGAGCTCTGGAGATCATCCAGCCCAACCCCCCTGCCAGAGCAGGGTCACCTACAGCAGGTTGCACAGGATGACCTCCAGGCGGGTTTTGAATGTCTGTGGGGTCGGAGACTCTACCGCCTCCCTGGGCAGCCTGTTCCAGCGCTCTGCCACCCTCAAAGTAAAGAAGTTCCTCCTCATGCTTTGATAGAAGTTCCTACGTTCCAGTTTGTACCCGTTACCTCTTGTCCTGGATCATCTTTGATGATCCAGGACAAGAGGTAACGGGCACCAATTGGAACGTAGGAACTTGAACTTGAACTGGAACGTAGGAACTTGAACATAGGATTATCCTTGATGATTCAGGATAGCTGTGTGTCTGACCAGTCTGTCTTTCGAAGGAGGTCCTGGACCAGCTCCAGCCATGCTGTGCTGAGCAGAGCCCCTGGCAGCAGCCCCACAGCTCACTCCCAGTGTGCCTGAATGGAAAAGGTACCAAAGTTGCTCCAACACTTTCTGAAAAACTCTATAGTGTTACCCCACAAGCGCAAAGCGACGGCAAAGCCCGTGAAATGACACCGGTGCTTCCAGAAAATGTCAAGCTTCCTGCCCAAGGGTGACATGCCATGCGGTGGGGTCAGGGCCACGCGCTGAGCACCCGGTGCGCTGGGGTTGCCCCAGCGGTTCCTGAGCAGCTCCTGCAGTGCTGCCGCCGGTACCGTTCTGGCGGCTGTAGTTGTTTAAAAAGCCGTTGTTGTTTCCGGCGTAATCTGACGGCAGTTTTCTCGGGCATTTGGGCCTCTTCTAATAAGTGTGCTGTGACTACATCTGCAAGCATTCACCTGTCGAGGTCAAATGACTGGTGGTGCTCATCTGCCCCCGTGCTACTGCTGCTGCCTCCCGTGAATGCTCATGTGCCTGCGTGCCCCTGTACAGGCACAGATGCACGCGCGCAACACCTGATCCCGCATCCTAATTATTTTTCGCCCGGTTCTCGGAGTTGTTCTGCTTCCGGCTGATGAATGGGAAAGTGTAGTAGTGCTGTTTCATTTCACCAGCCTCTCAAGTGTGGAAATTATGGTAAATTTGAGAACAAGCCAGATTAGATTGATAGTTACACCTCCTCCTTTAATTAGCCAACCACAGGATCTGTGGAGGCAAAGGCCGGGGGGGTGTGTCGGTGTATATAACGTGTATTGTCTATGTGAAAGATTAATCAAAAGGAGTTGCTTGAGGTGGGAAGGCTTTTCCGGAGAGGTTCCACATGTTGTCAGGTAGTCCCTCTGAATGGCAGCTTCCGGTTCGGTCCCTTAGCTTTCGGAAGTGACATTTAGTCTGATATGTGCCAGCCGTGCAATCTACCTAGCCCTGCAAAGTGCAAATATTAACCTAAATGCATATTAAGATACTGTGTGTTAGCTCCTGAACTGAAATAGAGAGCGGGTGTTCCAGCGGAGGCAAGCAAATCGTGTTGATTTAGTGGCTTGCGGATTTGGCCCATTACCGCTTCTTTATACATTTTTAAAAAGAAATGCCAACTCGATAGTTTAGGCTTTAACTGGAACATGGCAAGTAATTGTATTTTTGGCGGACCCCTAGTAATGTTGCAGAATCTTTCTCAGAAGTTGTTCCATGGGATAGCCGTTTCCTCAGGTAAGAGCTACTTGTTTGTTCAATCCTCCATCTTAGGCCTGCTCCTCAGGTGCATCCTCCTTCTCGCAGCGATTTCCTAGGAACAGATTTCGAAGAACAGCTCTGATCACAGAATCACAGATTGGTTAGGGTTGGAAAGGAGCTCTGGAGATCATCCAGCCCAACCCCCCTGCCAGAGCAGGGTCACCTACAGCAGGTTGCACAGGATGACCTCCAGGCGGGTTTTGAATGTTTCTGGGGTCGGAGACTCTACCGCCTCCCTGGGCAGCCTGTTCCAGCGCTCTGCCACCCTCAAAGTAAAGAAGTTCCTCCTCATGCTTTGATAGAAGTTCCTACGTTCCAGTTTGTACCCGTTACCTCTTGTCCTGGATCATCTTTGATGATCCAGGACAAGAGGTAACGGGCACCAATTGGAACGTAGGAACTTGAACTTGAACTGGAACGTAGGAACTTGAACATAGGATTATCCTTGATGATTCAGGATAGCTGTGTGTCTGACCAGTCTGTCTTTCGAAGGAGGTCCTGGACCAGCTCCAGCCATGCTGTGCTGAGCAGAGCCCCTGGCAGCAGCCCCACAGCTCACTCCCAGTGTGCCTGAATGGAAAAGGTACCAAAGTTGCTCCAACACTTTCTGAAAAACTCTATAGTGTTACCCCACAAGCGCAAAGCGACGGCAAAGCCCGTGAAATGACACCGGTGCTTCCAGAAAATGTCAAGCTTCCTGCCCAAGGGTGACATGCCATGCGGTGGGGTCAGGGCCACGCGCTGAGCACCCGGTGCGCTGGGGTTGCCCCAGCGGTTCCTGAGCAGCTCCTGCAGTGCTGCCGCCGGTACCGTTCTGGCGGCTGTAGTTGTTTAAAAAGCCGTTGTTGTTTCCGGCGTAATCTGACGGCAGTTTTCTCGGGCATTTGGGCCTCTTCTAATAAGTGTGCTGTGAGTACATCTGCAAGCATTCACCTGTCGAGGTCAAATGACTGGTGGTGCTCATCTCCCCCCGTGCTACTGCTGCTGCCTCCCGTGAATGCTCATGTGCCTGCGTGCCCCTGTACAGGCACAGATGCACGCGCGCAACACCTGATCCCGCATCCTAATTATTTTTCGCCCGGTTCTCTGAGTTGTTCTGCTTCCGGCTGATGAATGGGAAAGTGTAGTAGTGCTGTTTCATTTCACCAGCCTCTCAAGTGTGGAAATTATGGTAAATTTGAGAACAAGCGAGATTAGATTGATAGTTACACCTCCTCCTTTAATTAGCCAACCACAGGATCTGTGGAGGCAAAGGCCGGGGGGGTGTGTCGGTGTATATAAGGTGTATTGTCTATGTGAAAGATTAATCAAAAGGAGTTGCTTGAGGTGGGAAGGCTTTTCCGGAGAGGTTCCACATGTTGTCAGGTAGTCCCTCTGAATGGCAGCTTCCGGTTCGGTCCCTTAGCTTTCGGAAGTGACATTTAGTCTGATATGTGCCAGCCGTGCAATCTACCTAGCCCTGCAAAGTGCAAATATTAACCTAAATGCATATTAAGATACTGTGTGTTAGCTCCTGAACTGAAATAGAGAGCGGGTGTTCCAGCGGAGGCAAGCAAATCGTGTTGATTTAGTGGCTTGCGGATTTGGCCCATTACCGCTTCTTTATACACTTTTAAAAAGAAATGCCAACTCGATAGTTTAGGCTTTAACTGGAACATGGCAAGTAATTGTATGTTTTGGCGGACCCCTAGTAATGTTGCAGAATCTTTCTCAGAAGTTGTTCCATGGGATAGCCGTTTCCTCAGGTAAGAGCTACTTGTTTGTTCAATCCTCCATCTTAGGCCTGCTCCTCAGGTGCATCCTCCTTCTCGCAGCGATTTCCTAGGAACAGATTTCGAAGAACAGCTCTGATCACAGAATCACAGATTGGTTAGGGTTGGAAAGGAGCTCTGGAGATCATCCAGCCCAACCCCCCTGCCAGAGCAGGGTCACCTACAGCAGGTTGCACAGGATGACCTCCAGGCGGGTTTTGAATGTTTCTGGGGTCGGAGACTCTACCGCCTCCCTGGGCAGCCTGTTCCAGCGCTCTGCCACCCTCAAAGTAAAGAAGTTCCTCCTCATGCTTTGATAGAAGTTCCTACGTTCCAGTTTGTACCCGTTACCTCTTGTCCTGGATCATCTTTGATGATCCAGGACAAGAGGTAACGGGCACCAATTGGAACGTAGGAACTTGAACTTGAACTGGAACGTAGGAACTTGAACATAGGATTATCCTTGATGATTCAGGATAGCTGTGTGTCTGACCAGTCTGTCTTTCGAAGGAGGTCCTGGACCAGCTCCAGCCATGCTGTGCTGAGCAGAGCCCCTGGCAGCAGCCCCACAGCTCACTCCCAGTGTGCCTGAATGGAAAAGGTACCAAAGTTGCTCCAACACTTTCTGAAAAACTCTATAGTGTTACCCCACAAGCGCAAAGCGACGGCAAAGCCCGTGAAATGACACCGGTGCTTCCAGAAAATGTCAAGCTTCCTGCCCAAGGGTGACATGCCATGCGGTGGGGTCAGGGCCACGCGCTGAGCACCCGGTGCGCTGGGGTTGCCCCAGCGGTTCCTGAGCAGCTCCTGCAGTGCTGCCGCCGGTACCGTTCTGGCGGCTGTAGTTGTTTAAAAAGCCGTTGTTGTTTCCGGCGTAATCTGACGGCAGTTTTCTCGGGCATTTGGGCCTCTTCTAATAAGTGTGCTGTGACTACATCTGCAAGCATTCACCTGTCGAGGTCAAATGACTGGTGGTGCTCATCTGCCCCCGTGCTACTGCTGCTGCCTCCCGTGAATGCTCATGTGCCTGCGTGCCCCTGTACAGGCACAGATGCACGCGTGCAACACCTGATCCCGCATCCTAATTATTTTTCGCCCGGTTCTCGGAGTTGTTCTGCTTCCGGCTGATGAATGGGAAAGTGTAGTAGTGCTGTTTCATTTCACCAGCCTCTCAAGTGTGGAAATTATGGTAAATTTGAGAACAAGCGAGATTAGATTGATAGTTACACCTCCTCCTTTAATTAGCCAACCACAGGATCTGTGGAGGCAAAGGCCGGGGGGGTGTGTCGGTGTATATAACGTGTATTGTCTATGTGAAAGATTAATCAAAAGGAGTTGCTTGAGGTGGGAAGGCTTTTCCGGAGAGGTTCCACATGTTGTCAGGTAGTCCCTCTGAATGGCAGCTTCCGGTTCGGTCCCTTAGCTTTCGGAAGTGACATTTAGTCTGATATGTGCCAGCCGTGCAATCTACCTAGCCCTGCAAAGTGCAAATATTAACCTAAATGCATATTAAGATACTGTGTGTTAGCTCCTGAACTGAAATAGAGAGCGGGTGTTCCAGCGGAGGCAAGCAAATCGTGTTGATTTACAGTGGCTTGCGGATTTGGCCCATTACCGCTTCTTTATACACTTTTAAAAAGAAATGCCAACTCGATAGTTTAGGCTTTAACTGGAACATGGCAAGTAATTGTATGTTTTGGCGGACCCCTAGTAATGTTGCAGAATCTTTCTCAGAAGTTGTTCCATGGGATAGCCGATTCCTCAGGTAAGAGCTACTTGTTTGTTCAATCCTCCATCTTAGGCCTGCTCCTCAGGTGCATCCTCCTTCTCGCAGCGATTTCCTAGGAACAGATTTCGAAGAACAGCTCTGATCACAGAATCACAGATTGGTTAGGGTTGGAAAGGAGCTCTGGAGATCATCCAGCCCAACCCCCCTGCCAGAGCAGGGTCACCTACAGCAGGTTGCACAGGATGACCTCCAGGCGGGTTTTGAATGTTTCTGGGGTCGGAGACTCTACCGCCTCCCTGGGCAGCCTGTTCCAGCGCTCTGCCACCCTCAAAGTAAAGAAGTTCCTCCTCATGCTTTGATAGAAGTTCCTACGTTCCAGTTTGTACCCGTTACCTCTTGTCCTGGATCATCTTTGATGATCCAGGACAAGAGGTAACGGGCACCAATTGGAACGTAGGAACTTGAACTTCAATTGGAACGTAGGAACTTGAACATAGGATTATCCTTGATGATTCAGGATAGCTGTGTGTCTGACCAGTCTGTCTTTCGAAGGAGGTCCTGGACCAGCTCCAGCCATGCTGTGCTGAGCAGAGCCCCTGGCAGCAGCCCCACAGCTCACTCCCAGTGTGCCTGAATGGAAAAGGTACCAAAGTTGCTCCAACACTTTCTGAAAAACTCTATAGTGTTACCCCACAAGCGCAAAGCGACGGCAAAGCCCGTGAAATGACACCGGTGCTTCCAGAAAATGTCAAGCTTCCTGCCCAAGGGTGACATGCCATGCGGTGGGGTCAGGGCCACGTGCTGAGCACCCGGTGCGCTGGGGTTGCCCCAGCGGTTCCTGAGCAGCTCCTGCAGTGCTGCCGCCGGTACCGTTCTGGCGGCTGTAGTTGTTTAAAAAGCCGTTGTTGTTTCCGGCGTAATCTGACGGCAGTTTTCTCGGGCATTTGGGCCTCTTCTAATAAGTGTGCTGTGACTACATCTGCAAGCATTCACCTGTCGAGGTCAAATGACTGGTGGTGCTCATCTGCCCCTGTGCTACTGCTGCTGCCTCCCGTGAATGCTCATGTGCCTGCGTGCCCCTGTACAGGCACAGATGCACGCGCGCAACACCTGATCCCGCATCCTAATTATTTTTCGCCCGGTTCTCGGAGTTGTTCTGCTTCCGGCTGATGAATGGGAAAGTGTAGTAGTGCTGTTTCATTTCACCAGCCTCTCAAGTGTGGAAATTATGGTAAATTTGAGAACAAGCCAGATTAGATTGATAGTTACACCTCCTCCTTTAATTAGCCAACCACAGGATCTGTGGAGGCAAAGGCCGGGGGGGTGTGTCGGTGTATATAAGGTGTATTGTCTATGTGAAAGATTAATCAAAAGGAGTTGCTTGAGGTGGGAAGGCTTTTCCGGAGAGGTTCCACATGTTGTCAGGTAGTCCCTCTGAATGGCAGCTTCCGGTTCGGTCCCTTAGCTTTCGGAAGTGACATTTAGTCTGATATGTGCCAGCCGTGCAATCTACCTAGCCCTGCAAAGTGCAAATATTAACCTAAATGCATATTAAGATACTGTGTGTTAGCTCCTGAACTGAAATAGAGAGCGGGTGTTCCAGCGGAGGCAAGCAAATCGTGTTGATTTAGTGGCTTGCGGATTTGGCCCATTACCGCTTCTTTATACACTTTTAAAAAGAAATGCCAACTCGATAGTTTAGGCTTTAACTGGAACATGGCAAGTAATTGTATGTTTTGGCGGACCCCTAGTAATGTTGCAGAATCTTTCTCAGAAGTTGTTCCATGGGATAGCCGTTTCCTCAGGTAAGAGCTACTTGTTTGTTCAATCCTCCATCTTAGGCCTGCTCCTCAGGTGCATCCTCCTTCTCGCAGCGATTTCCTAGGAACAGATTTCGAAGAACAGCTCTGATCACAGAATCACAGATTGGTTAGGGTTGGAAAGGAGCTCTGGAGATCATCCAGCCCAACCCCCCTGCCAGAGCAGGGTCACCTACAGCAGGTTGCACAGGATGACCTCCAGGCGGGTTTTGAATGTTTCTGGGGTCGGAGACTCTACCGCCTCCCCGGGCAGCCTGTTCCAGCGCTCTGCCACCCTCAAAGTAAAGAAGTTCCTCCTCATGCTTTGATAGAAGTTCCTACGTTCCAGTTTGTACCCGTTACCTCTTGTCCTGGATCATCTTTGATGATCCAGGACAAGAGGTAACGGGCACCAATTGGAACGTAGGAACTTGAACTTGAACTGGAACGTAGGAACTTGAACATAGGATTATCCTTGATGATTCAGGATAGCTGTGTGTCTGACCAGTCTGTCTTTCGAAGGAGGTCCTGGACCAGCTCCAGCCATGCTGTGCTGAGCAGAGCCCCTGGCAGCAGCCCCACAGCTCACTCCCAGTGTGCCTGAATGGAAAAGGTACCAAAGTTGCTCCAACACTTTCTGAAAAACTCTATAGTGTTACCCCACAAGCGCAAAGCGACGGCAAAGCCCGTGAAATGACACCGGTGCTTCCAGAAAATGTCAAGCTTCCTGCCCAAGGGTGACATGCCATGCGGTGGGGTCAGGGCCACGCGCTGAGCACCCGGTGCGCTGGGGTTGCCCCAGCGGTTCCTGAGCAGCTCCTGCAGTGCTGCCGCCGGTACCGTTCTGGCGGCTGTAGTTGTTTAAAAAGCCGTTGTTGTTTCCGGCGTAATCTGACGGCAGTTTTCTCGGGCATTTGGGCCTCTTCTAATAAGTGTGCTGTGAGTACATCTGCAAGCATTCACCTGTCGAGGTCAAATGACTGGTGGTGCTCATCTGCCCCCGTGCTACTGCTGCTGCCTCCCGTGAATGCTCATGTGCCTGCGTGCCCCTGTACAGGCACAGATGCACGCGTGCAACACCTGATCCCGCATCCTAATTATTTTTCGCCCGGTTCTCGGAGTTGTTCTGCTTCCGGCTGATGAATGGGAAAGTGTAGTAGTGCTGTTTCATTTCACCAGCCTCTCAAGTGTGGAAATTATGGTAAATTTGGGAACAAGCCAGATTAGATTGATAGTTACACCTCCTCCTTTAATTAGCCAACCACAGGATCTGTGGAGGCAAAGGCCGGGGGGGTGTGTCGGTGTATATAACGTGTATTGTCTATGTGAAAGATTAATCAAAAGGAGTTGCTTGAGGTGGGAAGGCTTTTCCGGAGAGGTTCCACATGTTGTCAGGTAGTCCCTCTGAATGGCAGCTTCCGGTTCGGTCCCTTAGCTTTCGGAAGTGACATTTAGTCTGATATGTGCCAGCCGTGCAATCTACCTAGCCCTGCAAAGTGCAAATATTAACCTAAATGCATATTAAGATACTGTGTGTTAGCTCCTGAACTGAAATAGAGAGCGGGTGTTCCAGCGGAGGCAAGCAAATCGTGTTGATTTACAGTGGCTTGCGGATTTGGCCCATTACCGCTTCTTTATACACTTTTAAAAAGAAATGCCAACTCGATAGTTTAGGCTTTAACTGGAACATGGCAAGTAATTGTATGTTTTGGCGGACCCCTAGTAATGTTGCAGAATCTTTCTCAGAAGTTGTTCCATGGGATAGCCGATTCCTCAGGTAAGAGCTACTTGTTTGTTCAATCCTCCATCTTAGGCCTGCTCCTCAGGTGCATCCTCCTTCTCGCAGCGATTTCCTAGGAACAGATTTCGAAGAACAGCTCTGATCACAGAATCACAGATTGGTTAGGGTTGGAAAGGAGCTCTGGAGATCATCCAGCCCAACCCCCCTGCCAGAGCAGGGTCACCTACAGCAGGTTGCACAGGATGACCTCCAGGCGGGTTTTGAATGTTTCTGGGGTCGGAGACTCTACCGCCTCCCTGGGCAGCCTGTTCCAGCGCTCTGCCACCCTCAAAGTAAAGAAGTTCCTCCTCATGCTTTGATAGAAGTTCCTACGTTCCAGTTTGTACCCGTTACCTCTTGTCCTGGATCATCTTTGATGATCCAGGCCAAGAGGTAACGGGCACCAATTGGAACGTAGGAACTTGAACTTGAACTGGAACGTAGGAACTTGAACATAGGATTATCCTTGATGATTCAGGATAGCTGTGTGTCTGACCAGTCTGTCTTTCGAAGGAGGTCCTGGACCAGCTCCAGCCATGCTGTGCTGAGCAGAGCCCCTGGCAGCAGCCCCACAGCTCACTCCCAGTGTGCCTGAATGGAAAAGGTACCAAAGTTGCTCCAACACTTTCTGAAAAACTCTATAGTGTTACCCCACAAGCGCAAAGCGACGGCAAAGCCCGTGAAATGACACCGGTGCTTCCAGAAAATGTCAAGCTTCCTGCCCAAGGGTGACATGCCATGCGGTGGGGTCAGGGCCACGCGCTGAGCACCCGGTGCGCTGGGGTTGCCCCAGCGGTTCCTGAGCAGCTCCTGCAGTGCTGCCGCCGGTACCGTTCTGGCGGCTGTAGTTGTTTAAAAAGCCGTTGTTGTTTCCGGCGTAATCTGACGGCAGTTTTCTCGGGCATTTGGGCCTCTTCGAATAAGTGTGCTGTGAGTACATCTGCAAGCATTCACCTGTCGAGGTCAAATGACTGGTGGTGCTCATCTGCCCCCGTGCTACTGCTGCTGCCTCCCGTGAATGCTCATGTGCCTGCGTGCCCCTGTACAGGCACAGATGCACGCGCGCAACACCTGATCCCGCATCCTAATTATTTTTCGCCCGGTTCTCGGAGTTGTTCTGCTTCCGGCTGATGAATGGGAAAGTGTAGTAGTGCTGTTTCATTTCACCAGCCTCTCAAGTGTGGAAATTATGGTAAATTTGAGAACAAGCCAGATTAGATTGATAGTTACACCTCCTCCTTTAATTAGCCAACCACAGGATCTGTGGAGGCAAAGGCCGGGGGGGTGTGTCGGTGTATATAACGTGTATTGTCTATGTGAAAGATTAA
The DNA here is from genome assembly GCF_965231255.1 of Vanellus vanellus. NCBI lineage: Eukaryota > Metazoa > Chordata > Aves > Charadriiformes > Charadriidae > Vanellus > Vanellus vanellus. Next base: position 387,491 of record NW_028128554.1, on the reverse strand, counting down.
TCAAAAGGAGTTGCTTGAGGTGGGAAGGCTTTTCCGGAGAGGTTCCACATGTTGTCAGGTAGTCCCTCTGAATGGCAGCTTCCGGTTCGGTCCCTTAGCTTTCGGAAGTGACATTTAGTCTGATATGTGCCAGCCGTGCAATCTACCTAGCCCTGCAAAGTGCAAATATTAACCTAAATGCATATTAAGATACTGTGTGTTAGCTCCTGAACTGAAATAGAGAGCGGGTGTTCCAGCGGAGGCAAGCAAATCGTGTTGATTTACAGTGGCTTGCGGATTTGGCCCATTACCGCTTCTTTATACACTTTTAAAAAGAAATGCCAACTCGATAGTTTAGGCTTTAACTGGAACATGGCAAGTAATTGTATGTTTTGGCGGACCCCTAGTAATGTTGCAGAATCTTTCTCAGAAGTTGTTCCATGGGATAGCCGATTCCTCAGGTAAGAGCTACTTGTTTGTTCAATCCTCCATCTTAGGCCTGCTCCTCAGGTGCATCCTCCTTCTCGCAGCGATTTCCTAGGAACAGATTTCGAAGAACAGCTCTGATCACAGAATCACAGATTGGTTAGGGTTGGAAAGGAGCTCTGGAGATCATCCAGCCCAACCCCCCTGCCAGAGCAGGGTCACCTACAGCAGGTTGCACAGGATGACCTCCAGGCGGGTTTTGAATGTTTCTGGGGTCGGAGACTCTACCGCCTCCCTGGGCAGCCTGTTCCAGCGCTCTGCCACCCTCAAAGTACAGAAGTTCCTCCTCATGCTTTGATAGAAGTTCCTACGTTCCAGTTTGTACCCGTTACCTCTTGTCCTGGATCATCTTTGATGATCCAGGACAAGAGGTAACGGGCACCAATTGGAACGTAGGAACTTGAACTTGAACTGGAACGTAGGAACTTGAACATAGGATTATCCTTGATGATTCAGGATAGCTGTGTGTCTGACCAGTCTGTCTTTCGAAGGAGGTCCTGGACCAGCTCCAGCCATGCTGTGCTGAGCAGAGCCCCTGGCAGCAGCCCCACAGCTCACTCCCAGTGTGCCTGAATGGAAAAGGTACCAAAGTTGCTCCAACACTTTCTGAAAAACTCTATAGTGTTACCCCACAAGCGCAAAGCGACGGCAAAGCCCGTGAAATGACACCGGTGCTTCCAGAAAATGTCAAGCTTCCTGCCCAAGGGTGACATGCCATGCGGTGGGGTCAGGGCCACGCGCTGAGCACCCGGTGCGCTGGGGTTGCCCCAGCGGTTCCTGAGCAGCTCCTGCAGTGCTGCCGCCGGTACCGTTCTGGCGGCTGTAGTTGTTTAAAAAGCCGTTGTTGTTTCCGGCGTAATCTGACGGCAGTTTTCTCGGGCATTTGGGCCTCTTCGAATAAGTGTGCTGTGAGTACATCTGCAAGCATTCACCTGTCGAGGTCAAATGACTGGTGGTGCTCATCTGCCCCCGTGCTACTGCTGCTGCCTCCCGTGAATGCTCATGTGCCTGCGTGCCCCTGTACAGGCACAGATGCACGCGCGCAACACCTGATCCCGCATCCTAATTATTTTTCGCCCGGTTCTCGGAGTTGTTCTGCTTCCGGCTGATGAATGGGAAAGTGTAGTAGTGCTGTTTCATTTCACCAGCCTCTCAAGTGTGGAAATTATGGTAAATTTGAGAACAAGCCAGATTAGATTGATAGTTACACCTCCTCCTTTAATTAGCCAACCACAGGATCTGTGGAGGCAAAGGCCGGGGGGGGGTGTCGGTGTATATAACGTGTATTGTCTATGTGAAAGATTAATCAAAAGGAGTTGCTTGAGGTGGGAAGGCTTTTCCGGAGAGGTTCCACATGTTGTCAGGTAGTCCCTCTGAATGGCAGCTTCCGGTTCGGTCCCTTAGCTTTCGGAAGTGACATTTAGTCTGATATGTGCCAGCCGTGCAATCTACCTAGCCCTGCAAAGTGCAAATATTAACCTAAATGCATATTAAGATACTGTGTGTTAGCTCCTGAACTGAAATAGAGAGCGGGTGTTCCAGCGGAGGCAAGCAAATCGTGTTGATTTACAGTGGCTTGCGGATTTGGCCCATTACCGCTTCTTTATACACTTTTAAAAAGAAATGCCAACTCGATAGTTTAGGCTTTAACTGGAACATGGCAAGTAATTGTATGTTTTGGCGGACCCCTAGTAATGTTGCAGAATCTTTCTCAGAAGTTGTTCCATGGGATAGCCGATTCCTCAGGTAAGAGCTACTTGTTTGTTCAATCCTCCATCTTAGGCCTGCTCCTCAGGTGCATCCTCCTTCTCGCAGCGATTTCCTAGGAACAGATTTCGAAGAACAGCTCTGATCACAGAATCACAGATTGGTTAGGGTTGGAAAGGAGCTCTGGAGATCATCCAGCCCAACCCCCCTGCCAGAGCAGGGTCACCTACAGCAGGTTGCACAGGATGACCTCCAGGCGGGTTTTGAATGTTTCTGGGGTGGGAGACTCTACCGCCTCCCTGGGCAGCCTGTTCCAGCGCTCTGCCACCCTCAAAGTAAAGAAGTTCCTCCTCATGCTTTGATAGAAGTTCCTACGTTCCAGTTTGTACCCGTTACCTCTTGTCCTGGATCATCTTTGATGATCCAGGACAAGAGGTAACGGGCACCAATTGGAACGTAGGAACTTGAACTTGAACTGGAACGTAGGAACTTGAACATAGGATTATCCTTGATGATTCAGGATAGCTGTGTGTCTGACCAGTCTGTCTTTCGAAGGAGGTCCTGGACCAGCTCCAGCCATGCTGTGCTGAGCAGAGCCCCTGGCAGCAGCCCCACAGCTCACTCCCAGTGTGCCTGAATGGAAAAGGTACCAAAGTTGCTCCAACACTTTCTGAAAAACTCTATAGTGTTACCCCACAAGCGCAAAGCGACGGCAAAGCCCGTGAAATGACACCGGTGCTTCCAGAAAATGTCAAGCTTCCTGCCCAAGGGTGACATGCCATGCGGTGGGGTCAGGGCCACGCGCTGAGCACCCGGTGCGCTGGGGTTGCCCCAGCGGTTCCTGAGCAGCTCCTGCAGTGCTGCCGCCGGTACCGTTCTGGCGGCTGTAGTTGTTTAAAAAGCCGTTGTTGTTTCCGGCGTAATCTGACGGCAGTTTTCTCGGGCATTTGGGCCTCTTCTAATAAGTGTGCTGTGAGTACATCTGCAAGCATTCACCTGTCGAGGTCAAATGACTGGTGGTGCTCATCTGCCCCCGTGCTACTGCTGCTGCCTCCCGTGAATGCTCATGTGCCTGCGTGCCCCTGTACAGGCACAGATGCACGCGCGCAACACCTGATCCCGCATCCTAATTATTTTTCGCCCGGTTCTCTGAGTTGTTCTGCTTCCGGCTGATGAATAGGAAAGTGTAGTAGTGCTGTTTCATTTAACCAGCCTCTCAAGTGTGGAAATTATGGTAAATTTGAGAACAAGCCAGATTAGATTGATAGTTACACCTCCTCCTTTAATTAGCCAACCACAGGATCTGTGGAGGCAAAGGCCGGGGGGGTGTGTCGGTATATATAAGGTGTATTGTCTATGTGAAAGATTAATCAAAAGGAGTTGCTTGAGGTGGGAAGGCTTTTCCGGAGAGGTTCCACATGTTGTCAGGTAGTCCCTCTGAATGGCAGCTTCCGGTTCGGTCCCTTAGCTTTCGGAAGTGACATTTAGTCTGATATGTGCCAGCCGTGCAATCTACCTAGCCCTGCAAAGTGCAAATATTAACCTAAATGCATATTAAGATACTGTGTGTTAGCTCCTGAACTGCAATAGAGAGCGGGTGTTCCAGCGGAGGCAAGCAAATCGTGTTGATTTAGTGGCTTGCGGATTTGGCCCATTACCGCTTCTTTATACATTTTTAAAAAGAAATGCCAACTCGATAGTTTAGGCTTTAACTGGAACATGGCAAGTAATTGTATGTTTTGGCGGACCCCTAGTAATGTTGCAGAATCTTTCTCAGAAGTTGTTCCATGGGATAGCCGTTTCCTCAGGTAAGAGCTACTTGTTTGTTCAATCCTCCATCTTAGGCCTGCTCCTCAGGTGCATCCTCCTTCTCGCAGCGATTTCCTAGGAACAGATTTCGAAGAACAGCTCTGATCACAGAATCACAGATTGGTTAGGGTTGGAAAGGACCTCTGGAGATCATCCAGCCCAACCCCCCTGCCAGAGCAGGGTCACCTACAGCAGGTTGCACAGGATGACCTCCAGGCGGGTTTTGAATGTCTCTGGGGTGGGAAACTCTACCGCCTCCCTGGGCAGCCTGTTCCAGCGCTCTGCCACCCTCAAAGTAAAGAAGTTCCTCCTCATGCTTTGATAGAAGTTCCTACGTTCCAGTTTGTACCCGTTACCTCTTGTCCTGGATCATCTTTGATGATCCAGGCCAAGAGGTAACGGGCACCAATTGGAACGTAGGAACTTGAACTTGAACTGGAACGTAGGAACTTGAACATAGGATTATCCTTGATGATTCAGGATAGCTGTGTGTCTGACCAGTCTGTCTTTCGAAGGAGGTCCTGGACCAGCTCCAGCCATGCTGTGCTGAGCAGAGCCCCTGGCAGCAGCCCCACAGCTCACTCCCAGTGTGCCTGAATGGAAAAGGTACCAAAGTTGCTCCAACACTTTCTGAAAAACTCTATAGTGTTACCCCACAAGCGCAAAGCGACGGCAAAGCCCGTGAAATGACACCGGTGCTTCCAGAAAATGTCAAGCTTCCTGCCCAAGGGTGACATGCCATGCGGTGGGGTCAGGGCCACGCGCTGAGCACCCGGTGCGCTGGGGTTGCCCCAGCGGTTCCTGAGCAGCTCCTGCAGTGCTGCCGCCGGTACCGTTCTGGCGGCTGTAGTTGTTTAAAAAGCCGTTGTTGTTTCCGGCGTAATCTGACGGCAGTTTTCTCGGGCATTTGGGCCTCTTCGAATAAGTGTGCTGTGAGTACATCTGCAAGCATTCACCTGTCGAGGTCAAATGACTGGTGGTGCTCATCTGCCCCCGTGCTACTGCTGCTGCCTCCCGTGAATGCTCATGTGCCTGCGTGCCCCTGTACAGGCACAGATGCACGCGCGCAACACCTGATCCCGCATCCTAATTACTTTTCGCCCGGTTCTCGGAGTTGTTCTGCTTCCGGCTGATGAATGGGAAAGTGTAGTAGTGCTGTTTCATTTCACCAGCCTCTCAAGTGTGGAAATTATGGTAAATTTGAGAACAAGCCAGATTAGATTGATAGTTACACCTCCTCCTTTAATTAGCCAACCACAGGATCTGTGGAGGCAAAGGCCGGGGGGGTGTGTCGGTGTATATAACGTGTATTGTCTATGTGAAAGATTAATCAAAAGGAGTTGCTTGAGGTGGGAAGGCTTTTCCGGAGAGGTTCCACATGTTGTCAGGTAGTCCCTCTGAATGGCAGCTTCCGGTTCGGTCCCTTAGCTTTCGGAAGTGACATTTAGTCTGATATGTGCCAGCCGTGCAATCTACCTAGCCCTGCAAAGTGCAAATATTAACCTAAATGCATATTAAGATACTGTGTGTTAGCTCCTGAACTGCAATAGAGAGCGGGTGTTCCAGCGGAGGCAAGCAAATCGTGTTGATTTACAGTGGCTTGAGGATTTGGCCCATTACCGCTTCTTTATACACTTTTAAAAAGAAATGCCAACTCGATAGTTTAGGCTTTAACTGGAACATGGCAAGTAATTGTATGTTTTGGCGGACCCCTAGTAATGTTGCAGAATCTTTCTCAGAAGTTGTTCCATGGGATAGCCGATTCCTCAGGTAAGAGCTACTTGTTTGTTCAATCCTCCATCTTAGGCCTGCTCCTCAGGTGCATCCTCCTTCTCGCAGCGATTTCCTAGGAACAGATTTCGAAGAACAGCTCTGATCACAGAATCACAGATTGGTTAGGGTTGGAAAGGAGCTCTGGAGATCATCCAGCCCAACCCCCCTGCCAGAGCAGGGTCACCTACAGCAGGTTGCACAGGATGACCTCCAGGCGGGTTTTGAATGTTTCTGGGGTCGGAGACTCTACCGCCTCCCTGGGCAGCCTGTTCCAGCGCTCTGCCACCCTCAAAGTAAAGAAGTTCCTCCTCATGCTTTGATAGAAGTTCCTACGTTCCAGTTTGTACCCGTTACGTCTTGTCCTGGATCATCTTTGATGATCCAGGACAAGAGGTAACGGGCACCAATTGGAACGTAGGAACTTGAACTTGAACTGGAACGTAGGAACTTGAACATAGGATTATCCTTGATGATTCAGGATAGCTGTGTGTCTGACCAGTCTGTCTTTCGAAGGAGGTCCTGGACCAGCTCCAGCCATGCTGTGCTGAGCAGAGCCCCTGGCAGCAGCCCCACAGCTCACTCCCAGTGTGCCTGAATGGAAAAGGTACCAAAGTTGCTCCAACACTTTCTGAAAAACTCTATAGTGTTACCCCACAAGCGCAAAGCGACGGCAAAGCCCGTGAAATGACACCGGTGCTTCCAGAAAATGTCAAGCTTCCTGCCCAAGGGTGACATGCCATGCGGTGGGGTCAGGGCCACGCGCTGAGCACCCGGTGCGCTGGGGTTGCCCCAGCGGTTCCTGAGCAGCTCCTGCAGTGCTGCCGCCGGTACCGTTCTGGCGGCTGTAGTTGTTTAAGAAGCCGTTGTTGTTTCCGGCGTAATCTGACGGCAGTTTTCTCGGGCATTTGGGCCTCTTCTAATAAGTGTGCTGTGAGTACATCTGCAAGCATTCACCTGTCGAGGTCAAATGACTGGTGGTGCTCATCTGCCCCCGTGCTACTGCTGCTGCCTCCCGTGAATGCTCATGTGCCTGCGTGCCCCTGTACAGGCACAGATGCACGCGCGCAACACCTGATCCCGCATCCTAATTATTTTTCGCCCGGTTCTCTGAGTTGTTCTGCTTCCGGCTGATGAATGGGAAAGTGTAGTAGTGCTGTTTCATTTCACCAGCCTCTCAAGTGTGGAAATTATGGTAAATTTGAGAACAAGCCAGATTAGATTGATAGTTACACCTCCTCCTTTAATTAGCCAACCACAGGATCTGTGGAGGCAAAGGCCGGGGGGGTGTGTCGGTGTATATAAGGTGTATTGTCTATGTGAAAGATTAATCAAAAGGAGTTGCTTGAGGTGGGAAGGCTTTTCCGGAGAGGTTCCACATGTTGTCAGGTAGTCCCTCTGAATGGCAGCTTCCGGTTCGGTCCCTTAGCTTTCGGAAGTGACATTTAGTCTGATATGTGCCAGCCGTGCAATCTACCTAGCCCTGCAAAGTGCAAATATTAACCTAAATGCATATTAAGATACTGTGTGTTAGCTCCTGAACTGAAATAGAGAGCGGGTGTTCCAGCGGAGGCAAGCAAATCGTGTTGATTTAGTGGCTTGCGGATTTGGCCCATTACCGCTTCTTTATACATTTTTAAAAAGAAATGCCAACTCGATAGTTTAGGCTTTAACTGGAACATGGCAAGTAATTGTATGCTTTGGCGGACCCCTAGTAATGTTGCAGAATCTTTCTCAGAAGTTGTTCCATGGGATAGCCGTTTCCTCAGGTAAGAGCTACTTGTTTGTTCAATCCTCCATCTTAGGCCTGCTCCTCAGGTGCATCCTCCTTCTCGCAGCGATTTCCTAGGAACAGATTTCGAAGAACAGCTCTGATCACAGAATCACAGATTGGTTAGGGTTGGAAAGGAGCTCTGGAGATCATCCAGCCCAACCCCCCTGCCAGAGCAGGGTCACCTACAGCAGGTTGCACAGGATGACCTCCAGGCGGGTTTTGAATGTTTCTGGGGTCGGAGACTCTACCGCCTCCCTGGGCAGCCTGTTCCAGCGCTCTGCCACCCTCAAAGTAAAGAAGTTCCTCCTCATGCTTTGATAGAAGTTCCTACGTTCCAGTTTGTACCCGTTACCTCTTGTCCTGGATCATCTTTGATGATCCAGGCCAAGAGGTAACGGGCACCAATTGGAACGTAGGAACTTGAACTTGAACTGGAACGTAGGAACTTGAACATAGGATTATCCTTGATGATTCAGGATAGCTGTGTGTCTGACCAGTCTGTCTTTCGAAGGAGGTCCTGGGCCAGCTCCAGCCATGCTGTGCTGAGCAGAGCCCCTGGCAGCAGCCCCACAGCTCACTCCCAGTGTGCCTGAATGGAAAAGGTACCAAAGTTGCTCCAACACTTTCTGAAAAACTCTACAGTGTTACCCCACAAGCGCAAAGCGACGGCAAAGCCCGTGAAATGACACCGGTGCTTCCAGAAAATGTCAAGCTTCCTGCCCAAGGGTGACATGCCATGCGGTGGGGTCAGGGCCACGTGCTGAGCACCCGGTGCGCTGGGGTTGCCCCAGCGGTTCCTGAGCAGCTCCTGCAGTGCTGCCGCCGGTACCGTTCTGGCGGCTGTAGTTGTTTAAAAAGCCGTTGTTGTTTCCGGCGTAATCTGACGGCAGTTTTCTCGGGCATTTGGGCCTCTTCTAATAAGTGTGCTGTGACTACATCTGCAAGCATTCACCTGTCGAGGTCAAATGACTGGTGGTGCTCATCTGCCCCCGTGCTACTGCTGCTGCCTCCCGTGAATGCTCATGTGCCTGCGTGCCCCTGTACAGGCACAGATGCACGCGCGCAACACCTGATCCCGCATCCTAATTATTTTTCGCCCGGTTCTCTGAGTTGTTCTGCTTCCGGCTGATGAATGGGAAAGTGTAGTAGTGCTGTTTCATTTCACCAGCCTCTCAAGTGTGGAAATTATGGTAAATTTGAGAACAAGCCAGATTAGATTGATAGTTACACCTCCTCCTTTAATTAGCCAACCACAGGATCTGTGGAGGCAAAGGCCGGGGGTGTGTGTCGGTGTATATAACGTGTATTGTCTATGTGAAAGATTAATCAAAAGGAGTTGCTTGAGGTGGGAAGGCTTTTCCGGAGAGGTTCCACATGTTGTCAGGTAGTCCCTCTGAATGGCAGCTACCGGTTCGGTCCCTTAGCTTTCGGAAGTGACATTTAGTCTGATATGTGCCAGCCGTGCAATCTACCTAGCCCTGCAAAGTGCAAATATTAACCTAAATGCATATTAAGATACTGTGTGTTAGCTCCTGAACTGAAATTGAGAGCGGGTGTTCCAGCGGAGGCAAGCAAATCGTGTTGATTTACAGTGGCTTGCGGATTTGGCCCATTACCGCTTCTTTATACACTTTTAAAAAGAAATGCCAACTCGATAGTTTAGGCTTTAACTGGAACATGGCAAGTAATTGTATGTTTTGGCGGACCCCTAGTAATGTTGCAGAATCTTTCTCAGAAGTTGTTCCATGGGATAGCCGATTCCTCAGGTAAGAGCTACTTGTTTGTTCAATCCTCCATCTTAGGCCTGCTCCTCAGGTGCATCCTCCTTCTCGCAGCGATTTCCTAGGAACAGATTTCGAAGAACAGCTCTGATCACAGAATCACAGATTGGTTAGGGTTGGAAAGGAGCTCTGGAGATCATCCAGCCCAACCCCCCTGCCAGAGCAGGGTCACCTAAAGCAGGTTGCACAGGATGACCTCCAGGCGGGTTTTGAATGTTTCTGGGGTCGGAGACTCTACCGCCTCCCTGGGCAGCCTGTTCCAGCGCTCTGCCACCCTCAAAGTAAAGAAGTTCCTCCTCATGCTTTGATAGAAGTTCCTACGTTCCAGTTTGTACCCGTTACGTCTTGTCCTGGATCATCTTTGATGATCCAGGACAAGAGGTAACGGGCACCAATTGGAACGTAGGAACTTGAACTTGAACTGGAACGTAGGAACTTGAACATAGGATTATCCTTGATGATTCAGGATAGCTGTGTGTCTGACCAGTCTGTCTTTCGAAGGAGGTCCTGGACCAGCTCCAGCCATGCTGTGCTGAGCAGAGCCCCTGGCAGCAGCCCCACAGCTCACTCCCAGTGTGCCTGAATGGAAAAGGTACCAAAGTTGCTCCAACACTTTCTGAAAAACTCTATAGTGTTACCCCACAAGCGCAAAGCGACGGCAAAGCCCGTGAAATGACACCGGTGCTTCCAGAAAATGTCAAGCTTCCTGCCCAAGGGTGACATGCCATGCGGTGGGGTCAGGGCCACGCGCTGAGCACCCGGTGCGCTGGGGTTGCCCCAGCGGTTCCTGAGCAGCTCCTGCAGTGCTGCCGCCGGTACCGTTCTGGCGGCTGTAGTTGTTTAAAAAGCCGTTGTTGTTTCCGGCGTAATCTGACGGCAGTTTTCTCGGGCATTTGGGCCTCTTCTAATAAGTGTGCTGTGAGTACATCTGCAAGCATTCACCTGTCGAGGTCAAATGACTGGTGGTGCTCATCTGCCCCCGTGCTACTGCTGCTGCCTCCCGTGAATGCTCATGTGCCTGCGTGCCCCTGTACAGGCACAGATGCACGCGCGCAACACCTGATCCCGCATCCTAATTACTTTTCGCCCGGTTCTCGGAGTTGTTCTGCTTCCGGCTGATGAATGGGAAAGTGTAGTAGTGCTGTTTCATTTCACCAGCCTCTCAAGTGTGGAAATTATGGTAAATTTGAGAACAAGCCAGATTAGATTGATAGTTACACCTCCTCCTTTAATTAGCCAACCACAGGATCTGTGGAGGCAAAGGCCGGGGGGGTGTGTCGGTGTATATAAGGTGTATTGTCTATGTGAAAGATTAATCAAAAGGAGTTGCTTGAGGTGGGAAGGCTTTTCCGGAGAGGTTCCACATGTTGTCAGGTAGTCCCTCTGAATGGCAGCTTCCGGTTCGGTCCCTTAGCTTTCGGAAGTGACATTTAGTCTGATATGTGCCAGCCGTGCAATCTACCTAGCCCTGCAAAGTGCAAATATTAACCTAAATGCATATTAAGATACTGTGTGTTAGCTCCTGAACTGAAATAGAGAGCGGGTGTTCCAGCGGAGGCAAGCAAATCGTGTTGATTTAGAGTGGCTTGAGGATTTGGCCCATTACCGCTTCTTTATACACTTTTAAAAAGAAATGCCAACTCGATAGTTTAGGCTTTAACTGGAACATGGCAAGTAATTGTATGTTTTGGCGGACCCCTAGTAATGTTGCAGAATCTTTCTCAGAAGTTGTTCCATGGGATAGCCGATTCCTCAGGTAAGAGCTACTTGTTTGTTCAATCCTCCATCTTAGGCCTGCTCCTCAGGTGCATCCTCCTTCTCGCAGCGATTTCCTAGGAACAGATTTCAAAGAACAGCTCTGATCACAGAATCACAGATTGGTTAGGGTTGGAAAGGAGCTCTGGAGATCATCCAGCCCAACCCCCCTGCCAGAGCAGGGTCACCTACAGCAGGTTGCACAGGATGACCTCCAGGCGGGTTTTGAATGTTTCTGGGGTCGGAGACTCTACCGCCACCCTGGGCAGCCTGTTCCAGCGCTCTGCCACCCTCAAAGTAAAGAAGTTCCTCCTCATGCTTTGATAGAAGTTCCTACGTTCCAGTTTGTACCCGTTACCTCTTGTCCTGGATCATCTTTGATGATCCAGGACAAGAGGTAACGGGCACCAATTGGAACGTAGGAACTTGAACTTGAACTGGAACGTAGGAACTTGAACATAGGATTATCCTTGATGATTCAGGATAGCTGTGTGTCTGACCAGTCTGTCTTTCGAAGGAGGTCCTGGACCAGCTCCAGCCATGCTGTGCTGAGCAGAGCCCCTGGCAGCAGCCCCACAGCTCACTCCCAGTGTGCCTGAATGGAAAAGGTACCAAAGTTGCTCCAACACTTTCTGAAAAACTCTATAGTGTTACCCCACAAGCGCAAAGCGACGGCAAAGCCCGTGAAATGACACCGGTGCTTCCAGAAAATGTCAAGCTTCCTGCCCAAGGGTGACATGCCATGCGGTGGGGTCAGGGCCACGCGCTGAGCACCCGGTGCGCTGGGGTTGCCCCAGCGGTTCCTGAGCAGCTCCTGCAGTGCTGCCGCCGGTACCGTTCTGGCGGCTGTAGTTGTTTAAAAAGCCGTTGTTGTTTCCGGCGTAATCTGACGGCAGTTTTCTCGGGCATTTGGGCCTCTTCTAATAAGTGTGCTGTGAGTACATCTGCAAGCATTCACCTGTCGAGGTCAAATGACTGGTGGTGCTCATCTGCCCCCGTGCTACTGCTGCTGCCTCCCGTGAATGCTCATGTGCCTGCGTGCCCCTGTACAGGCACAGATGCACGCGCGCAACACCTGATCCCGCATCCTAATTATTTTTCGCCCGGTTCTCGGAGTTGTTCTGCTTCCGGCTGATGAATGGGAAAGTGTAGTAGTGCTGTTTCATTTCACCAGCCTCTCAAGTGTGGAAATTATGGTAAATTTGAGAACAAGCCAGATTAGATTGATAGTTACACCTCCTCCTTTAATTAGCCAACCACAGGATCTGTGGAGGCAAAGGCCGGGGGGGTGTGTCGGTGTATATAACGTGTATTGTCTATGTGAAAGATGAATCAAAAGGAGTTGCTTGAGGTGGGAAGGCTTTTCCGGAGAGGTTCCACATGTTGTCAGGTAGTCCCTCTGAATGGCAGCTTCCGGTTCGGTCCCTTAGCTTTCGGAAGTGACATTTAGTCTGATATGTGCCAGCTGTGCAATCTACCTAGCCCTGCAAAGTGCAAATATTAACCTAAATGCATATTAAGATACTGTGTGTTAGCTCCTGAACTGAAATAGAGAGCGGGTGTTCCAGCGGAGGCAAGCAAATCGTGTTGATTTACAGTGGCTTGCGGATTTGGCCCATTACCGCTTCTTTATACACTTTTAAAAAGAAATGCCAACTCGATAGTTTAGGCTTTAACTGGAACATGGCAAGTAATTGTATGTTTTGGCGGACCCCTAGTAATGTTGCAGAATCTTTCTCAGACGTTGTTACGTGGGATAGCCGATTCCTCAGGTAAGAGCTACTTGTTTGTTCAATCCTCCATCTTAGGCCTGCTCCTCAGGTGCATCCTCCTTCTCGCAGCGATTTCCTAGGAACAGATTTCGAAGAACAGCTCTGATCACAGAATCACAGATTGGTTAGGGTTGGAAAGGACCTCTGGAGATCATCCAGCCCAACCCCCCTGCCAGAGCAGGGTCACCTACAGCAGGTTGCACAGGATGACCTCCAGGCGGGTTTTGAATGTTTCTGGGGTCGGAGACTCTACCGCCTCCCTGGGCAGCCTGTTCCAGCGCTCTGCCACCCTCAAAGTAAAGAAGTTCCTCCTCATGCTTTGATAGAAGTTCCTACGTTCCAGTTTGTACCCGTTACCTCTTGTCCTGGATCATCTTTGATGATCCAGGACAAGAGGTAACGGGCACCAATTGGAACGTAGGAACTTGAACTTGAACTGGAACGTAGGAACTTGAATTTGAACATAGGATTATCCTTGATGATTCAGGATAGCTGTGTGTCTGACCAGTCTGTCTTTCGAAGGAGGTCCTGGACCAGCTCCAGCCATGCTGTGCTGAGCAGAGCCCCTGGCAGCAGCCCCACAGCTCACTCCCAGTGTGCCTGAATGGAAAAGGTACCAAAGTTGCTCCAACACTTTCTGAAAAACTCTATAGTGTTACCCCACAAGCGCAAAGCGACGGCAAAGCCCGTGAAATGACACCGGTGCTTCCAGAAAATGTCAAGCTTCCTGCCCAAGGGTGACATGCCATGCGGTGGGGTCAGGGCCACGCGCTGAGCACCCGGTGCGCTGGGGTTGCCCCAGCGGTTCCTGAGCAGCTCCTGCAGTGCTGCCGCCGGTACCGTTCTGGCGGCTGTAGTTGTTTAAAAAGCCGTTGTTGTTTCCGGCGTAATCTGACGGCAGTTTTCTCGGGCATTTGGGCCTCTTCTAATAAGTGTGCTGTGACTACATCTGCAAGCATTCACCTGTCGAGGTCAAATGACTGGTGGTGCTCATCTGCCCCCGTGCTACTGCTGCTGCCTCCCGTGAATGCTCATGTGCCTGCGTGCCCCTGTACAGGCACAGATGCACGCGCGCAACACCTGATCCCGCATCCTAATTATTTTTCGCCCGGTTCTCGGAGTTGTTCTGCTTCCGGCTGATGAATGGGAAAGTGTAGTAGTGCTGTTTCATTTCACCAGCCTCTCAAGTGTGGAAATTATGGTAAATTTGAGAACAAGCCAGATTAGATTGATAGTTACACCTCCTCCTTTAATTAGCCAACCACAGGATCTGTGGAGGCAAAGGCCGGGGGTGTGTGTCGGTGTATATAACGTGTATTGTCTATGTGAAAGATTAATCAAAAGGAGTTGCTTGAGGTGGGAAGGCTTTTCCGGAGAGGTTCCACATGTTGTCAGGTAGTCCCTCTGAATGGCAGCTTCCGGTTCGGTCCCTTAGCTTTCGGAAGTGACATTTAGTCTGATATGTGCCAGCCGTGCAATCTACCTAGCCCTGCAAAGTGCAAATATTAACCTAAATGCATATTAAGATACTGTGTGTTAGCTCCTGAACTGAAATAGAGAGCGGGTGTTCCAGCGGAGGCAAGCAAATCGTGTTGATTTACAGTGGCTTGAGGATTTGGCCCATTACCGCTTCTTTATACACTTTTAAAAAGAAATGCCAACTCGATAGTTTAGGCTTTAACTGGAACATGGCAAGTAATTGTATGTTTTGGCGGACCCCTAGTAATGTTGCAGAATCTTTCTCAGAAGTTGTTCCATGGGATAGCCGATTCCTCAGGTAAGAGCTACTTGTTTGTTCAATCCTCCATCTTAGGCCTGCTCCTCAGGTGCATCCTCCTTCTCGCAGCGATTTCCTAGGAACAGATTTCAAAGAACAGCTCTGATCACAGAATCACAGATTGGTTAGGGTTGGAAAGGACCTCTGGAGATCATCCAGCCCAACCCCCCTGCCAGAGCAGGGTCACCTACAGCAGGTTGCACAGGATGACCTCCAGGCGGGTTTTGAATGTTTCTGGGGTCGGAGACTCTACCGCCTCCCTGGGCAGCCTGTTCCAGCGCTCTGCCACCCTCAAAGTAAAGAAGTTCCTCCTCATGCTTTGATAGAAGTTCCTACGTTCCAGTTTGTACCCGTTACGTCTTGTCCTGGATCATCTTTGATGATCCAGGACAAGAGGTAACGGGCACCAATTGGAACGTAGGAACTTGAACTTGAACTGGAACGTAGGAACTTGAACATAGGATTATCCTTGATGATTCAGGATAGCTGTGTGTCTGACCAGTCTGTCTTTCGAAGGAGGTCCTGGACCAGCTCCAGCCATGCTGTGCTGAGCAGAGCCCCTGGCAGCAGCCCCACAGCTCACTCCCAGTGTGCCTGAATGGAAAAGGTACCAAAGTTGCTCCAACACTTTCTGAAAAACTCTATAGTGTTACCCCACAAGCGCAAAGCGACGGCAAAGCCCGTGAAATGACACCGGTGCTTCCAGAAAATGTCAAGCTTCCTGCCCAAGGGTGACATGCCATGCGGTGGGGTCAGGGCCACGCGCTGAGCACCCGGTGCGCTGGGGTTGCCCCAGCGGTTCCTGAGCAGCTCCTGCAGTGCTGCCGCCGGTACCGTTCTGGCGGCTGTAGTTGTTTAAAAAGCCGTTGTTGTTTCCGGCGTAATCTGACGGCAGTTTTCTCGGGCATTTGGGCCTCTTCTAATAAGTGTGCTGTGAGTACATCTGCAAGCATTCACCTGTCGAGGTCAAATGACTGGTGGTGCTCATCTGCCCCCGTGCTACTGCTGCTGCCTCCCGTGAATGCTCATGTGCCTGCGTGCCCCTGTACAGGCACAGATGCACGCGCGCAACACCTGATCCCGCATCCTAATTATTTTTCGCCCGGTTCTCGGAGTTGTTCTGCTTCCGGCTGATGAATGGGAAAGTGTAGTAGTGCTGTTTCATTTCACCAGCCTCTCAAGTGTGGAAATTATGGTAAATTTGAGAACAAGCCAGATTAGATTGATAGTTACACCTCCTCCTTTAATTAGCCAACCACAGGATCTGTGGAGGCAAAGGCCGGGGGGGTGTGTCGGTGTATATAACGTGTATTGTCTATGTGAAAGATTAATCAAAAGGAGTTGCTTGAGGTGGGAAGGCTTTTCCGGAGAGGTTCCACATGTTGTCAGGTAGTCCCTCTGAATGGCAGCTTCCGGTTCGGTCCCTTAGCTTTCGGAAGTGACATTTAGTCTGATATGTGCCAGCCGTGCAATCTACCTAGCCCTGCAAAGTGCAAATATTAACCTAAATGCATATTAAGATACTGTGTGTTAGCTCCTGAACTGCAATAGAGAGCGGGTGTTCCAGCGGAGGCAAGCAAATCGTGTTGATTTAGTGGCTTGCGGATTTGGCCCATTACCGCTTCTTTATACATTTTTAAAAAGAAATGCCAACTCGATAGTTTAGGCTTTAACTGGAACATGGCAAGTAATTGTATGTTTTGGCGGACCCCTAGTAATGTTGCAGAATCTTTCTCAGAAGTTGTTCCATGGGATAGCCGTTTCCTCAGGTAAGAGCTACTTGTTTGTTCAATCCTCCATCTTAGGCCTGCTCCTCAGGTGCATCCTCCTTCTCGCAGCGATTTCCTAGGAACAGATTTCGAAGAACAGCTCTGATCACAGAATCACAGATTGGTTAGGGTTGGAAAGGACCTCTGGAGATCATCCAGCCCAACCCCCCTGCCAGAGCAGGGTCACCTACAGCAGGTTGCACAGGATGACCTCCAGGCGGGTTTTGAATGTTTCTGGGGTGGGAGACTCTACCGCCTCCCTGGGCAGCCTGTTCCAGCGCTCTGCCACCCTCAAAGTAAAGAAGTTCCTCCTCATGCTTTGATAGAAGTTCCTACGTTCCAGTTTGTACCCGTTACCTCTTGTCCTGGATCATCTTTGATGATCCAGGACAAGAGGTAACGGGCACCAATTGGAACGTAGGAACTTGAACTTGAACTGGAACGTAGGAACTTGAACATAGGATTATCCTTGATGATTCAGGATAGCTGTGTGTCTGACCAGTCTGTCTTTCGAAGGAGGTCCTGGGCCAGCTCCAGCCATGCTGTGCTGAGCAGAGCCCCTGGCAGCAGCCCCACAGCTCACTCCCAGTGTGCCTGAATGGAAAAGGTACCAAAGTTGCTCCAACACTTTCTGAAAAACTCTATAGTGTTACCCCACAAGCGCAAAGCGACGGCAAAGCCCGTGAAATGACACCGGTGCTTCCAGAAAATGTCAAGCTTCCTGCCCAAGGGTGACATGCCATGCGGTGGGGTCAGGGCCACGCGCTGAGCACCCGGTGCGCTGGGGTTGCCCCAGCGGTTCCTGAGCAGCTCCTGCAGTGCTGCCGCCGGTACCGTTCTGGCGGCTGTAGTTGTTTAAAAAGCTGTTGTTGTTTCCGGCGTAATCTGACGGCAGTTTTCTCGGGCATTTGGGCCTCTTCTAATAAGTGTGCTGTGAGTACATCTGCAAGCATTCACCTGTCGAGGTCAAATGACTGGTGGTGCTCATCTGCCCCCGTGCTACTGCTGCTGCCTCCCGTGAATGCTCATGTGCCTGCGTGCCCCTGTACAGGCACAGATGCACGCGCGCAACACCTGATCCCGCATCCTAATTATTTTTCGCCCGGTTCTCGGAGTTGTTCTGCTTCCGGCTGATGAATGGGAAAGTGTAGTAGTGCTGTTTCATTTCACCAGCCTCTCAAGTGTGGAAATTATGGTAAATTTGAGAACAAGCCAGATTAGATTGATAGTTACACCTCCTCCTTTAATTAGCCAACCACAGGATCTGTGGAGGCAAAGGCCGGGGGGGTGTGTCGGTGTATATAACGTGTATTGTCTATGTGAAAGATTAATCAAAAGGAGTTGCTTGAGGTGGGAAGGCTTTTCCGGAGAGGTTCCACATGTTGTCAGGTAGTCCCTCTGAATGGCAGCTTCCGGTTCGGTCCCTTAGCTTTCGGAAGTGACATTTAGTCTGATATGTGCCAGCCGTGCAATCTACCTAGCCCTGCAAAGTGCAAATATTAACCTAAATGCATATTAAGATACTGTGTGTTAGCTCCTGAACTGAAATAGAGAGCGGGTGTTCCAGCGGAGGCAAGCAAATCGTGTTGATTTAGTGGCTTGCGGATTTGGCCCATTACCGCTTCTTTATACATTTTTAAAAAGAAATGCCAACTCGATAGTTTAGGCTTTAACTGGAACATGGCAAGTAATTGTATGTTTTGGCGGACCCCTAGTAATGTTGCAGAATCTTTCTCAGAAGTTGTTCCATGGGATAGCCGTTTCCTCAGGTAAGAGCTACTTGTTTGTTCAATCCTCCATCTTAGGCCTGCTCCTCAGGTGCATCCTCCTTCTCGCAGCGATTTCCTAGGAACAGATTTCGAAGAACAGCTCTGATCACAGAATCACAGATTGGTTAGGGTTGGAAAGGACCTCTGGAGATCATCCAGCCCAACCCCCCTGCCAGAGCAGGGTCACCTACAGCAGGTTGCACAGGATGACCTCCAGGCGGGTTTTGAATGTTTCTGGGGTGGGAGACTCTACCGCCTCCCTGGGCAGCCTGTTCCAGCGCTCTGCCACCCTCAAAGTAAAGAAGTTCCTCCTCATGCTTTGATAGAAGTTCCTACGTTCCAGTTTGTACCCGTTACCTCTTGTCCTGGATCATCTTTGATGATCCAGGACAAGAGGTAACGGGCACCAATTGGAACGTAGGAACTTGAACTTGAACTGGAAGGTAGGAACTTGAACATAGGATTATCCTTGATGATTCAGGATAGCTGTGTGTCTGACCAGTCTGTCTTTCGAAGGAGGTCCTGGGCCAGCTCCAGCCATGCTGTGCTGAGCAGAGCCCCTGGCAGCAGCCCCACAGCTCACTCCCAGTGTGCCTGAATGGAAAAGGTACCAAAGTTGCTCCAACACTTTCTGAAAAACTCTATAGTGTTACCCCACAAGCGCAAAGCGACGGCAAAGCCCGTGAAATGACACCGGTGCTTCCAGAAAATGTCAAGCTTCCTGCCCAAGGGTGACATGCCATGCGGTGGGGTCAGGGCCACGCGCTGAGCACCCGGTGCGCTGGGGTTGCCCCAGCGGTTCCTGAGCAGCTCCTGCAGTGCTGCCGCCGGTACCGTTCTGGCGGCTGTAGTTGTTTAAAAAGCTGTTGTTGTTTCCGGCGTAATCTGACGGCAGTTTTCTCGGGCATTTGGGCCTCTTCTAATAAGTGTGCTGTGAGTACATCTGCAAGCATTCACCTGTCGAGGTCAAATGACTGGTGGTGCTCATCTGCCCCCGTGCTACTGCTGCTGCCTCCCGTGAATGCTCATGTGCCTGCGTGCCCCTGTACAGGCACAGATGCACGCACGCAACACCTGATCCCGCATCCTAATTATTTTTCGCCCGGTTCTCGGAGTTGTTCTGCTTCCGGCTGATGAATGGGAAAGTGTAGTAGTGCTGTTTCATTTCACCAGCCTCTCAAGTGTGGAAATTATGGTAAATTTGAGAACAAGCCAGATTAGATTGCTAGTTACACCTCCTCCTTTAATTAGCCAACCACAGGATCTGTGGAGGCAAAGGCCGGGGGGGTGTGTCGGTGTATATAACGTGTATTGTCTATGTGAAAGATTAATCAAAAGGAGTTGCTTGAGGTGGGAAGGCTTTTCCGGAGAGGTTCCACATGTTGTCAGGTAGTCCCTCTGAATGGCAGCTTCCGGTTCGGTCCCTTAGCTTTCGGAAGTGACATTTAGTCTGATATGTGCCAGCCGTGCAATCTACCTAGCCCCGCAAAGTGCAAATATTAACATAAATGCATATTAAGATACTGTGTGTTAGCTCCTGAACTGAAATAGAGAGCGGGTGTTCCAGCGGAGGCAAGCAAATCGTGTTGATTTACAGTGGCTTGAGGATTTGGCCCATTACCGCTTCTTTATACACTTTTAAAAAGAAATGCCAACTCGATAGTTTAGGCTTTAACTGGAACATGGCAAGTAATTGTATGTTTTGGCGGACCCCTAGTAATGTTGCAGAATCTTTCTCAGAAGTTGTTCCATGGGATAGCCGATTCCTCAGGTAAGAGCTACTTGTTTGTTCAATCCTCCATCTTAGGCCTGCTCCTCAGGTGCATCCTCCTTCTCGCAGCGATTTCCTAGGAACAGATTTCAAAGAACAGCTCTGATCACAGAATCACAGATTGGTTAGGGTTGGAAAGGACCTCTGGAGATCATCCAGCCCAACCCCCCTGCCAGAGCAGGGTCACCTACAGCAGGTTGCACAGGATGACCTCCAGGCGGGTTTTGAATGTTTCTGGGGTGGGAGACTCTACCGCCTCCCTGGGCAGCCTGTTCCAGCGCTCTGCCACCCTCAAAGTAAAGAAGTTCCTCCTCATGCTTTGATAGAAGTTCCTACGTTCCAGTTTGTACCCGTTACGTCTTGTCCTGGATCATCTTTGATGATCCAGGACAAGAGGTAACGGGCACCAATTGGAACGTAGGAACTTGAACTTGAACTGGAACGTAGGAACTTGAACATAGGATTATCCTTGATGATTCAGGATAGCTGTGTGTCTGACCAGTCTGTCTTTCGAAGGAGGTCCTGGACCAGCTCCAGCCATGCTGTGCTGAGCAGAGCCCCTGGCAGCAGCCCCACAGCTCACTCCCAGTGTGCCTGAATGGAAAAGGTACCAAAGTTGCTCCAACACTTTCTGAAAAACTCTATAGTGTTACCCCACAAGCGCAAAGCGACGGCAAAGCCCGTGAAATGACACCGGTGCTTCCAGAAAATGTCAAGCTTCCTGCCCAAGGGTGACATGCCATGCGGTGGGGTCAGGGCCACGCGCTGAGCACCCGGTGCGCTGGGGTTGCCCCAGCAGTTCCTGAGCAGCTCCTGCAGTGCTGCCGCCGGTACCGTTCTGGCGGCTGTAGTTGTTTAAAAAGCCGTTGTTGTTTCCGGCGTAATCTGACGGCAGTTTTCTCGGGCATTTGGGCCTCTTCGAATAAGTGTGCTGTGAGTACATCTGCAAGCATTCACCTGTCGAGGTCAAATGACTGGTGGTGCTCATCTGCCCCCGTGCTACTGCTGCTGCCTCCCGTGAATGCTCATGTGCCTGCGTGCCCCTGTACAGGCACAGATGCACGCGCGCAACACCTGATCCCGCATCCTAATTACTTTTCGCCCGGTTCTCGGAGTTGTTCTGCTTCCGGCTGATGAATGGGAAAGTGTAGTAGTGCTGTTTCATTTCACCAGCCTCTCAAGTGTGGAAATTATGGTAAATTTGAGAACAAGCCAGATTAGATTGATAGTTACACCTCCTCCTTTAATTAGCCAACCACAGGATCTGTGGAGGCAAAGGCCGGGGGGGTGTGTCGGTGTATATAAGGTGTATTGTCTATGTGAAAGATTAATCAAAAGGAGTTGCTTGAGGTGGGAAGGCTTTTCCGGAGAGGTTCCACATGTTGTCAGGTAGTCCCTCTGAATGGCAGCTTCCGGTTCGGTCCCTTAGCTTTCGGAAGTGACATTTAGTCTGATATGTGCCAGCCGTGCAATCTACCTAGCCCTGCAAAGTGCAAATATTAACCTAAATGCATATTAAGATACTGTGTGTTAGCTCCTGAACTGAAATAGAGAGCGGGTGTTCCAGCGGAGGCAAGCAAATCGTGTTGATTTAGAGTGGCTTGAGGATTTGGCCCATTACCGCTTCTTTATACACTTTTAAAAAGAAATGCCAACTCGATAGTTTAGGCTTTAACTGGAACATGGCAAGTAATTGTATGTTTTGGCGGACCCCTAGTAATGTTGCAGAATCTTTCTCAGAAGTTGTTCCATGGGATAGCCGATTCCTCAGGTAAGAGCTACTTGTTTGTTCAATCCTCCATCTTAGGCCTGCTCCTCAGGTGCATCCTCCTTCTCGCAGCGATTTCCTAGGAACAGATTTCAAAGAACAGCTCTGATCACAGAATCACAGATTGGTTAGGGTTGGAAAGGAGCTCTGGAGATCATCCAGCCCAACCCCCCTGCCAGAGCAGGGTCACCTACAGCAGGTTGCACAGGATGACCTCCAGGCGGGTTTTGAATGTTTCTGGGGTGGGAGACTCTACCGCCTCCCTGGGCAGCCTGTTCCAGCGCTCTGCCACCCTCAAAGTAAAGAAGTTCCTCCTCATGCTTTGATAGAAGTTCCTACGTTCCAGTTTGTACCCGTTACCTCTTGTCCTGGATCATCTTTGATGATCCAGGACAAGAGGTAACGGGCACCAATTGGAACGTAGGAACTTGAACTTGAACTGGAACGTAGGAACTTGAACATAGGATTATCCTTGATGATTCAGGATAGCTGTGTGTCTGACCAGTCTGTCTTTCGAAGGAGGTCCTGGACCAGCTCCAGCCATGCTGTGCTGAGCAGAGCCCCTGGCAGCAGCCCCACAGCTCACTCCCAGTGTGCCTGAATGGAAAAGGTACCAAAGTTGCTCCAACACTTTCTGAAAAACTCTATAGTGTTACCCCACAAGCGCAAAGCGACGGCAAAGCCCGTGAAATGACACCGGTGCTTCCAGAAAATGTCAAGCTTCCTGCCCAAGGGTGACATGCCATGCGGTGGGGTCAGGGCCACGCGCTGAGCACCCGGTGCGCTGGGGTTGCCCCAGCAGTTCCTGAGCAGCTCCTGCAGTGCTGCCGCCGGTACCGTTCTGGCGGCTGTAGTTGTTTAAAAAGCCGTTGTTGTTTCCGGCGTAATCTGACGGCAGTTTTCTCGGGCATTTGGGCCTCTTCGAATAAGTGTGCTGTGAGTACATCTGCAAGCATTCACCTGTCGAGGTCAAATGACTGGTGGTGCTCATCTGCCCCCGTGCTACTGCTGCTGCCTCCCGTGAATGCTCATGTGCCTGCGTGCCCCTGTACAGGCACAGATGCACGCGCGCAACACCTGATCCCGCATCCTAATTACTTTTCGCCCGGTTCTCGGAGTTGTTCTGCTTCCGGCTGATGAATGGGAAAGTGTAGTAGTGCTGTTTCATTTCACCAGCCTCTCAAGTGTGGAAATTATGGTAAATTTGAGAACAAGCCAGATTAGATTGATAGTTACACCTCCTCCTTTAATTAGCCAACCACAGGATCTGTGGAGGCAAAGGCCGGGGGGGTGTGTCGGTGTATATAAGGTGTATTGTCTATGTGAAAGATTAATCAAAAGGAGTTGCTTGAGGTGGGAAGGCTTTTCCGGAGAGGTTCCACATGTTGTCAGGTAGTCCCTCTGAATGGCAGCTTCCGGTTCGGTCCCTTAGCTTTCGGAAGTGACATTTAGTCTGATATGTGCCAGCCGTGCAATCTACCTAGCCCTGCAAAGTGCAAATATTAACCTAAATGCATATTAAGATACTGTGTGTTAGCTCCTGAACTGAAATAGAGAGCGGGTGTTCCAGCGGAGGCAAGCAAATCGTGTTGATTTAGAGTGGCTTGAGGATTTGGCCCATTACCGCTTCTTTATACACTTTTAAAAAGAAATGCCAACTCGATAGTTTAGGCTTTAACTGGAACATGGCAAGTAATTGTATGTTTTGGCGGACCCCTAGTAATGTTGCAGAATCTTTCTCAGAAGTTGTTCCATGGGATAGCCGATTCCTCAGGTAAGAGCTACTTGTTTGTTCAATCCTCCATCTTAGGCCTGCTCCTCAGGTGCATCCTCCTTCTCGCAGCGATTTCCTAGGAACAGATTTCAAAGAACAGCTCTGATCACAGAATCACAGATTGGTTAGGGTTGGAAAGGAGCTCTGGAGATCATCCAGCCCAACCCCCCTGCCAGAGCAGGGTCACCTACAGCAGGTTGCACAGGATGACCTCCAGGCGGGTTTTGAATGTTTCTGGGGTCGGAGACTCTACCGCCTCCCTGGGCAGCCTGTTCCAGCGCTCTGCCACCCTCAAAGTAAAGAAGTTCCTCCTCATGCTTTGATAGAAGTTCCTACGTTCCAGTTTGTACCCGTTACCTCTTGTCCTGGATCATCTTTGATGATCCAGGACAAGAGGTAACGGGCACCAATTGGAACGTAGGAACTTGAACTTGAACTGGAACGTAGGAACTTGAACATAGGATTATCCTTGATGATTCAGGATAGCTGTGTGTCTGACCAGTCTGTCTTTCGAAGGAGGTCCTGGACCAGCTCCAGCCATGCTGTGCTGAGCAGAGCCCCTGGCAGCAGCCCCACAGCTCACTCCCAGTGTGCCTGAATGGAAAAGGTACCAAAGTTGCTCCAACACTTTCTGAAAAACTCTATAGTGTTACCCCACAAGCGCAAAGCGACGGCAAAGCCCGTGAAATGACACCGGTGCTTCCAGAAAATGTCAAGCTTCCTGCCCAAGGGTGACATGCCATGCGGTGGGGTCAGGGCCACGCGCTGAGCACCCGGTGCGCTGGGGTTGCCCCAGCGGTTCCTGAGCAGCTCCTGCAGTGCTGCCGCCGGTACCGTTCTGGCGGCTGTAGTTGTTTAAAAAGCCGTTGTTGTTTCCGGCGTAATCTGACGGCAGTTTTCTCGGGCATTTGGGCCTCTTCTAATAAGTGTGCTGTGAGTACATCTGCAAGCATTCACCTGTCGAGGTCAAATGACTGGTGGTGCTCATCTGCCCCCGTGCTACTGCTGCTGCCTCCCGTGAATGCTCATGTGCCTGCGTGCCCCTGTACAGGCACAGATGCACGCACGCAACACCTGATCCCGCATCCTAATTATTTTTCGCCCGGTTCTCGGAGTTGTTCTGCTTCCGGCTGATGAATGGGAAAGTGTAGTAGTGCTGTTTCATTTCACCAGCCTCTCAAGTGTGGAAATTATGGTAAATTTGAGAACAAGCCAGATTAGATTGATAGTTACACCTCCTCCTTTAATTAGCCAACCACAGGATCTGTGGAGGCAAAGGCCGGGGGGGTGTGTCGGTGTATATAACGTGTATTGTCTATGTGAAAGATTAATCAAAAGGAGTTGCTTGAGGTGGGAAGGCTTTTCCGGAGAGGTTCCACATGTTGTCAGGTAGTCCCTCTGAATGGCAGCTTCCGGTTCGGTCCCTTAGCTTTCGGAAGTGACATTTAGTCTGATATGTGCCAGCCGTGCAATCTACCTAGCCCTGCAAAGTGCAAATATTAACCTAAATGCATATTAAGATACTGTGTGTTAGCTCCTGAACTGAAATAGAGAGCGGGTGTTCCAGCGGAGGCAAGCAAATCGTGTTGATTTACAGTGGCTTGAGGATTTGGCCCATTACCGCTTCTTTATACACTTTTAAAAAGAAATGCCAACTCGATAGTTTAGGCTTTAACTGGAACATGGCAAGTAATTGTATGTTTTGGCGGACCCCTAGTAATGTTGCAGAATCTTTCTCAGAAGTTGTTCCATGGGATAGCCGATTCCTCAGGTAAGAGCTACTTGTTTGTTCAATCCTCCATCTTAGGCCTGCTCCTCAGGTGCATCCTCCTTCTCGCAGCGATTTCCTAGGAACAGATTTCAAAGAACAGCTCTGATCACAGAATCACAGATTGGTTAGGGTTGGAAAGGACCTCTGGAGATCATCCAGCCCAACCCCCCTGCCAGAGCAGGGTCACCTACAGCAGGTTGCACAGGATGACCTCCAGGCGGGTTTTGAATGTTTCTGGGGTGGGAGACTCTACCGCCTCCCTGGGCAGCCTGTTCCAGCGCTCTGCCACCCTCAAAGTAAAGAAGTTCCTCCTCATGCTTTGATAGAAGTTCCTACGTTCCAGTTTGTAACCGTTACCTCTTGTCCTGGATCATCTTTGATGATCCAGGACAAGAGGTAACGGGCACCGATTGGAACGTAGGAACTTGAACTTGAACTGGAAGGTAGGAACTTGAACTTGAACATAGGATTATCCTTGATGATTCAGGATAGCTGTGTGTCTGACCAGTCTGTCTTTCGAAGGAGGTCCTGGGCCAGCTCCAGCCATGCTGTGCTGAGCAGAGCCCCTGGCAGCAGCCCCACAGCTCACTCCCAGTGTGCCTGAATGGAAAAGGTACCAAAGTTGCTCCAACACTTTCTGAAAAACTCTATAGTGTTACCCCACAAGCGCAAAGCGACGGCAAAGCCCGTGAAATGACACCGGTGCTTCCAGAAAATGTCAAGCTTCCTGCCCAAGGGTGACATGCCATGCGGTGGGGTCAGGGCCACGCGCTGAGCACCCGGTGCGCTGGGGTTGCCCCAGCGGTTCCTGAGCAGCTCCTGCAGTGCTGCCGCCGGTACCGTTCTGGCGGCTGTAGTTGTTTAAAAAGCCGTTGTTGTTTCCGGCGTAATCTGACGGCAGTTTTCTCGGGCATTTGGGCCTCTTCTAATAAGTGTGCTGTGAGTACATCTGCAAGCATTCACCTGTCGAGGTCAAATGACTGGTGGTGCTCATCTGCCCCCGTGCTACTGCTGCTGCCTCCCGTGAATGCTCATGTGCCTGCGTGCCCCTGTACAGGCACAGATGCACGCGCGCAACACCTGATCCCGCATCCTAATTATTTTTCGCCCGGTTCTCGGAGTTGTTCTGCTTCCGGCTGATGAATGGGAAAGTGTAGTAGTGCTGTTTCATTTCACCAGCCTCTCAAGTGTGGAAATTATGGTAAATTTGAGAACAAGCCAGATTAGATTGATAGTTACACCTCCTCCTTTAATTAGCCAACCACAGGATCTGTGGAGGCAAAGGCCGGGGGGGTGTGTCGGTGTATATAACGTGTATTGTCTATGTGAAAGATTAATCAAAAGGAGTTGCTTGAGGTGGGAAGGCTTTTCCGGAGAGGTTCCACATGTTGTCAGGTAGTCCCTCTGAATGGCAGCTTCCGGTTCGGTCCCTTAGCTTTCGGAAGTGACATTTAGTCTGATATGTGCCAGCCGTGCAATCTACCTAGCCCTGCAAAGTGCAAATATTAACCTAAATGCATATTAAGATACTGTGTGTTAGCTCCTGAACTGAAATAGAGAGCGGGTGTTCCAGCGGAGGCAAGCAAATCGTGTTGATTTACAGTGGCTTGAGGATTTGGCCCATTACCGCTTCTTTATATACTTTTAAAAAGAAATGCCAACTCGATAGTTTAGGCTTTAACTGGAACATGGCAAGTAATTGTATGTTTTGGCGGACCCCTAGTAATGTTGCAGAATCTTTCTCAGAAGTTGTTCCATGGGATAGCCGATTCCTCAGGTAAGAGCTACTTGTTTGTTCAATCCTCCATCTTAGGCCTGCTCCTCAGGTGCGTCCTCCTTCTCGCAGCGATTTCCTAGGAACAGATTTCGAAGAACAGCTCTGATCACAGAATCACAGATTGGTTAGGGTTGGAAAGGAGCTCTGGAGATCATCCAGTCCAACCCCCTGCCAGAGCAGGGTCACCTACAGCAGGTTGCACAGGATGACCTCCAGGCGGGTTTTGAATGTCTCTGGGGTGGCAGACTCTACAGCCTCCCTGGGCAGCCTGTTCCAGCGCTCTGCCACCCTCAAAGTAAAGAAGTTCCTCCTCATGCTTTGAAAGAAGTTCCTAGGTTCCAGTTTGTACCCGTTACCTCTTGTCCTGGATCATCAAAAATCATCTTTGATGATCCAGGACAAGAGGTAACGGGCACCAATTGGAAGGTAGGAACTTGAACTTGAACTGGAAGGTAGGAACTTGAACTTGAACATAGGATTATCCTTGATGATTCAGGATAGCTGTGTGTCTGACCAGTCTGTCTTTCGAAGGAGGTCCTTGACCAGCTCCAGCCATGCTGTGCTGAGCAGAGCCCCTGGCAGCAGCCCCACAGCTCACTCCCAGTGTGCCTGAATGGAAAAGGTACCAAAGTTGCTCCAACACTTTCTGAAAAACTCTATAGTGTTACCCCACAAGCGCAAAGCGACGGCAAAGCCCGTGAAATGACACCGGTGCTTCCAGAAAATGTCAAGCTTCCTGCCCAAGGGTGACATGCCATGCGGTGGGGTCAGGGCCACGTGCTGAGCACCCGGTGCGCTGGGGTTGCCCCAGCGGTTCCTGAGCAGCTCCTGCAGTGCTGCCGCCGGTACCGTTCTGGCGGCTGTAGTTGTTTAAAAAGCCGTTGTTGTTTCCGGCGTAATCTGACGGCAGTTTTCTCGGGCATTTGGGCCTCTTCTAATAAGTGTGCTGTGAGTACATCTGCAAGCATTCACCTGTCGAGGTCAAATGACTGGTGGTGCTCATCTGCCCCCGTGCTACTGCTGCTGCCTCCCGTGAATGCTCATGTGCCTGCGTGCCCCTGTACAGGCACAGATGCACGCACGCAACACCTGATCCCGCATCCTAATTATTTTTCGCCCGGTTCTCGGAGTTGTTCTGCTTCCGGCTGATGAATGGGAAAGTGTAGTAGTGCTGTTTCATTTCACCAGCCTCTCAAGTGTGGAAATTATGGTAAATTTGAGAACAAGCCAGATTAGATTGATAGTTACACCTCCTCCTTTAATTAGCCAACCACAGGATCTGTGGAGGCAAAGGCCGGGGGGGTGTGTCGGTGTATATAACGTGTATTGTCTATGTGAAAGATTAATCAAAAGGAGTTGCTTGAGGTGGGAAGGCTTTTCCGGAGAGGTTCCACATGTTGTCAGGTAGTCCCTCTGAATGGCAGCTTCCGGTTCGGTCCCTTAGCTTTCGGAAGTGACATTTAGTCTGATATGTGCCAGCCGTGCAATCTACCTAGCCCTGCAAAGTGCAAATATTAACCTAAATGCATATTAAGATACTGTGTGTTAGCTCCTGAACTGCAATAGAGAGCGGGTGTTCCAGCGGAGGCAAGCAAATCGTGTTGATTTAGAGTGGCTTGCGGATTTGGCCCATTACCGCTTCTTTATACACTTTTAAAAAGAAATGCCAACTCGATAGTTTAGGCTTTAACTGGAACATGGCAAGTAATTGTATGTTTTGGCGGACCCCTAGTAATGTTGCAGAATCTTTCTCAGAAGTTGTTCCATGGGATAGCCGATTCCTCAGGTAAGAGCTACTTGTTTGTTCAATCCTCCATCTTAGGCCTGCTCCTCAGGTGCATCCTCCTTCTCGCAGCGATTTCCTAGGAACAGATTTCGAAGAACAGCTCTGATCACAGAATCACAGATTGGTTAGGGTTGGAAAGGACCTCTGGAGATCATCCAGCCCAACCCCCCTGCCAGAGCAGGGTCACCTACAGCAGGTTGCACAGGATGACTTCCAGGCGGGTTTTGAATGTTTCTGGGGTCGGAGACTCTACCGCCTCCCTGGGCAGCCTGTTCCAGCGCTCTGCCACCCTCAAAGTAAAGAAGTTCCTCCTCATGCTTTGATAGAAGTTCCTAGGTTCCAGTTTGTACCCGTTACCTCTTGTCCTGGATCATCTTTGATGATCCAGGACAAGAGGTAACGGGCACCAATTGGAACGTAGGAACTTGAACTTCAACTGGAACGTAGGAACTTGAACATAGGATTATCCTTGATGATTCAGGATAGCTGTGTGTCTGACCAGTCTGTCTTTCGAAGGAGGTCCTGGGCCAGCTCCAGCCATGCTGTGCTGAGCAGAGCCCCTGGCAGCAGCCCCACAGCTCACTCCCAGTGTGCCTGAATGGAAAAGGTACCAAAGTTGCTCCAACACTTTCTGAAAAACTCTATAGTGTTACCCCACAAGCGCAAAGCGACGGCAAAGCCCGTGAAATGACACCGGTGCTTCCAGAAAATGTCAAGCTTCCTGCCCAAGGGTGACATGCCATGCGGTGGGGTCAGGGCCACGCGCTGAGCACCCGGTGCGCTGGGGTTGCCCCAGCGGTTCCTGAGCAGCTCCTGCAGTGCTGCCGCCGGTACCGTTCTGGCGGCTGTAGTTGTTTAAAAAGCCGTTGTTGTTTCCGGCGTAATCTGACGGCAGTTTTCTCGGGCATTTGGGCCTCTTCTAATAAGTGTGCTGTGAGTACATCTGCAAGCATTCACCTGTCGAGGTCAAATGACTGGTGGTGCTCATCTGCCCCCGTGCTACTGCTGCTGCCTCCCGTGAATGCTCATGTGCCTGCGTGCCCCTGTACAGGCACAGATGCACGCGCGCAACACCTGATCCCGCATCCTAATTATTTTTCGCCCGGTTCTCTGAGTTGTTCTGCTTCCGGCTGATGAATGGGAAAGTGTAGTAGTGCTGTTTCATTTCACCAGCCTCTCAAGTGTGGAAATTATGGTAAATTTGAGAACAAGCCAGATTAGATTGATAGTTACACCTCCTCCTTTAATTAGCCAACCACAGGATCTGTGGAGGCAAAGGCCGGGGGGGTGTGTCGGTGTATATAACGTGTATTGTCTATGTGAAAGATTAATCAAAAGGAGTTGCTTGAGGTGGGAAGGCTTTTCCGGAGAGGTTCCACATGTTGTCAGGTAGTCCCTCTGAATGGCAGCTTCCGGTTCGGTCCCTTAGCTTTCGGAAGTGACATTTAGTCTGATATGTGCCAGCCGTGCAATCTACCTAGCCCTGCAAAGTGCAAATATTAACCTAAATGCATATTAAGATAGTGTGTGTTAGCTCCTGAACTGAAATAGAGAGCGGGTGTTCCAGCGGAGGCAAGCAAATCGTGTTGATTTACAGTGGCTTGAGGATTTGGCCCATTACCGCTTCTTTATATACTTTTAAAAAGAAATGCCAACTCGATAGTTTAGGCTTTAACTGGAACATGGCAAGTAATTGTATGTTTTGGCGGACCCCTAGTAATGTTGCAGAATCTTTCTCAGAAGTTGTTCCATGGGATAGCCGATTCCTCAGGTAAGAGCTACTTGTTTGTTCAATCCTCCATCTTAGGCCTGCTCCTCAGGTGCGTCCTCCTTCTCGCAGCGATTTCCTAGGAACAGATTTCGAAGAACAGCTCTGATCACAGAATCACAGATTGGTTAGGGTTGGAAAGGAGCTCTGGAGATCATCCAGTCCAACCCCCTGCCAGAGCAGGGTCACCTACAGCAGGTTGCACAGGATGACCTCCAGGCGGGTTTTGAATGTCTCTGGGGTGGCAGACTCTACAGCCTCCCTGGGCAGCCTGTTCCAGCGCTCTGCCACCCTCAAAGTAAAGAAGTTCCTCCTCATGCTTTGAAAGAAGTTCCTAGGTTCCAGTTTGTACCCGTTACCTCTTGTCCTGGATCATCAAAAATCATCTTTGATGATCCAGGACAAGAGGTAACGGGCACCAATTGGAAGGTAGGAACTTGAACTTGAACTGGAAGGTAGGAACTTGAACTTGAACATAGGATTATCCTTGATGATTCAGGATAGCTGTGTGTCTGACCAGTCTGTCTTTCGAAGGAGGTCCTTGACCAGCTCCAGCCATGCTGTGCTGAGCAGAGCCCCTGGCAGCAGCCCCACAGCTCACTCCCAGTGTGCCTGAATGGAAAAGGTACCAAAGTTGCTCCAACACTTTCTGAAAAACTCTATAGTGTTACCCCACAAGCGCAAAGCGACGGCAAAGCCCGTGAAATGACACCGGTGCTTCCAGAAAATGTCAAGCTTCCTGCCCAAGGGTGACATGCCATGCGGTGGGGTCAGGGCCACGCGCTGAGCACCCGGTGCGCTGGGGTTGCCCCAGCGGTTCCTGAGCAGCTCCTGCAGTGCTGCCGCCGGTACCGTTCTGGCGGCTGTAGTTGTTTAAAAAGCCGTTGTTGTTTCCGGCGTAATCTGACGGCAGTTTTCTCGGGCATTTGGGCCTCTTCTAATAAGTGTGCTGTGAGTACATCTGCAAGCATTCACCTGTCGAGGTCAAATGACTGGTGGTGCTCATCTGCCCCCGTGCTACTGCTGCTGCCTCCCGTGAATGCTCATGTGCCTGCGTGCCCCTGTACAGGCACAGATGCACGCGCGCAACACCTGATCCCGCATCCTAATTATTTTTCGCCCGGTTCTCTGAGTTGTTCTGCTTCCGGCTGATGAATGGGAAAGTGTAGTAGTGCTGTTTCATTTCACCAGCCTCTCAAGTGTGGAAATTATGGTAAATTTGAGAACAAGCCAGATTAGATTGATAGTTACACCTCCTCCTTTAATTAGCCAACCACAGGATCTGTGGAGGCAAAGGCCGGGGGGGTGTGTCGGTGTATATAACGTGTATTGTCTATGTGAAAGATTAATCAAAAGGAGTTGCTTGAGGTGGGAAGGCTTTTCCGGAGAGGTTCCACATGTTGTCAGGTAGTCCCTCTGAATGGCAGCTTCCGGTTCGGTCCCTTAGCTTTCGGAAGTGACATTTAGTCTGATATGTGCCAGCCGTGCAATCTACCTAGCCCTGCAAAGTGCAAATATTAACCTAAATGCATATTAAGATACTGTGTGTTAGCTCCTGAACTGCAATAGAGAGCGGGTGTTCCAGCGGAGGCAAGCAAATCGTGTTGATTTACAGTGGCTTGAGGATTTGGCCCATTACCGCTTCTTTATACACTTTTAAAAAGAAATGCCAACTCGATAGTTTAGGCTTTAACTGGAACATGGCAAGTAATTGTATGTTTTGGCGGACCCCTAGTAATGTTGCAGAATCTTTCTCAGAAGTTGTTCCATGGGATAGCCGATTCCTCAGGTAAGAGCTACTTGTTTGTTCAATCCTCCATCTTAGGCCTGCTCCTCAGGTGCATCCTCCTTCTCGCAGCGATTTCCTAGGAACAGATTTCAAAGAACAGCTCTGATCACAGAATCACAGATTGGTTAGGGTTGGAAAGGACCTCTGGAGATCATCCAGCCCAACCCCCCTGCCAGAGCAGGGTCACCTACAGCAGGTTGCACAGGATGACCTCCAGGCGGGTTTTGAATGTTTCTGGGGTCGGAGACTCTACCGCCTCCCTGGGCAGCCTGTTCCAGCGCTCTGCCACCCTCAAAGTAAAGAAGTTCCTCCTCATGCTTTGATAGAAGTTCCTAGGTTCCAGTTTGTACCCGTTACCTCTTGTCCTGGATCATCTTTGATGATCCAGGACAAGAGGTAACGGGCACCAATTGGAACGTAGGAAATTGAACTTCAACTGGAACGTAGGAACTTGAACATAGGATTATCCTTGATGATTCAGGATAGCTGTGTGTCTGACCAGTCTGTCTTTCGAAGGAGGTCCTGGGCCAGCTCCAGCCATGCTGTGCTGAGCAGAGCCCCTGGCAGCAGCCCCACAGCTCACTCCCAGTGTGCCTGAATGGAAAAGGTACCAAAGTTGCTCCAACACTTTCTGAAAAACTCTATAGTGTTACCCCACAAGCGCAAAGCGACGGCAAAGCCCGTGAAATGACACCGGTGCTTCCAGAAAATGTCAAGCTTCCTGCCCAAGGGTGACATGCCATGCGGTGGGGTCAGGGCCACGCGCTGAGCACCCGGTGCGCTGGGGTTGCCCCAGCGGTTCCTGAGCAGCTCCTGCAGTGCTGCCGCCGGTACCGTTCTGGCGGCTGTAGTTGTTTAAAAAGCCGTTGTTGTTTCCGGCGTAATCTGACGGCAGTTTTCTCGGGCATTTGGGCCTCTTCTAATAAGTGTGCTGTGAGTACATCTGCAAGCATTCACCTGTCGAGGTCAAATGACTGGTGGTGCTCATCTGCCCCCGTGCTACTGCTGCTGCCTCCCGTGAATGCTCATGTGCCTGCGTGCCCCTGTACAGGCACAGATGCACGCGCGCAACACCTGATCCCGCATCCTAATTATTTTTCGCCCGGTTCTCTGAGTTGTTCTGCTTCCGGCTGATGAATGGGAAAGTGTAGTAGTGCTGTTTCATTTCACCAGCCTCTCAAGTGTGGAAATTATGGTAAATTTGAGAACAAGCCAGATTAGATTGATAGTTACACCTCCTCCTTTAATTAGCCAACCACAGGATCTGTGGAGGCAAAGGCCGGGGGGGTGTGTCGGTGTATATAAGGTGTATTGTCTATGTGAAAGATTAATCAAAAGGAGTTGCTTGAGGTGGGAAGGCTTTTCCGGAGAGGTTCCACATGTTGTCAGGTAGTCCCTCTGAATGGCAGCTTCCGGTTCGGTCCCTTAGCTTTCGGAAGTGACATTTAGTCTGATATGTGCCAGCCGTGCAATCTACCTAGCCCTGCAAAGTGCAAATATTAACCTAAATGCATATTAAGATAGTGTGTGTTAGCTCCTGAACTGAAATAGAGAGCGGGTGTTCCAGCGGAGGCAAGCAAATCGTGTTGATTTACAGTGGCTTGAGGATTTGGCCCATTACCGCTTCTTTATATACTTTTAAAAAGAAATGCCAACTCGATAGCTTAGGCTTTAACTGGAACATGGCAAGTAATTGTATGTTTTGGCGGACCCCTAGTAATGTTGCAGAATCTTTCTCAGAAGTTGTTCCATGGGATAGCCGATTCCTCAGGTAAGAGCTACTTGTTTGTTCAATCCTCCATCTTAGGCCTGCTCCTCAGGTGCGTCCTCCTTCTCGCAGCGATTTCCTAGGAACAGATTTCGAAGAACAGCTCTGATCACAGAATCACAGATTGGTTAGGGTTGGAAAGGAGCTCTGGAGATCATCCAGTCCAACCCCCTGCCAGAGCAGGGTCACCTACAGCAGGTTGCACAGGATGACCTCCAGGCGGGTTTTGAATGTCTCTGGGGTGGGAGACTCTACCGCCTCCCTGGGCAGCCTGTTCCAGCGCTCTGCCACCCTCAAAGTAAAGAAGTTCCTCCTCATGCTTTGAAAGAAGTTCCTAGGTTCCAGTTTGTACCCGTTACCTCTTGTCCTGGATCATCAAAAATCATCTTTGATGATCCAGGACAAGAGGTAACGGGCACCAATTGGAAGGTAGGAACTTGAACTTGAACTGGAAGGTAGGAACTTGAACTTGAACATAGGATTATCCTTGATGATTCAGGATAGCTGTGTGTCTGACCAGTCTGTCTTTCGAAGGAGGTCCTTGACCAGCTCCAGCCATGCTGTGCTGAGCAGAGCCCCTGGCAGCAGCCCCACAGCTCACTCCCAGTGTGCCTGAATGGAAAAGGTACCAAAGTTGCTCCAACACTTTCTGAAAAACTCTATAGTGTTACCCCACAAGCGCAAAGCGACGGCAAAGCCCGTGAAATGACACCGGTGCTTCCAGAAAATGTCAAGCTTCCTGCCCAAGGGTGACATGCCATGCGGTGGGGTCAGGGCCACGCGCTGAGCACCCGGTGCGCTGGGGTTGCCCCAGCGGTTCCTGAGCAGCTCCTGCAGTGCTGCCGCCGGTACCGTTCTGGCGGCTGTAGTTGTTTAAAAAGCCGTTGTTGTTTCCGGCGTAATCTGACGGCAGTTTTCTCGGGCATTTGGGCCTCTTCTAATAAGTGTGCTGTGAGTACATCTGCAAGCATTCACCTGTCGAGGTCAAATGACTGGTGGTGCTCATCTCCCCCCGTGCTACTGCTGCTGCCTCCCGTGAATGCTCATGTGCCTGCGTGCCCCTGTACAGGCACAGATGCACGCGCGCAACACCTGATCCCGCATCCTAATTATTTTTCGCCCGGTTCTCTGAGTTGTTCTGCTTCCGGCTGATGAATGGGAAAGTGTAGTAGTGCTGTTTCATTTCACCAGCCTCTCAAGTGTGGAAATTATGGTAAATTTGAGAACAAGCCAGATTAGATTGATAGTTACACCTCCTCCTTTAATTAGCCAACCACAGGATCTGTGGAGGCAAAGGCCGGGGGGGTGTGTCGGTGTATATAAGGTGTATTGTCTATGTGAAAGATTAATCAAAAGGAGTTGCTTGAGGTGGGAAGGCTTTTCCGGAGAGGTTCCACATGTTGTCAGGTAGTCCCTCTGAATGGCAGCTTCCGGTTCGGTCCCTTAGCTTTCGGAAGTGACATTTAGTCTGATATGTGCCAGCCGTGCAATCTACCTAGCCCTGCAAAGTGCAAATATTAACCTAAATGCATATTAAGATACTGTGTGTTAGCTCCTGAACTGCAATAGAGAGCGGGTGTTCCAGCGGAGGCAAGCAAATCGTGTTGATTTAGAGTGGCTTGCGGATTTGGCCCATTACCGCTTCTTTATACACTTTTAAAAAGAAATGCCAACTCGATAGTTTAGGCTTTAACTGGAACATGGCAAGTAATTGTATGTTTTGGCGGACCCCTAGTAATGTTGCAGAATCTTTCTCAGAAGTTGTTCCATGGGATAGCCGATTCCTCAGGTAAGAGCTACTTGTTTGTTCAATCCTCCATCTTAGGCCTGCTCCTCAGGTGCATCCTCCTTCTCGCAGCGATTTCCTAGGAACAGATTTCGAAGAACAGCTCTGATCACAGAATCACAGATTGGTTAGGGTTGGAAAGGACCTCTGGAGATCATCCAGCCCAACCCCCCTGCCAGAGCAGGGTCACCTACAGCAGGTTGCACAGGATGACTTCCAGGCGGGTTTTGAATGTTTCTGGGGTCGGAGACTCTACCGCCTCCCCGGGCAGCCTGTTCCAGCGCTCTGCCACCCTCAAAGTAAAGAAGTTCCTCCTCATGCTTTGATAGAAGTTTCTAGGTTCCAGTTTGTACCCGTTACCTCTTGTCCTGGATCATCTTTGATGATCCAGGACAAGAGGTAACGGGCACCAATTGGAATGTAGGAACTTGAACTTGAACTGGAACGTAGGAACTTGAACATAGGATTATCCTTGATGATTCAGGATAGCTGTGTGTCTGACCAGTCTGTCTTTCGAAGGAGGTCCTGGGCCAGCTCCAGCCATGCTGTGCTGAGCAGAGCCCCTGGCAGCAGCCCCACAGCTCACTCCCAGTGTGCCTGAATGGAAAAGGTACCAAAGTTGCTCCAACACTTTCTGAAAAACTCTATAGTGTTACCCCACAAGCGCAAAGCGACGGCAAAGCCCGTGAAATGACACCGGTGCTTCCAGAAAATGTCAAGCTTCCTGCTCAAGGGTGACATGCCATGCGGTGGGGTCAGGGCCACGCGCTGAGCACCCGGTGCGCTGGGGTTGCCCCAGCGGTTCCTGAGCAGCTCCTGCAGTGCTGCCGCCGGTACCGTTCTGGCGGCTGTAGTTGTTTAAAAAGCCGTTGTTGTTTCCGGCGTAATCTGACGGCAGTTTTCTCGGGCATTTGGGCCTCTTCTAATAAGTGTGCTGTGAGTACATCTGCAAGCATTCACCTGTCGAGGTCAAATGACTGGTGGTGCTCATCTGCCCCCGTGCTACTGCTGCTGCCTCCCGTGAATGCTCATGTGCCTGCGTGCCCCTGTACAGGCACAGATGCACGCGCGCAACACCTGATCCCGCATCCTAATTATTTTTCGCCCGGTTCTCTGAGTTGTTCTGCTTCCGGCTGATGAATGGGAAAGTGTAGTAGTGCTGTTTCATTTCACCAGCCTCTCAAGTGTGGAAATTATGGTAAATTTGAGAACAAGCCAGATTAGATTGATAGTTACACCTCCTCCTTTAATTAGCCAACCACAGGATCTGTGGAGGCAAAGGCCGGGGGGGTGTGTCGGTGTATATAACGTGTATTGTCTATGTGAAAGATTAATCAAAAGGAGTTGCTTGAGGTGGGAAGGCTTTTCCGGAGAGGTTCCACATGTTGTCAGGTAGTCCCTCTGAATGGCAGCTTCCGGTTCGGTCCCTTAGCTTTCGGAAGTGACATTTAGTCTGATATGTGCCAGCCGTGCAATCTACCTAGCCCCGCAAAGTGCAAATATTAACATAAATGCATATTAAGATACTGTGTGTTAGCTCCTGAACTGAAATAGAGAGCGGGTGTTCCAGCGGAGGCAAGCAAATCGTGTTGATTTACAGTGGCTTGCGGATTTGGCCCATTACCGCTTCTTTATACACTTTTAAAAAGAAATGCCAACTCGATAGTTTAGGCTTTAACTGGAACATGGCAAGTAATTGTATGTTTTGGCGGACCCCTAGTAATGTTGCAGAATCTTTCTCAGAAGTTGTTCCATGGGATAGCCGATTCCTCAGGTAAGAGCTACTTGTTTGTTCAATCCTCCATCTTAGGCCTGCTCCTCAGGTGCATCCTCCTTCTCGCAGCGATTTCCTAGGAACAGATTTCGAAGAACAGCTCTAATCACAGAATCACAGATTGGTTAGGGTTGGAAAGGACCTCTGGAGATCATCCAGCCCAACCCCCCTGCCAGAGCAGGGTCACCTACAGCAGGTTGCACAGGATGACCTCCAGGCGGGTTTTGAATGTTTCTGGGGTCGGAGACTCTACCGCCTCCCTGGGCAGCCTGTTCCAGCGCTCTGCCACCCTCAAAGTAAAGAAGTTCCTCCTCATGCTTTGATAGAAGTTCCTAGGTTCCAGTTTGTACCCGTTACCTCTTGTCCTGGATCATCTTTGATGATCCAGGACAAGAGGTAACGGGCACCAATTGGAACGTAGGAACTTGAACTTGAACTGGAACGTAGGAACTTGAACATAGGATTATCCTTGATGATTCAGGATAGCTGTGTGTCTGACCAGTCTGTCTTTCGAAGGAGGTCCTGGGCCAGCTCCAGCCATGCTGTGCTGAGCAGAGCCCCTGGCAGCAGCCCCACAGCTCACTCCCAGTGTGCCTGAATGGAAAAGGTACCAAAGTTGCTCCAACACTTTCTGAAAAACTCTATAGTGTTACCCCACAAGCGCAAAGCGACGGCAAAGCCCGTGAAATGACACCGGTGCTTCCAGAAAATGTCAAGCTTCCTGCCCAAGGGTGACATGCCATGCGGTGGGGTCAGGGCCACGCGCTGAGCACCCGGTGCGCTGGGGTTGCCCCAGCGGTTCCTGAGCAGCTCCTGCAGTGCTGCCGCCGGTACCGTTCTGGCGGCTGTAGTTGTTTAAAAAGCCGTTGTTGTTTCCGGCGTAATCTGACGGCAGTTTTCTCGGGCATTTGGGCCTCTTCTAATAAGTGTGCTGTGAGTACATCTGCAAGCATTCACCTGTCGAGGTCAAATGACTGGTGGTGTTCATCTGCCCCCGTGCTACTGCTGCTGCCTCCCGTGAATGCTCATGTGCCTGCGTGCCCCTGTACAGGCACAGATGCACGCGCGCAACACCTGATCCCGCATCCTAATTATTTTTCGCCCGGTTCTCGGAGTTGTTCTGCTTCCGGCTGATGAATGGGAAAGTGTAGTAGTGCTGTTTCATTTCACCAGCCTCTCAAGTGTGGAAATTATGGTAAATTTGAGAACAAGCCAGATTAGATTGATAGTTACACCTCCTCCTTTAATTAGCCAACCACAGGATCTGTGGAGGCAAAGGCCGGGGGGGTGTGTCGGTGTATATAACGTGTATTGTCTATGTGAAAGATTAATCAAAAGGAGTTGCTTGAGGTGGGAAGGCTTTTCCGGAGAGGTTCCACATGTTGTCAGGTAGTCCCTCTGAATGGCAGCTTCCGGTTCGGTCCCTTAGCTTTCGGAAGTGACATTTAGTCTGATATGTGCCAGCCGTGCAATCTACCTAGCCCCGCAAAGTGCAAATATTAACATAAATGCATATTAAGATACTGTGTGTTAGCTCCTGAACTGAAATAGAGAGCGGGTGTTCCAGCGGAGGCAAGCAAATCCTGTTGATTTACAGTGGCTTGAGGATTTGGCCCATTACCGCTTCTTTATACACTTTTAAAAAGAAATGCCAACTCGATAGTTTAGGCTTTAACTGGAACATGGCAAGTAATTGTATGTTTTGGCGGACCCCTAGTAATGTTGCAGAATCTTTCTCAGAAGTTGTTCCATGGGATAGCCGATTCCTCAGGTAAGAGCTACTTGTTTGTTCAATCCTCCATCTTAGGCCTGCTCCTCAGGTGCATCCTCCTTCTCGCAGCGATTTCCTAGGAACAGATTTCGAAGAACAGCTCTGATCACAGAATCACAGATTGGTTAGGGTTGGAAAGGACCTCTGGAGATCATCCAGCCCAACCCCCCTGCCAGAGCAGGGTCACCTACAGCAGGTTGCACAGGATGACCTCCAGGCGGGTTTTGAATGTTTCTGGGGTCGGAGACTCTACCGCCTCCCTGGGCAGCCTGTTCCAGCGCTCTGCCACCCTCAAAGTAAAGAAGTTCCTCCTCATGCTTTGATAGAAGTTCCTAGGTTCCAGTTTGTACCCGTTACCTCTTGTCCTGGATCATCTTTGATGATCCAGGACAAGAGGTAACGGGCATCAATTGGAACGTAGGAAATTGAACTTCAACTGGAACGTAGGAACTTGAACATAGGATTATCCTTGATGATTCAGGATAGCTGTGTGTCTGACCAGTCTGTCTTTCGAAGGAGGTCCTGGGCCAGCTCCAGCCATGCTGTGCTGAGCAGAGCCCCTGGCAGCAGCCCCACACCTCACTCCCAGTGTGCCTGAATGGAAAAGGTACCAAAGTTGCTCCAACACTTTCTGAAAAACTCTATAGTGTTACCCCACAAGCGCAAAGCGACGGCAAAGCCCGTGAAATGACACCGGTGCTTCCAGAAAATGTCAAGCTTCCTGCCCAAGGGTGACATGCCATGCGGTGGGGTCAGGGCCACGCGCTGAGCACCCGGTGCGCTGGGGTTGCCCCAGCGGTTCCTGAGCAGCTCCTGCAGTGCTGCCGCCGGTACCGTTCTGGCGGCTGTAGTTGTTTAAAAAGCCGTTGTTGTTTCCGGCGTAATCTGACGGCAGTTTTCTCGGGCATTTGGGCCTCTTCTAATAAGTGTGCTGTGAGTACATCTGCAAGCATTCACCTGTCGAGGTCAAATGACTGGTGGTGCTCATCTGCCCCCGTGCTACTGCTGCTGCCTCCCGTGAATGCTCATGTGCCTGCGTGCCCCTGTACAGGCACAGATGCACGCGCGCAACACCTGATCCCGCATCCTAATTATTTTTCGCCCGGTTCTCGGAGTTGTTCTGCTTCCGGCTGATGAATGGGAAAGTGTAGTAGTGCTGTTTCATTTCACCAGCCTCTCAAGTGTGGAAATTATGGTAAATTTGAGAACAAGCCAGATTAGATTGCTAGTTACACCTCCTCCTTTAATTAGCCAACCACAGGATCTGTGGAGGCAAAGGCCGGGGGGGTGTGTCGGTGTATATAACGTGTATTGTCTATGTGAAAGATTAATCAAAAGGAGTTGCTTGAGGTGGGAAGGCTTTTCCGGAGAGGTTCCACATGTTGTCAGGTAGTCCCTCTGAATGGCAGCTTCCGGTTCGGTCCCTTAGCTTTCGGAAGTGACATTTAGTCTGATATGTGCCAGCCGTGCAATCTACCTAGCCCCGCAAAGTGCAAATATTAACATAAATGCATATTAAGATACTGTGTGTTAGCTCCTGAACTGAAATAGAGAGCGGGTGTTCCAGCGGAGGCAAGCAAATCGTGTTGATTTACAGTGGCTTGAGGATTTGGCCCATTACCGCTTCTTTATACACTTTTAAAAAGAAATGCCAACTCGATAGTTTAGGCTTTAACTGGAACATGGCAAGTAATTGTATGTTTTGGCGGACCCCTAGTAATGTTGCAGAATCTTTCTCAGAAGTTGTTCCATGGGATAGCCGATTCCTCAGGTAAGAGCTACTTGTTTGTTCAATCCTCCATCTTAGGCCTGCTCCTCAGGTGCATCCTCCTTCTCGCAGCGATTTCCTAGGAACAGATTTCGAAGAACAGCTCTGATCACAGAATCACAGATTGGTTAGGGTTGGAAAGGAGCTCTGGAGATCATCCAGCCCAACCCCCCTGCCAGAGCAGGGTCACCTACAGCAGGTTGCACAGGATGACCTCCAGGCGGGTTTTGAATGTTTCTGGGGTCGGAGACTCTACCGCCTCCCTGGGCAGCCTGTTCCAGCGCTCTGCCACCCTCAAAGTAAAGAAGTTCCTCCTCATGCTTTGATAGAAGTTCCTAGGTTCCAGTTTGTACCCGTTACCTCTTGTCCTGGATCATCTTTGATGATCCAGGACAAGAGGTAACGGGCATCAATTGGAACGTAGGAAATAGAACTTCAACTGGAACGTAGGAACTTGAACATAGGATTATCCTTGATGATTCAGGATAGCTGTGTGTCTGACCAGTCTGTCTTTCGAAGGAGGTCCTGGGCCAGCTCCAGCCATGCTGTGCTGAGCAGAGCCCCTGGCAGCAGCCCCACAGCTCACTCCCAGTGTGCCTGAATGGAAAAGGTACCAAAGTTGCTCCAACACTTTCTGAAAAACTCTATAGTGTTACCCCACAAGCGCAAAGCGACGGCAAAGCCCGTGAAATGACACCGGTGCTTCCAGAAAATGTCAAGCTTCCTGCCCAAGGGTGACATGCCATGCGGTGGGGTCAGGGCCACGCGCTGAGCACCCGGTGCGCTGGGGTTGCCCCAGCGGTTCCTGAGCAGCTCCTGCAGTGCTGCCGCCGGTACCGTTCTGGCGGCTGTAGTTGTTTAAAAAGCCGTTGTTGTTTCCGGCGTAATCTGACGGCAGTTTTCTCGGGCATTTGGGCCTCTTCTAATAAGTGTGCTGTGAGTACATCTGCAAGCATTCACCTGTCGAGGTCAAATGACTGGTGGTGCTCATCTCCCCCCGTGCTACTGCTGCTGCCTCCCGTGAATGCTCATGTGCCTGCGTGCCCCTGTACAGGCACAGATGCACGCGCGCAACACCTGATCCCGCATCCTAATTATTTTTCGCCCGGTTCTCTGAGTTGTTCTGCTTCCGGCTGATGAATGGGAAAGTGTAGTAGTGCTGTTTCATTTCACCAGCCTCTCAAGTGTGGAAATTATGGTAAATTTGAGAACAAGCCAGATTAGATTGATAGTTACACCTCCTCCTTTAATTAGCCAACCACAGGATCTGTGGAGGCAAAGGCCGGGGGGGTGTGTCGGTGTATATAACGTGTATTGTCTATGTGAAAGATTAATCAAAAGGAGTTGCTTGAGGTGGGAAGGCTTTTCCGGAGAGGTTCCACATGTTGTCAGGTAGTCCCTCTGAATGGCAGCTTCCGGTTCGGTCCCTTAGCTTTCGGAAGTGACATTTAGTCTGATATGTGCCAGCCGTGCAATCTACCTAGCCCCGCAAAGTGCAAATATTAACCTAAATGCATATTAAGATACTGTGTGTTAGCTCCTGAACTGAAATAGAGAGCGGGTGTTCCAGCGGAGGCAAGCAAATCCTGTTGATTTACAGTGGCTTGAGGATTTGGCCCATTACCGCTTCTTTATACACTTTTAAAAAGAAATGCCAACTCGATAGTTTAGGCTTTAACTGGAACATGGCAAGTAATTGTATGTTTTGGCGGACCCCTAGTAATGTTGCAGAATCTTTCTCAGAAGTTGTTCCATGGGATAGCCGATTCCTCAGGTAAGAGCTACTTGTTTGTTCAATCCTCCATCTTAGGCCTGCTCCTCAGGTGCATCCTCCTTCTCGCAGCGATTTCCTA
Organism: Vanellus vanellus; assembly: GCF_965231255.1. Classification (NCBI taxonomy): domain Eukaryota; kingdom Metazoa; phylum Chordata; class Aves; order Charadriiformes; family Charadriidae; genus Vanellus; species Vanellus vanellus. The sequence goes on along the minus strand of NW_028128554.1, from coordinate 344,419 downwards.
GGAACAGATTTCGAAGAACAGCTCTGATCACAGAATCACAGATTGGTTAGGGTTGGAAAGGACCTCTGGAGATCATCCAGCCCAACCCCCCTGCCAGAGCAGGGTCACCTACAGCAGGTTGCACAGGATGACCTCCAGGCGGGTTTTGAATGTCTCTGGGGTCGGAGACTCTACCGCCTCCCTGGGCAGCCTGTTCCAGCGCTCTGCCACCCTCAAAGTAAAGAAGTTCCTCCTCATGCTTTGATAGAAGTTCCTAGGTTCCAGTTTGTACCCGTTACCTCTTGTCCTGGATCATCTTTGATGATCCAGGACAAGAGGTAACGGGCACCAATTGGAACGTAGGAACTTGAACTTGAACTGGAACGTAGGAACTTGAACATAGGATTATCCTTGATGATTCAGGATAGCTGTGTGTCTGACCAGTCTGTCTTTCGAAGGAGGTCCTGGGCCAGCTCCAGCCATGCTGTGCTGAGCAGAGCCCCTGGCAGCAGCCCCACAGCTCACTCCCAGTGTGCCTGAATGGAAAAGGTACCAAAGTTGCTCCAACACTTTCTGAAAAACTCTATAGTGTTACCCCACAAGCGCAAAGCGACGGCAAAGCCCGTGAAATGACACCGGTGCTTCCAGAAAATGTCAAGCTTCCTGCCCAAGGGTGACATGCCATGCGGTGGGGTCAGGGCCACGCGCTGAGCACCCGGTGCGCTGGGGTTGCCCCAGCGGTTCCTGAGCAGCTCCTGCAGTGCTGCCGCCGGTACCGTTCTGGCGGCTGTAGTTGTTTAAAAAGCCGTTGTTGTTTCCGGCGTAATCTGACGGCAGTTTTCTCGGGCATTTGGGCCTCTTCTAATAAGTGTGCTGTGAGTACATCTGCAAGCATTCACCTGTCGAGGTCAAATGACTGGTGGTGTTCATCTGCCCCCGTGCTACTGCTGCTGCCTCCCGTGAATGCTCATGTGCCTGCGTGCCCCTGTACAGGCACAGATGCACGCGCGCAACACCTGATCCCGCATCCTAATTATTTTTCGCCCGGTTCTCGGAGTTGTTCTGCTTCCGGCTGATGAATGGGAAAGTGTAGTAGTGCTGTTTCATTTCACCAGCCTCTCAAGTGTGGAAATTATGGTAAATTTGAGAACAAGCCAGATTAGATTGATAGTTACACCTCCTCCTTTAATTAGCCAACCACAGGATCTGTGGAGGCAAAGGCCGGGGGGGTGTGTCGGTGTATATAACGTGTATTGTCTATGTGAAAGATTAATCAAAAGGAGTTGCTTGAGGTGGGAAGGCTTTTCCGGAGAGGTTCCACATGTTGTCAGGTAGTCCCTCTGAATGGCAGCTTCCGGTTCGGTCCCTTAGCTTTCGGAAGTGACATTTAGTCTGATATGTGCCAGCCGTGCAATCTACCTAGCCCCGCAAAGTGCAAATATTAACATAAATGCATATTAAGATACTGTGTGTTAGCTCCTGAACTGAAATAGAGAGCGGGTGTTCCAGCGGAGGCAAGCAAATCCTGTTGATTTACAGTGGCTTGAGGATTTGGCCCATTACCGCTTCTTTATACACTTTTAAAAAGAAATGCCAACTCGATAGTTTAGGCTTTAACTGGAACATGGCAAGTAATTGTATGTTTTGGCGGACCCCTAGTAATGTTGCAGAATCTTTCTCAGAAGTTGTTCCATGGGATAGCCGATTCCTCAGGTAAGAGCTACTTGTTTGTTCAATCCTCCATCTTAGGCCTGCTCCTCAGGTGCATCCTCCTTCTCGCAGCGATTTCCTAGGAACAGATTTCGAAGAACAGCTCTGATCACAGAATCACAGATTGGTTAGGGTTGGAAAGGACCTCTGGAGATCATCCAGCCCAACCCCCCTGCCAGAGCAGGGTCACCTACAGCAGGTTGCACAGGATGACCTCCAGGCGGGTTTTGAATGTTTCTGGGGTCGGAGACTCTACCGCCTCCCTGGGCAGCCTGTTCCAGCGCTCTGCCACCCTCAAAGTAAAGAAGTTCCTCCTCATGCTTTGATAGAAGTTCCTAGGTTCCAGTTTGTACCCGTTACCTCTTGTCCTGGATCATCTTTGATGATCCAGGACAAGAGGTAACGGGCATCAATTGGAACGTAGGAAATTGAACTTCAACTGGAACGTAGGAACTTGAACATAGGATTATCCTTGATGATTCAGGATAGCTGTGTGTCTGACCAGTCTGTCTTTCGAAGGAGGTCCTGGGCCAGCTCCAGCCATGCTGTGCTGAGCAGAGCCCCTGGCAGCAGCCCCACACCTCACTCCCAGTGTGCCTGAATGGAAAAGGTACCAAAGTTGCTCCAACACTTTCTGAAAAACTCTATAGTGTTACCCCACAAGCGCAAAGCGACGGCAAAGCCCGTGAAATGACACCGGTGCTTCCAGAAAATGTCAAGCTTCCTGCCCAAGGGTGACATGCCATGCGGTGGGGTCAGGGCCACGCGCTGAGCACCCGGTGCGCTGGGGTTGCCCCAGCGGTTCCTGAGCAGCTCCTGCAGTGCTGCCGCCGGTACCGTTCTGGCGGCTGTAGTTGTTTAAAAAGCCGTTGTTGTTTCCGGCGTAATCTGACGGCAGTTTTCTCGGGCATTTGGGCCTCTTCTAATAAGTGTGCTGTGAGTACATCTGCAAGCATTCACCTGTCGAGGTCAAATGACTGGTGGTGCTCATCTGCCCCCGTGCTACTGCTGCTGCCTCCCGTGAATGCTCATGTGCCTGCGTGCCCCTGTACAGGCACAGATGCACGCGCGCAACACCTGATCCCGCATCCTAATTATTTTTCGCCCGGTTCTCGGAGTTGTTCTGCTTCCGGCTGATGAATGGGAAAGTGTAGTAGTGCTGTTTCATTTCACCAGCCTCTCAAGTGTGGAAATTATGGTAAATTTGAGAACAAGCCAGATTAGATTGCTAGTTACACCTCCTCCTTTAATTAGCCAACCACAGGATCTGTGGAGGCAAAGGCCGGGGGGGTGTGTCGGTGTATATAACGTGTATTGTCTATGTGAAAGATTAATCAAAAGGAGTTGCTTGAGGTGGGAAGGCTTTTCCGGAGAGGTTCCACATGTTGTCAGGTAGTCCCTCTGAATGGCAGCTTCCGGTTCGGTCCCTTAGCTTTCGGAAGTGACATTTAGTCTGATATGTGCCAGCCGTGCAATCTACCTAGCCCCGCAAAGTGCAAATATTAACATAAATGCATATTAAGATACTGTGTGTTAGCTCCTGAACTGAAATAGAGAGCGGGTGTTCCAGCGGAGGCAAGCAAATCGTGTTGATTTACAGTGGCTTGAGGATTTGGCCCATTACCGCTTCTTTATACACTTTTAAAAAGAAATGCCAACTCGATAGTTTAGGCTTTAACTGGAACATGGCAAGTAATTGTATGTTTTGGCGGACCCCTAGTAATGTTGCAGAATCTTTCTCAGAAGTTGTTCCATGGGATAGCCGATTCCTCAGGTAAGAGCTACTTGTTTGTTCAATCCTCCATCTTAGGCCTGCTCCTCAGGTGCATCCTCCTTCTCGCAGCGATTTCCTAGGAACAGATTTCGAAGAACAGCTCTGATCACAGAATCACAGATTGGTTAGGGTTGGAAAGGAGCTCTGGAGATCATCCAGCCCAACCCCCCTGCCAGAGCAGGGTCACCTACAGCAGGTTGCACAGGATGACCTCCAGGCGGGTTTTGAATGTTTCTGGGGTCGGAGACTCTACCGCCTCCCTGGGCAGCCTGTTCCAGCGCTCTGCCACCCTCAAAGTAAAGAAGTTCCTCCTCATGCTTTGATAGAAGTTCCTAGGTTCCAGTTTGTACCCGTTACCTCTTGTCCTGGATCATCTTTGATGATCCAGGACAAGAGGTAACGGGCATCAATTGGAACGTAGGAAATAGAACTTCAACTGGAACGTAGGAACTTGAACATAGGATTATCCTTGATGATTCAGGATAGCTGTGTGTCTGACCAGTCTGTCTTTCGAAGGAGGTCCTGGGCCAGCTCCAGCCATGCTGTGCTGAGCAGAGCCCCTGGCAGCAGCCCCACAGCTCACTCCCAGTGTGCCTGAATGGAAAAGGTACCAAAGTTGCTCCAACACTTTCTGAAAAACTCTATAGTGTTACCCCACAAGCGCAAAGCGACGGCAAAGCCCGTGAAATGACACCGGTGCTTCCAGAAAATGTCAAGCTTCCTGCCCAAGGGTGACATGCCATGCGGTGGGGTCAGGGCCACGCGCTGAGCACCCGGTGCGCTGGGGTTGCCCCAGCGGTTCCTGAGCAGCTCCTGCAGTGCTGCCGCCGGTACCGTTCTGGCGGCTGTAGTTGTTTAAAAAGCCGTTGTTGTTTCCGGCGTAATCTGACGGCAGTTTTCTCGGGCATTTGGGCCTCTTCTAATAAGTGTGCTGTGAGTACATCTGCAAGCATTCACCTGTCGAGGTCAAATGACTGGTGGTGCTCATCTCCCCCCGTGCTACTGCTGCTGCCTCCCGTGAATGCTCATGTGCCTGCGTGCCCCTGTACAGGCACAGATGCACGCGCGCAACACCTGATCCCGCATCCTAATTATTTTTCGCCCGGTTCTCTGAGTTGTTCTGCTTCCGGCTGATGAATGGGAAAGTGTAGTAGTGCTGTTTCATTTCACCAGCCTCTCAAGTGTGGAAATTATGGTAAATTTGAGAACAAGCCAGATTAGATTGATAGTTACACCTCCTCCTTTAATTAGCCAACCACAGGATCTGTGGAGGCAAAGGCCGGGGGGGTGTGTCGGTGTATATAACGTGTATTGTCTATGTGAAAGATTAATCAAAAGGAGTTGCTTGAGGTGGGAAGGCTTTTCCGGAGAGGTTCCACATGTTGTCAGGTAGTCCCTCTGAATGGCAGCTTCCGGTTCGGTCCCTTAGCTTTCGGAAGTGACATTTAGTCTGATATGTGCCAGCCGTGCAATCTACCTAGCCCCGCAAAGTGCAAATATTAACCTAAATGCATATTAAGATACTGTGTGTTAGCTCCTGAACTGAAATAGAGAGCGGGTGTTCCAGCGGAGGCAAGCAAATCCTGTTGATTTACAGTGGCTTGAGGATTTGGCCCATTACCGCTTCTTTATACACTTTTAAAAAGAAATGCCAACTCGATAGTTTAGGCTTTAACTGGAACATGGCAAGTAATTGTATGTTTTGGCGGACCCCTAGTAATGTTGCAGAATCTTTCTCAGAAGTTGTTCCATGGGATAGCCGATTCCTCAGGTAAGAGCTACTTGTTTGTTCAATCCTCCATCTTAGGCCTGCTCCTCAGGTGCATCCTCCTTCTCGCAGCGATTTCCTAGGAACAGATTTCGAAGAACAGCTCTGATCACAGAATCACAGATTGGTTAGGGTTGGAAAGGACCTCTGGAGATCATCCAGCCCAACCCCCCTGCCAGAGCAGGGTCACCTACAGCAGGTTGCACAGGATGACCTCCAGGCGGGTTTTGAATGTCTCTGGGGTCGGAGACTCTACCGCCTCCCTGGGCAGCCTGTTCCAGCGCTCTGCCACCCTCAAAGTAAAGAAGTTCCTCCTCATGCTTTGATAGAAGTTCCTAGGTTCCAGTTTGTACCCGTTACCTCTTGTCCTGGATCATCTTTGATGATCCAGGACAAGAGGTAACGGGCACCAATTGGAACGTAGGAACTTGAACTTGAACTGGAAGGTAGGAACTTGAACTTGAACATAGGATTATCCTTGATGATTCAGGATAGCTGTGTGTCTGACCAGTCTGTCTTTCGAATGAGGGTCCTGGGCCAGCTCCAGCCATGCTGTGCTGAGCAGAGCCCCTGGCAGCAGCCCCACAGCTCACTCCCAGTGTGCCTGAATGGAAAAGGTACCAAAGTTGCTCCAACACTTTCTGAAAAACTCTATAGTGTTACCCCACAAGCGCAAAGCGACGGCAAAGCCCGTGAAATGACACCGGTGCTTCCAGAAAATGTCAAGCTTCCTGCCCAAGGGTGACATGCCATGCGGTGGGGTCAGGGCCACGCGCTGAGCACCCGGTGCGCTGGGGTTGCCCCAGCGGTTCCTGAGCAGCTCCTGCAGTGCTGCCGCCGGTACCGTTCTGGCGGCTGTAGTTGTTTAAAAAGCCGTTGTTGTTTCCGGCGTAATCTGACGGCAGTTTTCTCGGGCATTTGGGCCTCTTCTAATAAGTGTGCTGTGAGTACATCTGCAAGCATTCACCTGTCGAGGTCAAATGACTGGTGGTGCTCATCTCCCCCCGTGCTACTGCTGCTGCCTCCCGTGAATGCTCATGTGCCTGCGTGCCCCTGTACAGGCACAGATGCACGCGCGCAACACCTGATCCCGCATCCTAATTATTTTTCGCCCGGTTCTCTGAGTTGTTCTGCTTCCGGCTGATGAATGGGAAAGTGTAGTAGTGCTGTTTCATTTCACCAGCCTCTCAAGTGTGGAAATTATGGTAAATTTGAGAACAAGCCAGATTAGATTGCTAGTTACACCTCCTCCTTTAATTAGCCAACCACAGTATCTGTGGAGGCAAAGGCCGGGGGGGTGTGTCGGTGTATATAACGTGTATTGTCTATGTGAAAGATTAATCAAAAGGAGTTGCTTGAGGTGGGAAGGCTTTTCCGGAGAGGTTCCACATGTTGTCAGGTAGTCCCTCTGAATGGCAGCTTCCGGTTCGGTCCCTTAGCTTTCGGAAGTGACATTTAGTCTGATATGTGCCAGCCGTGCAATCTACCTAGCCCCGCAAAGTGCAAATATTAACCTAAATGCATATTAAGATACTGTGTGTTAGCTCCTGAACTGAAATAGAGAGCGGGTGTTCCAGCGGAGGCAAGCAAATCCTGTTGATTTACAGTGGCTTGAGGATTTGGCCCATTACCGCTTCTTTATACACTTTTAAAAAGAAATGCCAACTCGATAGTTTAGGCTTTAACTGGAACATGGCAAGTAATTGTATGTTTTGGCGGACCCCTAGTAATGTTGCAGAATCTTTCTCAGAAGTTGTTCCATGGGATAGCCGATTCCTCAGGTAAGAGCTACTTGTTTGTTCAATCCTCCATCTTAGGCCTGCTCCTCAGGTGCATCCTCCTTCTCGCAGCGATTTCCTAGGAACAGATTTCGAAGAACAGCTCTGATCACAGAATCACAGATTGGTTAGGGTTGGAAAGACCTCTGGAGATCATCCAGCCCAACCCCCCTGCCAGAGCAGGGTCACCTACAGCAGGTTGCACAGGATGACCTCCAGGCGGGTTTTGAATGTCTCTGGGGTCGGAGACTCTACCGCCTCCCTGGGCAGCCTGTTCCAGCGCTCTGCCACCCTCAAAGTAAAGAAGTTCCTCCTCATGCTTTGATAGAAGTTCCTAGGTTCCAGTTTGTACCCGTTACCTCTTGTCCTGGATCATCTTTGATGATCCAGGACAAGAGGTAACGGGCACCAATTGGAACGTAGGAACTTGAACTTGAACTGGAAGGTAGGAACTTGAACTTGAACATAGGATTATCCTTGATGATTCAGGATAGCTGTGTGTCTGACCAGTCTGTCTTTCGAAGGAGGTCCTGGGCCAGCTCCAGCCATGCTGTGCTGAGCAGAGCCCCTGGCAGCAGCCCCACAGCTCACTCCCAGTGTGCCTGAATGGAAAAGGTACCAAAGTTGCTCCAACACTTTCTGAAAAACTCTATAGTGTTACCCCACAAGCGCAAAGCGACGGCAAAGCCCGTGAAATGACACCGGTGCTTCCAGAAAATGTCAAGCTTCCTGCCCAAGGGTGACATGCCATGCGGTGGGGTCAGGGCCACGCGCTGAGCACCCGGTGCGCTGGGGTTGCCCCAGCGGTTCCTGAGCAGCTCCTGCAGTGCTGCCGCCGGTACCGTTCTGGCGGCTGTAGTTGTTTAAAAAGCCGTTGTTGTTTCCGGCGTAATCTGACGGCAGTTTTCTCGGGCATTTGGGCCTCTTCTAATAAGTGTGCTGTGAGTACATCTGCAAGCATTCACCTGTCGAGGTCAAATGACTGGTGGTGCTCATCTGCCCCCGTGCTACTGCTGCTGCCTCCCGTGAATGCTCATGTGCCTGCGTGCCCCTGTACAGGCACAGATGCACGCGCGCAACACCTGATCCCGCATCTTAATTATTTTTCGCCCGGTTCTCGGAGTTGTTCTGCTTCCGGCTGATGAATGGGAAAGTGTAGTAGTGCTGTTTCATTTCACCAGCCTCTCAAGTGTGGAAATTATGGTAAATTTGAGAACAAGCCAGATTAGATTGATAGTTACACCTCCTCCTTTAATTAGCCAACCACAGGATCTGTGGAGGCAAAGGCCGGGGGGGTGTGTCGGTGTATATAACGTGTATTGTCTATGTGAAAGATTAATCAAAAGGAGTTGCTTGAGGTGGGAAGGCTTTTCCGGAGAGGTTCCACATGTTGTCAGGTAGTCCCTCTGAATGGCAGCTTCCGGTTCGGTCCCTTAGCTTTCGGAAGTGACATTTAGTCTGATATGTGCCAGCCGTGCAATCTACCTAGCCCCGCAAAGTGCAAATATTAACCTAAATGCATATTAAGATACTGTGTGTTAGCTCCTGAACTGAAATAGAGAGCGGGTGTTCCAGCGGAGGCAAGCAAATCCTGTTGATTTACAGTGGCTTGAGGATTTGGCCCATTACCGCTTCTTTATACACTTTTAAAAAGAAATGCCAACTCGATAGTTTAGGCTTTAACTGGAACATGGCAAGTAATTGTATGTTTTGGCGGACCCCTAGTAATGTTGCAGAATCTTTCTCAGAAGTTGTTCCATGGGATAGCCGATTCCTCAGGTAAGAGCTACTTGTTTGTTCAATCCTCCATCTTAGGCCTGCTCCTCAGGTGCATCCTCCTTCTCGCAGCGATTTCCTAGGAACAGATTTCGAAGAACAGCTCTGATCACAGAATCACAGATTGGTTAGGGTTGGAAAGGAGCTCTGGAGATCATCCAGCCCAACCCCCCTGCCAGAGCAGGGTCACCTACAGCAGGTTGCACAGGATGACCTCCAGGCGGGTTTTGAATGTCTCTGGGGTCGGAGACTCTACCGCCTCCCTGGGCAGCCTGTTCCAGGGCTCTGCCACCCTCAAAGTAAAGAAGTTCCTCCTCATGCTTTGATAGAAGTTCCTAGGTTCCAGTTTGTACCCGTTACCTCTTGTCCTGGATCATCTTTGATGATCCAGGACAAGAGGTAACGGGCACCAATTGGAACGTAGGAACTTGAACTTGAACTGGAAGGTAGGAACTTGAACTTGAACATAGGATTATCCTTGATGATTCAGGATAGCTGTGTGTCTGACCAGTCTGTCTTTCGAAGGAGGTCCTGGGCCAGCTCCAGCCATGCTGTGCTGAGCAGAGCCCCTGGCAGCAGCCCCACAGCTCACTCCCAGTGTGCCTGAATGGAAAAGGTACCAAAGTTGCTCCAACACTTTCTGAAAAACTCTATAGTGTTACCCCACAAGCGCAAAGCGACGGCAAAGCCCGTGAAATGACACCGGTGCTTCCAGAAAATGTCAAGCTTCCTGCCCAAGGGTGACATGCCATGCGGTGGGGTCAGGGCCACGCGCTGAGCACCCGGTGCGCTGGGGTTGCCCCAGCGGTTCCTGAGCAGCTCCTGCAGTGCTGCCGCCGGTACCGTTCTGGCGGCTGTAGTTGTTTAAAAAGCCGTTGTTGTTTCCGGCGTAATCTGACGGCAGTTTTCTCGGGCATTTGGGCCTCTTCTAATAAGTGTGCTGTGAGTACATCTGCAAGCATTCACCTGTCGAGGTCAAATGACTGGTGGTGCTCATCTCCCCCCGTGCTACTGCTGCTGCCTCCCGTGAATGCTCATGTGCCTGCGTGCCCCTGTACAGGCACAGATGCACGCGCGCAACACCTGATCCCGCATCCTAATTATTTTTCGCCCGGTTCTCTGAGTTGTTCTGCTTCCGGCTGATGAATGGGAAAGTGTAGTAGTGCTGTTTCATTTCACCAGCCTCTCAAGTGTGGAAATTATGGTAAATTTGAGAACAAGCCAGATTAGATTGCTAGTTACACCTCCTCCTTTAATTAGCCAACCACAGTATCTGTGGAGGCAAAGGCCGGGGGGGTGTGTCGGTGTATATAAGGTGTATTGTCTATGTGAAAGATTAATCAAAAGGAGTTGCTTGAGGTGGGAAGGCTTTTCCGGAGAGGTTCCACATGTTGTCAGGTAGTCCCTCTGAATGGCAGCTTCCGGTTCGGTCCCTTAGCTTTCGGAAGTGACATTTAGTCTGATATGTGCCAGCCGTGCAATCTACCTAGCCCCGCAAAGTGCAAATATTAACATAAATGCATATTAAGATACTGTGTGTTAGCTCCTGAACTGAAATAGAGAGCGGGTGTTCCAGCGGAGGCAAGCAAATCCTGTTGATTTACAGTGGCTTGAGGATTTGGCCCATTACCGCTTCTTTATACACTTTTAAAAAGAAATGCCAACTCGATAGTTTAGGCTTTAACTGGAACATGGCAAGTAATTGTATGTTTTGGCGGACCCCTAGTAATGTTGCAGAATCTTTCTCAGAAGTTGTTCCATGGGATAGCCGATTCCTCAGGTAAGAGCTACTTGTTTGTTCAATCCTCCATCTTAGGCCTGCTCCTCAGGTGCATCCTCCTTCTCGCAGCGATTTCCTAGGAACAGATTTCGAAGAACAGCTCTGATCACAGAATCACAGATTGGTTAGGGTTGGAAAGGAGCTCTGGAGATCATCCAGCCCAACCCCCCTGCCAGAGCAGGGTCACCTACAGCAGGTTGCACAGGATGACCTCCAGGCGGGTTTTGAATGTCTCTGGGGTCGGAGACTCTACCGCCTCCCTGGGCAGCCTGTTCCAGGGCTCTGCCACCCTCAAAGTAAAGAAGTTCCTCCTCATGCTTTGATAGAAGTTCCTAGGTTCCAGTTTGTACCCGTTACCTCTTGTCCTGGATCATCTTTGATGATCCAGGACAAGAGGTAACGGGCACCAATTGGAACGTAGGAACTTGAACTTGAACTGGAAGGTAGGAACTTGAACTTGAACATAGGATTATCCTTGATGATTCAGGATAGCTGTGTGTCTGACCAGTCTGTCTTTCGAAGGAGGTCCTGGGCCAGCTCCAGCCATGCTGTGCTGAGCAGAGCCCCTGGCAGCAGCCCCACACCTCACTCCCAGTGTGCCTGAATGGAAAAGGTACCAAAGTTGCTCCAACACTTTCTGAAAAACTCTATAGTGTTACCCCACAAGCGCAAAGCGACGGCAAAGCCCGTGAAATGACACCGGTGCTTCCAGAAAATGTCAAGCTTCCTGCCCAAGGGTGACATGCCATGCGGTGGGGTCAGGGCCACGCGCTGAGCACCCGGTGCGCTGGGGTTGCCCCAGCGGTTCCTGAGCAGCTCCTGCAGTGCTGCCGCCGGTACCGTTCTGGCGGCTGTAGTTGTTTAAAAAGCCGTTGTTGTTTCCGGCGTAATCTGACGGCAGTTTTCTCGGGCATTTGGGCCTCTTCTAATAAGTGTGCTGTGAGTACATCTGCAAGCATTCACCTGTCGAGGTCAAATGACTGGTGGTGCTCATCTGCCCCCGTGCTACTGCTGCTGCCTCCCGTGAATGCTCATGTGCCTGCGTGCCCCTGTACAGGCACAGATGCACGCGCGCAACACCTGATCCCGCATCTTAATTATTTTTCGCCCGGTTCTCTGAGTTGTTCTGCTTCCGGCTGATGAATGGGAAAGTGTAGTAGTGCTGTTTCATTTCACCAGCCTCTCAAGTGTGGAAATTATGGTAAATTTGAGAACAAGCCAGATTAGATTGATAGTTACACCTCCTCCTTTAATTAGCCAACCACAGGATCTGTGGAGGCAAAGGCCGGGGGGGTGTGTCGGTGTATATAAGGTGTATTGTCTATGTGAAAGATTAATCAAAAGGAGTTGCTTGAGGTGGGAAGGCTTTTCCGGAGAGGTTCCACATGTTGTCAGGTAGTCCCTCTGAATGGCAGCTTCCGGTTCGGTCCCTTAGCTTTCGGAAGTGACATTTAGTCTGATATGTGCCAGCCGTGCAATCTACCTAGCCCCGCAAAGTGCAAATATTAACCTAAATGCATATTAAGATACTGTGTGTTAGCTCCTGAACTGAAATAGAGAGCGGGTGTTCCAGCGGAGGCAAGCAAATCCTGTTGATTTACAGTGGCTTGAGGATTTGGCCCATTACCGCTTCTTTATACACTTTTAAAAAGAAATGCCAACTCGATAGTTTAGGCTTTAACTGGAACATGGCAAGTAATTGTATGTTTTGGCGGACCCCTAGTAATGTTGCAGAATCTTTCTCAGAAGTTGTTCCATGGGATAGCCGATTCCTCAGGTAAGAGCTACTTGTTTGTTCAATCCTCCATCTTAGGCCTGCTCCTCAGGTGCATCCTCCTTCTCGCAGCGATTTCCTAGGAACAGATTTCGAAGAACAGCTCTGATCACAGAATCACAGATTGGTTAGGGTTGGAAAGGACCTCTGGAGATCATCCAGCCCAACCCCCCTGCCAGAGCAGGGTCACCTACAGCAGGTTGCACAGGATGACCTCCAGGCGGGTTTTGAATGTCTCTGGGGTCGGAGACTCTACCGCCTCCCTGGGCAGCCTGTTCCAGGGCTCTGCCACCCTCAAAGTAAAGAAGTTCCTCCTCATGCTTTGATAGAAGTTCCTAGGTTCCAGTTTGTACCCGTTACCTCTTGTCCTGGATCATCTTTGATGATCCAGGACAAGAGGTAACGGGCACCAATTGGAACGTAGGAACTTGAACTTGAACTGGAAGGTAGGAACTTGAACTTGAACATAGGATTATCCTTGATGATTCAGGATAGCTGTGTGTCTGACCAGTCTGTCTTTCGAAGGAGGTCCTGGGCCAGCTCCAGCCATGCTGTGCTGAGCAGAGCCCCTGGCAGCAGCCCCACAGCTCACTCCCAGTGTGCCTGAATGGAAAAGGTACCAAAGTTGCTCCAACACTTTCTGAAAAACTCGATAGTGTTACCCCACAAGCGCAAAGCGACGGCAAAGCCCGTGAAATGACACCGGTGCTTCCAGAAAATGTCAAGCTTCCTGCCCAAGGGTGACATGCCATGCGGTGGGGTCAGGGCCACGCGCTGAGCACCCGGTGCGCTGCGGTTGCCCCAGCGGTTCCTGAGCAGCTCCTGCAGTGCTGCCGCCGGTACCGTTCTGGCGGCTGTAGTTGTTTAAAAAGCCGTTGTTGTTTCCGGCGTAATCTGACGGCAGTTTTCTCGGGCATTTGGGCCTCTTCTAATAAGTGTGCTGTGAGTACATCTGCAAGCATTCACCTGTCGAGGTCAAATGACTGGTGGTGCTCATCTGCCCCCGTGCTACTGCTGCTGCCTCCCGTGAATGCTCATGTGCCTGCGTGCCCCTGTACAGGCACAGATGCACGCGCGCAACACCTGATCCCGCATCTTAATTATTTTTCGCCCGGTTCTCTGAGTTGTTCTGCTTCCGGCTGATGAATGGGAAAGTGTAGTAGTGCTGTTTCATTTCACCAGCCTCTCAAGTGTGGAAATTATGGTAAATTTGAGAACAAGCCAGATTAGATTGATAGTTACACCTCCTCCTTTAATTAGCCAACCACAGGATCTGTGGAGGCAAAGGCCGGGGGGGTGTGTCGGTGTATATAAGGTGTATTGTCTATGTGAAAGATTAATCAAAAGGAGTTGCTTGAGGTGGGAAGGCTTTTCCGGAGAGGTTCCACATGTTGTCAGGTAGTCCCTCTGAATGGCAGCTTCCGGTTCGGTCCCTTAGCTTTCGGAAGTGACATTTAGTCTGATATGTGCCAGCCGTGCAATCTACCTAGCCCTGCAAAGTGCAAATATTAACATAAATGCATATTAAGATACTGTGTGTTAGCTCCTGAACTGAAATAGAGAGCGGGTGTTCCAGCGGAGGCAAGCAAATCGTGTTGATTTACAGTGGCTTGAGGATTTGGCCCATTACCGCTTCTTTATACACTTTTAAAAAGAAATGCCAACTCGATAGTTTAGGCTTTAACTGGAACATGGCAAGTAATTGTATGTTTTGGCGGACCCCTAGTAATGTTGCAGAATCTTTCTCAGAAGTTGTTCCATGGGATAGCCGATTCCTCAGGTAAGAGCTACTTGTTTGTTCAATCCTCCATCTTAGGCCTGCTCCTCAGGTGCATCCTCCTTCTCGCAGCGATTTCCTAGGAACAGATTTCGAAGAACAGCTCTGATCACAGAATCACAGATTGGTTAGGGTTGGAAAGGACCTCTGGAGATCATCCAGCCCAACCCCCCTGCCAGAGCAGGGTCACCTACAGCAGGTTGCACAGGATGACCTCCAGGCGGGTTTTGAATGTTTCTGGGGTGGGAGACTCTACCGCCTCCCTGGGCAGCCTGTTCCAGCGCTCTGCCACCCTCAAAGTAAAGAAGTTCCTCCTCATGCTTTGATAGAAGTTCCTAGGTTCCAGTTTGTACCCGTTACCTCTTGTCCTGGATCATCTTTGATGATCCAGGCCAAGAGGTAACGGGCATCAATTGGAACGTAGGAACTTGAACTTGAACTGGAACGTAGGAACTTGAACATAGGATTATCCTTGATGATTCAGGATAGCTGTGTGTCTGACCAGTCTGTCTTTCGAAGGAGGTCCTGGGCCAGCTCCAGCCATGCTGTGCTGAGCAGAGCCCCTGGCAGCAGCCCCACACCTCACTCCCAGTGTGCCTGAATGGAAAAGGTACCAAAGTTGCTCCAACACTTTCTGAAAAACTCTATAGTGTTACCCCACAAGCGCAAAGCGACGGCAAAGCCCGTGAAATGACACCAGTGCTTCCAGAAAATGTCAAGCTTCCTGCCCAAGGGTGACATGCCATGCGGTGGGGTCAGGGCCACGCGCTGAGCACCCGGTGCGCTGGGGTTGCCCCAGCGGTTCCTGAGCAGCTCCTGCAGTGCTGCCGCCGGTACCGTTCTGGCGGCTGTAGTTGTTTAAAAAGCCGTTGTTGTTTCCGGCGTAATCTGACGGCAGTTTTCTCGGGCATTTGGGCCTCTTCTAATAAGTGTGCTGTGAGTACATCTGCAAGCATTCACCTGTCGAGGTCAAATGACTGGTGGTGCTCATCTGCCCCCGTGCTACTGCTGCTGCCTCCCGTGAATGCTCATGTGCCTGCGTGCCCCTGTACAGGCACAGATGCACGCGCGCAACACCTGATCCCGCATCTTAATTATTTTTCGCCCGGTTCTCTGAGTTGTTCTGCTTCCGGCTGATGAATGGGAAAGTGTAGTAGTGCTGTTTCATTTCACCAGCCTCTCAAGTGTGGAAATTATGGTAAATTTGAGAACAAGCCAGATTAGATTGATAGTTACACCTCCTCCTTTAATTAGCCAACCACAGGATCTGTGGAGGCAAAGGCCGGGGGGGTGTGTCGGTGTATATAAGGTGTATTGTCTATGTGAAAGATTAATCAAAAGGAGTTGCTTGAGGTGGGAAGGCTTTTCCGGAGAGGTTCCACATGTTGTCAGGTAGTCCCTCTGAATGGCAGCTTCCGGTTCGGTCCCTTAGCTTTCGGAAGTGACATTTAGTCTGATATGTGCCAGCCGTGCAATCTACCTAGCCCTGCAAAGTGCAAATATTAACATAAATGCATATTAAGATACTGTGTGTTAGCTCCTGAACTGAAATAGAGAGCGGGTGTTCCAGCGGAGGCAAGCAAATCGTGTTGATTTACAGTGGCTTGAGGATTTGGCCCATTACCGCTTCTTTATACACTTTTAAAAAGAAATGCCAACTCGATAGTTTAGGCTTTAACTGGAACATGGCAAGTAATTGTATGTTTTGGCGGACCCCTAGTAATGTTGCAGAATCTTTCTCAGAAGTTGTTCCATGGGATAGCCGATTCCTCAGGTAAGAGCTACTTGTTTGTTCAATCCTCCATCTTAGGCCTGCTCCTCAGGTGCATCCTCCTTCTCGCAGCGATTTCCTAGGAACAGATTTCGAAGAACAGCTCTGATCACAGAATCACAGATTGGTTAGGGTTGGAAAGGAGCTCTGGAGATCATCCAGCCCAACCCCCCTGCCAGAGCAGGGTCACCTACAGCAGGTTGCACAGGATGACCTCCAGGCGGGTTTTGAATGTTTCTGGGGTGGGAGACTCTACCGCCTCCCTGGGCAGCCTGTTCCAGCGCTCTGCCACCCTCAAAGTAAAGAAGTTCCTCCTCATGCTTTGATAGAAGTTCCTAGGTTCCAGTTTGTACCCGTTACCTCTTGTCCTGGATCATCTTTGATGATCCAGGCCAAGAGGTAACGGGCATCAATTGGAACGTAGGAACTTGAACTTGAACTGGAACGTAGGAACTTGAACATAGGATTATCCTTGATGATTCAGGATAGCTGTGTGTCTGACCAGTCTGTCTTTCGAAGGAGGTCCTGGGCCAGCTCCAGCCATGCTGTGCTGAGCAGAGCCCCTGGCAGCAGCCCCACACCTCACTCCCAGTGTGCCTGAATGGAAAAGGTACCAAAGTTGCTCCAACACTTTCTGAAAAACTCTATAGTGTTACCCCACAAGCGCAAAGCGACGGCAAAGCCCGTGAAATGACACCAGTGCTTCCAGAAAATGTCAAGCTTCCTGCCCAAGGGTGACATGCCATGCGGTGGGGTCAGGGCCACGCGCTGAGCACCCGGTGCGCTGGGGTTGCCCCAGCGGTTCCTGAGCAGCTCCTGCAGTGCTGCCGCCGGTACCGTTCTGGCGGCTGTAGTTGTTTAAAAAGCCGTTGTTGTTTCCGGCGTAATCTGACGGCAGTTTTCTCGGGCATTTGGGCCTCTTCTAATAAGTGTGCTGTGAGTACATCTGCAAGCATTCACCTGTCGAGGTCAAATGACTGGTGGTGCTCATCTGCCCCCGTGCTACTGCTGCTGCCTCCCGTGAATGCTCATGTGCCTGCGTGCCCCTGTACAGGCACAGATGCACGCGCGCAACACCTGATCCCGCATCTTAATTATTTTTCGCCCGGTTCTCTGAGTTGTTCTGCTTCCGGCTGATGAATGGGAAAGTGTAGTAGTGCTGTTTCATTTCACCAGCCTCTCAAGTGTGGAAATTATGGTAAATTTGAGAACAAGCCAGATTAGATTGATAGTTACACCTCCTCCTTTAATTAGCCAACCACAGGATCTGTGGAGGCAAAGGCCGGGGGGGTGTGTCGGTGTATATAAGGTGTATTGTCTATGTGAAAGATTAATCAAAAGGAGTTGCTTGAGGTGGGAAGGCTTTTCCGGAGAGGTTCCACATGTTGTCAGGTAGTCCCTCTGAATGGCAGCTTCCGGTTCGGTCCCTTAGCTTTCGGAAGTGACATTTAGTCTGATATGTGCCAGCCGTGCAATCTACCTAGCCCCGCAAAGTGCAAATATTAACCTAAATGCATATTAAGATACTGTGTGTTAGCTCCTGAACTGAAATAGAGAGCGGGTGTTCCAGCGGAGGCAAGCAAATCGTGTTGATTTACAGTGGCTTGAGGATTTGGCCCATTACCGCTTCTTTATACACTTTTAAAAAGAAATGCCAACTCGATAGTTTAGGCTTTAACTGGAACATGGCAAGTAATTGTATGTTTTGGCGGACCCCTAGTAATGTTGCAGAATCTTTCTCAGAAGTTGTTCCATGGGATAGCCGATTCCTCAGGTAAGAGCTACTTGTTTGTTCAATCCTCCATCTTAGGCCTGCTCCTCAGGTGCATCCTCCTTCTCGCAGCGATTTCCTAGGAACAGATTTCGAAGAACAGCTCTGATCACAGAATCACAGATTGGTTAGGGTTGGAAAGGACCTCTGGAGATCATCCAGCCCAACCCCCCTGCCAGAGCAGGGTCACCTACAGCAGGTTGCACAGGATGACCTCCAGGCGGGTTTTGAATGTCTCTGGGGTCGGAGACTCTACCGCCTCCCTGGGCAGCCTGTTCCAGGGCTCTGCCACCCTCAAAGTAAAGAAGTTCCTCCTCATGCTTTGATAGAAGTTCCTAGGTTCCAGTTTGTACCCGTTACCTCTTGTCCTGGATCATCTTTGATGATCCAGGACAAGAGGTAACGGGCACCAATTGGAACGTAGGAACTTGAACTTGAACTGGAAGGTAGGAACTTGAACTTGAACATAGGATTATCCTTGATGATTCAGGATAGCTGTGTGTCTGACCAGTCTGTCTTTCGAAGGAGGTCCTGGGCCAGCTCCAGCCATGCTGTGCTGAGCAGAGCCCCTGGCAGCAGCCCCACAGCTCACTCCCAGTGTGCCTGAATGGAAAAGGTACCAAAGTTGCTCCAACACTTTCTGAAAAACTCTATAGTGTTACCCCACAAGCGCAAAGCGACGGCAAAGCCCGTGAAATGACACCGGTGCTTCCAGAAAATGTCAAGCTTCCTGCCCAAGGGTGACATGCCATGCGGTGGGGTCAGGGCCACGCGCTGAGCACCCGGTGCGCTGCGGTTGCCCCAGCGGTTCCTGAGCAGCTCCTGCAGTGCTGCCGCCGGTACCGTTCTGGCGGCTGTAGTTGTTTAAAAAGCCGTTGTTGTTTCCGGCGTAATCTGACGGCAGTTTTCTCGGGCATTTGGGCCTCTTCTAATAAGTGTGCTGTGAGTACATCTGCAAGCATTCACCTGTCGAGGTCAAATGACTGGTGGTGCTCATCTGCCCCCGTGCTACTGCTGCTGCCTCCCGTGAATGCTCATGTGCCTGCGTGCCCCTGTACAGGCACAGATGCACGCGCGCAACACCTGATCCCGCATCCTAATTATTTTTCGCCCGGTTCTCTGAGTTGTTCTGCTTCCGGCTGATGAATGGGAAAGTGTAGTAGTGCTGTTTCATTTCACCAGCCTCTCAAGTGTGGAAATTATGGTAAATTTGAGAACAAGCCAGATTAGATTGATAGTTACACCTCCTCCTTTAATTAGCCAACCACAGGATCTGTGGAGGCAAAGGCCGGGGGTGTGTGTCGGTGTATATAACGTGTATTGTCTATGTGAAAGATTAATCAAAAGGAGTTGCTTGAGGTGGGAAGGCTTTTCCGGAGAGGTTCCACATGTTGTCAGGTAGTCCCTCTGAATGGCAGCTTCCGGTTCGGTCCCTTAGCTTTCGGAAGTGACATTTAGTCTGATATGTGCCAGCTGTGCAATCTACCTAGCCCTGCAAAGTGCAAATATTAACCTAAATGCATATTAAGATACTGTGTGTTAGCTCCTGAACTGAAATAGAGAGCGGGTGTTCCAGCGGAGGCAAGCAAATCGTGTTGATTTACAGTGGCTTGCGGATTTGGCCCATTACCGCTTCTTTATACACTTTTAAAAAGAAATGCCAACTCGATAGTTTAGGCTTTAACTGGAACATGGCAAGTAATTGTATGTTTTGGCGGACCCCTAGTAATGTTGCAGAATCTTTCTCAGAAGTTGTTCCATGGGATAGCCGATTCCTCAGGTAAGAGCTACTTGTTTGTTCAATCCTCCATCTTAGGCCTGCTCCTCAGGTGCATCCTCCTTCTCGCAGCGATTTCCTAGGAACAGATTTCGAAGAACAGCTCTGATCACAGAATCACAGATTGGTTAGGGTTGGAAAGGAGCTCTGGAGATCATCCAGCCCAACCCCCCTGCCAGAGCAGGGTCACCTACAGCAGGTTGCACAGGATGACCTCCAGGCGGGTTTTGAATGTTTCTGGGGTCGGAGACTCTACCGCCTCCCTGGGCAGCCTGTTCCAGCGCTCTGCCACCCTCAAAGTAAAGAAGTTCCTCCTCATGCTTTGATAGAAGTTCCTAGGTTCCAGTTTGTACCCGTTACCTCTTGTCCTGGATCATCTTTGATGATCCAGGACAAGAGGTAACGGGCACCAATTGGAACGTAGGAACTTGAACTTGAACTGGAAGGTAGGAACTTGAACTTGAACATAGGATTATCCTTGATGATTCAGGATAGCTGTGTGTCTGACCAGTCTGTCTTTCGAAGGAGGTCCTGGGCCAGCTCCAGCCATGCTGTGCTGAGCAGAGCCCCTGGCAGCAGCCCCACAGCTCACTCCCAGTGTGCCTGAATGGAAAAGGTACCAAAGTTGCTCCAACACTTTCTGAAAAACTCTATAGTGTTACCCCACAAGCGCAAAGCGACGGCAAAGCCCGTGAAATGACACCGGTGCTTCCAGAAAATGTCAAGCTTCCTGCCCAAGGGTGACATGCCATGCGGTGGGGTCAGGGCCACGCGCTGAGCACCCGGTGCGCTGGGGTTGCCCCAGCGGTTCCTGAGCAGCTCCTGCAGTGCTACCGCCAGTACCGTTCTGGCGGCTGTAGTTGTTTAAAAAGCCGTTGTTGTTTCCGGCGTAATCTGACGGCAGTTTTCTCGGGCATTTGGGCCTCTTCTAATAAGTGTGCTGTGAGTACATCTGCAAGCATTCACCTGTCGAGGTCAAATGACTGGTGGTGCTCATCTGCCCCCGTGCTACTGCTGCTGCCTCCCGTGAATGCTCATGTGCCTGCGTGCCCCTGTACAGGCACAGATGCACGCGCGCAACACCTGATCCCGCATCTTAATTATTTTTCGCCCGGTTCTCTGAGTTGTTCTGCTTCCGGCTGATGAATGGGAAAGTGTAGTAGTGCTGTTTCATTTCACCAGCCTCTCAAGTGTGGAAATTATGGTAAATTTGAGAACAAGCCAGATTAGATTGATAGTTACACCTCCTCCTTTAATTAGCCAACCACAGGATCTGTGGAGGCAAAGGCCGGGGGGGTGTGTCGGTGTATATAAGGTGTATTGTCTATGTGAAAGATTAATCAAAAGGAGTTGCTTGAGGTGGGAAGGCTTTTCCGGAGAGGTTCCACATGTTGTCAGGTAGTCCCTCTGAATGGCAGCTTCCGGTTCGGTCCCTTAGCTTTCGGAAGTGACATTTAGTCTGATATGTGCCAGCCGTGCAATCTACCTAGCCCTGCAAAGTGCAAATATTAACCTAAATGCATATTAAGATACTGTGTGTTAGCTCCTGAACTGAAATAGAGAGCGGGTGTTCCAGCGGAGGCAAGCAAATCGTGTTGATTTACAGTGGCTTGCGGATTTGGCCCATTACCGCTTCTTTATACACTTTTAAAAAGAAATGCCAACTCGATAGTTTAGGCTTTAACTGGAACATGGCAAGTAATTGTATGTTTTGGCGGACCCCTAGTAATGTTGCAGAATCTTTCTCAGAAGTTGTTCCATGGGATAGCCGATTCCTCAGGTAAGAGCTACTTGTTTGTTCAATCCTCCATCTTAGGCCTGCTCCTCAGGTGCATCCTCCTTCTCGCAGCGATTTCCTAGGAACAGATTTCGAAGAACAGCTCTGATCACAGAATCACAGATTGGTTAGGGTTGGAAAGGACCTCTGGAGATCATCCAGCCCAACCCCCCTGCCAGAGCAGGGTCACCTACAGCAGGTTGCACAGGATGACCTCCAGGCGGGTTTTGAATGTTTCTGGGGTCGGAGACTCTACCGCCTCCCTGGGCAGCCTGTTCCAGCGCTCTGCCACCCTCAAAGTAAAGAAGTTCCTCCTCATGCTTTGATAGAAGTTCCTACGTTCCAGTTTGTACCCGTTACCTCTTGTCCTGGATCATCTTTGATGATCCAGGACAAGAGGTAACGGGCACCAATTGGAACGTAGGAACTTGAACTTGAACTGGAACGTAGGAACTTGAACTTGAACATAGGATTATCCTTGATGATTCAGGATAGCTGTGTGTCTGACCAGTCTGTCTTTCGAAGGAGGTCCTGGGCCAGCTCCAGCCATGCTGTGCTGAGCAGAGCCCCTGGCAGCAGCCCCACAGCTCACTCCCAGTGTGCCTGAATGGAAAAGGTACCAAAGTTGCTCCAACACTTTCTGAAAAACTCTATAGTGTTACCCCACAAGCGCAAAGCGACGGCAAAGCCCGTGAAATGACACCGGTGCTTCCAGAAAATGTCAAGCTTCCTGCCCAAGGGTGACATGCCATGCGGTGGGGTCAGGGCCACGCGCTGAGCACCCGGTGCGCTGGGGTTGCCCCAGCGGTTCCTGAGCAGCTCCTGCAGTGCTGCCGCCGGTACCGTTCTGGCGGCTGTAGTTGTTTAAAAAGCCGTTGTTGTTTCCGGCGTAATCTGACGGCAGTTTTCTCGGGCATTTGGGCCTCTTCTAATAAGTGTGCTGTGAGTACATCTGCAAGCATTCACCTGTCGAGGTCAAATGACTGGTGGTGCTCATCTGCCCCCGTGCTACTGCTGCTGCCTCCCGTGAATGCTCATGTGCCTGCGTGCCCCTGTACAGGCACAGATGCACGCGCGCAACACCTGATCCCGCATCTTAATTATTTTTCGCCCGGTTCTCGGAGTTGTTCTGCTTCCGGCTGATGAATGGGAAAGTGTAGTAGTGCTGTTTCATTTCACCAGCCTCTCAAGTGTGGAAATTATGGTAAATTTGAGAACAAGCCAGATTAGATTGATAGTTACACCTCCTCCTTTAATTAGCCAACCACAGGATCTGTGGAGGCAAAGGCCGGGGGGGTGTGTCGGTGTATATAACGTGTATTGTCTATGTGAAAGATTAATCAAAAGGAGTTGCTTGAGGTGGGAAGGCTTTTCCGGAGAGGTTCCACATGTTGTCAGGTAGTCCCTCTGAATGGCAGCTTCCGGTTCGGTCCCTTAGCTTTCGGAAGTGACATTTAGTCTGATATGTGCCAGCCGTGCAATCTACCTAGCCCTGCAAAGTGCAAATATTAACCTAAATGCATATTAAGATACTGTGTGTTAGCTCCTGAACTGAAATAGAGAGCGGGTGTTCCAGCGGAGGCAAGCAAATCGTGTTGATTTACAGTGGCTTGCGGATTTGGCCCATTACCGCTTCTTTATACACTTTTAAAAAGAAATGCCAACTCGATAGTTTAGGCTTTAACTGGAACATGGCAAGTAATTGTATGTTTTGGCGGACCCCTAGTAATGTTGCAGAATCTTTCTCAGAAGTTGTTCCATGGGATAGCCGATTCCTCAGGTAAGAGCTACTTGTTTGTTCAATCCTCCATCTTAGGCCTGCTCCTCAGGTGCATCCTCCTTCTCGCAGCGATTTCCTAGGAACAGATTTCGAAGAACAGCTCTGATCACAGAATCACAGATTGGTTAGGGTTGGAAAGGAGCTCTGGAGATCATCCAGCCCAACCCCCCTGCCAGAGCAGGGTCACCTACAGCAGGTTGCACAGGATGACCTCCAGGCGGGTTTTGAATGTCTGTGGGGTCGGAGACTCTACCGCCTCCCTGGGCAGCCTGTTCCAGCGCTCTGCCACCCTCAAAGTAAAGAAGTTCCTCCTCATGCTTTGATAGAAGTTCCTAGGTTCCAGTTTGTACCCGTTACCTCTTGTCCTGGATCATCTTTGATGATCCAGGCCAAGAGGTAACGGGCACCAATTGGAACGTAGGAACTTGAACTTCAACTGGAACGTAGGAACTTGAACATAGGATTATCCTTGATGATTCAGGCTAGCTGTGTGTCTGACCAGTCTGTCTTTCGAAGGAGGTCCTGGGCCAGATCCAGCCATGCTGTGTTGAGCAGAGCCCCTGGCAGCAGCCCCACAGCTCACTCCCAGTGTGCCTGAATGGAAAAGGTACCAAAGTTGCTCCAACACTTTCTGAAAAACTCTATAGTGTTACCCCACAAGCGCAAAGCGACGGCAAAGCCCGTGAAATGACACCGGTGCTTCCAGAAAATGCCAAGCTTCCTGCCCAAGGGTGACATGCCATGCGGTGGGGTCAGGGCCACGCGCTGAGCACCCGGTGCGCTGGGGTTGCCCCAGCGGTTCCTGAGCAGCTCCTGCAGTGCTGCCGCCGGTACCGTTCTGGCGGCTGTAGTTGTTTAAAAAGCCGTTGTTGTTTCCGGCGTAATCTGACGGCAGTTTTCTCGGGCATTTGGGCCTCTTCTAATAAGTGTGCTGTGACTACATCTGCAAGCATTCACCTGTCGAGGTCAAATGACTGGTGGTGCTCATCTCCCCCCGTGCTACTGCTGCTGCCTCCCGTGAATGCTCATGTGCCTGCGTGCCCCTGTACAGGCACAGATGCACGCGCGCAACACCTGATCCCGCATCCTAATTATTTTTCGCCCGGTTCTCGGAGTTGTTCTGCTTCCGGCTGATGAATGGGAAAGTGTAGTAGTGCTGTTTCATTTCACCAGCCTCTCAAGTGTGGAAATTATGGTAAATTTGAGAACAAGCCAGATTAGATTGATAGTTACACCTCCTCCTTTAATTAGCCAACCACAGGATCTGTGGAGGCAAAGGCCGGGGGTGTGTGTCGGTGTATATAAGGTGTATTGTCTATGTGAAAGATTAATCAAAAGGAGTTGCTTGAGGTGGGAAGGTTTTTCCGGAGAGGTTCCACATGTTGTCAGGTAGTCCCTCTGAATGGCAGCTTCCGGTTCGGTCCCTTAGCTTTCGGAAGTGACATTTAGTCTGATATGTGCCAGCCGTGCAATCTACCTAGCCCCGCAAAGTGCAAATATTAACATAAATGCATATTAAGATACTGTGTGTTAGCTCCTGAACTGAAATAGAGAGCGGGTGTTCCAGCGGAGGCAAGCAAATCGTGTTGATTTACAGTGGCTTGAGGATTTGGCCCATTACCGCTTCTTTATACACTTTTAAAAAGAAATGCCAACTCGATAGTTTAGGCTTTAACTGGAACATGGCAAGTAATTGTATGTTTTGGCGGACCCCTAGTAATGTTGCAGAATCTTTCTCAGAAGTTGTTCCATGGGATAGCCGATTCCTCAGGTAAGAGCTACTTGTTTGTTCAATCCTCCATCTTAGGCCTGCTCCTCAGGTGCATCCTCCTTCTCGCAGCGATTTCCTAGGAACAGATTTCGAAGAACAGCTCTGATCACAGAATCACAGATTGGTTAGGGTTGGAAAGGACCTCTGGAGATCATCCAGCCCAACCCCCCTGCCAGAGCAGGGTCACCTACAGCAGGTTGCACAGGATGACCTCCAGGCGGGTTTTGAATGTCTGTGGGGTCGGAGACTCTACCGCCTCCCTGGGCAGCCTGTTCCAGCGCTCTGCCACCCTCAAAGTAAAGAAGTTCCTCCTCATGCTTTGATAGAAGTTCCTACGTTCCAGTTTGTACCCGTTACCTCTTGTCCTGGATCATCTTTGATGATCCAGGACAAGAGGTAACGGGCACCAATTGGAACGTAGGAACTTGAACTTCAACTGGAACGTAGGAACTTGAACATAGGATTATCCTTGATGATTCAGGCTAGCTGTGTGTCTGACCAGTCTGTCTTTCGAAGGAGGTCCTGGGCCAGATCCAGCCATGCTGTGTTGAGCAGAGCCCCTGGCAGCAGCCCCACAGCTCACTCCCAGTGTGCCTGAATGGAAAAGGTACCAAAGTTGCTCCAACACTTTCTGAAAAACTCTATAGTGTTACCCCACAAGCGCAAAGCGATGGCAAAGCCCGTGAAATGACACCGGTGCTTCCAGAAAATGCCAAGCTTCCTGCCCAAGGGTGACATGCCATGCGGTGGGGTCAGGGCCACGCGCTGAGCACCCGGTGCGCTGCGGTTGCCCCAGCGGTTCCTGAGCAGCTCCTGCAGTGCTGCCGCCGGTACCGTTCTGGCGGCTGTAGTTGTTTAAAAAGCCGTTGTTGTTTCTGGCGTAATCTGACGGCAGTTTTCTCGGGCATTTGGGCCTCTTCTAATAAGTGTGCTGTGAGTACATCTGCAAGCATTCACCTGTCGAGGTCAAATGACTGGTGGTGCTCATCTGCCCCCGTGCTACTGCTGCTGCCTCCCGTGAATGCTCATGTGCCTGCGTGCCCCTGTACAGGCACAGATGCACGCGCGCAACACCTGATCCCGCATCCTAATTATTTTTCGCCCGGTTCTCGGAGTTGTTCTGCTTCCGGCTGATGAATGGGAAAGTGTAGTAGTGCTGTTTCATTTCACCAGCCTCTCAAGTGTGGAAATTATGGTAAATTTGAGAACAAGCCAGATTAGATTGATAGTTACACCTCCTCCTTTAATTAGCCAACCACAGGATCTGTGGAGGCAAAGGCCGGGGGTGTGTGTCGGTGTATATAAGGTGTATTGTCTATGTGAAAGATTAATCAAAAGGAGTTGCTTGAGGTGGGAAGGTTTTTCCGGAGAGGTTCCACATGTTGTCAGGTAGTCCCTCTGAATGGCAGCTTCCGGTTCGGTCCCTTAGCTTTCGGAAGTGACATTTAGTCTGATATGTGCCAGCCGTGCAATCTACCTAGCCCCGCAAAGTGCAAATATTAACCTAAATGCATATTAAGATACTGTGTGTTAGCTCCTGAACTGAAATAGAGAGCGGGTGTTCCAGCGGAGGCAAGCAAATCGTGTTGATTTACAGTGGCTTGAGGATTTGGCCCATTACCGCTTCTTTATACACTTTTAAAAAGAAATGCCAACTCGATAGTTTAGGCTTTAACTGGAACATGGCAAGTAATTGTATGTTTTGGCGGACCCCTAGTAATGTTGCAGAATCTTTCTCAGAAGTTGTTCCATGGGATAGCCGATTCCTCAGGTAAGAGCTACTTGTTTGTTCAATCCTCCATCTTAGGCCTGCTCCTCAGGTGCATCCTCCTTCTCGCAGCGATTTCCTAGGAACAGATTTCGAAGAACAGCTCTGATCACAGAATCACAGATTGGTTAGGGTTGGAAAGGAGCTCTGGAGATCATCCAGCCCAACCCCCCTGCCAGAGCAGGGTCACCTACAGCAGGTTGCACAGGATGACCTCCAGGCGGGTTTTGAATGTCTCTGGGGTGGGAGACTCTACCGCCTCCCTGGGCAGCCTGTTCCAGCGCTCTGCCACCCTCAAAGTAAAGAAGTTCCTCCTCATGCTTTGATAGAAGTTCCTAGGTTCCAGTTTGTACCCGTTACCTCTTGTCCTGGATCATCTTTGATGATCCAGGACAAGAGGTAACGGGCACCAATTGGAACGTAGGAACTTGAACTTGAACTGGAACGTAGGAACTTGAACATAGGATTATCCTTGATGATTCAGGATAGCTGTGTGTCTGACCAGTCTGTCTTTCGAAGGAGGTCCTGGACCAGGTCCAGCCATGCTGTGCTGAGCAGAGCCCCTGGCAGCAGCCCCACAGCTCACTCCCAGTGTGCCTGAATGGAAAAGGTACCAAAGTTGCTCCAACACTTTCTGAAAAACTCTATAGTGTTACCCCACAAGCGCAAAGCGACGGCAAAGCCCGTGAAATGACACCGGTGCTTCCAGAAAATGTCAAGCTTCCTGCCCAAGGGTGACATGCCATGCGGTGGGGTCAGGGCCACGCGCTGAGCACCCGGTGCGCTGGGGTTGCCCCAGCGGTTCCTGAGCAGCTCCTGCAGTGCTGCCGCCGGTACCGTTCTGGCGGCTGTAGTTGTTTAAAAAGCCGTTGTTGTTTCCGGCGTAATCTGACGGCAGTTTTCTCGGGCATTTGGGCCTCTTCGAATAAGTGTGCTGTGAGTACATCTGCAAGCATTCACCTGTCGAGGTCAAATGAGTGGTGGTGCTCATCTGCCCCCTTGCTACTGCTGCTGCCTCCCGTGAATGCTCATGTGCCTGCGTGCCCCTGTACAGGCACAGATGCACGCGCGCAACACCTGATCCCGCATCCTAATTATTTTTCGCCCGGTTCTCGGAGTTGTTCTGCTTCCGGCTGATGAACGGGAAAGTGTAGTAGTGCTGTTTCATTTCACCAGCCTCTCAAGTGTGGAAATTATGGTAAATTTGAGAACAAGCCAGATTAGATCGATAGTTACACCTCCTCCTTTAATTAGCCAACCACAGGATCTGTGGAGGCAAAGGCCGGGGGGGTGTGTCGGTGTATATAAGGTGTATTGTCTATGTGAAAGATTAATCAAAAGGAGTTGCTTGAGGTGGGAAGGCTTTTCCGGAGAGGTTCCACATGTTGTCAGGTAGTCCCTCTGAATGGCAGCTTCCGGTTCGGTCCCTTAGCTTTCGGAAGTGACATTTAGTCTGATATGTGCCAGCCGTGCAATCTACCTAGCCCTGCAAAGTGCAAATATTAACCTAAATGCATATTAAGATACTGTGTGTTAGCTCCTGAACTGAAATAGAGAGCGGGTGTTCCAGCGGAGGCAAGCAAATCGTGTTGATTTACAGTGGCTTGAGGATTTGGCCCATTACCGCTTCTTTATACACTTTTAAAAAGAAATGCCAACTCGATAGTTTAGGCTTTAACTGGAACATGGCAAGTAATTGTATGTTTTGGCGGACCCCTAGTAATGTTGCAGAATCTTTCTCAGAAGTTGTTCCATGGGATAGCCGATTCCTCAGGTAAGAGCTACTTGTTTGTTCAATCCTCCATCTTAGGCCTGCTCCTCAGGTGCGTCCTCCTTCTCGCAGCGATTTCCTAGGAACAGATTTTGAAGAACAGCTCTGATCACAGAATCACAGATTGGTTAGGGTTGGAAAGGAGCTCTGGAGATCATGTAGTGCAACCCCCCTGCCAGAGCAGGGTCACCTACAGCAGGTTGCACAGGATGACCTCCAGGCGGGTTTTGAATGTCTCTGGGGTGGGAGACTCTACCGCCTCCCTGGGCAGCCTGTTCCAGCGCTCTGCCACCCTCAAAGTAAAGAAGTTCCTCCTCATGCTTTGATAGAAGTTCCTAGGTTCCAGTTTGTACCCGTTACCTCTTGTCCTGGATCATCTTTGATGATCATCATCTTTGATGATCCAGGCCAAGAGGTAACGGGCACCAATTGGAACGTAGGAACTTGAACTTGAACTGGAAGGTAGGAACTTGAACTTGAACATAGGATTATCCTTGATGATTCAGGATAGCTGTGTGTCTGACCAGTCTGTCTTTCGAAGGAGGTCCTGGGCCAGCTCCAGCCATGCTGTGCTGAGCAGAGCCCCTGGCAGCAGCCCCACAGCTCACTCCCAGTGTGCCTGAATGGAAAAGGTACCAAAGTTGCTCCAACACTTTCTGAAAAACTCTACAGTGTTACCCCACAAGCGCAAAGCGACGGCAAAGCCCGTGAAATGACACCGGTGCTTCCAGAAAATGTCAAGCTTCCTGCCCAAGGGTGACATGCCATGCGGTGGGGTCAGGGCCACGCGCTGAGCACCCGGTGCGCTGGGGTTGCCCCAGCGGTTCCTGAGCAGCTCCTGCAGTGCTGCCGCCGGTACCGTTCTGGCGGCTGTAGTTGTTTAAAAAGCCGTTGTTGTTTCCGGCGTAATCTGACGGCAGTTTTCTCGGGCATTTGGGCCTCTTCTAATAAGTGTGCTGTGAGTACATCTGCAAGCATTCACCTGTCGAGGTCAAATGACTGGTGGTGCTCATCTCCCCCCGTGCTACTGCTGCTGCCTCCCGTGAATGCTCATGTGCCTGCGTGCCCCTGTACAGGCACAGATGCACGCGCGCAACACCTGATCCCGCATCCTAATTATTTTTCGCCCGGTTCTCGGAGTTGTTCTGCTTCCGGCTGATGAATGGGAAAGTGTAGTAGTGCTGTTTCATTTCACCAGCCTCTCAAGTGTGGAAATTATGGTAAATTTGAGAACAAGCCAGATTAGATTGATAGTTACACCTCCTCCTTTAATTAGCCAACCACAGGATCTGTGGAGGCAAAGGCCGGGGGGGTGTGTCGGTGTATATAACATGTATTGTCTATGTGAAAGATTAATCAAAAGGAGTTGCTTGAGGTGGGAAGGCTTTTCCGGAGAGGTTCCACATGTTGTCAGGTAGTCCCTCTGAATGGCAGCTTCCGGTTCGGTCCCTTAGCTTTCGGAAGTGACATTTAGTCTGATATGTGCCAGCCGTGCAATCTACCTAGCCCTGCAAAGTGCAAATATTAACATAAATGCATATTAAGATACTGTGTGTTAGCTCCTGAACTGAAATAGAGAGCGGGTGTTCCAGCGGAGGCAAGCAAATCGTGTTGATTTAGAGTGGCTTGAGGATTTGGCCCATTACCGCTTCTTTATACACTTTTCAAAAGAAATGCCAACTCGATAGTTTAGGCTTTAACTGGAACATGGCAAGTAATTGTATGTTTTGGCGGACCCCTAGTAATGTTGCAGAATCTTTCTCAGAAGTTGTTCCATGGGATAGCCGATTCCTCAGGTAAGAGCTACTTGTTTGTTCAATCCTCCATCTTAGGCCTGCTCCTCAGGTGCATCCTCCTTCTCGCAGCGATTTCCTAGGAACAGATTTCGAAGAACAGCTCTGATCACAGAATCACAGATTGGTTAGGGTTGGAAAGGAGCTCTGGAGATCATCCAGTCCAACCCCCTGCCAGAGCAGGGTCACCTACAGCAGGTTGCACAGGATGACCTCCAGGCGGGTTATGAATGTCTCTGGGGTCGGAGACTCTATCGCCTCCCTGGGCAGCCTGTTCCAGCGCTCTGCCACCCTCAAAGTAAAGAAGTTCCTCCTCATGCTTTGATAGAAGTTCCTACGTTCCAGTTTGTACCCGTTACCTCTTGTCCTGGATCATCTTTGATGATCCAGGACAAGAGGTAACGGGCACCAATTGGAACGTAGGAACTTGAACTTGAACTGGAAGGTAGGAACTTGAACTTGAACATAGGATTATCCTTGATGATTCAGGATAGCTGTGTGTCTGACCAGTCTGTCTTTCGAAGGAGGTCCTGGACCAGCTCCAGCCATGCTGTGCTGAGCAGAGCCCCTGGCAGCAGCCCCACACCTCACTCCCAGTGTGCCTGAATGGAAAAGGTACCAAAGTTGCTCCAACACTTTCTGAAAAACTCTATAGTGTTACCCCACAAGCGCAAAGCGACGGCAAAGCCCGTGAAATGACACCGGTGCTTCCAGAAAATGTCAAGCTTCCTGCCCAAGGGTGACATGCCATGCGGTGTGGTCAGGGCCACGTGCTGAGCACCCGGTGCGCTGGAGTTGACCCAGCGGTTCCTGAGCAGCTCCTGCAGTGCTGCCGCCGGTACCGTTCTGGCGGCTGTAGTTGTTTAAAAAGCCGTTGTTGTTTCCGGCGTAATCTGACGGCAGTTTTCTCGGGCATTTGGGCCTCTTCTAATAAGTGTGCTGTGAGTACATCTGCAAGCATTCACCTGTCGAGGTCAAATGACTGGTGGTGCTCATCTGCCCCCGTGCTACTGCTGCTGCCTCCCGTGAATGCTCATGTGCCTGCGTGCCCCTGTACAGGCACAGATGCACGCGCGCAACACCTGATCCCGCATCCTAATTATTTTTCGCCCGGTTCTCTGAGTTGTTCTGCTTCCGGCTGATGAATGGGAAAGTGTAGTAGTGCTGTTTCATTTCACCAGCCTCTCAAGTGTGGAAATTATGGTAAATTTGAGAACAAGCCAGATTAGATTGATAGTTACACCTCCTCCTTTAATTAGCCAACCACAGGATCTGTGGAGGCAAAGGCCGGGGGGGTGTGTCGGTGTATATAAGGTGTATTGTCTATGTGAAAGATTAATCAAAAGGAGTTGCTTGAGGTGGGAAGGCTTTTCCGGAGAGGTTCCACATGTTGTCAGGTAGTCCCTCTGAATGGCAGCTTCCGGTTCGGTCCCTTAGCTTTCGGAAGTGACATTTAGTCTGATATGTGCCAGCCGTGCAATCTACCTAGCCCTGCAAAGTGCAAATATTAACCTAAATGCATATTAAGATACTGTGTGTTAGCTCCTGAACTGAAATAGAGAGCGGGTGTTCCAGCGGAGGCAAGCAAATCGTGATAATTTAGAGTGGCTTGAGGATTTGGCCCATTACCGCTTCTTTATACACTTTTAAAAAGAAATGCCAACTCGATAGTTTAGGCTTTAACTGGAACATGGCAAGTAATTCTGTGTTTTGGCGCACCCCTAGTAATGTTGCAGAATCTTTCTCAGAAGTTGTTCCATGGGAAAGCCGATTCCTCAGGTAAGAGCTACTTGTTTGTTCAATCCTCCATCTTAGGCCTGCTCCTCAGGTGCATCCTCCTTCTCGCAGCGATTTCCTAGGAACAGATTTTGAAGAACAGCTCTGATCACAGAATCACAGATTGGTTAGGGTTGGAAAGGAGCTCTGGAGATCATCCAGTCCAACCCCCTGCCAGAGCAGGGTCACCTACAGCAGGTTGCACAGGATGACCTCCAGGCGGGTTTTGAATGTCTCTGGGGTGGGAGACTCTACCGCCTCCCTGGGCAGCCTGTTCCAGTGCTCTGCCACCCTCAAAGTAAAGAAGTTCCTCCTCATGCTTTGAAAGAAGTTCCTAGGTTCCAGTTTGTACCCGTTACCTCTTGTCCTGGATCATCTTTGATGATCCAGGCCAAGAGGTAACGGGCACCAATTGGAACGTAGGAACTTGAACTTGAACTGGAAGGTAGGAACTTGAACTTGAACATAGGATTATCCTTGATGATTCAGGATAGCTGTGTGTCTGACCAGTCTGTCTTTCCAAGGAGGTCCTGGGCCAGCTCCAGCCATGCTGTGCTGAGCAGAACCCCTGGCAGCAGCCCCACAGCTCACTCCCAGTGTGCCTGAATGGAAAAGGTACCAAAGTTGCTCCAACACTTTCTGAAAAACTCTACAGTGTTACCCCACAAGCGCAAAGCGACGGCAAAGCCCGTGAAATGACACCGGTGCTTCCAGAAATTGTCAAGCTTCCTGCCCAAGGGTGACATGCCATGCGGTGTGGTCAGGGCCACGCGCTGAGCACCCGGTGCGCTGGGGTTGCCCCAGCGGTTCCTGAGCAGCTCCTGCAGTGCTGCCGCCGGTACCGTTCTGGCGGCTGTAGTTGTTTAAAAAGCCGTTGTTGTTTCCGGCGTAATCTGACGGCAGTTTTCTCGGGCATTTGGGCCTCTTCTAATAAGTGTGCTGTGAGTACATCTGCAAGCATTCACCTGTCGAGGTCAAATGACTGGTGGTGCTCATCTCCCCCCGTGCTACTGCTGCTGCCTCCCGTGAATGCTCATGTGCCTGCGTGCCCCTGTACAGGCACAGATGCACGCGCGCAACACCTGATCCCGCATCCTAATTATTTTTCGCCCGGTTCTCGGAGTTGTTCTGCTTCCGGCTGATGAATGGGAAAGTGTAGTAGTGCTGTTTCATTTCACCAGCCTCTCAAGTGTGGAAATTATGGTAAATTTGAGAACAAGCCAGATTAGATTGATAGTTACACCTCCTCCTTTAATTAGCCAACCACAGGATCTGTGGAGGCAAAGGCCGGGGGGGTGTGTCGGTGTATATAAGGTGTATTGTCTATGTGAAAGATTAATCAAAAGGAGTTGCTTGAGGTGGGAAGGCTTTTCCG
Organism: Vanellus vanellus; assembly: GCF_965231255.1. Classification (NCBI taxonomy): domain Eukaryota; kingdom Metazoa; phylum Chordata; class Aves; order Charadriiformes; family Charadriidae; genus Vanellus; species Vanellus vanellus. The sequence continues at coordinate 311,173 of NW_028128554.1, read as the reverse complement.
GAGAGGTTCCACATGTTGTCAGGTAGTCCCTCTGAATGGCAGCTTCCGGTTCGGTCCCTTAGCTTTCGGAAGTGACATTTAGTCTGATATGTGCCAGCCGTGCAATCTACCTAGCCCTGCAAAGTGCAAATATTAACCTAAATGCATATTAAGATAGTGTGTGTTAGCTCCTGAACTGAAATAGAGAGCGGGTGTTCCAGCGGAGGCAAGCAAATCGTGTTGATTTACAGTGGCTTGCGGATTTGGCCCATTACCGCTTCTTTATACACTTTTAAAAAGAAATGCCAACTCGATAGTTTAGGCTTTAACTGGAACATGGCAAGTAATTGTATGTTTTGGCGGACCCCTAGTAATGTTGCAGAATCTTTCTCAGAAGTTGTTCCATGGGATAGCCGATTCCTCAGGTAAGAGCTACTTGTTTGTTCAATCCTCCATCTTAGGCCTGCTCCTCAGGTGCATCCTCCTCGCAGCGATTTCCTAGGAACAGATTTCGAAGAACAGCTCTGATCACAGAATCACAGATTGGTTAGGGTTGGAAAGGAGCTCTGGAGATCATCCAGTCCAACCCCCCTGACAGAGCAGGGTCACCTACAGCAGGTTGCACAGGATGACCTCCAGGCGGGTTTTGAATGTCTCTGGGGTGGGAGACTCTACCGCCTCCCTGGGCAGCCTGTTCCAGCGCTCTGCCACCCTCAAAGTAAAGAAGTTCCTCCTCATGCTTTGATAGAAGTTCCTACGTTCCAGTTTGTACCCGTTACCTCTTGTCCTGGATCATCAAAAATCATCTTTGATGATCCAGGACAAGAGGTAACGGGCACCAATTGGAACGTAGGAACTTGAACTTGAACTGGAAGGTAGGAACTTGAACTTGAACATAGGATTATCCTTGATGATTCAGGATAGCTGTGTGTCTGACCAGTCTGTCTTTCCAAGGAGGTCCTGGGCCAGCTCCAGCCATGCTGTGCTGAGCAGAACCCCTGGCAGCAGCCCCACAGCTCACTCCCAGTGTGCCTGAATGGAAAAGGTACCAAAGTTGCTCCAACACTTTCTGAAAAACTCTACAGTGTTACCCCACAAGCGCAAAGCGACGGCAAAGCCCGTGAAATGACACCGGTGCTTCCAGAAATTGTCAAGCTTCCTGCCCAAGGGTGACATGCCATGCGGTGGGGTCAGGGCCACGCGCTGAGCACCCGGTGCGCTGGGGTTGCCCCAGCGGTTCCTGAGCAGCTCCTGCAGTGCTGCCGCCGGTACCGTTCTGGCGGCTGTAGTTGTTTAAAAAGCCGTTGTTGTTTCCGGCGTAATCTGACGGCAGTTTTCTCGGGCATTTGGGCCTCTTCTAATAAGTGTGCTGTGAGTACATCTGCAAGCATTCACCTGTCGAGGTCAAATGACTGGTGGTGCTCATCTCCCCCCGTGCTACTGCTGCTGCCTCCCGTGAATGCTCATGTGCCTGCGTGCCCCTGTACAGGCACAGATGCACGCGCGCAACACCTGATCCCGCATCCTAATTATTTTTCGCCCGGTTCTCGGAGTTGTTCTGCTTCCGGCTGATGAATGGGAAAGTGTAGTAGTGCTGTTTCATTTCACCAGCCTCTCAAGTGTGGAAATTATGGTAAATTTGAGAACAAGCCAGATTAGATTGATAGTTACACCTCCTCCTTTAATTAGCCAACCACAGGATCTGTGGAGGCAAAGGCCGGGGGGGTGTGTCGGTGTATATAAGGTGTATTGTCTATGTGAAAGATTAATCAAAAGGAGTTGCTTGAGGTGGGAAGGCTTTTCCGGAGAGGTTCCACATGTTGTCAGGTAGTCCCTCTGAATGGCAGCTTCCGGTTCGGTCCCTTAGCTTTCGGAAGTGACATTTAGTCTGATATGTGCCAGCCGTGCAATCTACCTAGCCCTGCAAAGTGCAAATATTAACCTAAATGCATATTAAGATAGTGTGTGTTAGCTCCTGAACTGAAATAGAGAGCGGGTGTTCCAGCGGAGGCAAGCAAATCGTGTTGATTTACAGTGGCTTGAGGATTTGGCCCATTACCGCTTCTTTATACACTTTTAAAAAGAAATGCCAACTCGATAGTTTAGGCTTTAACTGGAACATGGCAAGTAATTGTATGTTTTGGCGGACCCCTAGTAATGTTGCAGAATCTTTCTCAGAAGTTGTTCCATGGGATAGCCGATTCCTCAGGTAAGAGCTACTTGTTTGTTCAATCCTCCATCTTAGGCCTGCTCCTCAGGTGCATCCTCCTTCTCGCAGCGATTTCCTAGGAACAGATTTCGAAGAACAGCTCTGATCACAGAATCACAGATTGGTTAGGGTTGGAAAGGAGCTCTGGAGATCATCCAGCCCAACCCCCCTGCCAGAGCAGGGTCACCTACAGCAGGTTGCACAGGATGACCTCCAGGCGGGTTTTGAATGTCTCTGGGGTGGGAGAATCTACCGCCTCCCTGGGCAGCCTGTTCCAGCGCTCTGCCACCCTCAAAGTAAAGAAGTTCCTCCTCATGCTTTGATAGAAGTTCCTACGTTCCAGTTTGTACCCGTTACCTCTTGTCCTGGATCATCAAAAATCATCTTTGATGATCCAGGACAAGAGGTAACGGGCACCAATTGGAACGTAGGAACTTGAACTTGAACTGGAAGGTAGGAACTTGAACTTGAACATAGGATTATCCTTGATGATTCAGGATAGCTGTGTGTCTGACCAGTCTGTCTTTCGAAGGAGGTCCTGGGCCAGCTCCAGCCATGCTGTGCTGAGCAGAGCCCCTGGCAGCAGCCCCACACCTCACTCCCAGTGTGCCTGAATGGAAAAGGTACCAAAGTTGCTCCAACACTTTCTGAAAAACACTATAGTGTTACCTCACAAGCGCAAAGCGACGGCAAAGCCCGTGAAATGACACCGGTGCTTCCAGAAAATGTCAAGCTTCCTGCCCAAGGGTGACATGCCATGCGGTGGGGTCAGGGCCACGCGCTGAGCACCCGGTGCGCTGGGGTTGCCCCAGCGGTTCCTGAGCAGCTCCTGCAGTGCTGCTGCCGGTACCGTTCTGGCGGCTGTAGTTGTTTAAAAAGCCGTTGTTGTTTCCGGCGTAATCTGACGGCAGTTTTCTCGGGCATTTGGGCCTCTTCTAATAAGTGTGCTGTGAGTACATCTGCAAGCATTCACCTGAGGAGGTCAAATGACTGGTGGTGCTCATCTCCCCCCGTGCTACTGCTGCTGCCTCCCGTGAATGCTCATGTGCCTGCGTGCCCCTGTACAGGCACAGATGCACGCGCGCAACACCTGATCCCGCATCCTAATTATTTTTCGCCCGGTTCTCGGAGTTGTTCTGCTTCCGGCTGATGAATGGGAAAGTGTAGTAGTGCTGTTTCATTTCACCAGCCTCTCAAGTGTGGAAATTATGGTAAATTTGAGAACAAGCCAGATTAGATTGATAGTTACACCTCCTCCTTTAATTAGCCAACCACAGGATCTGTGGAGGCAAAGGCCGGGGGGGTGTGTCGGTGTATATAACGTGTATTGTCTATGTGAAAGATTAATCAAAAGGAGTTGCTTGAGGTGGGAAGGCTTTTCCGGAGAGGTTCCACATGTTGTCAGGTAGTCCCTCTGAATGGCAGCTTCCGGTTCGGTCCCTTAGCTTTCGGAAGTGACATTTAGTCTGATATGTGCCAGCCGTGCAATCTACCTAGCCCTGCAAAGTGCAAATATTAACCTAAATGCATATTAAGATAGTGTGTGTTAGCTCCTGAACTGAAATAGAGAGCGGGTGTTCCAGCGGAGGCAAGCAAATCGTGTTGATTTACAGTGGCTTGAGGATTTGGCCCATTACCGCTTCTTTATACACTTTTAAAAAGAAATGCCAACTCGATAGTTTAGGCTTTAACTGGAACATGGCAAGTAATTGTATGTTTTGGCGGACCCCTAGTAATGTTGCAGAATCTTTCTCAGAAGTTGTTCCATGGGATAGCCGATTCCTCAGGTAAGAGCTACTTGTTTGTTCAATCCTCCATCTTAGGCCTGCTCCTCAGGTGCGTCCTCCTTCTCGCAGCGATTTCCTAGGAACAGATTTCGAAGAACAGCTCTGATCACAGAATCACAGATTGGTTAGGGTTGGAAAGGAGCTCTGGAGATCATCCAGTCCAACCCCCTGCCAGAGCAGGGTCACCTACAGCAGGTTGCACAGGATGACCTCCAGGCGGGTTTTGAATGTCTCTGGGGTGGGAGACTCTACCGCCTCCCTGGGCAGCCTGTTCCAGCGCTCTGCCACCCTCAAAGTAAAGAAGTTCCTCCTCATGCTTTGAAAGAAGTTCCTAGGTTCCAGTTTGTACCCGTTACCTCTTGTCCTGGATCATCAAAAATCATCTTTGATGATCCAGGACAAGAGGTAACGGGCACCAATTGGAACGTAGGAACTTGAACTTGAACTGGAAGGTAGGAACTTGAACTTGAACATAGGATTATCCTTGATGATTCAGGATAGCTGTGTGTCTGACCAGTCTGTCTTTCCAAGGAGGTCCTGGGCCAGCTCCAGCCATGCTGTGCTGAGCAGAGCCCCTGGCAGCAGCCCCACAGCTCACTCCCAGTGTGCCTGAATGGAAAAGGTACCAAAGTTGCTCCAACACTTTCTGAAAAACTCTATAGTGTTACCCCACAAGCGCAAAGCGACGGCAAAGCCCGTGAAATGACACCGGTGCTTCCAGAAAATGTCAAGCTTCCTGCCCAAGGGTGACATGCCATGCGGTGGGGTCAGGGCCACGCGCTGAGCACCCGGTGCGCTGGGGTTGCCCCAGCGGTTCCTGAGCAGCTCCTGCAGTGCTGCTGCCGGTACCGTTCTGGCGGCTGTAGTTGTTTAAAAAGCCAGTGTTGTTTCCGGCGTAATCTGACGGCAGTTTTCTCGGGCATTTGGGCCTCTTCTAATAAGTGTGCTGTGAGTACATCTGCAAGCATTCACCTGTCGAGGTCAAATGACTGGTGGTGCTCATCTCCCCCCGTGCTACTGCTGCTGCCTCCCGTGAATGCTCATGTGCCTGCGTGCCCCTGTACAGGCACAGATGCACGCGCGCAACACCTGATCCCGCATCCTAATTATTTTTCGCCCGGTTCTCGGAGTTGTTCTGCTTCCGGCTGATGAATGGGAAAGTGTAGTAGTGCTGTTTCATTTCACCAGCCTCTCAAGTGTGGAAATTATGGTAAATTTGAGAACGAGCGAGATTAGATTGATAGTTACACCTCCTCCTTTAATTAGCCAACCACAGGATCTGTGGAGGCAAAGGCCGGGGGTGTGTGTCGGTGTATATAACGTGTATTGTCTATGTGAAAGATTAATCAAAAGGAGTTGCTTGAGGTGGGAAGGCTTTTCCGGAGAGGTTCCACATGTTGTCAGGTAGTCCCTCTGAATGGCAGCTTCCGGTTTGGTCCCTTAGCTTTCGGAAGTGACATTTAGTCTGATATGTGCCAGCCGTGCAATCTACCTAGCCCTGCAAAGTGCAAATATTAACATAAATGCATATTAAGATACTGTGTGTTAGCTCCTGAACTGCAATAGAGAGCGGGTGTTCCAGCGGAGGCAAGCAAATCGTGTTGATTTACAGTGGCTTGAGGATTTGGCCCATTACCGCTTCTTTATACACTTTTAAAAAGAAATGCCAACTCGATAGTTTAGGCTTTAACTGGAACATGGCAAGTAATTGTATGTTTTGGCGGACCCCTAGTAATGTTGCAGAATCTTTCTCAGAAGTTGTTCCATGGGATAGCCGATTCCTCAGGTAAGAGCTACTTGTTTGTTCAATCCTCCATCTTAGGCCTGCTCCTCAGGCGCATCCTCCTTCTCGCAGCGATTTCCTAGGAACAGATTTCGAAGAACAGCTCTGATCACAGAATCACAGATTGGTTAGGGTTGGAAAGGAGCTCTGGAGATCATCCAGTCCAACCCCCCTGCCAGAGCAGGGTCACCTACAGCAGGTTGCACAGGATGACCTCCAGGCGGGTTTTGAATGTCTCTGGGGTGGGAGACTCTACCGCCTCCCTGGGCATCCTGTTCCAGCGCTCTGCCACCCTCAAAGTAAAGAAGTTCCTCCTCATGATTTGATAGAAGTTCTTAGGTTCCAGTTTGTACCCGTTAGCTCTTGTCCTGGATCATCTTTGATGATCCAGGCCAAGAGGTAACGGGCACCAATTGGAACGTAGGAACTTGAACTTGAACTGGAAGGTAGGAACTTGAACTTGAACATAGGATTATCCTTGATGATTCAGGATAGCTGTGTGTCTGACCAGTCTGTCTTTCGAAGGAGGTTCTGGGCCAGCTCCAGCCATGCTGTGCTGAGCAGAGCCCCTGGCAGCAGCCCCCCAGCTCACTCCCAGTGTGCCTGAATGGAAAAGGTACCAAAGTTGCTCCAACACTTTCTGAAAAACTCTATAGTGTTACCCCACAAGCGCAAAGCGATGGCAAAGCCCGTGAAATGACACCGGTGCTTCCAGAAAATGTCAAGCTTCCTGCCCAAGGATGACATGCCATGCGGTGGGGTCAGGGCCACGCGCTGAGCACCCGGTGCGCTGGGGTTGCCCCAGCGGTTCCTGAGCAGCTCCTGCAGTGCAGCCGCCGGTACCGTTCTGGCGGCTGTAGTTGTTTAAAAAGCCGTTGTTGTTTCCGGCGTAATCTGACGGCAGTTTTCTCGGGCATTTGGGCCTCTTCTAATAAGTGTGCTGTGAGTACATCTGCAAGCATTCACCTGTCGAGGTCAAATGACTGGTGGTGCTCATCTGCCCCCGTGCTACTGCTGCTGCCTCCCGTGAATGCTCATGTGCCTGCGTGCCCCTGTACAGGCACAGATGCACGCGCGCAACACCTGATCCCGCATCCTAATTATTTTTCGCCCGGTTCTCTGAGTTGTTCTGCTTCCGGCTGATGAATGGGAAAGTGTAGTAGTGCTGTTTCATTTCACCAGCCTCTCAAGTGTGGAAATTATGGTAAATTTGAGAACAAGCCAGATTAGATTGATAGTTACACCTCCTCCTTTAATTAGCCAACCACAGGATCTGTGGAGGCAAAGGCCGGGGGGGTGTGTCGGTGTATATAACGTGTATTGTCTATGTGAAAGATTAATCAAAAGGAGTTGCTTGAGGTGGGAAGGCTTTTCCGGAGAGGTTCCACATGTTGTCAGGTAGTCCCTCTGAATGGCAGCTTCCGGTTCGGTCCCTTAGCTTTCGGAAGTGACATTTAGTCTGATATGTGCCAGCCGTGCAATCTACCTAGCCCCGCAAAGTGCAAATATTAACATAAATGCATATTAAGATACTGTGTGTTAGCTCCTGAACTGAAATAGAGAGCGGGTGTTCCAGCGGAGGCAAGCAAATCGTGTTGATTTACAGTGGCTTGAGGATTTGGCCCATTACCGCTTCTTTATACACTTTTAAAAAGAAATGCCAACTCGATAGTTTAGGCTTTAACTGGAACATGGCAAGTAATTGTATGTTTTGGCGGACCCCTAGTAATGTTGCAGAATCTTTCTCAGAAGTTGTTCCATGGGATAGCCGATTCCTCAGGTAAGAGCTACTTGTTTGTTCAATCCTCCATCTTAGGCCTGCTCCTCAGGTGCATCCTCCTTCTCGCAGCGATTTCCTAGGAACAGATTTCGAAGAACAGCTCTGATCACAGAATCACAGATTGGTTAGGGTTGGAAAGGAGTTCTGGAGATCATCCAGTCCAACCCCCCTCCCAGAGCAGGGTCACCTACAGCAGGTTGCACAGGATGACCTCCAGGCGGGTTTTGAATGTCTCTGGGGTGGGAGACTCTACCGCCTCCCTGGGCAGCCTGTTCCAGCGCTCTGCCACCCTCAAAGTAAAGAAGTTCCTCCTCATGCTTTGATAGAAGTTCCTAGGTTCCAGTTTGTACCCGTTACCTCTTGTCCTGGATCATCTTTGATGATCCAGGCCAAGAGGTAACGGGCACCAATTGGAACGTAGGAACTTGAACTTGAACTGGAAGGTAGGAACTTGAACTTGAACATAGGATTATCCTTGATGATTCAGGATAGCTGTGTGTCTGACCAGTCTGTCTTTCGAAGGAGGTCCTGGGCCAGCTCCAGCCATGCTGTGCTGAGCAGAGCCCCTGGCAGCAGCCCCACAGCTCACTCCCAGTGTGCCTGAATGGAAAAGGTACCAAAGTTGCTCCAACACTTTCTGAAAAACTCTATAGTGTTACCCCACAAGCGCAAAGCGACGGCAAAGCCCGTGAAATGACACCGGTGCTTCCAGAAAATGTCAAGCTTCCTGCCCAAGGGTGACATGCCATGCGGTGGGGTCAGGGCCACGCGCTGAGCACCCGGTGCGCTGGGGTTGCCCCAGCGGTTCCTGAGCAGCTCCTGCAGTGCTGCCGCCGGTACCGTTCTGGCGGCTGTAGTTGTTTAAAAAGCCGTTGTTGTTTCCGGCGTAATCTGACGGCAGTTTTCTCGGGCATTTGGGCCTCTTCTAATAAGTGTGCTGTGAGTACATCTGCAAGCATTCACCTGTCGAGGTCAAATGACTGGTGGTGCTCATCTGCCCCCGTGCTACTGCTGCTGCCTCCCGTGAATGCTCATGTGCCTGCGTGCCCCTGTACAGGCACAGATGCACGCGCGCAACACCTGATCCCGCATCCTAATTATTTTTCGCCCGGTTCTCGGAGTTGTTCTGCTTCCGGCTGATGAATGGGAAAGTGTAGTAGTGCTGTTTCATTTCACCAGCCTCTCAAGTGTGGAAATTATGGTAAATTTGAGAACAAGCCAGATTAGATTGATAGTTACACCTCCTCCTTTAATTAGCCAACCACAGGATCTGTGGAGGCAAAGGCCGGGGGGGTGTGTCGGTGTATATAAGGTGTATTGTCTATGTGAAAGATTAATCAAAAGGAGTTGCTTGAGGTGGGAAGGCTTTTCCGGAGAGGTTCCACACGTTGTCAGGTAGTCCCTCTGAATGGCAGCTTCCGGTTCGGTCCCTTAGCTTTCGGAAGTGACATTTAGTCTGATATGTGCCAGCCGTGCAATCTACCTAGCCCTGCAAAGTGCAAATATTAACATAAATGCATATTAAGATACTGTGTGTTAGCTCCTGAACTGCAATAGAGAGCGGGTGTTCCAGCGGAGGCAAGCAAATCGTGTTGATTTACAGTGGCTTGAAGATTTGGCCCATTACCGCTTCTTTATACACTTTTAAAAAGAAATGCCAACTCGATAGTTTAGGCTTTAACTGGAACATGGCAAGTAATTGTATGTTTTGGCGGACCCCTAGTAATGTTGCAGAATCTTTCTCAGAAGTTGTTCCATGGGATAGCCGATTCCTCAGGTAAGAGCTACTTGTTTGTTCAATCCTCCATCTTAGGCCTGCTCCTCAGGTGCATCCTCCTTCTCGCAGCGATTTCCTAGGAACAGATTTCGAAGAACAGCTCTGATCACAGAATCACAGATTGGTTAGGGTTGGAAAGGAGCTCTGGAGATCATCCAGCCCAACCCCCCTGCCAGAGCAGGGTCACCTACAGCAGGTTGCACAGGATGACCTCCAGGCGGGTTTTGAATGTCTCTGGGGTGGGAGACTCTACCGCCTCCCTGGGCAGCCTGTTCCAGCGCTCTGCCACCCTCAAAGTAAAGAAGTCCCTCCTCATGCTTTGATAGAAGTTCCTACGTTCCAGTTTGTACCCGTTACCTCTTGTCCTGGATCATCTTTGATGATCCAGGACAAGAGGTAACGGGCACCAATTGGAACGTAGGAACTTGAACTTGAACTGGAACGTAGGAACTTGAACTTGAACATAGGATTATCCTTGATGATTCAGGATAGCTGTGTGTCTGACCAGTCTGTCTTTCGAAGGAGGTCCTGGGCCAGCTCCAGCCATGCTGTGCTGAGCAGAGCCCCTGGCAGCAGCCCCACAGCTCACTCCCAGTGTGCCTGAATGGAAAAGGTACCAAAGTTGCTCCAACACTTTCTGAAAAACTCTATAGTGTTACCCCACAAGCGCAAAGCGACGGCAAAGCCCGTGAAATGACACCGGTGCTTCCAGAAAATGTCAAGCTTCCTGCCCAAGGGTGACATGCCATGCGGTGGGGTCAGGGCCACGCGCTGAGCACCCGGTGCGCTGGGGTTGCCCCAGCGGTTCCTGAGCAGCTCCTGCAGTGCTGCCGCCGGTACCGTTCTGGCGGCTGTAGTTGTTTAAAAAGCCGTTGTTGTTTCCGGCGTAATCTGACGGCAGTTTTCTCGGGCATTTGGGCCTCTTCGAATAAGTGTGCTGTGACTACATCTGCAAGCATTCACCTGTCGAGGTCAAATGACTGGTGGTGCTTATCTGCCCCCGTGCTACTGCTGCTGCCTCCCGTGAATGCTCATGTGCCTGCGTGCCCCTGTACAGGCACAGATGCACGCGCGCAACACCTGATCCCGCATCCTAATTATTTTTCGCCCGGTTCTCTGAGTTGTTCTGCTTCCGGCTGATGAACGGGAAACTGTAGTAGTGCTGTTTCATTTCACCAGCCTCTCAAGTGTGGAAATTATGGTAAATTTGAGAACGAGCGAGATTAGATTGATAGTTACACCTCCTCCTTTAATTAGCCAACCACAGGATCTGTAGAGGCAAAGGCCGGGGGGGTGTATCGGTGTATATAACGTGTATTGTCTATGTGAAAGATTAATCAAAAGGAGTTGCTTGAGGTGGGAAGGCTTTTCCGGAGAGGTTCCACATGTTGTCAGGTAGTCCCTCTGAATGGCAGCTTCCGGTTCGGTCCCTTAGCTTTCGGAAGTGACATTTAGTCTGATATGTGCCAGCCGTGCAATCTACCTAGCCCTGCAAAGTGCAAATATTAACCTAAATGCATATTAAGATACTGTGTGTTAGCTCCTGAACTGAAATAGAGAGCGGGTGTTCCAGCGGAGGCAAGCAAATCGTGTTGATTTACAGTGGCTTGAGGATTTGGCCCATTACCGCTTCTTTATACACTTTTAAAAAGAAATGCCAACTCGATAGTTTAGGCTTTAACTGGAACATGGCAAGTAATTGTATGTTTTGGCGGACCCCTAGTAATGTTGCAGAATCTTTCTCAGAAGTTGTTCCATGGGATAGCCGATTCCTCAGGTAAGAGCTACTTGTTTGTTCAATCCTCCATCTTAGGCCTGCTCCTCAGGTGCGTCCTCCTTCTCGCAGTGATTTCCTAGGAACAGATTTTGAAGAACAGCTCTGATCACAGAATCACAGATTGGTTAGGGTTGGAAAGGAGCTCTGGAGATCATCCAGTCCAACCCCCCTGCCAGAGCAGGGTCACCTACAGCAGGTTGCACAGGATGACCTCCAGGCGGGTTTTGAATGTCTCTGGGGTGGGAGACTCTACCGCCTCCCTGGGCAGCCTGTTCCAGCGCTCTGCCACCCTCAAAGTAAAGAAGTTCCTCCTCATGCTTTGATAGAAGTTCCTACGTTCCAGTTTGTACCCGTTACCTCTTGTCCTGGATCATCTTTGATGATCCAGGACAAGAGGTAACGGGCACCAATTGGAACGTAGGAACTTGAACTTGAACTGGAACGTAGGAACTTGAACATAGGATTATCCTTGATGATTCAGGATAGCTGTGTGTCTGACCAGTCTGTCTTTCGAAGGAGGTCCTGGGCCAGCTCCAGCCATGCTGTGCTGAGCAGAGCCCCTGGCAGCAGCCCCACACCTCACTCCCAGTGTGCCTGAATGGAAAAGGTACCAAAGTTGCTCCAACACTTTCCGAAAAACTCTATAGTGTTACCCCACAAGCGCAAAGCGACGGCAAAGCCCGTGAAATGACACCGATGCTTCCAGAAAATGTCAAGCTTCCTGCCCAAGGGTGACATGCCATGCGGTGGGGTCAGGGCCACGCGCTGAGCACCCGGTGCGCTGGGGTTGCCCCAGCGGTTCCTGAGCAGCTCCTGCAGTGCTGCCGCCGGTACCGTTCTGGCGGCTGTAGTTGTTTAAAAAGCCGTTGTTGTTTCCGGCGTAATCTGACGGCAGTTTTCTCGGGCATTTGGGCCTCTTCTAATAAGTGTGCTGTGAGTACATCTGCAAGCATTCACCTGTCGAGGTCAAATGACTGGTGGTGCTCATCTGCCCCCGTGCTACTGCTGCTGCCTCCCGTGAATGCTCATGTGCCTGCGTGCCCCTGTACAGGCACAGATGCACGCGCGCAACACCTGATCCCGCATCCTAATTATTTTTCGCTCGGTTCTCGGAGTTGTTCTGCTTCCGGCTGATGAATGGGAAAGTGTAGTAGTGCTGTTTCATTTCACCAGCCTCTCAAGTGTGGAAATTATGGTAAATTTGAGAACAAGCCAGATTAGATTGATAGTTACACCTCCTCCTTTAATTAGCCAACCACAGGATCTGTGGAGGCAAAGGCCGGGGGGGTGTGTCGGTGTATATAAGGTGTATTGTCTATGTGAAAGATTAATCAAAAGGAGTTGCTTGAGGTGGGAAGGCTTTTCCGGAGAGGTTCCACATGTTGTCAGGTAGTCCCTCTGAATGGCAGCTTCCGGTTCGGTCCCTTAGCTTTCGGAAGTGACATTTAGTCTGATATGTGCCAGCCGTGCAATCTACCTAGCCCTGCAAAGTGCAAATATTAACCTAAATGCATATTAAGATAGTGTGTGTTAGCTCCTGAACTGAAATAGAGAGCGGGTGTTCCAGCGGAGGCAAGCAAATCGTGTTGATTTACAGTGGCTTGAGGATTTGGCCCATTACCGCTTCTTTATACACTTTTAAAAAGAAATGCCAACTCGATAGTTTAGGCTTTAACTGGAACATGGCAAGTAATTGTATGTTTTGGCGGACCCCTAGTAATGTTGCAGAATCTTTCTCAGAAGTTGTTCCATGGGATAGCCGATTCCTCAGGTAAGAGCTACTTGTTTGTTCAATCCTCCATCTTAGGCCTGCTCCTCAGGTGCATCCTCCTTCTCGCAGCGATTTCCTAGGAACAGATTTCGAAGAACAGCTCTGATCACAGAATCACAGATTGGTTAGGGTTGGAAAGGAGCTCTGGAGATCATCCAGTCCAACCCCCCTCCCAGAGCAGGGTCACCTACAGCAGGTTGCACAGGATGACCTCCAGGCGGGTTTTGAATGTCTCTGGGGTGGGAGACTCTACCGCCTCCCTGGGCAGCCTGTTCCAGCGCTCTGCCACCCTCAAAGTAAAGAAGTTCCTCCTCATGCTTTGATAGAAGTTCCTACGTTCCAGTTTGTACCCGTTACCTCTTGTCCTGGATCATCTTTGATGATCCAGGACAAGAGGTAACGGGCACCAATTGGAACGTAGGAACTTGAACTTGAACTGGAACGTAGGAACTTGAACATAGGATTATCCTTGATGATTCAGGATAGCTGTGTGTCTGACCAGTCTGTCTTTCGAAGGAGGTCCTGGGCCAGCTCCAGCCATGCTGTGCTGAGCAGAGCCCCTGGCAGCAGCCCCACAGCTCACTCCCAGTGTGCCTGAATGGAAAAGGTACCAAAGTTGCTCCAACACTTTCTGAAAAACTCTATAGTGTTACCCCACAAGCGCAAAGCGACGGCAAAGCCCGTGAAATGACACCGGTGCTTCCAGAAAATGTCAAGCTTCCTGCCCAAGGGTGACATGCCATGCGGTGGGGTCAGGGCCACGCGCTGAGCACCCGGTGCGCTGGGGTTGCCCCAGCGGTTCCTGAGCAGCTCCTGCAGTGCTGCCGCCGGTACCGTTCTGGCGGCTGTAGTTGTTTAAAAAGCCGTTGTTGTTTCCGGCGTAATCTGACGGCAGTTTTCTCGGGCATTTGGGCCTCTTCTAATAAGTGTGCTGTGAGTACATCTGCAAGCATTCACCTGTCGAGGTCAAATGACTGGTGGTGCTCATCTGCCCCCGTGCTACTGCTGCTGCCTCCCGTGAATGCTCATGTGCCTGCGTGCCCCTGTACAGGCACAGATGCACGCGCGCAACACCTGATCCCGCATCCTAATTATTTTTCGCCCGGTTCTCGGAGTTGTTCTGCTTCCGGCTGATGAACGGGAAAGTGTAGTAGTGCTGTTTCATTTCACCAGCCTCTCAAGTGTGGAAATTATGGTAAATTTGAGAACAAGCCAGATTAGATTGATAGTTACACCTCCTCCTTTAATTAGCCAACCACAGGATCTGTGGAGGCAAAGGCCGGGGGTGTGTGTCGGTGTATATAACGTGTATTGTCTATGTGAAAGATGAATCAAAAGGAGTTGCTTGAGGTGGGAAGGCTTTTCCGGAGAGGTTCCACATGTTGTCAGGTAGTCCCTCTGAATGGCAGCTTCCGGTTCGGTCCCTTAGCTTTCGGAAGTGACATTTAGTCTGATATGTGCCAGCCGTGCAATCTACCTAGCCCTGCAAAGTGCAAATATTAACCTAAATGCATATTAAGATACTGTGTGTTAGCTCCTGAACTGAAATAGAGAGCGGGTGTTCCAGCGGAGGCAAGCAAATCGTGTTGATTTACAGTGGCTTGAGGATTTGGCCCATTACCGCTTCTTTATACACTTTTAAAAAGAAATGCCAACTCGATAGTTTAGGCTTTAACTGGAACATGGCAAGTAATTGTATGTTTTGGCGGACCCCTAGTAATGTTGCAGAATCTTTCTCAGAAGTTGTTCCATGGGATAGCCGATTCCTCAGGTAAGAGCTACTTGTTTGTTCAATCCTCCATCTTAGGCCTGCTCCTCAGGTGCATCCTCCTTCTCGCAGCGATTTCCTAGGAACAGATTTCGAAGAACAGCTCTGATCACAGAATCACAGATTGGTTAGGGTTGGAAAGGAGCTCTGGAGATCATGTAGTGCAACCCCCCTGCCAGAGCAGGGTCACCTACAGCAGGTTGCACAGGATGACCTCCAGGCGGGTTTTGAATGTCTCTGGGGTGGGAGACTCTACCGCCTCCCTGGGCAGCCTGTTCCAGCGCTCTGCCACCCTCAAAGTAAAGAAGTTCCTCCTCATGCTTTGATAGAAGTTCCTAGGTTCCAGTTTGTACCCGTTACCTCTTGTCCTGGATCATCTTTGATGATCCAGGACAAGAGGTAACGGGCACCAATTGGAACGTAGGAACTTGAACTTGAACTGGAACGTAGGAGCTTGAACATAGGATTATCCTTGATGATTCAGGATAGCTGTGTGTCTGACCAGTCTGTCTTTCGAAGGAGGTCCTGGACCAGCTCCAGCCATGCTGTGCTGAGCAGAGCCCCTGGCAGCAGCCCCACAGCTCACTCCCAGTGTGCCTGAATGGAAAAGGTACCAAAGTTGCTCCAACACTTTCTGAAAAACTCTATAGTGTTACCCCACAAGCGCAAAGCGACGGCAAAGCCCGTGAAATGACACCGGTGCTTCCAGAAAATGTCAAGCTTCCTGCCCAAGGGTGACATGCCATGCGGTGGGGTCAGGGCCACGCGCTGAGCACCCGGTGCGCTGGGGTTGCCCCAGCAGTTCCTGAGCAGCTCCTGCAGTGCTGCCGCCGGTACCGTTCTGGCGGCTGTAGTTGTTTAAAAAGCCGTTGTTGTTTCCGGCGTAATCTGACGGCAGTTTTCTCGGGCATTTGGGCCTCTTCTAATAAGTGTGCTGTGAGTACATCTGCAAGCATTCACCTGTCGAGGTCAAATGACTGGTGGTTCTCATCTGCCCCCGTGCTACTGCTGCTGCCTCCCGTGAATGCTCATGTGCCTGCGTGCCCCTGTACAGGCACAGATGCACGCGCGCAACACCTGATCTCGCATCCTAATTATTTTTCGCCCGGTTCTCGGAGTTGTTCTGCTTCCGGCTGATGAATGGGAAAGTGTAGTAGTGCTGTTTCATTTCACCAGCCTCTCAAGTGTGGAAATTATGGTAAATTTGAGAACAAGCCAGATTAGATTGATAGTTACACCTCCTCCTTTAATTAGCCAACAACAGGATCTGTGGAGGCAAAGGCCGGGGGGGTGTGTCGGTGTATATAACGTGTATTGTCTATGTGAAAGATGAATCAAAAGGAGTTGCTTGAGGTGGGAAGGCTTTTCCGGAGAGGTTCCACATGTTGTCAGGTAGTCCCTCTGAATGGCAGCTTCCGGTTTGGTCCCTTAGCTTTCGGAAGTGACATTTAGTCTGATATGTGCCAGCCGTGCAATCTACCTAGCCCTGCAAAGTGCAAATATTAACCTAAATGCATATTAAGATACTGTGTGTTAGCTCCTGAACTGAAATAGAGAGCGGGTGTTCCAGCGGAGGCAAGCAAATCGTGTTGATTTAGAGTGGCTTGAGGATTTGGCCCATTACCGCTTCTTTATACACTTTTAAAAAGAAATGCCAACTCGATAGTTTAGGCTTTAACTGGAACATGGCAAGTAATTGTATGTTTTGGCGGACCCCTAGTAATGTTGCAGAATCTTTCTCAGAAGTTGTTCCATGGGATAGCCGATTCCTCAGGTAAGAGCTACTTGTTTGTTCAATCCTCCATCTTAGGCCTGCTCCTCAGGTGCGTCCTCCTTCTCGCAGTGATTTCCTAGGAACAGATTTTGAAGAACAGCTCTGATCACAGAATCACAGATTGGTTAGGGTTGGAAAGGAGCTCTGGAGATCATCCAGTCCAACCCCCCTGCCAGAGCAGGGTCACCTACAGCAGGTTGCACAGGATGACCTCCAGGCGGGTTTTGAATGTCTCTGGGGTGGGAGACTCTACCGCCTCCCTGGGCAGCCTGTTCCAGCGCTCTGCCACCCTCAAAGTAAAGAAGTTCCTCCTCATGCTTTGATAGAAGTTCCTAGGTTCCAGTTTGTACCCGTTACCTCTTGTCCTGGATCATCTTTGATGATCCAGGACAAGAGGTAACGGGCACCAATTGGAACGTAGGAACTTGAACTTCAACTGGAACGTAGGAACTTGAACATAGGATTATCCTTGATGATTCAGGATAGCTGTGTGTCTGACCAGTCTGTCTTTCGAAGGAGGTCCTGGGCCAGCTCCAGCCATGCTGTGCTGAGCAGAGCCCCTGGCAGCAGCCCCACAGCTCACTCCCAGTGTGCCTGAATGGAAAAGGTACCAAAGTTGCTCCAACACTTTCTGAAAAACTCTATAGTGTTACCCCACAAGCGCAAAGCGACGGCAAAGCCCGTGAAATGACACCGGTGCTTCCAGAAAATGCCAAGCTTCCTGCCCAAGGGTGACATGCCATGCGGTGGGGTCAGGGCCACGCGCTGAGCACCCGGTGCGCTGGGGTTGCCCCAGCGGTTCCTGAGCAGCTCCTGCAGTGCTGCCGCCGGTACCGTTCTGGCGGCTGTAGTTGTTTAAAAAGCCGTTGTTGTTTCCGGCGTAATCTGACGGCAGTTTTCTCGGGCATTTGGGCCTCTTCTAATAAGTGTGCTGTGAGTACATCTGCAAGCATTCACCTGTCGAGGTCAAATGACTGGTGGTGCTCATCTGCCCCCGTGCTACTGCTGCTGCCTCCCGTGAATGCTCATGTGCCTGCGTGCCCCTGTACAGGCACAGATGCACGCGCGCAACACCTGGTCCCGCATCCTAATTATTTTTCGCCCGGTTCTCTGAGTTGTTCTGCTTCCGGCTGATGAATGGGAAAATGTAGTAGTGCTGTTTCATTTCACCAGCCTCTCAAGTGTGGAAATTATGGTAAATTTGAGAACAAGCCAGATTAGATTGATAGTTACACCTCCTCCTTTAATTAGCCAACCACAGGATCTGTGGAGGCAAAGGCCGGGGGGGTGTGTCGGTGTATATAACGTGTATTGTCTATGTGAAAGATGAATCAAAAGGAGTTGCTTGAGGTGGGAAGGCTTTTCCGGAGAGGTTCCACATGTTGTCAGGTAGTCCCTCTGAATGGCAGCTTCCGGTTTGGTCCCTTAGCTTTCGGAAGTGACATTTAGTCTGATATGTGCCAGCCGTGCAATCTACCTAGCCCTGCAAAGTGCAAATATTAACCTAAATGCATATTAAGATAGTGTGTGTTAGCTCCTGAACTGAAATAGAGAGCGGGTGTTCCAGCGGAGGCAAGCAAATCGTGTTGATTTAGAGTGGCTTGAGGATTTGGCCCATTACCGCTTCTTTATACACTTTTAAAAAGAAATGCCAACTCGATAGTTTAGGCTTTAACTGGAACATGGCAAGTAATTGTATGTTTTGGCGGACCCCTAGTAATGTTGCAGAATCTTTCTCAGAAGTTGTTCCATGGGATAGCCGATTCCTCAGGTAAGAGCTACTTGTTTGTTCAATCCTCCATCTTAGGCCTGCTCCTCAGGTGCGTCCTCCTTCTCGCAGTGATTTCCTAGGAACAGATTTTGAAGAACAGCTCTGATCACAGAATCACAGATTGGTTAGGGTTGGAAAGGAGCTCTGGAGATCATCCAGTCCAACCCCCCTGCCAGAGCAGGGTCACCTACAGCAGGTTGCACAGGATGACCTCCAGGCGGGTTTTGAATGTCTCTGGGGTGGGAGACTCTACCGCCTCCCTGGGCAGCCTGTTCCAGCGCTCTGCCACCCTCAAAGTAAAGAAGTTCCTCCTCATGCTTTGATAGAAGTTCCTAGGTTCCAGTTTGTACCCGTTACCTCTTGTCCTGGATCATCTTTGATGATCCAGGCCAAGAGGTAACGGGCACCAATTGGAACGTAGGAACTTGAACTTGAACTGGAACGTAGGAACTTGAACATAGGATTATCCTTGATGATTCAGGATAGCTGTGTGTCTGACCAGTCTGTCTTTCGAAGGAGGTCCTGGGCCAGCTCCAGCCATGCTGTGCTGAGCAGAGCCCCTGGCAGCAGCCCCACAGCTCACTCCCAGTGTGCCTGAATGGAAAAGGTACCAAAGTTGCTCCAACACTTTCCGAAAAACTCTATAGTGTTACCCCACAAGCGCAAAGCGACGGCAAAGCCCGTGAAATGACACCGGTGCTTCCAGAAAATGTCAAGCTTCCTGCCCAAGGGTGACATGCCATGCGGTGGGGTCAGGGCCACGCGCTGAGCACCCGGTGCGCTGGGGTTGCCCCAGCGGTTCCTGAGCAGCTCCTGCAGTGCTGCCGCCGGAACCGTTCTGGCGGCTGTAGTTGTTTAAAAAGCCGTTGTTGTTTCCGGCGTAATCTGACGGCAGTTTTCTCGGGCACTTGGGCCTCTTCTAATAAGTGTGCTGTGAGTACATCTGCAAGCATTCACCTGTCGAGGTCAAATGACTGGTGGTGCTCATCTGCCCCTGTGCTACTGCTGCTGCCTCCCGTGAATGCTCATGTGCCTGCGTGCCCCTGTACAGGCACAGATGCACGCGCGCAACACCTGATCCCGCATCCTAATTATTTTTCGCCCGGTTCTCTGAGTTGTTCTGCTTCCGGCTGATGAATGGGAAAGTGTAGTAGTGCTGTTTCATTTCACCAGCCTCTCAAGTGTGGAAATTATGGTAAATTTGAGAACAAGCCAGATTAGACTGATAGTTACACCTCCTCCTTTAATTAGCCAACCACAGGATCTGTGGAGGCAAAGGCCGGGGGGGTGTGTCGGTGTATATAAGGTGTATTGTCTATGTGAAAGATTAATCAAAAGGAGTTGCTTGAGGTGGGAAGGCTTTTCCGGAGAGGTTCCACATGTTGTCAGGTAGTCCCTCTGAATTGCAGCTTCCGGTTCGGTCCCTTAGCTTTCGGAAGTGACATTTAGTCTGATATGTGCCAGCCGTGCAATCTACCTAGCCCTGCAAAGTGCAAATATTAACCTAAATGCATATTAAGATACTGTGTGTTAGCTCCTGAACTGAAATAGAGAGCGGGTGTTCCAGCGGAGGCAAGCAAATCGTGTTGATTTACAGTGGCTTGAGGATTTGGCTCATTACCGCTTCTTTATACACTTTTAAAAAGAAATGCCAACTCGATAGTTTAGGCTTTAACTGGAACATGGCAAGTAATTGTATGTTTTGGCGGACCCCTAGTAATGTTGCAGAATCTTTCTCAGAAGTTGTTCCATGGGATAGCCGATTCCTCAGGTAAGAGCTACTTGTTTGTTCAATCCTCCATCTTAGGCCTGCTCCTCAGGTGCGTCCTCCTTCTCGCAGCGATTTCCTAGGAACAGATTTCGAAGAACAGCTCTGATCACAGAATCACAGATTGGTTAGGGTTGGAAAGGAGCTCTGGAGATCATCCAGCCCAACCCCCCTGCCAGAGCAGGGTCACCTACAGCAGGTTGCACAGGATGACCTCCAGGCGGGTTTTGAATGTTTCTGGGGTGGGAGACTCTACCGCCTCCCTGGGCAGCCTGTTCCAGCGCTCTGCCACCCTCAAAGTAAAGAAGTTCCTCCTCATGCTTTGATAGAAGTTCCTACGTTCCAGTTTGTACCCGTTACCTCTTGTCCTGGATCATCTTTGATGATCCAGGACAAGAGGTAACGGGCACCAATTGGAACGTAGGAACTTGAACTTGAACTGGAACGTAGGAGCTTGAACATAGGATTATCCTTGATGATTCAGGATAGCTGTGTGTCTGACCAGTCCGTCTTTCGAAGGAGGTCCTGGGCCAGCTCCAGCCATGCTGTGCTGAGCAGAGCCCCTGGCAGCAGCCCCACACCTCACTCCCAGTGTGCCTGAATGGAAAAGGTACCAAAGTTGCTCCAACACTTTCTGAAAAACTCTACAGTGTTACCCCACAAGCGCAAAGCGACGGCAAAGCCCGTGAAATGACACCGGTGCTTCCAGAAAATGTCAAGCTTCCTGCCCAAGGGTGACATGCCATGCGGTGGGGTCAGGGCCACGCGCTGAGCACCCGGTGCGCTGGGGTTGCCCCAGCGGTTCCTGAGCAGCTCCTGCAGTGCTGCCGCCGGTACCGTTCTGGCGGCTGTAGTTGTTTAAAAAGCCGTTGTTGTTTCCGGCGTAATCTGACGGCAGTTTTCTCGGGCATTTGGGCCTCTTCTAATAAGTGTGCTGTGAGTACATCTGCAAGCATTCACCTGTCGAGGTCAAATGACTGGTGGTGCTCATCTCCCCCCGTGCTACTGCTGCTGCCTCCCGTGAATGCTCATGTGCCTGCGTGCCCCTGTACAGGCACAGATGCACGCGCGCAACACCTGATCCCGCATCCTAATTATTTTTCGCCCGGTTCTCTGAGTTGTTCTGCTTCCGGCTGATGAATGGGAAAGTGTAGTAGTGCTGTTTCATTTCACCAGCCTCTCAAGTGTGGAAATTATGGTAAATTTGAGAACAAGCCAGATTAGATTGATAGTTACACCTCCTCCTTTAATTAGCCAACCACAGGATCTGTGGAGGCAAAGGCCGGGGGGGTGTGTCGGTGTATATAACGTG
Source organism: Vanellus vanellus (assembly GCF_965231255.1). NCBI lineage: Eukaryota > Metazoa > Chordata > Aves > Charadriiformes > Charadriidae > Vanellus > Vanellus vanellus. Next base: position 289,917 of record NW_028128554.1, on the reverse strand, counting down.
TATTGTCTATGTGAAAGATTAATCAAAAGGAGTTGCTTGAGGTGGGAAGGCTTTTCCGGAGAGGTTCCACATGTTGTCAGGTAGTCCCTCTGAATGGCAGCTTCCGGTTCGGTCCCTTAGCTTTCGGAAGTGACATTTAGTCTGATATGTGCCAGCCGTGCAATCTACCTAGCCCTGCAAAGTGCAAATATTAACCTAAATGCATATTAAGATAGTGTGTGTTAGCTCCTGAACTGAAATAGAGAGCGGGTGTTCCAGCGGAGGCAAGCAAATCGTGTTGATTTACAGTGGCTTGAGGATTTGGCCCATTACCGCTTCTTTATACACTTTTAAAAAGAAATGCCAACTTGATAGTTTAGGCTTTAACTGGAACATGGCAAGTAATTGTATGCTTTGGCGGACCCCTAGTAATGTTGCAGAATCTTTCTCAGAAGTTGTTCCATGGGATAGCCGATTCCTCAGGTAAGAGCTACTTGTTTGTTCAATCCTCCATCTTAGGCCTGCTCCTCAGGTGCATCCTCCTTCTCGCAGCGATTTCCTAGGAACAGATTTCGAAGAACAGCTCTGATCACAGAATCACAGATTGGTTAGGGTTGGAAAGGAGCTCTGGAGATCATCCAGTCCAACCCCCCTGCCAGAGCAGGGTCACCTACAGCAGGTTGCACAGGATGACCTCCAGGCGGGTTTTGAATGTCTCTGGGGTGGGAGACTCTACCGCCTCCCTGGGCAGCCTGTTCCAGTGCTCTGCCACCCTCAAAGTAAAGAAGTTCCTCCTCATGCTTTGATAGAAGTTCCTAGGTTCCAGTTTGTACCCGTTACCTCTTGTCCTGGATCATCTTTGATGATCCAGGACAAGAGGTAACGGGCACCAATTGGAACGTAGGAACTTGAACTTGAACTGGAACGTAGGAACTTGAACATAGGATTATCCTTGATGATTCAGGATAGCTGTGTGTCTGACCAGTCTGTCTTTCGAAGGAGGTCCTGGGCCAGCTCCAGCCATGCTGTGCTGAGCAGAGCCCCTGGCAGCAGCCCCACAGCTCACTCCCAGTGTGCCTGAATGGAAAAGGTACCAAAGTTGCTCCAACACTTTCCGAAAAACTCTATAGTGTTACCCCACAAGCGCAAAGCGACGGCAAAGCCCGTGAAATGACACCGGTGCTTCCAGAAAATGTCAAGCTTCCTGCCCAAGGGTGACATGCCATGCGGTGGGGTCAGGGCCACGCGCTGAGCACCCGGTGCGCTGGGGTTGCCCCAGCGGTTCCTGAGCAGCTCCTGCAGTGCTGCCGCCGGAACCGTTCTGGCGGCTGTAGTTGTTTAAAAAGCCGTTGTTGTTTCCGGCGTAATCTGACGGCAGTTTTCTCGGGCATTTGGGCCTCTTCTAATAAGTGTGCTGTGAGTACATCTGCAAGCATTCACCTGTCGAGGTCAAATGACTGGTGGTGCTCATCTGCCCCCGTGCTACTGCTGCTGCCTCCCGTGAATGCTCATGTGCCTGCGTGCCCCTGTACAGGCACAGATGCACGCGCGCAACACCTGATCCCGCATCCTAATTATTTTTCGCCCGGTTCTCTGAGTTGTTCTGCTTCCGGCTGATGAATGGGAAAGTGTAGTAGTGCTGTTTCATTTCACCAGCCTCTCAAGTGTGGAAATTATGGTAAATTTGAGAACAAGCCAGATTAGATTGATAGTTACACCTCCTCCTTTAATTAGCCAACCACAGGATCTGTGGAGGCAAAGGCCGGGGGGCGTGTCGGTGGGGGGGCATACGATTTTACCATGGCGAGATTGCTGGAGGTTCTTTCTTGTCTGTTCTTTCTTGTCTTGTAAATTGGTATGAGGTTCTGCCAGTCTTCCTCACGTAGCACAATCGCTCTTGATTTCTGGAGGTTGCTCACAGGGTAAGCTAATATTTAACATCAATAAGGGTTACCGAATCTTGTCCTTGAGAAGCAGGAGTCTGGAAGCTGTTGTCAATCCAACTGCTGTATTCCTGACCAGCAAGCCCGCTCGATTCAGGGTTAATTAACTGATTACTTAGAGCGGAAGTGTTGTGGAAGAGCCCGATCGTTACCATTTCTATTCATTCTAATATGATGTATTTCAACTCCCCCTCCCTCACGCCTTCCAGAGAGTGATCTGGTGAAGGAGGATGACAAGTCTTTGTGAAACCATCTCGAGTTCTGCCAGATACTCGTAGTTGAAGTTGTCTAGCGGTGCGAGATTAGACACCGTGTGAAAGGCAATACTGCACAGATTCTTTATTCCAGACCATTTTGTAAGTTCGCATGATACAAAACCTCACGGTTACTGGGCAGCTCTCCCACTTTTCACGTCAACCTTTGCTACCTCGCCCGCTGCAACGTGCAGGAAAGAAACATTGATTTGAATTGCGCCGTGGTGCCGTGCATCTTAATGACACTCTGGAGTGACTGGCAGTGTGTCTGGGTCCTGGGGTTGGACCCGGTCTAGCTGCCAGGAGGCAACATTGCAGAGAGGGGCTACAGCTGTGGTCTCTGAAGGGACCTGGCTACTCTATGTAGGCCTTCTCTCCCTGCGTCTCAGAGTGCTTGAAGATGCTAATTGGTTCATATTTTCCTCTGTTCGTTAAGGTATTCTGTCCTTAAAAATTCAGCTTTTTAAAATAGTAACGTGTATTGTCTATGTGAAAGATTAATCAAAAGGAGTTGCTTGAGGTGGGAAGGCTTTTCCGGAGAGGTTCCACATGTTGTCAGGTAGTCCCTCTGAATGGCAGCTTCCGGTTCGGTCCCTTAGCTTTCGGAAGTGACATTTAGTCTGATATGTGCCAGCCGTGCAATCTACCTAGCCCTGCAAAGTGCAAATATTAACCTAAATGCATATTAAGATACTGTGTGTTAGCTCCTGAACTGAAATAGAGAGCGGGTGTTCCAGCGGAGGCAAGCAAATCGTGTTGATTTACAGTGGCTTGAGGATTTGGCCCATTACTGCTTCTTTATACACTTTTAAAAAGAAATGCCAACTCGATAGTTTAGGCTTTAACTGGAACATGGCAAGTAATTGTATGTTTTGGCGGACCCCTAGTAATGTTGCAGAATCTTTCTCAGAAGTTGTTCCATGGGATAGCCGATTCCTCAGGTAAGAGCTACTTGTTTGTTCAATCCTCCATCTTAGGCCTGCTCCTCAGGTGCATCCTCCTTCTCGCAGCGATTTCCTAGGAACAGATTTCGAAGAACAGCTCTGATCACAGAATCACAGATTGGTTAGGGTTGGAAAGGAGCTCTGGAGATCATCCAGTCCAACCCCCCTGACAGAGCAGGGTCACCTACAGCAGGTTGCACAGGATGACCTCCAGGCGGGTTTTGAATGTCTCTGGGGTGGGAGACTCTACCGCCTCCCTGGGCAGCCTGTTCCAGCGCTCTGCCACCCTCAAAGTAAAGAAGTTCCTCCTCATGCTTTGATAGAAGTTCCTACGTTCCAGTTTGTACCCGTTACCTCTTGTCCTGGATCATCTTTGATGATCCAGGCCAAGAGGTAACGGGCACCAATTGGAACGTAGGAACTTGAACTTGAACTGGAAGGTAGGAACTTGAACATAGGATTATCCTTGATGATTCAGGATAGCTGTGTGTCTGACCAGTCTGTCTTTCGAAGGAGGTCCTGGGCCAGCTCCAGCCATGCTGTGCTGAGCAGAACCCCTGGCAGCAGCCCCACACCTCACTCCCAGTGTGCCTGAATGGAAAAGGTACCAAAGTTGCTGCAACACTTTCTGAAAAACTCTATAGTGTTACCCCACAAGCGCAAAGCGACGGCAAAGCCCGTGAAATGACACCGGGGCTTCCAGAAAATGTCAAGCTTCCTGCCCAAGGGTGACATGCCATGCGGTGGGGTCAGGGCCACGCGCTGAGCACCCGGTGCGCTGGGGTTGCCCCAGCGGTTCCTGAGCAGCTCCTGCAGTGCTGCCGCCGGTACCGTTCTGGCGGCTGTAGTTGTTTAAAAAGCCGTTGTTGTTTCCGGCGTAATCTGACGGCAGTTTTCTCGGGCATTTGGGCCTCTTCTAATAAGTGTGCTGTGAGTACATCTGCAAGCATTCACCTGTCGAGGTCAAATGACTGGTGGTGCTCATCTCCCCCCGTGCTACTGCTGCTGCCTCCCGTGAATGCTCATGTGCCTGCGTGCCCCTCTACAGGCACAGATGCACGCGCGCAACACCTGATCCCGCATCCTAATTATTTTTCGCCCGGTTCTCGGAGTTGTTCTGCTTCCGGCTGATGAATGGGAAAGTGTAGTAGTGCTGTTTCATTTCACCAGCCTCTCAAGTGTGGAAATTATGGTAAATTTGAGAACAAGCCAGATTAGATTGATAGTTACACCTCCTCCTTTAATTAGCCAACCACAGGATCTGTGGAGGCAAAGGCCGGGGGGGTGTGTCGGTGTATATAACGTGTATTGTCTATGTGAAAGATTAATCAAAAGGAGTTGCTTGAGGTGGGAAGGCTTTTCCGGAGAGGTTCCACATGTTGTCAGGTAGTCCCTCTGAATGGCAGCTTCCGGTTCGGTCCCTTAGCTTTCGGAAGTGACATTTAGTCTGATATGTGCCAGCCGTGCAATCTACCTAGCCCTGCAAAGTGCAAATATTAACCTAAATGCATATTAAGATACTGTGTGTTAGCTCCTGAACTGAAATAGAGAGCGGGTGTTCCAGCGGAGGCAAGCAAATCGTGTTGATTTACAGTGGCTTGCGGATTTGGCCCATTACCGCTTCTTTATACACTTTTAAAAAGAAATGCCAACTCGATAGTTTAGGCTTTAACTGGAACATGGCAAGTAATTGTATGTTTTGGCGGACCCCTAGTAATGTTGCAGAATCTTTCTCAGAAGTTGTTCCATGGGATAGCCGATTCCTCAGGTAAGAGCTACTTGTTTGTTCAATCCTCCATCTTAGGCCTGCTCCTCAGGTGCATCCTCCTTCTCGCAGCGATTTCCTAGGAACAGATTTCGAAGAACAGCTCTGATCACAGAATCACAGATTGGTTAGGGTTGGAAAGGAGCTCTGGAGATCATCCAGCCCAACCCCCCTGCCAGAGCAGGGTCACCTACAGCAGGTTGCACAGGATGACCTCCAGGCGGGTTTTGAATGTTTCTGGGGTGGGAGACTCTACCGCCTCCCTGGGCAGCCTGTTCCAGCGCTCTGCCACCCTCAAAGTAAAGAAGTTCCTCCTCATGCTTTGATAGAAGTTCCTAGGTTCCAGTTTGTACCCGTTACCTCTTGTCCTGGATCATCTTTCATGATCCAGGACAAGAGGTAACGGGCACCAATTGGAACGTAGGAACTTGAACTTGAACTGGAAGGTAGGAACTTGAACTTGAACATAGGATTATCCTTGATGATTCAGGATAGCTGTGTGTCTGACCAGTCTGTCTTTCGAAGGAGGTCCTGGGCCAGCTCCAGCCATGCTGTGCTGAGCAGAGCCCCTGGCAGCAGCCCCACAGCTCACTCCCAGTGTGCCTGAATGGAAAAGGTACCAAAGTTGCTCCAACACTTTCTGAAAAACTCTATAGTGTTACCCCACAAGCGCAAAGCGACGGCAAAGCCCGTGAAATGACACCGGTGCTTCCAGAAAATGTCAAGCTTCCTGCCCAAGGGTGACATGCCATGCGGTGGGGTCAGGGCCACGCGCTGAGCACCCGGTGCGCTGGGGTTGCCCCAGCGGTTCCTGAGCAGCTCCTGCAGTGCTGCCGCCGGTACCGTTCTGGCGGCTGTAGTTGTTTAAAAAGCCGTTGTTGTTTCCGGCGTAATCTGACGGCAGTTTTCTCGGGCATTTGGGCCTCTTCTAATAAGTGTGCTGTGAGTACATCTGCAAGCATTCACCTGTCGAGGTCAAATGACTGGTGGTGCTCATCTGCCCCCGTGCTACTGCTGCTGCCTCCCGTGAATGCTCATGTGCCTGCGTGCCCCTGTACAGGCACAGATGCACGCGCGCAACACCTGATCCCGCATCCTAATTATTTTTCGCCCGGTTCTCGGAGTTGTTCTGCTTCCGGCTGATGAATGGGAAAGTGTAGTAGTGCTGTTTCATTTCACCAGCCTCTCAAGTGTGGAAATTATGGTAAATTTGAGAACAAGCCAGATTAGATTGATAGTTACACCTCCTCCTTTAATTAGCCAACCACAGGATCTGTGGAGGCAAAGGCCGGGGGGCGTGTCGGTGGGGGGGCATACGATTTTACCATGGCGAGATTGCTGGAGGTTCTTTCTTGTCTGTTCTTTCTTGTCTTGTAAATTGGTATGAGGTTCTGCCAGTCTTCCTCACGTAGCACAATCGCTCTTGATTTCTGGAGGTTGCTCACAGGGTAAGCTAATATTTAACATCAATAAGGGTTACCGAATCTTGTCCTTGAGAAGCAGGAGTCTGGAAGCTGTTGTCAATCCAACTGCTGTATTCCTGACCAGCAAGCCCGCTCGATTCAGGGTTAATTAACTGATTACTTAGAGCGGAAGTGTTGTGGAAGAGCCCGATCGTTACCATTTCTATTCATTCTAATATGATGTATTTCAACTCCCCCTCCCTCACGCCTTCCAGAGAGTGATCTGGTGAAGGAGGATGACAAGTCTTTGTGAAACCATCTCGAGTTCTGCCAGATACTCGTAGTTGAAGTTGTCTAGCGGTGCGAGATTAGACACCGTGTGAAAGGCAATACTGCACAGATTCTTTATTCCAGACCATTTTGTAAGTTCGCATGATACAAAACCTCACGGTTACTGGGCAGCTCTCCCACTTTTCACGTCAACCTTTGCTACCTCGCCCGCTGCAACGTGCAGGAAAGAAACATTGATTTGAATTGCGCCGTGGTGCCGTGCATCTTAATGACACTCTGGAGTGACTGGCAGTGTGTCTGGGTCCTGGGGTTGGACCCGGTCTAGCTGCCAGGAGGCAACATTGCAGAGAGGGGCTACAGCTGTGGTCTCTGAAGGGACCTGGCTACTCTATGTAGGCCTTCTCTCCCTGCGTCTCAGAGTGCTTGAAGATGCTAATTGGTTCATATTTTCCTCTGTTCGTTAAGGTATTCTGTCCTTAAAAATTCAGCTTTTTAAAATAGTAACGTGTATTGTCTATGTGAAAGATTAATCAAAAGGAGTTGCTTGAGGTGGGAAGGCTTTTCCGGAGAGGTTCCACATGTTGTCAGGTAGTCCCTCTGAATGGCAGCTTCCGGTTCGGTCCCTTAGCTTTCGGAAGTGACATTTAGTCTGATATGTGCCAGCCGTGCAATCTACCTAGCCCTGCAAAGTGCAAATATTAACCTAAATGCATATTAAGATACTGTGTGTTAGCTCCTGAACTGAAATAGAGAGCGGGTGTTCCAGCGGAGGCAAGCAAATCGTGTTGATTTACAGTGGCTTGCGGATTTGGTCCATTACTGCTTCTTTATACACTTTTAAAAAGAAATGCCAACTCGATAGTTTAGGCTTTAACTGGAACATGGCAAGTAATTGTATGTTTTGGCGGACCCCTAGTAATGTTGCAGAATCTTTCTCAGAAGTTGTTCCATGGGATAGCCGATTCCTCAGGTAAGAGCTACTTGTTTGTTCAATCCTCCATCTTAGGCCTGCTCCTCAGGTGCATCCTCCTTCTCGCAGCGATTTCCTAGGAACAGATTTCAAAGAACAGCTCTGATCACAGAATCACAGATTGGTTAGGGTTGGAAAGGAGCTCTGGAGATCATCCAGCCCAACCCCCCTGCCAGAGCAGGGTCACCTACAGCAGGTTGCACAGGATGACCTCCAGGCGGGTTTTGAATGTTTCTGGGGTGGGAGACTCTACCGCCTCCCCGGGCAGCCTGTTCCAGCGCTCTGCCACCCTCAAAGTAAAGAAGTTCCTCCTCATGCTTTGATAGAAGTTCCTAGGTTCCAGTTTGTACCCGTTACCTCTTGTCCTGGATCATCTTTGATGATCCAGGACAAGAGGTAACGGGCACCAATTGGAACGTAGGAACTTGAACTTGAACTGGAATGTAGGAACTTGAACTTGAACATAGGATTATCCTTGATGAGTCAGGATAGCTGTGTGTCTGACCAGTCTGTCTTTCGAAGGAGTTCCTGGGCCAGCTCCAGCCATGCTGTGCTGAGCAGAGCCCCTGGCAGCAGCCCCACAGCTCACTCCCAGTGTGCCTGAATGGAAAAGGTACCAAAGTTGCTCCAACACTTTCTGAAAAACTCTATAGTGTTACCCCACAAGCGCAAAGTGACAGCAAAGCCCGTGAAATGACACCGGTGCTTCCAGAAAATGTCAAGCTTCCTGCCCAAGGGTGGCATGCCATGCGGTGGGGTCAGGGCCACGCGCTGAGCACCCGGTGCGCTGGGGTTGCCCCAGCGGTTCCTGAGCAGCTCCTGCAGTGCTGCCGCCGGTACCGTTCTGGCGGCTGTAGTTGTTTAAAAAGCCGTTGTTGTTTCCGGCGTAATCTGACGGCAGTTTTCTCGGGCATTTGGGCCTCTTCTAATAAGTGTGCTGTGAGTACATCTGCAAGCATTCACCTGTCGAGGTCAAATGACTGGTGGTGCTCATCTGCCCCCGTGCTACTGCTGCTGCCTCCCGTGAATGCTCATGTGCCTGCGTGCCCCTGTACAGGCACAGATGCACGCGCGCAACACCTGATCCCGCATCCTAATTATTTTTCGCCCGGTTCTCGGAGTTGTTCTGCTTCCGGCTGATGAATGGGAAAGTGTAGTAGTGCTGTTTCATTTCACCAGCCTCTCAAGTGTGGAAATTATGGTAAATTTGAGAACAAGCCAGATTAGATTGATAGTTACACCTCCTCCTTTAATTAGCCAACCACAGGATCTGTGGAGGCAAAGGCCGGGGGGCGTGTCGGTGGGGGGGCATACGATTTTACCATGGCGAGATTGCTGGAGGTTCTTTCTTGTCTGTTCTTTCTTGTCTTGTAAATTGGTATGAGGTTCTGCCAGTCTTCCTCACGTAGCACAATCGCTCTTGATTTCTGGAGGTTGCTCACAGGGTAAGCTAATGTTTAACATCAATAAGGGTTACCGAATCTTGTCCTTGAGAAGCAGGAGTCTGGAAGCTGTTGTCAATCCAACTGCTGTATTCCTGACCAGCAAGCCCGCTCGATTCAGGGTTAATTAACTGATTACTTAGAGCGGAAGTGTTGTGGAAGAGCCCGATCGTTACCATTTCTATTCATTCTAATATGATGTATTTCAACTCCCCATCCCTCACGCCTTCTAGAGAGTGATCTGGTGAAGGAGGATGACAAGTCTTTGTGAAACCATCTCGAGTTCTGCCAGATACTCGTAGTTGAAGTTGTCTAGCGGTGCGAGATTAGACACCGTGTGAAAGGCAATACTGCACAGATTCTTTATTCCAGACCATTTTGTAAGTTCGCATGATACAAAACCTCACGGTTACTGGGCAGCTCTCCCACTTTTCACGTCAACCTTTGCTACCTCGCCCGCTGCAACGTGCAGGAAAGAAACATTGATTTGAATTGCGCCGTGGTGCCGTGCATCTTAATGACACTCTGGAGTGACTGGCAGTGTGTCTGGGTCCTGGGGTTGGACCCGGTCTAGCTGCCAGGAGGCAACATTGCAGAGAGGGGCTACAGCTGTGGTCTCTGAAGGGACCTGGCTACTCTATGTAGGCCTTCTCTCCCTGCGTCTCAGAGTGCTTGAAGATGCTAATTGGTTCATATTTTCCTCTGTTCGTTAAGGTATTCTGTCCTTAAAAATTCAGCTTTTTAAAATAGTAACGTGTATTGTCTATGTGAAAGATTAATCAAAAGGAGTTGCTTGAGGTGGGAAGGCTTTTCCGGAGAGGTTCCACATGTTGTCAGGTAGTCCCTCTGAATGGCAGCTTCCGGTTCGGTCCCTTAGCTTTCGGAAGTGACATTTAGTCTGATATGTGCCAGCCGTGCAATCTACCTAGCCCTGCAAAGTGCAAATATTAACCTAAATGCATATTAAGATACTGTGTGTTAGCTCCTGAACTGAAATAGAGAGCGGGTGTTCCAGCGGAGGCAAGCAAATCGTGTTGATTTACAGTGGCTTGCGGATTTGGCCCATTACCGCTTCTTTATACACTTTTAAAAAGAAATGCCAACTCGATAGTTTAGGCTTTAATTGGAACATGGCAAGTAATTGTATGTTTTGGCGGACCCCTAGTAATGTTGCAGAATCTTTCTCAGAAGTTGTTCCATGGGATAGCCGATTCCTCAGGTAAGAGCTACTTGTTTGTTCAATCCTCCATCTTAGGCCTGCTCCTCAGGTGCATCCTCCTTCTCGCAGCGATTTCCTAGGAACAGATTTCGAAGAACAGCTCTGATCACAGAATCACAGATTGGTTAGGGTTGGAAAGGAGCTCTGGAGATCATCCAGTCCAACCCCCCTGACAGAGCAGGGTCACCTACAGCAGGTTGCACAGGATGACCTCCAGGCGGGTTTTGAATGTCTCTGGGGTCGGAGACTCTACTGCCTCCCCGGGCAGCCTGTTCCAGCGCTCTGCCACCCTCAAAGTAAAGAAGTTCCTCCTCATGCTTTGATAGAAGTTCCTAGGTTCCAGTTTGTACCCGTTACCTCTTGTCCTGGATCATCTTTCATGATCCAGGACAAGAGGTAACGGGCACCAATTGGAACGTAGGAACTTGAACTTGAACTGGAAGGTAGGAACTTGAACTTGAACATAGGATTATCCTTGATGATTCAGGATAGCTGTGTGTCTGACCAGTCTGTCTTTCGAAGGAGGTCCTGGGCCAGCTCCAGCCATGCTGTGCTGAGCAGAGCCCCTGGCAGCAGCCCCACACCTCACTCCCAGTGTGCCTGAATGGAAAAGGTACCAAAGTTGCTCCAACACTTTCTGAAAAACTCTATAGTGTTACCCCACAAGCGCAAAGCGACGGCAAAGCCCGTGAAATGACACCGGTGCTTCCAGAAAATGTCAAGCTTCCTGCCCAAGGGTGACATGCCATGCGGTGGGGTCAGGGCCACGCGCTGAGCACCCGGTGCGCTGGGGTTGCCCCAGCGGTTCCTGAGCAGCTCCTGCAGTGCTGCCGCCGGTACCGTTCTGGCGGCTGTAGTTGTTTAAAAAGCCGTTGTTGTTTCCGGCGTAATCTGACGGCAGTTTTCTCGGGCATTTGGGCCTCTTCTAATAAGTGTGCTGTGAGTACATCTGCAAGCATTCACCTGTCGAGGTCAAATGACTGGTGGTGCTCATCTGCCCCCGTGCTACTGCTGCTGCCTCCCGTGAATGCTCGTGTGCCTGCGTGCCCCTGTACAGGCACAGATGCACGCGCGCAACACCTGATCCCGCATCCTAATTATTTTTCGCCCGGTTCTCGGAGTTGTTCTGCTTCCGGCTGATGAATGGGAAAGTGTAGTAGTGCTGTTTCATTTCACCAGCCTCTCAAGTGTGGAAATTATGGTAAATTTGAGAACAAGCGAGATTAGATTGATAGTTACATCTCCTCCTTTAATTAGCCAACCACAGGATCTGTGGAGGCAAAGGCTGGGGGGGTGTGTCGGTGTATATAACGTGTATTGTCTATGTGAAAGATTAATCAAAAGGAGTTGCTTGAGGTGGGAAGGCTTTTCCGGAGAGGTTCCACATGTTGTCAGGTAGTCCCTCTGAATGGCAGCTTCCGGTTCGGTCCCTTAGCTTTCGGAAGTGACATTTAGTCTGATATGTGCCAGCCGTGCAATCTACCTAGCCCTGCAAAGTGCAAATATTAACCTAAATGCATATTAAGATACTGTGTGTTAGCTCCTGAACTGAAATAGAGAGCGGGTGTTCCAGCGGAGGCAAGCAAATCGTGTTGATTTACAGTGGCTTGAGGATTTGGCCCATTACCGCTTCTTTATACACTTTTAAAAAGAAATGCCAACTCGATAGTTTAGGCTTTAACTGGAACATGGCAAGTAATTCTGTGTTTTGGCGGACCCCTAGTTATGTTGCAGAATCTTTCTCAGAAGTTGTTCCATGGGATAGCCGATTCCACAGGTAAGAGCTACTTGTTTGTTCAATCCTCCATCTTAGGCCTGCTCCTCAGGTGCGTCCTCCTTCTCGCAGCGATTTCCTAGGAACAGATTTCAAAGAACAGCTCTGATCACAGAATCACAGATTGGTTAGGGTTGGAAATGAGCTCTGGAGATCATGTAGTCCAACCCCCCTGCCAGAGCAGGGTCACCTACAGCAGGTTGCACAGGATGACCTCCAGGCGGGTTTTGAATGTCTCTGGGGTGGGAGACTCTACCGCCTCCCTGGGCAGCCTGTTCCAGTGCTCTGCCACCCTCAAAGTAAAGAAGTTCCTCCTCATGCTTTGATAGAAGTTCCTACGTTCCAGTTTGTACCCGTTACCTCTTGTCCTGGATCATCTTTGATGATCCAGGCCAAGAGGTAACGGGCACCAATTGGAACGTAGGAACTTGAACTTGAACTGGAAGGTAGGAACTTGAACTTGAACATAGGATTATCCTTGATGATTCAGGATAGCTGTGTGTCTGACCAGTCTGTCTTTCGAAGGAGGTCCTGGGCCAGCTCCAGCCATGCTGTGCTGAGCAGAGCCCCTGGCAGCAGCCCCACAGCTCACTCCCAGTGTGCCTGAATGGAAAAGGTACCAAAGTTGCTCCAACACTTTCTGAAAAACTCTATAGTGTTACCCCACAAGCGCAAAGCGACGGCAAAGCCCGTGAAATGACACCGGTGCTTCCAGAAAATGTCAAGCTTCCTGCCCAAGGGTGACATGCCATGCGGTGGGGTCAGGGCCACGCGCTGAGCACCCGGTGCGCTGGGGTTGCCCCAGCGGTTCCTGAGCAGCTCCTGCAGTGCTGCCGCCGGTACCGTTCTGGCGGCTGTAGTTGTTTAAAAAGCCGTTGTTGTTTCCGGCGTAATCTGACGGCAGTTTTCTCGGGCATTTGGGCCTCTTCTAATAAGTGTGCTGTGAGTACATCTGCAAGCATTCACCTGTCGAGGTCAAATGACTGGTGGTGCTCATCTGCCCCCGTGCTACTGCTGCTGCCTCCCGTGAATGCTCATGTGCCTGCGTGCCCCTGTACAGGCACAGATGCACGCGCGCAACACCTGATCCCGCATCCTAATTATTTTTCGCCCGGTTCTCTGAGTTGTTCTGCTTCCGGCTGATGAATGGGAAAGTGTAGTAGTGCTGTTTCATTTCACCAGCCTCTCAAGTGTGGAAATTATGGTAAATTTGAGAACAAGCCAGATTAGATTGATAGTTACACCTCCTCCTTTAATTAGCCAACCACAGGATCTGTGGAGGCAAAGGCCGGGGGGGTGTGTCGGTGTATATAAGGTGTATTGTCTATGTGAAAGATTAATCAAAAGGAGTTGCTTGAGGTGGGAAGGCTTTTCCGGAGAGGTTCCACATGTTGTCAGGTAGTCCCTCTGAATGGCAGCTTCCGGTTCGGTCCCTTAGCTTTCGGAAGTGACATTTAGTCTGATATGTGCCAGCCGTGCAATCTACCTAGCCCTGCAAAGTGCAAATATTAACCTAAATGCATATTAAGATAGTGTGTGTTAGCTCCTGAACTGAAATAGAGAGCGGGTGTTCCAGCGGAGGCAAGCAAATCGTGTTGATTTACAGTGGCTTGAGGATTTGGCCCATTACCGCTTCTTTATACACTTTTAAAAAGAAATGCCAACTCGATAGTTTAGGCTTTAACTGGAACATGGCAAGTAATTCTGTGTTTTGGCGGACCCCTAGTTATGTTGCAGAATCTTTCTCAGAAGTTGTTCCATGGGATAGCCGATTCCTCAGGTAAGAGCTACTTGTTTGTTCAATCCTCCATCTTAGGCCTGCTCCTCAGGTGCATCCTCCTTCTCGCAGCGATTTCCTAGGAACAGATTTCAAAGAACAGCTCTGATCACAGAATCACAGATTGGTTAGGGTTGGAAATGAGCTCTGGAGATCATGTAGTCCAACCCCCCTGCCAGAGCAGGGTCACCTACAGCAGGTTGCACAGGATGACCTCCAGGCGGGTTTTGAATGTCTCTGGGGTGGGAGACTCTACCGCCTCCCTGGGCAGCCTGTTCCAGCGCTCTGCCACCCTCAAAGTAAAGAAGTTCCTCCTCATGCTTTGATAGAAGTTCCTACGTTCCAGTTTGTACCCGTTACCTCTTGTCCTGGATCATCTTTGATGATCCAGGACAAGAGGTAACGAGCACCAATTGGAACGTAGGAACTTGAACTTGAACTGGAAGGTAGGAACTTGAACTTGAACATAGGATTATCCTTGATGATTCAGGATAGCTGTGTGTCTGACCAGTCTGTCTTTCGAAGGAGGTCCTGGGCCAGCTCCAGCCATGCTGTGCTGAGCAGAGCCCCTGGCAGCAGCCCCACAGCTCACTCCCAGTGTGCCTGAATGGAAAAGGTACCAAAGTTGCTCCAACACTTTCTGAAAAACTCTATAGTGTTACCCCACAAGCGCAAAGCGACGGCAAAGCCCGTGAAATGACACCGGTGCTTCCAGAAAATGTCAAGCTTCCTGCCCAAGGGTGACATGCCATGCGGTGGGGTCAGGGCCACACGCTGAGCACCCGGTGCGCTGGGGTTGCCCCAGCGGTTCCTGAGCAGCTCCTGCAGTGCTGCCGCCGGTACCGTTCTGGCGGCTGTAGTTGTTTAAAAAGCCGTTGTTGTTTCCGGCGTAATCTGACGGCAGTTTTCTCGGGCATTTGGGCCTCTTCTAATAAGTGTGCTGTGAGTACATCTGCAAGCATTCACCTGTCGAGGTCAAATGACTGGTGGTGCTCATCTGCCCCCGTGCTACTGCTGCTGCCTCCCGTGAATGCTCATGTGCCTGCGTGCCCCTGTACAGGCACAGATGCACGCGCGCAACACCTGATCCCGCATCCTAATTATTTTTCGCCCGGTTCTCGGAGTTGTTCTGCTTCCGGCTGATGAATGGGAAAGTGTAGTAGTGCTGTTTCATTTCACCAGCCTCTCAAGTGTGGAAATTATGGTAAATTTGAGAACAAGCCAGATTAGATTGATAGTTACACCTCCTCCTTTAATTAGCCAACCACAGGATCTGTGGAGGCAAAGGCTGGAGGGGTGTGTCGGTGTATATAACGTGTATTGTCTATGTGAAAGATTAATCAAAAGGAGTTGCTTGAGGTGGGAAGGCTTTTCCGGAGAGGTTCCACATGTTTTCAGGTAGTCCCTCTGAATGGCAGCTTCCGGTTCGGTCCCTTAGCTTTCGGAAGTGACATTTAGTCTGATATGTGCCAGCCGTGCAATCTACCTAGCCCTGCAAAGTGCAAATATTAACCTAAATGCATATTAAGATACTGTGTGTTAGCTCCTGAACTGAAATAGAGAGCGGGTGTTCCAGCGGAGGCAAGCAAATCGTGTTGATTTACAGTGGCTTGAGGATTTGGCCCATTACCGCTTCTTTATACACTTTTAAAAAGAAATGCCAACTCGATAGTTTAGGCTTTAACTGGAACATGGCAAGTAATTCTGTGTTTTGGCGGACCCCTAGTTATGTTGCAGAATCTTTCTCAGAAGTTGTTCCATGGGATAGCCGATTCCTCAGGTAAGAGCTACTTGTTTGTTCAATCCTCCATCTTAGGCCTGCTCCTCAGGTGCATCCTCCTTCTCGCAGCGATTTCCTAGGAACAGATTTCGAAGAACAGCTCTGATCACAGAATCACAGATTGGTTAGGGTTGGAAAGGAGCTCTGGAGATCATCCAGTCCAACCCCCTGCCAGAGCAGGGTCACCTACAGCAGGTTGCACAGGATGACTTCCAGGCGGGTTATGAATGTCTCTGGAGTGGGAGACTCTACCGCCTCCCTGGGCAGCCTGTTCCAGCGCTCTGCCACCCTCAAAGTAAAGAAGTTCCTCCTCATGCTTTGATAGAAGTTCCTAGGTTCCAGTTTGTACCCGTTACCTCTTGTCCTGGATCATCTTTGATGATCCAGGACAAGAGGTAACGGGCACCAATTGGAACGTAGGAACTTGAACTTGAACTGGAACGTAGGAACTTGAACTTGAACATAGGATTATCCTTGATGATTCAGGATAGCTGTGTGTCTGACCAGTCTGTCTTTCGAAGGAGGTCCTGGGCCAGCTCCAGCCATGCTGTGCTGAGCAGAGCCCCTGGCAGCAGCCCCACAGCTCACTCCCAGTGTGCCTGAATGGAAAAGGTACCAAAGTTGCTCCAACACTTTCTGAAAAACTCTATAGTGTTACCCCACAAGCGCAAAGCGACGGCAAAGCCCGTGAAATGACACCGGTGCTTCCAGAAAATGTCAAGCTTCCTGCCCAAGGGTGACATGCCATGCGGTGGGGTCAGGGCCACGCGCTGAGCACCCGGTGCGCTGGAGTTGCTCCAGCGGTTCCTGAGCAGCTCCTGCAGTGCTGCCGCCGGTACCGTTCTGGCGGCTGTAGTTGTTTAAAAAGCCGTTGTTGTTTCCGGCGTAATCTGACGGCAGTTTTCTCGGGCATTTGGGCCTCTTCTAATAAGTGTGCTGTGAGTACATCTGCAAGCATTCACCTGTCGAGGTCAAATGACTGGTGGTGCTCATCTGCCCCCGTGCTACTGCTGCTGCCTCCCGTGAATGCTCGTGTGCCTGCGTGCCCCTGTACAGGCACAGATGCACGCGCGCAACACCTGATCCCGCATCCTAATTATTTTTCGCCCGGTTCTCGGAGTTGTTCTGCTTCCGGCTGATGAATGGGAAAGTGTAGTAGTGCTGTTTCATTTCACCAGCCTCTCAAGTGTGGAAATTATGGTAAATTTGAGAACAAGCCAGATTAGATTGATAGTTACACCTCCTCCTTTAATTAGCCAACCACAGGATCTGTGGAGGCAAAGGCCGGGGGGGTGTGTCGGTGTATATAACGTGTATTGTCTATGTGAAAGATTAATCAAAAGGAGTTGCTTGAGGTGGGAAGGCTTTTCCGGAGAGGTTCCACATGTTGTCAGGTAGTCCCTCTGAATGGCAGCTTCCGGTTCGGTCCCTTAGCTTTCGGAAGTGACATTTAGTCTGATACGTGCCAGCCGTGCAATCTACCTAGCCCTGCAAAGTGTAAATATTAACCTAAATGCATATTAAGATACTGTGTGTTAGCTCCTGAACTGAAATAGAGAGCGGGTGTTCCAGCGGAGGCAAGCAAATCGTGTTGATTTACAGTGGCTTGAGGATTTGGCCCATTACTGCTTCTTTATACACTTTTAAAAAGAAATGCCAACTCGATAGTTTAGGCTTTAACTGGAACATGGCAAGTAATTCTGTGTTTTGGCGGACCCCTAGTTATGTTGCAGAATCTTTCTCAGAAGTTGTTCCGTGGGATAGCCGATTCCTCAGGTAAGAGCTACTTGTTTGTTCAATCCTCCATCTTAGGCCTGCTCCTCAGGTGCATCCTCCTTCTCGCAGCGATTTCCTAGGAACAGATTTCGAAGAACAGCTCTGATCACAGAATCACAGATTGGTTAGGGTTGGAAAGGAGCTCTGGAGATCATCCAGTCCAACCCCCCTGCCAGAGCAGGGTCACCTACAGCAGGTTGCACAGGATGACCTCCAGGCGGGTTTTGAATGTCTCTGGGGTGGGAGACTCTACCGCCTCCCTGGGCAGCCTGTTCCAGCGCTCTGCCACCCTCAAAGTAAAGAAGTTCCTCCTCATGCTTTGATAGAAGTTCCTAGGTTCCAGTTTGTACCCGTTACCTCTTGTCCTGGATCATCTTTGATGATCCAGGACAAGAGGTAACGGGCACCAATTGGAACGTAGGAACTTGAACTTGAACTGGAACGTAGGAACTTGAACTTGAACATAGGATTATCCTTGATGATTCAGGATAGCTGTGTGTCTGACCAGTCTGTCTTTCAAAGGAGGTCCTGGGCCAGCTCCAGCCATGCTGTGCTGAGCAGAGCCCCTGGCAGCAGCCCCACAGCTCACTCCCAGTGTGCCTGAATGGAAAAGGTACCAAAGTTGCTCCAACACTTTGTGAAAAACTCTATAGTGTTACCCCACAAGCGCAAAGCGACGGCAAAGCCCGTGAAATGACACCGGTGCTTCCAGAAAATGTCAAGCTTCCTGCCCAAGGGTGACATGCCATGCGGTGGGGTCAGGGCCACGCGCTGAGCACCCGGTGCGCTGGGGTTGCCCCAGCGGTTCCTGAGCAGCTCCTGCAGTGCTGCCGCCGGTACCGTTCTGGCGGCTGTAGTTGTTTAAAAAGCCGTTGTTGTTTCCGGCGTAATCTGACGGCAGTTTTCTCGGGCATTTGGGCCTCTTCGAATAAGTGTGCTGTGAGTACATCTGCAAGCATTCACCTGTCAAGGTCAAATGACTGGTGGTGCTCATCTCCCCCCGTGCTACTGCTGCTGCCTCCTGTGAATGCTCATGTGCCTGCGTGCCCCTGTACAGGCACAGATGCACGCGCGCAACACCTGATCCCGCATCCTAATTATTTTTCGCCCGGTTCTCTGAGTTGTTCTGCTTCCGGCTGATGAATGGGAAAGTGTAGTAGTGCTGTTTCATTTCACCAGCCTCTCAAGTGTGGAAATTATGGTAAATTTGAGAACAAGCCAGATTAGATTGATAGTTACACCTCCTCCTTTAATTAGCCAACCACAGGATCTGTGGAGGCAAAGGCCGGGGGGGTGTGTCGGTGTATATAAGGTGTATTGTCTATGTGAAAGATTAATCAAAAGGAGTTGCTTGAGGTGGGAAGGCTTTTCCGGAGAGGTTCCACATGTTGTCAGGTAGTCCCTCTGAATGGCAGCTTCCGGTTCGGTCCCTTAGCTTTCGGAAGTGACATTTAGTCTGATATGTGCCAGCCGTGCAATCTACCTAGCCCTGCAAAGTGCAAATATTAACCTAAATGCATATTAAGATACTGTGTGTTAGCTCCTGAACTGAAATAGAGAGCGGGTGTTCCAGCGGAGGCAAGCAAATCGTGTTGATTTAGAGTGGCTTGAGGATTTGGCCCATTACCGCTTCTTTATACACTTTTAAAAAGAAATGCCAACTCGATAGTTTAGGCTTTAACTGGAACATGGCAAGTAATTGTATGTTTTGGCGGACCCCTAGTAATGTTGCAGAATCTTTCTCAGAAGTTGTTCCATGGGATAGCCGATTCCTCAGGTAAGAGCTACTTGTTTGTTCAATCCTCCATCTTAGGCCTGCTCCTCAGGTGCGTCCTTCTTCTCGCAGCGATTTCCTAGGAACAGATTTCGAAGAACAGCTCTGATCACAGAATCACAGATTGGTTAGGGTTGGAAAGGAGCTCTGGAGATCATCCAGTCCAACCCCCCTGCCAGAGCAGGGTCACCTACAGCAGGTTGCACAGGATGACCTCCAGGCGGGTTTTGAATGTCTCTGGGGTGGGAGACTCTACCGCCTCCCTGGGCAGCCTGTTCCAGTGCTCTGCCACCCTCAAAGTAAAGAAGTTCCTCCTCATGCTTTGATAGAAGTTCCTAGGTTCCAGTTTGTACCCGTTACCTCTTGTCCTGGATCATCTTTGATGATCCAGGACAAGAGGTAACGGGCACCAATTGGAACGTAGGAACTTGAACTTGAACTGGAACGTAGGAACTTGAACTTGAACATAGGATTATCCTTGATGATTCAGGATAGCTGTGTGTCTGACCAGTCTGTCTTTCAAAGGAGGTCCTGGGCCAGCTCCAGCCATGCTGTGCTGAGCAGAGCCCCTGGCAGCAGCCCCACAGCTCACTCCCAGTGTGCCTGAATGGAAAAGGTACCAAAGTTGCTCCAACACTTTGTGAAAAACTCTATAGTGTTACCCCACAAGCGCAAAGCGACGGCAAAGCCCGTGAAATGACACCGGTGCTTCCAGAAAATGTCAAGCTTCCTGCCCAAGGGTGACATGCCATGCGGTGGGGTCAGGGCCACGCGCTGAGCACCCGGTGCGCTGGGGTTGCCCCAGCGGTTCCTGAGCAGCTCCTGCAGTGCTGCCGCCGGTACCGTTCTGGCGGCTGTAGTTGTTTAAAAAGCCGTTGTTGTTTCCGGCGTAATCTGACGGCAGTTTTCTCGGGCATTTGGGCCTCTTCTAATAAGTGTGCTGTGAGTACATCTGCAAGCATTCACCTGTCGAGGTCAAATGACTGGTGGTGCTCATCTGCCCCCGTGCTACTGCTGCTGCCTCCCGTGAATGCTCATGTGCCTGCGTGCCCCTGTACAGGCACAGATGCACGCGCGCAACACCTGATCCCGCATCCTAATTATTTTTCGCCCGGTTCTCTGAGTTGTTCTGCTTCCGGCTGATGAATGGGAAAGTGTAGTAGTGCTGTTTCATTTCACCAGCCTCTCAAGTGTGGAAATTATGGTAAATTTGAGAACAAGCCAGATTAGATTGATAGTTACACCTCCTCCTTTAATTAGCCAACCACAGGATCTGTGGAGGCAAAGGCCGGGGGGGTGTGTCGGTGTATATAAGGTGTATTGTCTATGTGAAAGATTAATCAAAAGGAGTTGCTTGAGGTGGGAAGGCTTTTCCGGAGAGGTTCCACATGTTGTCAGGTAGTCCCTCTGAATGGCAGCTTCCGGTTCGGTCCCTTAGCTTTCGGAAGTGACATTTAGTCTGATATGTGCCAGCCGTGCAATCTACCTAGCCCTGCAAAGTGCAAATATTAACCTAAATGCATATTAAGATACTGTGTGTTAGCTCCTGAACTGAAATAGAGAGCGGGTGTTCCAGCGGAGGCAAGCAAATCGTGTTGATTTAGAGTGGCTTGAGGATTTGGCCCATTACCGCTTCTTTATACACTTTTAAAAAGAAATGCCAACTCGATAGTTTAGGCTTTAACTGGAACATGGCAAGTAATTGTATGTTTTGGCGGACCCCTAGTAATGTTGCAGAATCTTTCTCAGAAGTTGTTCCATGGGATAGCCGATTCCTCAGGTAAGAGCTACTTGTTTGTTCAATCCTCCATCTTAGGCCTGCTCCTCAGGTGCGTCCTTCTTCTCGCAGCGATTTCCTAGGAACAGATTTCGAAGAACAGCTCTGATCACAGAATCACAGATTGGTTAGGGTTGGAAAGGAGCTCTGGAGATCATCCAGTCCAACCCCCCTGCCAGAGCAGGGTCACCTACAGCAGGTTGCACAGGATGACCTCCAGGCGGGTTTTGAATGTCTCTGGGGTGGGAGACTCTACCGCCTCCCTGGGCAGCCTGTTCCAGTGCTCTGCCACCCTCAAAGTAAAGAAGTTCCTCCTCATGCTTTGATAGAAGTTCCTAGGTTCCAGTTTGTACCCGTTACCTCTTGTCCTGGATCATCTTTGATGATCCAGGACAAGAGGTAACGTGCACCAATTGGAACGTAGGAACTTGAACTTGAACTGGAAGGTAGGAACTTGAACTTGAACATAGGATTATCCTTGATGATTCAGGATAGCTGTGTGTCTGACCAGTCTGTCTTTCGAAGGAGGTCCTGGACCAGCTCCAGCCATGCTGTGCTGAGCAGAGCCCCTGACAGCAGCCCCACAGCTCACTCCCAGTGTGCCTGAATGGAAAAGGTACCAAAGTTGCTCCAACACTTTCTGAAAAACTCTATAGTGTTACCCCACAAGCGCAAAGCGACGGCAAAGCCCGTGAAATGACACCGGTGCTTCCAGAAAATGTCAAGCTTCCTGCCCAAGGGTGACATGCCATGCGGTGGGGTCAGGCCCACGCGCTGAGCACCCGGTGCGCTGGGGTTGCCCCAGCGGTTCCTGAGCAGCTCCTGCAGTGCTGCCGCCGGTACCGTTCTGGCGGCTGTAGTTGTTTAAAAAGCCGTTGTTGTTTCCGGCGTAATCTGACGGCAGTTTTCTCGGGCATTTGGGCCTCTTCTAATAAGTGTGCTGTGAGTACATCTGCAAGCATTCACCTGTCGAGGTCAAATGACTGGTGGTGCTCATCTGCCCCCGTGCTACTGCTGCTGCCTCCCGTGAATGCTCATGTGCCTGCGTGCCCCTGTACAGGCACAGATGCACGCGCGCAACACCTGATCCCGCATCCTAATTATTTTTCGCCCGGTTCTCTGAGTTGTTCTGCTTCCGGCTGATGAATGGGAAAGTGTAGTAGTGCTGTTTCATTTCACCAGCCTCTCAAGTGTGGAAATTATGGTAAATTTGAGAACAAGCCAGATTAGATTGATAGTTACACCTCCTCCTTTAATTAGCCAACCACAGGATCTGTGGAGGCAAAGGCCGGGGGGGTGTGTCGGTGTATATAACGTGTATTGTCTATGTGAAAGATTAATCAAAAGGAGTTGCTTGAGGTGGGAAGGCTTTTCCGGAGAGGTTCCACATGTTGTCAGGTAGTCCCTCTGAATGGTAGCTTCCGGTTCGGTCCCTTAGCTTTCGGAAGTGACATTTAGTCTGATATGTGCCAGCCGTGCAATCTACCTAGCCCTGAAAAGTGCAAATATTAACCTAAATGCATATTAAGATACTGTGTGTTAGCTCCTGAACTGAAATAGAGAGCGGGTGTTCCAGCGGAGGCAAGCAAATCGTGTTGATTTACAGTGGCTTGCGGATTTGGCCCATTACCGCTTCTTTATACACTTTTAAAAAGAAATGCCAACTCGATAGTTTAGGCTTTAACTGGAACATGGCAAGTAATTGTATGTTTTGGCGGACCCCTAGTAATGTTGCAGAATCTTTCTCAGAAGTTGTTCCATGGGATAGCCGATTCCTCAGGTAAGAGCTACTTGTTTGTTCAATCCTCCATCTTAGGCCTGCTCCTCAGGTGCATCCTCCTTCTCGCAGCGATTTCCTAGGAACAGATTTCGAAGAACAGCTCTGATCACAGAATCACAGATTGGTTAGGGTTGGAAAGGACCTCTGGAGATCATCCAGCCCAACCCCCCTGCCAGAGCAGGGTCACCTACAGCAGGTTGCACAGGATGACCTCCAGGCGGGTTTTGAATGTTTCTGGGGTCGGAGACTCTACCGCCTCCCTGGGCAGCCTGTTCCAGCGCTCTGCCACCCTCAAAGTAAAGAAGTTCCTCCTCATGCTTTGATAGAAGTTCCTACGTTCCAGTTTGTACCCGTTACCTCTTGTCCTGGATCATCTTTGATGATCCAGGACAAGAGGTAACGGGCACCAATTGGAACGTAGGAACTTGAACTTGAACTGGAAGGTAGGAACTTGAACTTGAACATAGGATTATCCTTGATGATTCAGGATAGCTGTGTGTCTGACCAGTCTGTCTTTCGAAGGAGGTCCTGGGCCAGCTCCAGCCATGCTGTGCTGAGCAGAGCCCCTGGCAGCAGCCCCACAGCTCACTCCCAGTGTGCCTGAATGGAAAAGGTACCAAAGTTGCTCCAACACTTTCTGAAAAACTCTATAGTGTTACCCCACAAGCGCAAAGCGACGGCAAAGCCCGTGAAATGACACCGGTGCTTCCAGAAAATGTCAAGCTTCCTGCCCAAGGGTGACATGCCATGCGGTGGGGTCAGGCCCACGCGCTGAGCACCCGGTGCGCTGGGGTTGCCCCAGCGGTTCCTGAGCAGCTCCTGCAGTGCTGCCGCCGGTACCGTTCTGGCGGCTGTAGTTGTTTAAAAAGCCGTTGTTGTTTCCGGCGTAATCTGACGGCAGTTTTCTCGGGCATTTGGGCCTCTTCTAATAAGTGTGCTGTGACTACATCTGCAAGCATTCACCTGTCGAGGTCAAATGACTGGTGGTGCTCATCTGCCCCCGTGCTACTGCTGCTGCCTCCCGTGAATGCTCATGTGCCTGCGTGCCCCTGTACAGGCACAGATGCACGCGCGCAACACCTGATCCCGCATCCTAATTATTTTTCGCTCGGTTCTCTGAGTTGTTCTGCTTCCGGCTGATGAATGGGAAAGTGTAGTAGTGCTGTTTCATTTCACCAGCCTCTCAAGTGTGGAAATTATGGTAAATTTGAGAACAAGCCAGATTAGATTGATAGTTACACCTCTTCCTTTAATTAGCCAACCACAGGATCTGTGGAGGCAAAGGCCGGGGGGCGTGTCGGTGGGGGGGCATACGATTTTACCATGGCGAGATTGCTGGAGGTTCTTTCTTGTCTGTTCTTTCTTGTCTTGTAAATTGGTATGAGGTTCTACCAGTCTTCCTCACGTAGCACAATCGCTCTTGATTTCTGGAGGTTGCTCACAGGGTAAGCTAATGTTTAACATCAATAAGGGTTACCGAATCTTGTCCTTGAGAAGCAGGAGTCTGGAAGCTGTTGTCAATCCAACTGCTGTATTCCTGACCAGCAAGCCCGCTCGATTCAGGGTTAATTAACTGATTACTTAGAGCGGAAGTGTTGTGGAGGAGCCCGATCATTACCATTTCTATTCATTCTAATATGATGTATTTCAACTCCCCCTCCCTCACGCCTTCCAGAGAGTGATCTGGTGAAGGAGGATGACAAGTCTTTGTGAAACCATCTCGAGTTCTCCCAGATACTCGTAGTTGAAGTTGTCTAGCGGTGCGAGATTAGACACCGTGTGAAAGGCAATACTGCACAGATTCTTTATTCCAGACCATTTTGTAAGTTCGCATGATACAAAACCTCACGGTTACTGGGCAGCTCTCCCACTTTTCACGTCAACCTTTGCTACCTCGCCCGCTGCAACGTGCAGGAAAGAAACATTGATTTGAATTGCGCCGTGGTGCCGTGCATCTTAATGACACTCTGGAGTGACTGGCAGTGTGTCTGGGTCCTGGGGTTGGACCCGGTCTAGCTGCCAGGAGGCAACATTGCAGAGAGGGACTACAGCTGTGGTCTCTGAAGGGACCTGGCTACTCTATGTAGGCCTTCTCTCCCTGCGTCTCAGAGTGCTTGAAGATGCTAATTGGTTCACATTTTCCTCTGTTCGTTAAGGTATTCTGTCCTTAAAAATTCAGCTTTTTAAAATAGTAACGTGTATTGTCTATGTGAAAGATTAATCAAAAGGAGTTGCTTGAGGTGGGAAGGCTTTTCCGGAGAGGTTCCACATGTTGTCAGGTAGTCCCTCTGAATGGCAGCTTCCGGTTCGGTCCCTTAGCTTTCGGAAGTGACATTTAGTCTGATATGTGCCAGCCGTGCAATCTACCTAGCCCTGCAAAGTGCAAATATTAACCTAAATGCATATTAAGATAGTGTGTGTTAGCTCCTGAACTGAAACAGAGAGCGGGTGTTCCAGCGGAGGCAAGCAAATCGTGTTGATTTACAGTGGCTTGCGGATTTGGCCCATTACCGCTTCTTTATACACTTTTAAAAAGAAATGCCAACTCGATAGTTTAGGCTTTAACTGGAACATGGCAAGTAATTGTATGTTTTGGCGGACCCCTAGTAATGTTGCAGAATCTTTCTCAGAAGTTGTTCCATGGGATAGCCGATTCCTCAGGTAAGAGCTACTTGTTTGTTCAATCCTCCATCTTAGGCCTGCTCCTCAGGTGCATCCTCCTTCTCGCAGCGATTTCCTAGGAACAGATTTCGAAGAACAGCTCTGATCACAGAATCACAGATTGGTTAGGGTTGGAAAGGACCTCTGGAGATCATCCAGCCCAACCCCCCTGCCAGAGCAGGGTCACCTACAGCAGGTTGCACAGGATGACCTCCAGGCGGGTTTTGAATGTCTCTGGGGTGGGAGACTCTACCGCCTCCCTGGGCAGCCTGTTCCAGCGCTCTGCCACCCTCAAAGTAAAGAAGTTCCTCCTCATGCTTTGATAGAAGTTCCTAGGTTCCAGTTTGTACCCGTTACCTCTTGTCCTGGATCATCTTTGATGATCCAGGACAAGAGGTAACGGGCACCAATTGGAACGTAGGAACTTGAACTTGAACTGGAACGTAGGAACTTGAACTTGAACATAGGATTATCCTTGATGATTCAGGATAGCTGTGTGTCTGACCAGTCTGTCTTTCGAAGGAGGTCCTGGGCCAGCTCCAGCCATGCTGTGCTGAGCAGAGCCCCTGGCAGCAGCCCCACAGCTCACTCCCAGTGTGCCTGAATGGAAAAGGTACCAAAGTTGCTCCAACACTTTCTGAAAAACTCTATAGTGTTACCCCACAAGCGCAAAGCGACGGCAAAGCCCGTGAAATGACACCGGTGCTTCCAGAAAATGTCAAGCTTCCTGCCCAAGGGTGACATGCCATGCGGTGGGGTCAGGCCCACGCGCTGAGCACCCGGTGCGCTGGGGTTGCCCCAGCGGTTCCTGAGCAGCTCCTGCAGTGCTGCCGCCGGTACCGTTCTGGCGGCTGTAGTTGTTTAAAAAGCCGTTGTTGTTTCCGGCGTAATCTGACGGCAGTTTTCTCGGGCATTTGGGCCTCTTCTAATAAGTGTGCTGTGACTACATCTGCAAGCATTCACCTGTCGAGGTCAAATGACTGGTGGTGCTCATCTGCCCCCGTGCTACTGCTGCTGCCTCCCGTGAATGCTCATGTGCCTGCGTGCCCCTGTACAGGCACAGATGCACGCGCGCAACACCTGATCCCGCATCCTAATTATTTTTCGCTCGGTTCTCTGAGTTGTTCTGCTTCCGGCTGATGAATGGGAAAGTGTAGTAGTGCTGTTTCATTTCACCAGCCTCTCAAGTGTGGAAATTATGGTAAATTTGAGAACAAGCCAGATTAGATTGATAGTTACACCTCTTCCTTTAATTAGCCAACCACAGGATCTGTGGAGGCAAAGGCCGGGGGGCGTGTCGGTGGGGGGGCATACGATTTTACCATGGCGAGATTGCTGGAGGTTCTTTCTTGTCTGTTCTTTCTTGTCTTGTAAATTGGTATGAGGTTCTACCAGTCTTCCTCACGTAGCACAATCGCTCTTGATTTCTGGAGGTTGCTCACAGGGTAAGCTAATGTTTAACATCAATAAGGGTTACCGAATCTTGTCCTTGAGAAGCAGGAGTCTGGAAGCTGTTGTCAATCCAACTGCTGTATTCCTGACCAGCAAGCCCGCTCGATTCAGGGTTAATTAACTGATTACTTAGAGCGGAAGTGTTGTGGAGGAGCCCGATCATTACCATTTCTATTCATTCTAATATGATGTATTTCAACTCCCCCTCCCTCACGCCTTCCAGAGAGTGATCTGGTGAAGGAGGATGACAAGTCTTTGTGAAACCATCTCGAGTTCTCCCAGATACTCGTAGTTGAAGTTGTCTAGCGGTGCGAGATTAGACACCGTGTGAAAGGCAATACTGCACAGATTCTTTATTCCAGACCATTTTGTAAGTTCGCATGATACAAAACCTCACGGTTACTGGGCAGCTCTCCCACTTTTCACGTCAACCTTTGCTACCTCGCCCGCTGCAACGTGCAGGAAAGAAACATTGATTTGAATTGCGCCGTGGTGCCGTGCATCTTAATGACACTCTGGAGTGACTGGCAGTGTGTCTGGGTCCTGGGGTTGGACCCGGTCTAGCTGCCAGGAGGCAACATTGCAGAGAGGGACTACAGCTGTGGTCTCTGAAGGGACCTGGCTACTCTATGTAGGCCTTCTCTCCCTGCGTCTCAGAGTGCTTGAAGATGCTAATTGGTTCACATTTTCCTCTGTTCGTTAAGGTATTCTGTCCTTAAAAATTCAGCTTTTTAAAATAGTAACGTGTATTGTCTATGTGAAAGATTAATCAAAAGGAGTTGCTTGAGGTGGGAAGGCTTTTCCGGAGAGGTTCCACATGTTGTCAGGTAGTCCCTCTGAATGGCAGCTTCCGGTTCGGTCCCTTAGCTTTCGGAAGTGACATTTAGTCTGATATGTGCCAGCCGTGCAATCTACCTAGCCCTGCAAAGTGCAAATATTAACCTAAATGCATATTAAGATAGTGTGTGTTAGCTCCTGAACTGAAACAGAGAGCGGGTGTTCCAGCGGAGGCAAGCAAATCGTGTTGATTTACAGTGGCTTGCGGATTTGGCCCATTACCGCTTCTTTATACACTTTTAAAAAGAAATGCCAACTCGATAGTTTAGGCTTTAACTGGAACATGGCAAGTAATTGTATGTTTTGGCGGACCCCTAGTAATGTTGCAGAATCTTTCTCAGAAGTTGTTCCATGGGATAGCCGATTCCTCAGGTAAGAGCTACTTGTTTGTTCAATCCTCCATCTTAGGCCTGCTCCTCAGGTGCATCCTCCTTCTCGCAGCGATTTCCTAGGAACAGATTTCGAAGAACAGCTCTGATCACAGAATCACAGATTGGTTAGGGTTGGAAAGGACCTCTGGAGATCATCCAGCCCAACCCCCCTGCCAGAGCAGGGTCACCTACAGCAGGTTGCACAGGATGACCTCCAGGCGGGTTTTGAATGTCTCTGGGGTGGGAGACTCTACCGCCTCCCTGGGCAGCCTGTTCCAGCGCTCTGCCACCCTCAAAGTAAAGAAGTTCCTCCTCATGCTTTGATAGAAGTTCCTAGGTTCCAGTTTGTACCCGTTACCTCTTGTCCTGGATCATCTTTGATGATCCAGGACAAGAGGTAACGGGCACCAATTGGAACGTAGGAACTTGAACTTGAACTGGAACGTAGGAACTTGAACTTGAACATAGGATTATCCTTGATGATTCAGGATAGCTGTGTGTCTGACCAGTCTGTCTTTCGAAGGAGGTCCTGGGCCAGCTCCAGCCATGCTGTGCTGAGCAGAGCCCCTGGCAGCAGCCCCACAGCTCACTCCCAGTGTGCCTGAATGGAAAAAGGTACCAAAGTTGCTCCAACACTTTCTGAAAAACTCTATAGTGTTACCCCACAAGCGCAAAGCGACGGCAAAGCCCGTGAAATGACACCGGTGCTTCCAGAAAATGTCAAGCTTCCTGCCCAAGGGTGACATGCCATGCGGTGGGGTCAGGGCCACGCGCTGAGCACCCGGTGCGCTGGGGTTGCCCCAGCGGTTCCTGAGCAGCTCCTGCAGTGCTGCCGCCGGTACCGTTCTGGCGGCTGTAGTTGTTTAAAAAGCCGTTGTTGTTTCCGGCGTAATCTGACGGCAGTTTTCTCGGGCATTTGGGCCTCTTCAAATAAGTGTGCTGTGAGTACATCTGCAAGCATTCACCTGTCGAGGTCAAATGACTGGTGGTGCTCATCTGCCCCCGTGCTACTGCTGCTGCCTCCCGTGAATGCTCATGTGCCTGCGTGCCCCTGTACAGGCACAGATGCACGCGCGCAACACCTGATCCCGCATCCTAATTATTTTTCGCCCGGTTCTCTGAGTTGTTCTGCTTCCGGCTGATGAATGGGAAAGTGTAGTAGTGCTGTTTCATTTCACCAGCCTCTCAAGTGTGGAAATTATGGTAAATTTGAGAACAAGCCAGATTAGATTGATAGTTACACCTCCTCCTTTAATTAGCCAACCACAGGATCTGTGGAGGCAAAGGCCGGGGGGGTGTGTCGGTGTATATAAGGTGTATTGTCTATGTGAAAGATTAATCAAAAGGAGTTGCTTGAGGTGGGAAGGCTTTTCCGGAGAGGTTCCACATGTTGTCAGGTAGTCCCTCTGAATGGTAGCTTCCGGTTCGGTCCCTTAGCTTTCGGAAGTGACATTTAGTCTGATATGTGCCAGCCGTGCAATCTACCTAGCCCTGAAAAGTGCAAATATTAACCTAAATGCATATTAAGATACTGTGTGTTAGCTCCTGAACTGAAATAGAGAGCGGGTGTTCCAGCGGAGGCAAGCAAATCGTGTTGATTTACAGTGGCTTGCGGATTTGGCCCATTACCGCTTCTTTATACACTTTTAAAAAGAAATGCCAACTCGATAGTTTAGGCTTTAACTGGAACATGGCAAGTAATTGTATGTTTTGGCGGACCCCTAGTAATGTTGCAGAATCTTTCTCAGAAGTTGTTCCATGGGATAGCCGATTCCTCAGGTAAGAGCTACTTGTTTGTTCAATCCTCCATCTTAGGCCTGCTCCTCAGGTGCATCCTCCTTCTCGCAGCGATTTCCTAGGAACAGATTTCGAAGAACAGCTCTGATCACAGAATCACAGATTGGTTAGGGTTGGAAAGGACCTCTGGAGATCATCCAGCCCAACCCCCCTGCCAGAGCAGGGTCACCTACAGCAGGTTGCACAGGATGACCTCCAGGCGGGTTTTGAATGTTTCTGGGGTCGGAGACTCTACCGCCTCCCTGGGCAGCCTGTTCCAGCGCTCTGCCACCCTCAAAGTAAAGAAGTTCCTCCTCATGCTTTGATAGAAGTTCCTAGGTTCCAGTTTGTACCCGTTACCTCTTGTCCTGGATCATCTTTGATGATCCAGGACAAGAGGTAACGGGCACCAATTGGAACGTAGGAACTTGAACTTGAACTGGAAGGTAGGAACTTGAACTTGAACATAGGATTATCCTTGATGATTCAGGATAGCTGTGTGTCTGACCAGTCTGTCTTTCGAAGGAGGTCCTGGGCCAGCTCCAGCCATGCTGTGCTGAGCAGAGCCCCTGGCAGCAGCCCCACAGCTCACTCCCAGTGTGCCTGAATGGAAAAGGTACCAAAGTTGCTCCAACACTTTCTGAAAAACTCTATAGTGTTACCCCACAAGCGCAAAGCGACGGCAAAGCCCGTGAAATGACACCGGTGCTTCCAGAAAATGTCAAGCTTCCTGCCCAAGGGTGACATGCCATGCGGTGGGGTCAGGCCCACGCGCTGAGCACCCGGTGCGCTGGGGTTGCCCCAGCGGTTCCTGAGCAGCTCCTGCAGTGCTGCCGCCGGTACCGTTCTGGCGGCTGTAGTTGTTTAAAAAGCCGTTGTTGTTTCCGGCGTAATCTGACGGCAGTTTTCTCGGGCATTTGGGCCTCTTCTAATAAGTGTGCTGTGACTACATCTGCAAGCATTCACCTGTCGAGGTCAAATGACTGGTGGTGCTCATCTGCCCCCGTGCTACTGCTGCTGCCTCCCGTGAATGCTCATGTGCCTGCGTGCCCCTGTACAGGCACAGATGCACGCGCGCAACACCTGATCCCGCATCCTAATTATTTTTCGCTCGGTTCTCTGAGTTGTTCTGCTTCCGGCTGATGAATGGGAAAGTGTAGTAGTGCTGTTTCATTTCACCAGCCTCTCAAGTGTGGAAATTATGGTAAATTTGAGAACAAGCCAGATTAGATTGATAGTTACACCTCTTCCTTTAATTAGCCAACCACAGGATCTGTGGAGGCAAAGGCCGGGGGGCGTGTCGGTGGGGGGGCATACGATTTTACCATGGCGAGATTGCTGGAGGTTCTTTCTTGTCTGTTCTTTCTTGTCTTGTAAATTGGTATGAGGTTCTACCAGTCTTCCTCACGTAGCACAATCGCTCTTGATTTCTGGAGGTTGCTCACAGGGTAAGCTAATGTTTAACATCAATAAGGGTTACCGAATCTTGTCCTTGAGAAGCAGGAGTCTGGAAGCTGTTGTCAATCCAACTGCTGTATTCCTGACCAGCAAGCCCGCTCGATTCAGGGTTAATTAACTGATTACTTAGAGCGGAAGTGTTGTGGAGGAGCCCGATCATTACCATTTCTATTCATTCTAATATGATGTATTTCAACTCCCCCTCCCTCACGCCTTCCAGAGAGTGATCTGGTGAAGGAGGATGACAAGTCTTTGTGAAACCATCTCGAGTTCTCCCAGATACTCGTAGTTGAAGTTGTCTAGCGGTGCGAGATTAGACACCGTGTGAAAGGCAATACTGCACAGATTCTTTATTCCAGACCATTTTGTAAGTTCGCATGATACAAAACCTCACGGTTACTGGGCAGCTCTCCCACTTTTCACGTCAACCTTTGCTACCTCGCCCGCTGCAACGTGCAGGAAAGAAACATTGATTTGAATTGCGCCGTGGTGCCGTGCATCTTAATGACACTCTGGAGTGACTGGCAGTGTGTCTGGGTCCTGGGGTTGGACCCGGTCTAGCTGCCAGGAGGCAACATTGCAGAGAGGGACTACAGCTGTGGTCTCTGAAGGGACCTGGCTACTCTATGTAGGCCTTCTCTCCCTGCGTCTCAGAGTGCTTGAAGATGCTAATTGGTTCACATTTTCCTCTGTTCGTTAAGGTATTCTGTCCTTAAAAATTCAGCTTTTTAAAATAGTAACGTGTATTGTCTATGTGAAAGATTAATCAAAAGGAGTTGCTTGAGGTGGGAAGGCTTTTCCGGAGAGGTTCCACATGTTGTCAGGTAGTCCCTCTGAATGGCAGCTTCCGGTTCGGTCCCTTAGCTTTCGGAAGTGACATTTAGTCTGATATGTGCCAGCCGTGCAATCTACCTAGCCCTGCAAAGTGCAAATATTAACCTAAATGCATATTAAGATACTGTGTGTTAGCTCCTGAACTGAAATAGAGAGCGGGTGTTCCAGCGGAGGCAAGCAAATCGTGTTGATTTAGTGGCTTGCGGATTTGGCCCATTACCGCTTCTTTATACACTTTTAAAAAGAAATGCCAACTCGATAGTTTAGGCTTTAACTGGAACATGGCAAGTAATTGTATGTTTTGGCGGACCCCTAGTAATGTTGCAGAATCTTTCTCAGAAGTTGTTCCATGGGATAGCCGTTTCCTCAGGTAAGAGCTACTTGTTTGTTCAATCCTCCATCTTAGGCCTGCTCCTCAGGTGCATCCTCCTTCTCGCAGCGATTTCCTAGGAACAGATTTCGAAGAACAGCTCTGATCACAGAATCACAGATTGGTTAGGGTTGGAAAGGAACTCTGGAGATCATCCAGCCCAACCCCCCTGCCAGAGCAGGGTCACCTACAGCAGGTTGCACAGGATGACCTCCAGGCGGGTTTTGAATGTTTCTGGGGTCGGAGACTCTACCGCCTCCCTGGGCAGCCTGTTCCAGCGCTCTGCCACCCTCAAAGTAAAGAAGTTCCTCCTCATGCTTTGATAGAAGTTCCTAGGTTCCAGTTTGTACCCGTTACCTCTTGTCCTGGATCATCTTTGATGATCCAGGCCAAGAGGTAACGGGCACCAATTGGAACGTAGGAACTTGAACTTGAACTGGAACGTAGGAACTTGAACATAGGATTATCCTTGATGATTCAGGATAGCTGTGTGTCTGACCAGTCTGTCTTTCGAAGGAGGTCCTGGACCAGCTCCAGCCATGCTGTGCTGAGCAGAGCCCCTGGCAGCAGCCCCACAGCTCACTCCCAGTGTGCCTGAATGGAAAAGGTACCAAAGTTGCTCAAACACTTTCTGAAAAACTCTATAGTGTTACCCCACAAGCGCAAAGCGACGGCAAAGCCCGTGAAATGACACCGGTGCTTCCAGAAAATGTCAAGCTTCCTGCCCAAGGGTGACATGCCATGCGGTGGGGTCAGGGCCACGTGCTGAGCACCCGGTGCGCTGGGGTTGCCCCAGCGGTTCCTGAGCAGCTCCTGCAGTGCTGCCGCCGGTACCGTTCTGGCGGCTGTAGTTGTTTAAAAAGCCGTTGTTGTTTCCGGCGTAATCTGACGGCAGTTTTCTCGGGCATTTGGGCCTCTTCTAATAAGTGTGCTGTGAGTACATCTGCAAGCATTCACCTGTCGAGGTCAAATGACTGGTGGTGCTCATCTGCCCCCGTGCTACTGCTGCTGCCTCCCGTGAATGCTCATGTGCCTGCGTGCCCCTGTACAGGCACAGATGCACGCGCGCAACACCTGATCCCGCATCCTAATTATTTTTCGCCCGGTTCTCGGAGTTGTTCTGCTTCCGGCTGATGAATGGGAAAGTGTAGTAGTGCTGTTTCATTTCACCAGCCTCTCAAGTGTGGAAATTATGGTAAATTTGAGAACAAGCCAGATTAGATTGATAGTTACACCTCCTCCTTTAATTAGCCAACCACAGGATCTGTGGAGGCAAAGGCCGGGGGGGTGTGTCGGTGTATATAACGTGTATTGTCTATGTGAAAGATTAATCAAAAGGAGTTGCTTGAGGTGGGAAGGCTTTTCCGGAGAGGTTCCACATGTTGTCAGGTAGTCCCTCTGAATGGCAGCTTCCGGTTCGGTCCCTTAGCTTTCGGAAGTGACATTTAGTCTGATATGTGCCAGCCGTGCAATCTACCTAGCCCTGCAAAGTGCAAATATTAACATAAATGCATATTAAGATACTGTGTGTTAGCTCCTGAACTGAAATAGAGAGCGGGTGTTCCAGCGGAGGCAAGCAAATCGTGTTGATTTAGTGGCTTGCGGATTTGGCCCATTACCGCTTCTTTATACACTTTTAAAAAGAAATGCCAACTCGATAGTTTAGGCTTTAACTGGAACATGGCAAGTAATTGTATGTTTTGGCGGACCCCTAGTAATGTTGCAGAATCTTTCTCAGAAGTTGTTCCATGGGATAGCCGTTTCCTCAGGTAAGAGCTACTTGTTTGTTCAATCCTCCATCTTAGGCCTGCTCCTCAGGTGCATCCTCCTTCTCGCAGCGATTTCCTAGGAACAGATTTCGAAGAACAGCTCTGATCACAGAATCACAGATTGGTTAGGGTTGGAAAGGAGCTCTGGAGATCATCCAGCCCAACCCCCCTGCCAGAGCAGGGTCACCTACAGCAGGTTGCACAGGATGACCTCCAGGCGGGTTTTGAATGTTTCTGGGGTCGGAGACTCTACCGCCTCCCTGGGCAGCCTGTTCCAGCGCTCTGCCACCCTCAAAGTAAAGAAGTTCCTCCTCATGCTTTGATAGAAGTTCCTACGTTCCAGTTTGTACCCGTTACCTCTTGTCCTGGATCATCTTTGATGATCCAGGCCAAGAGGTAACGGGCACCAATTGGAACGTAGGAACTTGAACTTGAACTGGAACGTAGGAACTTGAACATAGGATTATCCTTGATGATTCAGGATAGCTGTGTGTCTGACCAGTCTGTCTTTCGAAGGAGGTCCTGGACCAGCTCCAGCCATGCTGTGCTGAGCAGAGCCCCTGGCAGCAGCCCCACAGCTCACTCCCAGTGTGCCTGAATGGAAAAGGTACCAAAGTTGCTCCAACACTTTCTGAAAAACTCTATAGTGTTACCCCACAAGCGCAAAGCGACGGCAAAGCCCGTGAAATGACACCGGTGCTTCCAGAAAATGTCAAGCTTCCTGCCCAAGGGTGACATGCCATGCGGTGGGGTCAGGGCCACGCGCTGAGCACCCGGTGCGCTGGGGTTGCCCCAGCGGTTCCTGAGCAGCTCCTGCAGTGCTGCCGCCGGTACCGTTCTGGCGGCTGTAGTTGTTTAAAAAGCCGTTGTTGTTTCCGGCGTAATCTGACGGCAGTTTTCTCGGGCATTTGGGCCTCTTCTAATAAGTGTGCTGTGAGTACATCTGCAAGCATTCACCTGTCGAGGTCAAATGACTGGTGGTGCTCATCTGCCCCCGTGCTACTGCTGCTGCCTCCCGTGAATGCTCATGTGCCTGCGTGCCCCTGTACAGGCACAGATGCACGCGCGCAACACCTGATCCCGCATCCTAATTATTTTTCGCCCGGTTCTCTGAGTTGTTCTGCTTCCGGCTGATGAATGGGAAAGTGTAGTAGTGCTGTTTCATTTCACCAGCCTCTCAAGTGTGGAAATTATGGTAAATTTGAGAACAAGCCAGATTAGATTGATAGTTACACCTCCTCCTTTAATTAGCCAACCACAGGATCTGTGGAGGCAAAGGCCGGGGGGGGTGTCGGTGTATATAACGTGTATTGTCTATGTGAAAGATTAATCAAAAGGAGTTGCTTGAGGTGGGAAGGCTTTTCCGGAGAGGTTCCACATGTTGTCAGGTAGTCCCTCTGAATGGCAGCTTCCGATTCGGTCCCTTAGCTTTCGGAAGTGACATTTAGTCTGATATGTGCCAGCCGTGCAATCTACCTAGCCCTGCAAAGTGCAAATATTAACATAAATGCATATTAAGATACTGTGTGTTAGCTCCTGAACTGCAATAGAGAGCGGGTGTTCCAGCGGAGGCAAGCAAATCGTGTTGATTTACAGTGGCTTGAGGATTTGGCCCATTACCGCTTCTTTATACACTTTTAAAAAGAAATGCCAACTCGATAGTTTAGGCTTTAACTGGAACATGGCAAGTAATTGTATGTTTTGGCGGACCCCTAGTAATGTTGCAGAATCTTTCTCAGAAGTTGTTCCATGGGATAGCCGATTCCTCAGGTAAGAGCTACTTGTTTGTTCAATCCTCCATCTTAGGCCTGCTCCTCAGGTGCATCCTCCTTCTCGCAGCGATTTCCTAGGAACAGATTTCGAAGAACAGCTCTGATCACAGAATCACAGATTGGTTAGGGTTGGAAAGGAGCTCTGGAGATCATCCAGCCCAACCCCCCTGCCAGAGCAGGGTCACCTACAGCAGGTTGCACAGGATGACCTCCAGGCGGGTTTTGAATGTTTCTGGGGTGGGAGACTCTACCGCCTCCCTGGGCAGCCTGTTCCAGCGCTCTGCCACCCTCAAAGTAAAGAAGTTCCTCCTCATGCTTTGATAGAAGTTCCTACGTTCCAGTTTGTACCCGTTACCTCTTGTCCTGGATCATCTTTGATGATCCAGGCCAAGAGGTAACGGGCACCAATTGGAACGTAGGAACTTGAACTTGAACTGGAACGTAGGAACTTGAACATAGGATTATCCTTGATGATTCAGGATAGCTGTGTGTCTGACCAGTCTGTCTTTCGAAGGAGGTCCTGGACCAGCTCCAGCCATGCTGTGCTGAGCAGAGCCCCTGGCAGCAGCCCCACAGCTCACTCCCAGTGTGCCTGAATGGAAAAGGTACCAAAGTTGCTCCAACACTTTCTGAAAAACTCTATAGTGTTACCCCACAAGCGCAAAGCGACGGCAAAGCCCGTGAAATGACACCGGTGCTTCCAGAAAATGTCAAGCTTCCTGCCCAAGGGTGACATGCCATGCGGTGGGGTCAGGGCCACGCGCTGAGCACCCGGTGCGCTGGGGTTGCCCCAGCGGTTCCTGAGCAGCTCCTGCAGTGCTGCCGCCGGTACCGTTCTGGCGGCTGTAGTTGTTTAAAAAGCCGTTGTTGTTTCCGGCGTAATCTGACGGCAGTTTTCTCGGGCATTTGGGCCTCTTCTAATAAGTGTGCTGTGAGTACATCTGCAAGCATTCACCTGTCGAGGTCAAATGACTGGTGGTGCTCATCTGCCCCCGTGCTACTGCTGCTGCCTCCCGTGAATGCTCATGTGCCTGCGTGCCCCTGTACAGGCACAGATGCACGCGCGCAACACCTGATCCCGCA
Source organism: Vanellus vanellus (assembly GCF_965231255.1). NCBI lineage: Eukaryota > Metazoa > Chordata > Aves > Charadriiformes > Charadriidae > Vanellus > Vanellus vanellus. The sequence continues at coordinate 252,886 of NW_028128554.1, read as the reverse complement.
TCCTAATTATTTTTCGCCCGGTTCTCGGAGTTGTTCTGCTTCCGGCTGATGAATGGGAAAGTGTAGTAGTGCTGTTTCATTTCACCAGCCTCTCAAGTGTGGAAATTATGGTAAATTTGAGAACAAGCCAGATTAGATTGATAGTTACACCTCCTCCTTTAATTAGCCAACCACAGGATCTGTGGAGGCAAAGGCCGGGGGGGTGTGTCGGTGTATATAACGTGTATTGTCTATGTGAAAGATTAATCAAAAGGAGTTGCTTGAGGTGGGAAGGCTTTTCCGGAGAGGTTCCACATGTTGTCAGGTAGTCCCTCTGAATGGCAGCTTCCGGTTCGGTCCCTTAGCTTTCGGAAGTGACATTTAGTCTGATATGTGCCAGCCGTGCAATCTACCTAGCCCTGCAAAGTGCAAATATTAACCTAAATGCATATTAAGATACTGTGTGTTAGCTCCTGAACTGCAATAGAGAGCGGGTGTTCCAGCGGAGGCAAGCAAATCGTGTTGATTTACAGTGGCTTGAGGATTTGGCCCATTACCGCTTCTTTATACACTTTTAAAAAGAAATGCAAACTCGATAGTTTAGGCTTTAACTGGAACATGGCAAGTAATTGTATGTTTTGGCGGACCCCTAGTAATGTTGCAGAATCTTTCTCAGAAGTTGTTCCATGGGATAGCCGATTCCTCAGGTAAGAGCTACTTGTTTGTTCAATCCTCCATCTTAGGCCTGCTCCTCAGGTGCATCCTCCTTCTCGCAGCGATTTCCTAGGAACAGATTTCGAAGAACAGCTCTGATCACAGAATCACAGATTGGTTAGGGTTGGAAAGGAGCTCTGGAGATCATCCAGCCCAACCCCCCTGCCAGAGCAGGGTCACCTACAGCAGGTTGCACAGGATGACCTCCAGGCGGGTTTTGAATGTTTCTGGGGTCGGAGACTCTACCGCCTCCCTGGGCAGCCTGTTCCAGCGCTCTGCCACCCTCAAAGTAAAGAAGTTCCTCCTCATGCTTTGATAGAAGTTCCTACGTTCCAGTTTGTACCCGTTACCTCTTGTCCTGGATCATCTTTGATGATCCAGGCCAAGAGGTAACGGGCACCAATTGGAACGTAGGAACTTGAACTTGAACTGGAACGTAGGAACTTGAACATAGGATTATCCTTGATGATTCAGGATAGCTGTGTGTCTGACCAGTCTGTCTTTCGAAGGAGGTCCTGGACCAGCTCCAGCCATGCTGTGCTGAGCAGAGCCCCTGGCAGCAGCCCCACAGCTCACTCCCAGTGTGCCTGAATGGAAAAGGTACCAAAGTTGCTCCAACACTTTCTGAAAAACTCTATAGTGTTACCCCACAAGCGCAAAGCGACGGCAAAGCCCGTGAAATGACACCGGTGCTTCCAGAAAATGTCAAGCTTCCTGCCCAAGGGTGACATGCCATGCGGTGGGGTCAGGGCCACGCGCTGAGCACCCGGTGCGCTGGGGTTGCCCCAGCGGTTCCTGAGCAGCTCCTGCAGTGCTGCCGCCGGTACCGTTCTGGCGGCTGTAGTTGTTTAAAAAGCCGTTGTTGTTTCCGGCGTAATCTGACGGCAGTTTTCTCGGGCATTTGGGCCTCTTCGAATAAGTGTGCTGTGAGTACATCTGCAAGCATTCACCTGTCGAGGTCAAATGACTGGTGGTGCTCATCTGCCCCCGTGCTACTGCTGCTGCCTCCCGTGAATGCTCATGTGCCTGCGTGCCCCTGTACAGGCACAGATGCACGCGCGCAACACCTGATCCCGCATCCTAATTATTTTTCGCCCGGTTCTCGGAGTTGTTCTGCTTCCGGCTGATGAATGGGAAAGTGTAGTAGTGCTGTTTCATTTCACCAGCCTCTCAATTGTGGAAATTATGGTAAATTTGAGAACAAGCGAGATTAGATTGATAGTTACACCTCCTCCTTTAATTAGCCAACCACAGGATCTGTGGAGGCAAAGGCCGGGGGGGTGTGTCGGTGTATATAACGTGTATTGTCTATGTGAAAGATTAATCAAAAGGAGTTGCTTGAGGTGGGAAGGCTTTTCCGGAGAGGTTCCACATGTTGTCAGGTAGTCCCTCTGAATGGCAGCTTCCGGTTCGGTCCCTTAGCTTTCGGAAGTGACATTTAGTCTGATATGTGCCAGCCGTGCAATCTACCTAGCCCTGCAAAGTGCAAATATTAACATAAATGCATATTAAGATACTGTGTGTTAGCTCCTGAACTGAAATAGAGAGCGGGTGTTCCAGCGGAGGCAAGCAAATCGTGTTGATTTAGTGGCTTGCGGATTTGGCCCATTACCGCTTCTTTATACACTTTTAAAAAGAAATGCCAACTCGATAGTTTAGGCTTTAACTGGAACATGGCAAGTAATTGTATGTTTTGGCGGACCCCTAGTAATGTTGCAGAATCTTTCTCAGAAGTTGTTCCATGGGATAGCCGTTTCCTCAGGTAAGAGCTACTTGTTTGTTCAATCCTCCATCTTAGGCCTGCTCCTCAGGTGCATCCTCCTTCTCGCAGCGATTTCCTAGGAACAGATTTCGAAGAACAGCTCTGATCACAGAATCACAGATTGGTTAGGGTTGGAAAGGAGCTCTGGAGATCATCCAGCCCAACCCCCCTGCCAGAGCAGGGTCACCTACAGCAGGTTGCACAGGATGACCTCCAGGCGGGTTTTGAATGTTTCTGGGGTCGGAGACTCTACCGCCTCCCTGGGCAGCCTGTTCCAGCGCTCTGCCACCCTCAAAGTAAAGAAGTTCCTCCTCATGCTTTGATAGAAGTTCCTACGTTCCAGTTTGTACCCGTTACCTCTTGTCCTGGATCATCTTTGATGATCCAGGCCAAGAGGTAACGGGCACCAATTGGAACGTAGGAACTTGAACTTGAACTGGAACGTAGGAACTTGAACATAGGATTATCCTTGATGATTCAGGATAGCTGTGTGTCTGACCAGTCTGTCTTTCGAAGGAGGTCCTGGGCCAGCTCCAGCCATGCTGTGCTGAGCAGAGCCCCTGGCAGCAGCCCCACAGCTCACTCCCAGTGTGCCTGAATGGAAAAGGTACCAAAGTTGCTCCAACACTTTCTGAAAAACTCTATAGTGTTACCCCACAAGCGCAAAGCGACGGCAAAGCCCCTGAAATGACACCGGTGCTTCCAGAAAATGTCAAGCTTCCTGCCCAAGGGTGACATGCCATGCGGTGGGGTCAGGGCCACGCGCTGAGCACCCGGTGCGCTGGGGTTGCCCCAGCGGTTCCTGAGCAGCTCCTGCAGTGCTGCCGCCGATACCGTTCTGGCGGCTGTAGTTGTTTAAAAAGCCGTTGTTGTTTCCGGCGTAATCTGACGGCAGTTTTCTCGGGCATTTGGGCCTCTTCTAATAAGTGTGCTGTGAGTACATCTGCAAGCATTCACCTGTCGAGGTCAAATGACTGGTGGTGCTCATCTGCCCCCGTGCTACTGCTGCTGCCTCCCGTGAATGCTCATGTGCCTGCGTGCCCCTGTACAGGCACAGATGCACGCGCGCAACACCTGATCCCGCATCCTAATTATTTTTCGCCCGGTTCTCGGAGTTGTTCTGCTTCCGGCTGATGAATGGGAAAGTGTAGTAGTGCTGTTTCATTTCACCAGCCTCTCAATTGTGGAAATTATGGTAAATTTGAGAACAAGCGAGATTAGATTGATAGTTACACCTCCTCCTTTAATTAGCCAACCACAGGATCTGTGGAGGCAAAGGCCGGGGGGGTGTGTCGGTGTATATAACGTGTATTGTCTATGTGAAAGATTAATCAAAAGGAGTTGCTTGAGGTGGGAAGGCTTTTCCGGAGAGGTTCCACATGTTGTCAGGTAGTCCCTCTGAATGGCAGCTTCCGGTTCGGTCCCTTAGCTTTCGGAAGTGACATTTAGTCTGATATGTGCCAGCCGTGCAATCTACCTAGCCCTGCAAAGTGCAAATATTAACCTAAATGCATATTAAGATACTGTGTGTTAGCTCCTGAACTGAAATAGAGAGCGGGTGTTCCAGCGGAGGCAAGCAAATCGTGTTGATTTACAGTGGCTTGCGGATTTGGCCCATTACCGCTTCTTTATACACTTTTAAAAAGAAATGCCAACTCGATAGTTTAGGCTTTAACTGGAACATGGCAAGTAATTGTATGTTTTGGCGGACCCCTAGTAATGTTGCAGAATCTTTCTCAGAAGTTGTTCCATGGGATAGCCGATTCCTCAGGTAAGAGCTACTTGTTTGTTCAATCCTCCATCTTAGGCCTGCTCCTCAGGTGCATCCTCCTTCTCGCAGCGATTTCCTAGGAACAGATTTCGAAGAACAGCTCTGATCACAGAATCACAGATTGGTTAGGGTTGGAAAGGAGCTCTGGAGATCATCCAGCCCAACCCCCCTGCCAGAGCAGGGTCACCTACAGCAGGTTGCACAGGATGACCTCCAGGCGGGTTTTGAATGTTTCTGGGGTCGGAGACTCTACCGCCTCCCTGGGCAGCCTGTTCCAGCGCTCTGCCACCCTCAAAGTAAAGAAGTTCCTCCTCATGCTTTGATAGAAGTTCCTAGGTTCCAGTTTGTACCCGTTACGTCTTGTCCTGGATCATCTTTGATGATCCAGGACAAGAGGTAACGGGCACCAATTGGAACGTAGGAACTTGAACTTGAACTGGAACGTAGGAACTTGAACATAGGATTATCCTTGATGATTCAGGATAGCTGTGTGTCTGACCAGTCTGTCTTTCGAAGGAGGTCCTGGACCAGCTCCAGCCATGCTGTGCTGAGCAGAGACCCTGGCAGCAGCCCCACAGCTCACTCCCAGTGTGCCTGAATGGAAAAGGTACCAAAGTTGCTCCAACACTTTCTGAAAAACTCTATAGTGTTACCCCACAAGCGCAAAGCGACGGCAAAGCCCGTGAAATGACACCGGTGCTTCCAGAAAATGTCAAGCTTCCTGCCCAAGGGTGACATGCCATGCGGTGGGGTCAGGGCCACGCGCTGAGCACCCGGTGCGCTGGGGTTGCCCCAGCGGTTCCTGAGCAGCTCCTGCAGTGCTGCCGCCGGTACCGTTCTGGCGGCTGTAGTTGTTTAAAAAGCCGTTGTTGTTTCCGGCGTAATCTGACGGCAGTTTTCTCGGGCATTTGGGCCTCTTCTAATAAGTGTGCTGTGAGTACATCTGCAAGCATTCACCTGTCGAGGTCAAATGACTGGTGGTGCTCATCTGCCCCCGTGCTACTGCTGCTGCCTCCCATGAATGCTCATGTGCCTGCGTGCCCCTGTACAGGCACAGATGCACGCGCGCAACACCTGATCCCGCATCCTAATTACTTTTCGCCCGGTTCTCGGAGTTGTTCTGCTTCCGGCTGATGAATGGGAAAGTGTAGTAGTGCTGTTTCATTTCACCAGCCTCTCAAGTGTGGAAATTATGGTAAATTTGAGAACAAGCCAGATTAGATTGATAGTTACACCTCCTCCTTTAATTAGCCAACCACAGGATCTGTGGAGGCAAAGGCCGGGGGGGTGTGTCAGTGTATATAACGTGTATTGTCTATGTGAAAGATTAATCAAAAGGAGTTGCTTGAGGTGGGAAGGCTTTTCCGGAGAGGTTCCACATGTTGTCAGGTAGTCCCTCTGAATGGCAGCTTCCGGTTCGGTCCCTTAGCTTTCGGAAGTGACATTTAGTCTGATATGTGCCAGCCGTGCAATCTACCTAGCCCTGCAAAGTGCAAATATTAACCTAAATGCATATTAAGATACTGTGTGTTAGCTCCTGAACTGAAATAGAGAGCGGGTGTTCCAGCGGAGGCAAGCAAATCGTGTTGATTTAGTGGCTTGAGGATTTGGCCCATTACCGCTTCTTTATACATTTTTAAAAAGAAATGCCAACTCGATAGTTTAGGCTTTAACTGGAACATGGCAAGTAATTGTATGTTTTGGCGGACCCCTAGTAATGTTGCAGAATCTTTCTCAGAAGTTGTTCCATGGGATAGCCGATTCCTCAGGTAAGAGCTACTTGTTTGTTCAATCCTCCATCTTAGGCCTGCTCCTCAGGTGCATCCTCCTTCTCGCAGCGATTTCCTAGGAACAGATTTCAAAGAACAGCTCTGATCACAGAATCACAGATTGGTTAGGGTTGGAAAGGAGCTCTGGAGATCATCCAGCCCAACCCCCCTGCCAGAGCAGGGTCACCTACAGCAGGTTGCACAGGATGACCTCCAGGCGGGTTTTGAATGTTTCTGGGGTGGGAGACTCTACCGCCTCCCTGGGCAGCCTGTTCCAGCGCTCTGCCACCCTCAAAGTAAAGAAGTTCCTCCTCATGCTTTGATAGAAGTTCCTACGTTCCAGTTTGTACCCGTTACCTCTTGTCCTGGATCATCTTTGATGATCCAGGCCAAGAGGTAACGGGCACCAATTGGAACGTAGGAACTTGAACTTGAACTGGAACGTAGGAACTTGAACATAGGATTATCCTTGATGATTCAGGATAGCTGTGTGTCTGACCAGTCTGTCTTTCGAAGGAGGTCCTGGACCAGCTCCAGCCATGCTGTGCTGAGCAGAGCCCCTGGCAGCAGCCCCACAGCTCACTCCCAGTGTGCCTGAATGGAAAAGGTACCAAAGTTGCTCCAACACTTTCTGAAAAACTCTATAGTGTTACCCCACAAGCGCAAAGCGACGGCAAAGCCCCTGAAATGACACCGGTGCTTCCAGAAAATGTCAAGCTTCCTGCCCAAGGGTGACATGCCATGCGGTGGGGTCAGGGCCACGCGCTGAGCACCCGGTGCGCTGGGGTTGCCCCAGCGGTTCCTGAGCAGCTCCTGCAGTGCTGCCGCCGGTACCGTTCTGGCGGCTGTAGTTGTTTAAAAAGCTGTTGTTGTTTCCGGCGTAATCTGACGGCAGTTTTCTCGGGCATTTGGGCCTCTTCTAATAAGTGTGCTGTGAGTACATCTGCAAGCATTCACCTGTCGAGGTCAAATGACTGGTGGTGCTCATCTGCCCCCGTGCTACTGCTGCTGCCTCCCGTGAATGCTCATGTGCCTGCGTGCCCCTGTACAGGCACAGATGCACGCGCGCAACACCTGATCCCGCATCCTAATTATTTTTCGCCCGGTTCTCTGAGTTGTTCTGCTTCCGGCTGATGAATGGGAAAGTGTAGTAGTGCTGTTTCATTTCACCAGCCTCTCAAGTGTGGAAATTATGGTAAATTTGAGAACAAGCCAGATTAGATTGATAGTTACACCTCCTCCTTTAATTAGCCAACCACAGGATCTGTGGAGGCAAAGGCCGGGGGGGTGTGTCGGTGTATATAACATGTATTGTCTATGTGAAAGATTAATCAAAAGGAGTTGCTTGAGGTGGGAAGGCTTTTCCGGAGAGGTTCCACATGTTGTCAGGTAGTCCCTCTGAATGGCAGCTTCCGGTTCGGTCCCTTAGCTTTCGGAAGTGACATTTAGTCTGATATGTGCCAGCCGTGCAATCTACCTAGCCCTGCAAAGTGCAAATATTAACATAAATGCATATTAAGATACTGTGTGTTAGCTCCTGAACTGAAATAGAGAGCGGGTGTTCCAGCGGAGGCAAGCAAATCGTGTTGATTTACAGTGGCTTGAGGATTTGGCCCATTACCGCTTCTTTATACACTTTTAAAAAGAAATGCCAACTCGATAGTTTAGGCTTTAACTGGAACATGGCAAGTAATTGTATGTTTTGGCGGACCCCTAGTAATGTTGCAGAATCTTTCTCAGAAGTTGTTCCATGGGATAGCCGATTCCTCAGGTAAGAGCTACTTGTTTGTTCAATCCTCCATCTTAGGCCTGCTCCTCAGGTGCATCCTCCTTCTCGCAGCGATTTCCTAGGAACAGATTTCGAAGAACAGCTCTGATCACAGAATCACAGATTGGTTAGGGTTAGAAAGGAGCTCTGGAGATCATCCAGCCCAACCCCCCTGCCAGAGCAGGGTCACCTACAGCAGGTTGCACAGGATGACCTCCAGGCGGGTTTTGAATGTCTCTGGGGTGGGAGACTCTACCGCCTCCCTGGGCAGCCTGTTCCAGCGCTCTGCCACCCTCAAAGTAAAGAAGTTCCTCCTCATGCTTTGATAGAAGTTCCTAGGTTCCAGTTTGTACCCGTTACCTCTTGTCCTGGATCATCTTTGATGATCCAGGACAAGAGGTAACGGGCACCAATTGGAACGTAGGAACTTGAACTTGAACTGGAACGTAGGAACTTGAACATAGGATTATCCTTGATGATTCAGGATAGCTGTGTGTCTGACCAGTCTGTCTTTCGAAGGAGGTCCTGGACCAGCTCCAGCCATGCTGTGCTGAGCAGAGCCCCTGGCAGCAGCCCCACAGCTCACTCCCAGTGTGCCTGAATGGAAAAGGTACCAAAGTTGCTCCAACACTTTCTGAAAAACTCTATAGTGTTACCCCACAAGCGCAAAGCGACGGCAAAGCCCGTGAAATGACACCGGTGCTTCCAGAAAATGTCAAGCTTCCTGCCCAAGGGTGACATGCCATGCGGTGGGGTCAGGGCCACGCGCTGAGCACCCGGTGCGCTGGGGTTGCCCCAGCGGTTCCTGAGCAGCTCCTGCAGTGCTGCCGCCGGTACCGTTCTGGCGGCTGTAGTTGTTTAAAAAGCCGTTGTTGTTTCCGGCGTAATCTGACGGCAGTTTTCTCGGGCATTTGGGCCTCTTCTAATAAGTGTGCTGTGAGTACATCTGCAAGCATTCACCTGTCGAGGTCAAATGACTGGTGGTGCTCATCTCCCCCCGTGCTACTGCTGCTGCCTCCCGTGAATGCTCATGTGCCTGCGTGCCCCTGTACAGGCACAGATGCACGCGCGCAACACCTGATCCCGCATCCTAATTATTTTTCGCCCGGTTCTCTGAGTTGTTCTGCTTCCGGCTGATGAATGGGAAAGTGTAGTAGTGCTGTTTCATTTCACCAGCCTCTCAAGTGTGGAAATTATGGTAAATTTGAGAACAAGCCAGATTAGATTGATAGTTACACCTCCTCCTTTAATTAGCCAACCACAGGATCTGTGGAGGCAAAGGCCGGGGGGGTGTGTCGGTGTATATAACGTGTATTGTCTATGTGAAAGATTAATCAAAAGGAGTTGCTTGAGGTGGGAAGGCTTTTCCAGAGAGGTTCCACATGTTGTCAGGTAGTCCCTCTGAATGGCAGCTTCCGGTTCGGTCCCTTAGCTTTCGGAAGTGACATTTAGTCTGATATGTGCCAGCCGTGCAATCTACCTAGCCCTGCAAAGTGCAAATATTAACCTAAATGCATATTAAGATACTGTGTGTTAGCTCCTGAACTGAAATAGAGAGCGGGTGTTCCAGCGGAGGCAAGCAAATCGTGTTGATTTACAGTGGCTTGAGGATTTGGCCCATTACCGCTTCTTTATACACTTTTAAAAAGAAATGCCAACTCGATAGTTTAGGCTTTAACTGGAACATGGCAAGTAATTGTATGCTTTGGCGGACCCCTAGTAATGTTGCAGAATCTTTCTCAGAAGTTGTTCCATGGGATAGCCGATTCCTCAGGTAAGAGCTACTTGTTTGTTCAATCCTCCATCTTAGGCCTGCTCCTCAGGTGCATCCTCCTTCTCGCAGCGATTTCCTAGGAACAGATTTCGAAGAACAGCTCTGATCACAGAATCACAGATTGGTTAGGGTTGGAAAGGAGCTCTGGAGATCATCCAGTCCAACCCCCCTGCCAGAGCAGGGTCACGTACAGCAGGTTGCACAGGATGACCTCCAGGCGGGTTTTGAATGTTTCTGGGGTGGGAGACTCTACCGCCTCCCTGGGCAGCCTGTTCCAGCGCTCTGCCACCCTCAAAGTAAAGAAGTTCCTCCTCATGCTTTGATAGAAGTTCCTAGGTTCCAGTTTGTACCCGTTACCTCTTGTCCTGGATCATCTTTGATGATCCAGGACAAGAGGTAACAGGCACCAATTGGAACGTAGGAACTTGAACTTGAACTGGAACGTAGGAACTTGAACATAGGATTATCCTTGATGATTCAGGATAGCTGTGTGTCTGACCAGTCTGTCTTTCGAAGGAGGTCCTGGGCCAGCTCCAGCCATGCTGTGCTGAGCAGAGCCCCTGGCAGCAGCCCCACACCTCACTCCCAGTGTGCCTGAATGGAAAAGGTACCAAAGTTGCTCCAACACTTTCTGAAAAACTCTATAGTGTTACCCCACAAGCGCAAAGCGACGGCAAAGCCCGTGAAATGACACCGGTGCTTCCAGAAAATGTCAAGCTTCCTGCCCAAGGGTGACATGCCATGCGGTGGGGTCAGGGCCACGCGCTGAGCACCCGGTGCGCTGGGGTTGCCCCAGCGGTTCCTGAGCAGCTCCTGCAGTGCTGCCGCCGGTACCGTTCTGGCGGCTGTAGTTGTTTAAAAAGCCGTTGTTGTTTCCGGCGTAATCTGACGGCAGTTTTCTCGGGCATTTGGGCCTCTTCTAACAAGTGTGCTGTGAGTACATCTGCAAGCATTCACCTGTCGAGGTCAAATGACTGGTGGTGCTCATCTGCCCCCGTGCTACTGCTGCTGCCTCCCGTGAATGCTCATGTGCCTGCGTGCCCCTGTACAGGCACAGATGCACGCGCGCAACACCTGATCCCGCATCCTAATTATTTTTCGCCCGGTTCTCGGAGTTGTTCTGCTTCCGGCTGATGAATGGGAAAGTGTAGTAGTGCTGTTTCATTTCACCAGCCTCTCAAGTGTGGAAATTATGGTAAATTTGAGAACAAGCCAGATTAGATTGATAGTTACACCTCCTCCTTTAATTAGCCAACCACAGGATCTGTAGAGGCAAAGGCAGGGAGGGCGTGTCGGTGTGTATAACGTGTATTGTCTATGTGAAAGATTAATCAAAAGGAGTTGCTTGAGGTGGGAAGGCTTTTCCAGAGAGGTTCCACATGTTGTCAGGTAGTCCCTCTGAATGGCAGCTTCCGGTTCAGTCCCTTAGCTTTCGGAAGTGACATTTAGTCTGATATGTGCCAGCCGTGCAATCTACCTAGCCCTGCAAAGTGCAAATATTAACCTAAATGCATATTAAGATACTGTGTGTTAGCTCCTGAACTGAAATAGAGAGCGGGTGTTCCAGCGGAGGCAAGCAAATCGTGTTGATTTACAGTGGCTTGAGGATTTGGCCCATTACCGCTTCTTTATACACTTTTAAAAAGAAATGCCAACTCGATAGTTTAGGCTTTAACTGGAACATGGCAAGTAATTGTATGCTTTGGCGGACCCCTAGTAATGTTGCAGAATCTTTCTCAGAAGTTGTTCCATGGGATAGCCGATTCCTCAGGTAAGAGCTACTTGTTTGTTCAATCCTCCATCTTAGGCCTGCTCCTCAGGTGCATCCTCCTTCTCGCAGCGATTTTCTAGGAACAGATTTCGAAGAACAGCTCTGATCACAGAATCACAGATTGGTTAGGGTTGGAAAGGAGCTCTGGAGATCATCCAGTCCAACCCCCCTGCCAGAGCAGGGTCACCTACAGCAGGTTGCACCGGATGACCTCCAGGCGGGTTTTGAATGTCTCTGGGGTGGGAGACTCTACTGCCTCCCTGGGCAGCCTGTTCCAGCGCTCTGCCACCCTCAAAGTAAAGAAGTTCCTCCTCATGCTTTGATAGAAGTTCCTAGGTTCCAGTTTGTACCCGTTACCTCTTGTCCTGGATCATCTTTGATGATCCAGGACAAGAGGTAACGGGCACCAATTGGAACGTAGGAACTTGAACTTGAACTGGAACGTAGGAACTTGAACATAGGATTATCCTTGATGATTCAGGATAGCTGTGTGTCTGACCAGTCTGTCTTTCGAAGGAGGTCCTGGACCAGCTCCAGCCATGCTGTGCTGAGCAGAGCCCGTGGCAGCAGCCCCACACCTCACTCCCAGTGTGCCTGAATGGAAAAGGTACCAAAGTTGCTCCAACACTTTCTGAAAAACTCTATAGTGTTACCCCACAAGCGCAAAGCGACGGCAAAGCCCGTGAAATGACACCGGTGCTTCCAGAAAATGTCAAGCTTCCTGCCCAAGGGTGACATGCCATGCGGTGGGGTCAGGGCCACGCGCTGAGCACCCGGTGCGCTGGGGTTGCCCCAGCGGTTCCTGAGCAGCTCCTGCAGTGCTGCCGCCGGTACCGTTCTGGCGGCTGTAGTTGTTTAAAAAGCCGTTGTTGTTTCCGGCGTAATCTGACGGCAGTTTTCTCGGGCATTTGGGCCTCTTCTAATAAGTGTGCTGTGAGTACATCTGCAAGCATTCACCTGTCGAGGTCAAATGACTGGTGGTGCTCATCTCCCCCCGTGCTACTGCTGCTGCCTCCCGTGAATGCTCATGTGCCTGCGTGCCCCTGTACAGGCACAGATGCACGCGCGCAACACCTGATCCCGCATCCTAATTATTTTTCGCCCGGTTCTCGGAGTTGTTCTGCTTCCGGCTGATGAATGGGAAAGTGTAGTAGTGCTGTTTCATTTCACCAGCCTCTCAAGTGTGGAAATTATGGTAAATTTGAGAACAAGCCAGATTAGATTGATAGTTACACCTCCTCCTTTAATTAGCCAACCACAGGATCTGTGGAGGCAAAGGCCGGGGGGGTGTGTCGGTGTATATAACATGTATTGTCTATGTGAAAGATTAATCAAAAGGAGTTGCTTGAGGTGGGAAGGCTTTTCCGAAGAGGTTCCACATGTTGTCAGGTAGTCCCTCTGAATGGCAGCTTCCGGTTCGGTCCCTTAGCTTTCGGAAGTGACATTTAGTCTGATATGTGCCAGCCGTGCAATCTACCTAGCCCTGCAAAGTGCAAATATTAACCTAAATGCATATTAAGATACTGTGTGTTAGCTCCTGAACTGAAATAGAGAGCGGGTGTTCCAGCGGAGGCAAGCAAATCGTGTTGATTTACAGTGGCTTGAGGATTTGGCCCATTACCGCTTCTTTATACACTTTTAAAAAGAAATGCCAACTCGATAGTTTAGGCTTTAACTGGAACATGGCAAGTAATTGTATGTTTTGGCGGACCCCTAGTAATGTTGCAGAATCTTTCTCAGAAGTTGTTCCATGGGATAGCCGATTCCTCAGGTAAGAGCTACTTGTTTGTTCAATCCTCCATCTTAGGCCTGCTCCTCAGGTGCGTCCTCCTTCTCGCAGCGATTTCCTAGGAACAGATTTCAAAGAACAGCTCTGATCACAGAATCACAGATTGCTTTGGGTTGGAAAGGACCTCTGGAGATCATCCAGTCCAACCCCCCTGCCAGAGCAGGGTCACCTACAGCAGGTTGCACAGGATGACCTCCAGGCGGGTTTTGAATGTCTCTGGGGTGGGAGACTCTACCGCCTCCCCGGGCAGCCTGTTCCAACGCTCTGCCACCCTCAAAGTAAAGAAGTTCCTCCTCATGCTTTGATAGAAGTTCCTAGGTTCCAGTTTGTACCCGTTACCTCTTGTCCTGGATCATCGTTGATGATCCAGGACAAGAGGTAACGGGCACCAATTGGAACGTAGGAACTTGAACTTGAACTGGAACGTAGGAACTTGAACATAGGATTATCCTTGATGATTCAGGATAGCTGTGTGTCTGACCAGTCTGTCTTTCGAAGGAGGTCCTGGGCCAGCTCCAGCCATGCTGTGCTGAGCAGAGCCCCTGGCAGCAGCCCCACACCTCACTCCCAGTGTGCCTGAATGGAAAAGGTACCAAAGTTGCTCCAACACTTTCTGAAAAACTCTATAGTGTTACCCCACAAGCGCAAAGTGACAGCAAAGCCCGTGAAATGACACCGGTGCTTCCAGAAAATGTCAAGCTTCCTGCCCAAGGGTGGCATGCCATGCGGTGGGGTCAGGGCCACGCGCTGAGCACCCGGTGCGCTGGGGTTGCCCCAGCGGTTCCTGAGCAGCTCCTGCAGTGCTGCCGCCGGTACCGTTCTGGCGGCTGTAGTTGTTTAAAAAGCCGTTGTTGTTTCCGGCGTAATCTGACGGCAGTTTTCTCGGGCATTTGGGCCTCTTCTAATAAGTGTGCTGTGAGTACATCTGCAAGCATTCACCTGTCGAGGTCAAATGACTGGTGGTGCTCATCTGCCCCCGTGCTACTGCTGCTGCCTCCCGTGAATGCTCATGTGCCTGCGTGCCCCTGTACAGGCACAGATGCACGCGCGCAACACCTGATCCCGCATCCTAATTATTTTTCGCCCGGTTCTCGGAGTTGTTCTGCTTCCGGCTGATGAATGGGAAAGTGTAGTAGTGCTGTTTCATTTCACCAGCCTCTCAAGTGTGGAAATTATGGTAAATTTGAGAACAAGCGAGATTAGATTGATAGTTACACCTCCTCCTTTAATTAGCCAACCACAGGATCTGTGGAGGCAAAGGCGGGGGGGGGTGTTGGAGGGGGGGCATACGAGTTTACCATGGCGAGAGTGCTGGAGGTTCTTTCTTGTCTGTTCTTTCTTGTCTTGTAAATTGGTATGAGATTCTGCCAGTCTTCCTCACGTAGCACAATCCCTCTTGATTTCTGGAGGTTCCTCACAGGGTAAGCTAATGTTTAACATCAATAAGGGTTACCGAATCTTGTCCTTGAGAAGCAGGAGTCTGGAAGCTGTTGTCAATCCAACTGCTGTATTCCTGACCAGCAAGCCCGCTCGATTCAGGGTTAATTAACTGAGTACTTAGAGCGGAAGTGTTGTGGAAGAGCCCGATCATTACCATTTCTATTCATTCTAATATGATGTATTTCAACTCCCCATCCCTCACGCCTTCTAGAGAGTGATCTGGTGAAGGAGGATGACAAGTCTTTGTGAAACCATCTCGAGTTCTGCCAGATACTCGTAGTTGAAGTTGTCTAGCGGTGCGAGATTAGACACCGTGTGAAAGGCAATACTGCACAGATTCTTTATTCCAGACCATTTTCTAAGTTCGCGTGATACAAAACCTCACGGTTACTGGGCAGCTCTCCCACTTTTCACGTCAACCTTTGCTACCTAGCCCGCTGCAACGTGCAGGAAAGAAACATTTATTTGAATTGCGCCGTGGTGCCGTGCATCTTAATGACACTCTGGAGTGACTGGCAGTGTGTCTGGGTCCTGGGGTTGGACCCGGTCTAGCTGCCAGGAGGCAACATTGCAGAGAGGGGCTACAGCTGTGGTCTCTGAAGGGACCTGGCTACTCTATGTAGGCCTTCTCTCCCTGCGTCTCAGAGTGCTTGAAGATGCTAATTCGTTCACATTTTCCTCTGTTCGTTAAGGTATTCTGTCCTTAAAAATTCAGCTTTTTAAAATAGTAACGTGTATTGTCTATGTGAAAGATTAATCAAAAGGAGTTGCTTGAGGTGGGAAGGCTTTTCCGGAGAGGTTCCACATGTTGTCAGGTAGTCCCTCTGAATGGCAGCTTCCGGTTCGGTCCCTTAGCTTTCGGACGTGACATTTAGTCTGATATGTGCCAGCCGTGCAATCTACCTAGCCCTGCAAAGTGCAAATATTAACATAAATGCATATTAAGATACTGTGTGTTAGCTCCTGAACTGAAATAGAGAGCGGGTGTTCCAGCGGAGGCAAGCAAATCGTGTTGATTTAGAGTGGCTTGAGGATTTGGCCCATTACCGCTTCTTTATACACTTTTAAAAAGAAATGCCAACTCGATAGTTTAGGCTTTAACTGGAACATGGCAAGAAATCGTATGTTTTGGCGGACCCCTAGTAATGTTGCAGAAACTTTCTCAGAAGTTGTTCCATGGGATAGCCAATTCCTCAGGTAAGAGCTACTTGTTTGTTCAATCCTCCATCTTAGGCCTGATCCTCAGGTGCATCCTCCTTCTCGCAGCGATTTCCTAGGAACAGATTTCGAAGAACAGCTCTGATCACAGAATCACAGATTGGTTAGGGTTGGAAAGGACCTCTGGAGATCATCCAGCCCAACCCCCCTGCCAGAGCAGGGTCACCTACAGCAGGTTGCACAGGATGACCTCCAGGCGGGTTTTGAATGTCTCTGGGGTGGGAGACTCTACCGCCTCCCCGGGCAGCCTGTTCCAGCGCTCTGCCACCCTCAAAGTAAAGAAGTTCCTCCTCATGCTTTGATAGAAGTTCCTACGTTCCAGTTTGTACCCGTTACCTCTTGTCCTGGATCATCTTTGATGATCCAGGACAAGAGGTAACGGGCACCAATTGGAACGTAGGAACTTGAACTTGAACTGGAACGTAGGAACTTGAACATAGGATTATCCTTGATGATTCAGGATAGCTGTGTGTCTGACCAGTCTGTCTTTCGAAGGAGGTCCTGGACCAGCTCCAGCCATGCTGTGCTGAGCAGAGCCCCTGGCAGCAGCCCCACAGCTCACTCCCAGTGTGCCTGAATGGAAAAGGTACCAAAGTTGCTCCAACACTTTCTGAAAAACTCTATAGTGTTACCCCACAGACGCAAAGCGACGGCAAAGCCCGTGAAATGACACCGGTGCTTCCAGAAAATGTCAAGCTTCCTGCCCAAGGGTGACATGCCATGCGGTGGGGTCAGGGCCACGCGCTGAGCACCCGGTGCGCTGGGGTTGCCCCAGCGGTTCCTGAGCAGCTCCTGCAGTGCTGCTGCCGGTACCGTTCTGTCAGCTGTAGTTGTTTAAAAAGCCGTTGTTGTTTCCGGCGTAATCTGACGGCAGTTTTCTCGGGCATTTGGGCCTCTTCTAATAAGTGTGCTGTGAGTACATCTGCAAGCATTCACCTGTCGAGGTCAAATGACTGGTGGTGCTCATCTCCCCCCGTGCTACTGCTGCTGCCTCCCGTGAATGCTCATGTGCCTGCGTGCCCCTGTACAGGCACAGATGCACGCGCGCAACACCTGATCCCGCATCCTAATTATTTTTCGCCCGGTTCTCGGAGTTGTTCTGCTTCCGGCTGATGAATGGGAAAGTGTAGTAGTGCTGTTTCATTTCACCAGCCTCTCAAGTGTGGAAATTATGGTAAATTTGAGAACAAGCCAGATTAGATTGATAGTTACACCTCCTCCTTTAATTAGCCAACCACAGGATCTGTGGAGGCAAAGGCCGGGGGGGTGTGTCGGTGTATATAACGTGTATTGTCTATGTGAAAGATTAATCAAAAGGAGTTGCTTGAGGTGGGAAGGCTTTTCCGGAGAGGTTCCACATGTTGTCAGGTAGTCCCTCTGAATGGCAGCTTCCGGTTCGGTCCCTTAGCTTTCGGAAGTGACATTTAGTCTGATATGTGCCAGCCGTGCAATCTACCTAGCCCTGCAAAGTGCAAATATTAACCTAAATGCATATTAAGATACTGTGTGTTAGCTCCTGAACTGAAATAGAGAGCGGGTGTTCCAGCGGAGGCAAGCAAATCGTGATGATTTACAGTGGCTTGAGGATTTGGCCCATTACCGCTTCTTTATACACTTTTAAAAAGAAATGCCAACTCGATAGTTTAGGCTTTAACTGGAACATGGCAAGTAATTGTATGTTTTGGCGGACCCCTAGTAATGTTGCAGAATCTTTCTCAGAAGTTGTTCCATGGGATAGCCGATTCCTCAGGTAAGAGCTACTTGTTTGTTCAATCCTCCATCTTAGGCCTGCTCCTCAGGTGCGTCCTTCTTCTCGCAGCGATTTCCTAGGAACAGATTTCGAAGAACAGCTCTGATCACAGAATCACAGATTGGTTAGGGTTGGAAAGGAGCTCTGGAGATCATCCAGTCCAACCCCCCTGCCAGAGCAGGGTCACCTACAGCAGGTTGCACAGGATGACCTCCAGGCGGGTTTTGAATGTCTCTGGGGTCGGAGACTCTACCGCCTCCCTGGGCAGCCTGTTCCAGCGCTCTGCCACCCTCAAAGTAAAGAAGTTCCTCCTCATGCTTTGATAGAAGTTCCTAGGTTCCAGTTTGTACCCGTTACCTCTTGTCCTGGATCATCTTTGATGATCCAGGACAAGAGGTAACAGGCACCAATTGGAACGTAGGAACTTGAACTTGAACTGGAACGTAGGAACTTGAACATAGGATTATCCTTGATGATTCAGGATAGCTGTGTGTCTGACCAGTCTGTCTTTCGAAGGAGGTCCTGGACCAGCTCCAGCCATGCTGTGCTGAGCAGAGCCCCTGGCAGCAGCCCCACAGCTCACTCCCAGTGTGCCTGAATGGAAAAGGTACCAAAGTTGCTCCAACACTTTCTGAAAAACTCTATAGTGTTACCCCACAAGCGCAAAGCGACGGCAAAGCCCGTGAAATGACACCGGTGCTTCCAGAAAATGTCAAGCTTCCTGCCCAAGGGTGACATGCCATGCGGTGGGGTCAGGGCCACGCGCTGAGCACCCAGTGCGCTGGGGTTGCCCCAGCGGTTCCTGAGCAGCTCCTGCAGTGCTGCCGCCGGTACCGTTCTGGCGGCTGTAGTTGTTTAAAAAGCCGTTGTTGTTTCCGGCGTAATCTGACGGCAGTTTTCTCGGGCATTTGGGCCTCTTCTAATAAGTGTGCTGTGAGTACATCTGCAAGCATTCACCTGTCGAGGTCAAATGACTGGTGGTGCTCATCTGCCCCCGTGCTACTGCTGCTGCCTCCCGTGAATGCTCATGTGCCTGCGTGCCCCTGTACAGGCACAGATGCACGCGCGCAACACCTGATCCCGCATCCTAATTATTTTTCGCCCGGTTCTCGGAGTTGTTCTGCTTCCGGCTGATGAATGGGAAAGTGTAGTAGTGCTGTTTCATTTCACCAGCCTCTCAATTGTGGAAATTATGGTAAATTTGAGAACAAGCGAGATTAGATTGATAGTTACACCTCCTCCTTTAATTAGCCAACCACAGGATCTGTGGAGGCAAAGGCCGGGGGGGTGTGTCGGTGTATATAACGTGTATTGTCTATGTGAAAGATTAATCAAAAGGAGTTGCTTGAGGTGGGAAGGCTTTTCCGGAGAGGTTCCACATGTTGTCAGGTAGTCCCTCTGAATGGCAGCTTCCGGTTCGGTCCCTTAGCTTTCGGAAGTGACATTTAGTCTGATATGTGCCAGCCGTGCAATCTACCTAGCCCTGCAAAGTGCAAATATTAACCTAAATGCATATTAAGATACTGTGTGTTAGCTCCTGAACTGAAATAGAGAGCGGGTGTTCCAGCGGAGGCAAGCAAATCGTGTTGATTTAGTGGCTTGCGGATTTGGCCCATTACCGCTTCTTTATACACTTTTAAAAAGAAATGCCAACTCGATAGTTTAGGCTTTAACTGGAACATGGCAAGTAATTGTATGTTTTGGCGGACCCCTAGTAATGTTGCAGAATCTTTCTCAGAAGTTGTTCCATGGGATAGCCGATTCCTCAGGTAAGAGCTACTTGTTTGTTCAATCCTCCATCTTAGGCCTGCTCCTCAGGTGCATCCTCCTTCTCGCAGCGATTTCCTAGGAACAGATTTCGAAGAACAGCTCTGATCACAGAATCACAGATTGGTTAGGGTTAGAAAGGAGCTCTGGAGATCATCCAGCCCAACCCCCCTGCCAGAGCAGGGTCACCTACAGCAGGTTGCACAGGATGACCTCCAGGCGGGTTTTGAATGTTTCTGGGGTGGGAGACTCTACCGCCTCCCTGGGCAGCCTGTTCCAGCGCTCTGCCACCCTCAAAGTAAAGAAGTTCCTCCTCATGCTTTGATAGAAGTTCCTAGGTTCCAGTTTGTACCCGTTACCTCTTGTCCTGGATCATCTTTGATGATCCAGGACAAGAGGTAACGGGCACCAATTGGAACGTAGGAACTTGAACTTGAACTGGAAGGTAGGAACTTGAATTTGAACATAGGATTATCCTTGATGATTCAGGATAGCTGTGTGTCTGACCAGTCTGTCTTTCGAAGGAGGTCCTGGGCCAGCTCCAGCCATGCTGTGCTGAGCAGAGCCCCTGGCAGCAGCCCCACACCTCACTCCCAGTGTGCCTGAATGGAAAAGGTACCAAAGTTGCTCCAACACTTTCTGAAAAACTCTATAGTGTTACCCCACAAGCGCAAAGCGACGGCAAAGCCCGTGAAATGACACCGGTGCTTCCAGAAAATGTCAAGCTTCCTGCCCAAGGGTGACATGCCATGCGGTGGGGTCAGGGCCACGCGCTGAGCACCCGGTGCGCTGGGGTTGCCCCAGCGGTTCCTGAGCAGCTCCTGCAGTGCTGCCGCCGGTACCGTTCTGGCGGCTGTAGTTGTTTAAAAAGCCGTTGTTGTTTCCGGCGTAATCTGACGGCAGTTTTCTCGGGCATTTGGGCCTCTTCTAATAAGTGTGCTGTGAGTACATCTGCAAGCATTCACCTGTCGAGGTCAAATGACTGGTGGTGCTCATCTGCCCCCGTGCTACTGCTGCTGCCTCCCGTGAATGCTCATGTGCCTGCGTGCCCCTGTACAGGCACAGATGCACGCGCGCAACACCTGATCCCGCATCCTAATTATTTTTCGCCCGGTTCTCGGAGTTGTTCTGCTTCCGGCTGATGAATGGGAAAGTGTAGTAGTGCTGTTTCATTTCACCAGCCTCTCAATTGTGGAAATTATGGTAAATTTGAGAACAAGCGAGATTAGATTGATAGTTACACCTCCTCCTTTAATTAGCCAACCACAGGATCTGTGGAGGCAAAGGCCGGGGGGGTGTGTCGGTGTATATAACGTGTATTGTCTATGTGAAAGATTAATCAAAAGGAGTTGCTTGAGGTGGGAAGGCTTTTCCGGAGAGGTTCCACATGTTGTCAGGTAGTCCCTCTGAATGGCAGCTTCCGGTTCGGTCCCTTAGCTTTCGGAAGTGACATTTAGTCTGATATGTGCCAGCCGTGCAATCTACCTAGCCCTGCAAAGTGCAAATATTAACCTAAATGCATATTAAGATACTGTGTGTTAGCTCCTGAACTGCAATAGAGAGCGGGTGTTCCAGCGGAGGCAAGCAAATCGTGTTGATTTACAGTGGCTTGAGGATTTGGCCCATTACCGCTTCTTTATACACTTTTAAAAAGAAATGCCAACTCGATAGTTTAGGCTTTAACTGGAACATGGCAAGTAATTGTATGTTTTGGCGGACCCCTAGTAATGTTGCAGAATCTTTCTCAGAAGTTGTTCCATGGGATAGCCGATTCCTCAGGTAAGAGCTACTTGTTTGTTCAATCCTCCATCTTAGGCCTGCTCCTCAGGTGCATCCTCCTTCTCGCAGCGATTTCCTAGGAACAGATTTCGAAGAACAGCTCTGATCACAGAATCACAGATTGGTTAGGGTTAGAAAGGAGCTCTGGAGATCATCCAGCCCAACCCCCCTGCCAGAGCAGGGTCACCTACAGCAGGTTGCACAGGATGACCTCCAGGCGGGTTTTGAATGTTTCTGGGGTGGGAGACTCTACCGCCTCCCTGGGCAGCCTGTTCCAGCGCTCTGCCACCCTCAAAGTAAAGAAGTTCCTCCTCATGCTTTGATAGAAGTTCCTAGGTTCCAGTTTGTACCCGTTACCTCTTGTCCTGGATCATCTTTGATGATCCAGGACAAGAGGTAACGGGCACCAATTGGAACGTAGGAACTTGAACTTGAACTGGAAGGTAGGAACTTGAATTTGAACATAGGATTATCCTTGATGATTCAGGATAGCTGTGTGTCTGACCAGTCTGTCTTTCGAAGGAGGTCCTGGGCCAGCTCCAGCCATGCTGTGCTGAGCAGAGCCCCTGGCAGCAGCCCCACACCTCACTCCCAGTGTGCCTGAATGGAAAAGGTACCAAAGTTGCTCCAACACTTTCTGAAAAACTCTATAGTGTTACCCCACAAGCGCAAAGCGACGGCAAAGCCCGTGAAATGACACCGGTGCTTCCAGAAAATGTCAAGCTTCCTGCCCAAGGGTGACATGCCATGCGGTGGGGTCAGGGCCACGCGCTGAGCACCCGGTGCGCTGGGGTTGCCCCAGCGGTTCCTGAGCAGCTCCTGCAGTGCTGCCGCCGGTACCGTTCTGGCGGCTGTAGTTGTTTAAAAAGCCGTTGTTGTTTCCGGCGTAATCTGACGGCAGTTTTCTCGGGCATTTGGGCCTCTTCTAATAAGTGTGCTGTGAGTACATCTGCAAGCATTCACCTGTCGAGGTCAAATGACTGGTGGTGCTCATCTGCCCCCGTGCTACTGCTGCTGCCTCCCGTGAATGCTCATGTGCCTGCGTGCCCCTGTACAGGCACAGATGCACGCGCGCAACACCTGATCCCGCATCCTAATTATTTTTCGCCCGGTTCTCGGAGTTGTTCTGCTTCCGGCTGATGAATGGGAAAGTGTAGTAGTGCTGTTTCATTTCACCAGCCTCTCAATTGTGGAAATTATGGTAAATTTGAGAACAAGCGAGATTAGATTGATAGTTACACCTCCTCCTTTAATTAGCCAACCACAGGATCTGTGGAGGCAAAGGCCGGGGGGGTGTGTCGGTGTATATAACGTGTATTGTCTATGTGAAAGATTAATCAAAAGGAGTTGCTTGAGGTGGGAAGGCTTTTCCGGAGAGGTTCCACATGTTGTCAGGTAGTCCCTCTGAATGGCAGCTTCCGGTTCGGTCCCTTAGCTTTCGGAAGTGACATTTAGTCTGATATGTGCCAGCCGTGCAATCTACCTAGCCCTGCAAAGTGCAAATATTAACATAAATGCATATTAAGATACTGTGTGTTAGCTCCTGAACTGAAATAGAGAGCGGGTGTTCCAGCGGAGGCAAGCAAATCGTGTTGATTTACAGTGGCTTGAGGATTTGGCCCATTACCGCTTCTTTATACACTTTTAAAAAGAAATGCCAACTCGATAGTTTAGGCTTTAACTGGAACATGGCAAGTAATTGTATGTTTTGGCGGACCCCTAGTAATGTTGCAGAATCTTTCTCAGAAGTTGTTCCATGGGATAGCCGATTCCTCAGGTAAGAGCTACTTGTTTGTTCAATCCTCCATCTTAGGCCTGCTCCTCAGGTGCATCCTCCTTCTCGCAGCGATTTCCTAGGAACAGATTTCGAAGAACAGCTCTGATCACAGAATCACAGATTGGTTAGGGTTAGAAAGGAGCTCTGGAGATCATCCAGCCCAACCCCCCTGCCAGAGCAGGGTCACCTACAGCAGGTTGCACAGGATGACCTCCAGGCGGGTTTTGAATGTTTCTGGGGTGGGAGACTCTACCGCCTCCCTGGGCAGCCTGTTCCAGCGCTCTGCCACCCTCAAAGTAAAGAAGTTCCTCCTCATGCTTTGATAGAAGTTCCTAGGTTCCAGTTTGTACCCGTTACCTCTTGTCCTGGATCATCTTTGATGATCCAGGACAAGAGGTAACGGGCACCAATTGGAACGTAGGAACTTGAACTTGAACTGGAAGGTAGGAACTTGAATTTGAACATAGGATTATCCTTGATGATTCAGGATAGCTGTGTGTCTGACCAGTCTGTCTTTCGAAGGAGGTCCTGGGCCAGCTCCAGCCATGCTGTGCTGAGCAGAGCCCCTGGCAGCAGCCCCACACCTCACTCCCAGTGTGCCTGAATGGAAAAGGTACCAAAGTTGCTCCAACACTTTCTGAAAAACTCTATAGTGTTACCCCACAAGCGCAAAGCGACGGCAAAGCCCGTGAAATGACACCGGTGCTTCCAGAAAATGTCAAGCTTCCTGCCCAAGGGTGACATGCCATGCGGTGGGGTCGGGGCCACGCGCTGAGCACCCGGTGCGCTGGGGTTGCCCCAGCGGTTCCTGAGCAGCTCCTGCAGTGCTGCCGCCGGTACCGTTCTGGCGGCTGTAGTTGTTTAAAAAGCCGTTGTTGTTTCCGGCGTAATCTGACGGCAGTTTTCTCGGGCATTTGGGCCTCTTCTAATAAGTGTGCTGTGAGTACATCTGCAAGCATTCACCTGTCGAGGTCAAATGACTGGTGGTGCTCATCTGCCCCCGTGCTACTGCTGCTGCCTCCCGTGAATGCTCATGTGCCTGCGTGCCCCTGTACAGGCACAGATGCACGCGCGCAACACCTGATCCCGCATCCTAATTATTTTTCGCCCGGTTCTCGGAGTTGTTCTGCTTCCGGCTGATGAATGGGAAAGTGTAGTAGTGCTGTTTCATTTCACCAGCCTCTCAATTGTGGAAATTATGGTAAATTTGAGAACAAGCGAGATTAGATTGATAGTTACACCTCCTCCTTTAATTAGCCAACCACAGGATCTGTGGAGGCAAAGGCCGGGGGGGTGTGTCGGTGTATATAACGTGTATTGTCTATGTGAAAGATTAATCAAAAGGAGTTGCTTGAGGTGGGAAGGCTTTTCCGGAGAGGTTCCACATGTTGTCAGGTAGTCCCTCTGAATGGCAGCTTCCGGTTCGGTCCCTTAGCTTTCGGAAGTGACATTTAGTCTGATATGTGCCAGCCGTGCAATCTACCTAGCCCTGCAAAGTGCAAATAGTAACCTAAATGCATATTAAGATACTGTGTGTTAGCTCCTGAACTGAAATTTAGAGCGGGTGTTCCAGCGGAGGCAAGCAAATCGTGTTGATTTACAGTGGCTTGAGGATTTGGCCCATTACCGCTTCTTTATACACTTTTAAAAAGAAATGCCAACTCGATAGTTTAGGCTTTAACTGGAACATGGCAAGTAATTGTATGTTTTGGCGGACCCCTAGTAATGTTGCAGAATCTTTCTCAGAAGTTGTTCCATGGGATAGCCGATTCCTCAGGTAAGAGCTACTTGTTTGTTCAATCCTCCATCTTAGGCCTGCTCCTCAGGTGCATCCTCCTTCTCGCAGCGATTTCCTAGGAACAGATTTCGAAGAACAGCTCTGATCACAGAATCACAGATTGGTTAGGGTTGGAAAGGAGCTCTGGAGATCATGTAGTGCAACCCCCCTGCCAGAGCAGGGTCACCTACAGCAGGTTGCACATGATGACCTCCAGGCGGGTTTTGAATGTCTCTGGGGTGGGAGACTCTACCGCCTCCCTGGGCAGCCTGTTCCAGCGCTCTGCCACCCTCAAAGTAAAGAAGTTCCTCCTCATGCTTTGATAGAAGTTCCTAGGTTCCAGTTTGTACCCGTTACCTCTTGTCCTGGATCATCTTTGATGATCCAGGACAAGAGGTAACGGGCACCAATTGGAACGTAGGAACTTGAACTTGAACTGGAAGGTAGGAACTTGAATTTGAACATAGGATTATCCTTGATGATTCAGGATAGCTGTGTGTCTGACCAGTCTGTCTTTCGAAGGAGGTCCTGGGCCAGCTCCAGCCATGCTGTGCTGAGCAGAGCCCCTGGCAGCAACCCCACACCTCACTCCCAGTGTGCCTGAATGGAAAAGGTACCAAAGTTGCTCCAACACTTTCTGAAAAACTCTATAGTGTTACCCCACAAGCGCAAAGCGACGGCAAAGCCCGTGAAATGACACCGGTGCTTCCAGAAAATGTCAAGCTTCCTGCCCAAGGGTGACATGCCATGCGGTGGGGTCAGGGCCACGCGCTGAGCACCCGGTGCGCTGGGGTTGCCCCAGCGGTTCCTGAGCAGCTCCTGCAGTGCTGCCGCCGGTACCGTTCTGGCGGCTGTAGTTGTTTAAAAAGCCGTTGTTGTTTCCGGCGTAATCTGACGGCAGTTTTCTCGGGCATTTGGGCCTCTTCGAATAAGTGTGCTGTGAGTACATCTGCAAGCATTCACCTGTCGAGGTCAAATGACTGGTGGTGCTCATCTGCCCCCGTGCTACTGCTGCTGCCTCCCGTGAATGCTCATGTGCCTGCGTGCCCCTGTACAGGCACAGATGCACGCGCGCAACACCTGATCCCGCATCCTAATTATTTTTCGCCCGGTTCTCGGAGTTGTTCTGCTTCCGGCTGATGAATGGGAAAGTGTAGTAGTGCTGTTTCATTTCACCAGCCTCTCAATTGTGGAAATTATGGTAAATTTGAGAACAAGCGAGATTAGATTGATAGTTACACCTCCTCCTTTAATTAGCCAACCACAGGATCTGTGGAGGCAAATGCCGGGGGGGTGTGTCGGTGTATATAACGTGTATTGTCTATGTGAAAGATTAATCAAAAGGAGTTGCTTGAGGTGGGAAGGCTTTTCCGGAGAGGTTCCACATGTTGTCAGGTAGTCCCTCTGAATGGCAGCTTCCGGTTCGGTCCCTTAGCTTTCGGAAGTGACATTTAGTCTGATATGTGCCAGCCGTGCAATCTACCTAGCCCTGCAAAGTGCAAATATTAACCTAAATGCATATTAAGATACTGTGTGTTAGCTCCTGAACTGAAATAGAGAGCGGGTGTTCCAGCGGAGGCAAGCAAATCGTGTTGATTTACAGTGGCTTGAGGATTTGGCCCATTACCGCTTCGTTATACACTTCTAAAAAGAAATGCCAACTCGATAGTTTAGGCTTTAACTGGAACATGGCAAGTAATTGTATGTTTTGGCGGACCCCTAGTAATGTTGCAGAATCTTTCTCAGAAGTTGTTCCATGGGATAGCCGATTCCTCAGGTAAGAGCTACTTGTTTGTTCAATCCTCCATCTTAGGCCTGCTCCTCAGGTGCATCCTCCTTCTCGCAGCGATTTCCTAGGAACAGATTTCGAAGAACAGCTCTGATCACAGAATCACAGATTGGTTAGGGTTGGAAAGGAGCTCTGGAGATCATCCAGCCCAACCCCCCTGCCAGAGCAGGGTCACCTACAGCAGGTTGCACAGGATGACCTCCAGGCGGGTTTTGAATGTCTCTGGGGTCGGAGACTCTACCGCCTCCCTGGGCAGCCTGTTCCAGCGCTCTGCCACCCTCAAAGTAAAGAAGTTCCTCCTCATGCTTTGATAGAAGTTCCTAGGTTCCAGTTTGTACCCGTTACCTCTTGTCCTGGATCATCTTTGATGATCCAGGCCAAGAGGTAACGGGCACCAATTGGAACGTAGGAACTTGAACTTGAACTGGAAGGTAGGAACTTGAATTTGAACATAGGATTATCCTTGATGATTCAGGATAGCTGTGTGTCTGACCAGTCTGTCTTTCGAAGGAGGTCCTGGGCCAGCTCCAGCCATGCTGTGCTGAGCAGAGCCCCTGGCAGCAGCCCCACACCTCACTCCCAGTGTGCCTGAATGGAAAAGGTACCAAAGTTGCTCCAACACTTTCTGAAAAACTCTATAGTGTTACCCCACAAGCGCAAAGCGACGGCAAAGCCCGTGAAATGACACCGGTGCTTCCAGAAAATGTCAAGCTTCCTGCCCAAGGGTGACATGCCATGCGGTGGGGTCAGGGCCACGCGCTGAGCACCCGGTGCGCTGGGGTTGCCCCAGCGGTTCCTGAGCAGCTCCTGCAGTGCTGCCGCCGGTACCGTTCTGGCGGCTGTAGTTGTTTAAAAAGCCGTTGTTGTTTCCGGCGTAATCTGACGGCAGTTTTCTCGGGCATTTGGGCCTCTTCTAATAAGTGTGCTGTGAGTACATCTGCAAGCATTCACCTGTCGAGGTCAAATGACTGGTGGTGCTCATCTCCCCCCGTGCTACTTCTGCTGCTGCCTCCCGTGAATGCTCATGTGCCTGCGTGCCCCTGTACAGGCACAGATGCACGCGCGCAACACCTGATCCCGCATCCTAATTATTTTTCGCCCGGTTCTCTGAGTTGTTCTGCTTCCGGCTGATGAACGGGAAACTGTAGTAGTGCTGTTTCATTTCACCAGCCTCTCAAGTGTGGAAATTATGGTAAATTTGAGAACAAGCCAGATTAGATTGATAGTTACACCTCCTCCTTTAATTAGCCAACCACAGGATCTGTGGAGGCAAAGGCCGGGGGGGTGTGTCGGTGTATATAACGTGTATTGTCTATGTGAAAGATTAATCAAAAGGAGTTGCTTGAGGTGGGAAGGCTTTTCCGGAGAGGTTCCACATGTTGTCAGGTAGTCCCTCTGAATGGCAGCTTCCGGTTCGGTCCCTTAGCTTTCGGAAGTGACATTTAGTCTGATATGTGCCAGCCGTGCAATCTACCTAGCCCTGCAAAGTGCAAATATTAACATAAATGCATATTAAGATACTGTGTGTTAGCTCCTGAACTGAAATAGAGAGCGGGTGTTCCAGCGGAGGCAAGCAAATCGTGTTGATTTACAGTGGCTTGAGGATTTGGCCCATTACCGCTTCTTTATACACTTTTAAAAAGAAATGCCAACTCGATAGTTTAGGCTTTAACTGGAACATGGCAAGTAATTGTATGTTTTGGCGGACCCCTAGTAATGTTGCAGAATCTTTCTCAGAAGTTGTTCCATGGGATAGCCGATTCCTCAGGTAAGAGCTACTTGTTTGTTCAATCCTCCATCTTAGGCCTGCTCCTCAGGTGCATCCTCCTTCTTGCAGCGATTTCCTAGGAACAGATTTCGAAGAACAGCTCTGATCACAGAATCACAGATTGGTTAGGGTTAGAAAGGAGCTCTGGAGATCATCCAGCCCAACCCCCCTGCCAGAGCAGGGTCACCTACAGCAGGTTGCACAGGATGACCTCCAGGCGGGTTTTGAATGTTTCTGGGGTGGGAGACTCTACCGCCTCCCTGGGCAGCCTGTTCCAGCGCTCTGCCACCCTCAAAGTAAAGAAGTTCCTCCTCATGCTTTGATAGAAGTTCCTAGGTTCCAGTTTGTACCCGTTACCTCTTGTCCTGGATCATCTTTGATGATCCAGGACAAGAGGTAACGGGCACCAATTGGAACGTAGGAACTTGAACTTGAACTGGAAGGTAGGAACTTGAATTTGAACATAGGATTATCCTTGATGATTCAGGATAGCTGTGTGTCTGACCAGTCTGTCTTTCGAAGGAGGTCCTGGGCCAGCTCCAGCCATGCTGTGCTGAGCAGAGCCCCTGGCAGCAGCCCCACACCTCACTCCCAGTGTGCCTGAATGGAAAAGGTACCAAAGTTGCTCCAACACTTTCTGAAAAACTCTATAGTGTTACCCCACAAGCGCAAAGCGACGGCAAAGCCCGTGAAATGACACCGGTGCTTCCAGAAAATGTCAAGCTTCCTGCCCAAGGGTGACATGCCATGCGGTGGGGTCAGGGCCACGCGCTGAGCACCCGGTGCGCTGGGGTTGCCCCAGCGGTTCCTGAGCAGCTCCTGCAGTGCTGCCGCCGGTACCGTTCTGGCGGCTGTAGTTGTTTAAAAAGCCGTTGTTGTTTCCGGCGTAATCTGACGGCAGTTTTCTCGGGCATTTGGGCCTCTTCTAATAAGTGTGCTGTGAGTACATCTGCAAGCATTCACCTGTCGAGGTCAAATGACTGGTGGTGCTCATCTGCCCCCGTGCTACTGCTGCTGCCTCCCGTGAATGCTCATGTGCCTGCGTGCCCCTGTACAGGCACAGATGCACGCGCGCAACACCTGATCCCGCATCCTAATTATTTTTCGCCCGGTTCTCGGAGTTGTTCTGCTTCCGGCTGATGAATGGGAAAGTGTAGTAGTGCTGTTTCATTTCACCAGCCTCTCAATTGTGGAAATTATGGTAAATTTGAGAACAAGCGAGATTAGATTGATAGTTACACCTCCTCCTTTAATTAGCCAACCACAGGATCTGTGGAGGCAAAGGCCGGGGGGGTGTGTCGGTGTATATAACGTGTATTGTCTATGTGAAAGATTAATCAAAAGGAGTTGCTTGAGGTGGGAAGGCTTTTCCGGAGAGGTTCCACATGTTGTCAGGTAGTCCCTCTGAATGGCAGCTTCCGGTTCGGTCCCTTAGCTTTCGGAAGTGACATTTAGTCTGATATGTGCCAGCCGTGCAATCTACCTAGCCCTGCAAAGTGCAAATATTAACATAAATGCATATTAAGATACTGTGTGTTAGCTCCTGAACTGAAATAGAGAGCGGGTGTTCCAGCGGAGGCAAGCAAATCGTGTTGATTTACAGTGGCTTGAGGATTTGGCCCATTACCGCTTCTTTATACACTTTTAAAAAGAAATGCCAACTCGATAGTTTAGGCTTTAACTGGAACATGGCAAGTAATTGTATGTTTTGGCGGACCCCTAGTAATGTTGCAGAATCTTTCTCAGAAGTTGTTCCATGGGATAGCCGATTCCTCAGGTAAGAGCTACTTGTTTGTTCAATCCTCCATCTTAGGCCTGCTCCTCAGGTGCATCCTCCTTCTCGCAGCGATTTCCTAGGAACAGATTTCGAAGAACAGCTCTGATCACAGAATCACAGATTGGTTAGGGTTAGAAAGGAGCTCTGGAGATCATCCAGCCCAACCCCCCTGCCAGAGCAGGGTCACCTACAGCAGGTTGCACAGGATGACCTCCAGGCGGGTTTTGAATGTTTCTGGGGTGGGAGACTCTACCGCCTCCCTGGGCAGCCTGTTCCAGCGCTCTGCCACCCTCAAAGTAAAGAAGTTCCTCCTCATGCTTTGATAGAAGTTCCTAGGTTCCAGTTTGTACCCGTTACCTCTTGTCCTGGATCATCTTTGATGATCCAGGACAAGAGGTAACGGGCACCAATTGGAACGTAGGAACTTGAACTTGAACTGGAAGGTAGGAACTTGAATTTGAACATAGGATTATCCTTGATGATTCAGGATAGCTGTGTGTCTGACCAGTCTGTCTTTCGAAGGAGGTCCTGGGCCAGCTCCAGCCATGCTGTGCTGAGCAGAGCCCCTGGCAGCAGCCCCACACCTCACTCCCAGTGTGCCTGAATGGAAAAGGTACCAAAGTTGCTCCAACACTTTCTGAAAAACTCTATAGTGTTACCCCACAAGCGCAAAGCGACGGCAAAGCCCGTGAAATGACACCGGTGCTTCCAGAAAATGTCAAGCTTCCTGCCCAAGGGTGACATGCCATGCGGTGGGGTCAGGGCCACGCGCTGAGCACCCGGTGCGCTGGGGTTGCCCCAGCGGTTCCTGAGCAGCTCCTGCAGTGCTGCCGCCGGTACCGTTCTGGCGGCTGTAGTTGTTTAAAAAGCCGTTGTTGTTTCCGGCGTAATCTGACGGCAGTTTTCTCGGGCATTTGGGCCTCTTCTAATAAGTGTGCTGTGAGTACATCTGCAAGCATTCACCTGTCGAGGTCAAATGACTGGTGGTGCTCATCTGCCCCCGTGCTACTGCTGCTGCCTCCCGTGAATGCTCATGTGCCTGCGTGCCCCTGTACAGGCACAGATGCACGCGCGCAACACCTGATCCCGCATCCTAATTATTTTTCGCCCGGTTCTCTGAGTTGTTCTGCTTCCGGCTGATGAATGGGAAAGTGTAGTAGTGCTGTTTCATTTCACCAGCCTCTCAAGTGTGGAAATTATGGTAAATTTGAGAACAAGCGAGATTAGATTGATAGTTACACCTCCTCCTTTAATTAGCCAACCACAGGATCTGTGGAGGCAAAGGCCGGGGGGGTGTGTCGGTGTATATAATGTGTATTGTCTATGTGAAAGATTAATCAAAAGGAGTTGCTTGAGGTGGGAAGGCTTTTCCGGAGAGGTTCCACATGTTGTCAGGTAGTCCCTCTGAATGGCAGCTTCCGGTTCGGTCCCTTAGCTTTCGGAAGTGACATTTAGTCTGATATGTGCCAGCCGTGCAATCTACCTAGCCCTGCAAAGTGCAAATATTAACCTAAATGCATATTAAGATACTGTGTGTTAGCTCCTGAACTGAAATAGAGAGCGGGTGTTCCAGCGGAGGCAAGCAAATCGTGTTGATTTACAGTGGCTTGAGGATTTGGCCCATTACCGCTTCTTTATACACTTTTAAAAAGAAATGCCAACTCGATAGTTTAGGCTTTAACTGGAACATGGCAAGTAATTGTATGTTTTGGCGGACCCCTAGTAATGTTGCAGAATCTTTCTCAGAAGTTGTTCCATGGGATAGCCGATTCCTCAGGTAAGAGCTACTTGTTTGTTCAATCCTCCATCTTAGGCCTGCTCCTCAGGTGCATCCTCCTTCTCGCAGCGATTTCCTAGGAACAGATTTCGAAGAACAGCTCTGATCACAGAATCACAGATTGGTTAGGGTTGGAAAGGAGCTCTGGAGATCATGTAGTGCAACCCCCCTGCCAGAGCAGGGTCACCTACAGCAGGTTGCACATGATGACCTCCAGGCGGGTTTTGAATGTCTCTGGGGTGGGAGACTCTACCGCCTCCCTGGGCAGCCTGTTCCAGCGCTCTGCCACCCTCAAAGTAAAGAAGTTCCTCCTCATGCTTTGATAGAAGTTCCTAGGTTCCAGTTTGTACCCGTTACCTCTTGTCCTGGATCATCTTTGATGATCCAGGACAAGAGGTAACGGGCACCAATTGGAACGTAGGAACTTGAACTTGAACTGGAAGGTAGGAACTTGAATTTGAACATAGGATTATCCTTGATGATTCAGGATAGCTGTGTGTCTGACCAGTCTGTCTTTCGAAGGAGGTCCTGGGCCAGCTCCAGCCATGCTGTGCTGAGCAGAGCCCCTGGCAGCAACCCCACACCTCACTCCCAGTGTGCCTGAATGGAAAAGGTACCAAAGTTGCTCCAACACTTTCTGAAAAACTCTATAGTGTTACCCCACAAGCGCAAAGCGACGGCAAAGCCCGTGAAATGACACCGGTGCTTCCAGAAAATGTCAAGCTTCCTGCCCAAGGGTGACATGCCATGCGGTGGGGTCAGGGCCACGCGCTGAGCACCTGGTGCGCTGGGGTTGCCCCAGCGGTTCCTGAGCAGCTCCTGCAGTGCTGCCGCCGGTACCGTTCTGGCGGCTGTAGTTGTTTAAAAAGCCGTTGTTGTTTCCGGCGTAATCTGACGGCAGTTTTCTCGGGCATTTGGGCCTCTTCTAATAAGTGTGCTGTGAGTACATCTGCAAGCATTCACCTGTCGAGGTCAAATGACTGGTGGTGCTCATCTGCCCCCGTGCTACTGCTGCTGCCTCCCGTGAATGCTCATGTGCCTGCGTGCCCCTGTACAGGCACAGATGCACGCGCGCAACACCTGATCCCGCATCCTAATTATTTTTCGCCCGGTTCTCGGAGTTGTTCTGCTTCCGGCTGATGAATGGGAAAGTGTAGTAGTGCTGTTTCATTTCACCAGCCTCTCAATTGTGGAAATTATGGTAAATTTGAGAACAAGCCAGATTAGATTGATAGTTACACCTCCTCCTTTAATTAGCCAACCACAGGATCTGTGGAGGCAAAGGCCGGGGGGGTGTGTCGGTGTATATAACGTGTATTGTCTATGTGAAAGATTAATCAAAAGGAGTTGCTTGAGGTGGGAAGGCTTTTCCGGAGAGGTTCCACATGTTGTCAGGTAGTCCCTCTGAATGGCAGCTTCCGGTTCGGTCCCTTAGCTTTCGGAAGTGACATTTAGTCTGATATGTGCCAGCCGTGCAATCTACCTAGCCCTGCAAAGTGCAAATATTAACCTAAATGCATATTAAGATAGTGTGTGTTAGCTCCTGAACTGAAATAGAGAGCGGGTGTTCCAGCGGAGGCAAGCAAATCGTGTTGATTTACAGTGGCTTGAGGATTTGGCCCATTACCGCTTCGTTATACACTTTTAAAAAGAAATGCCAACTCGATAGTTTAGGCTTTAACTGGAACATGGCAAGTAATTGTATGTTTTGGCGGACCCCTAGTAATGTTGCAGAATCTTTCTCAGAAGTTGTTCCATGGGATAGCCGATTCCTCAGGTAAGAGCTACTTGTTTGTTCAATCCTCCATCTTAGGCCTGCTCCTCAGGTGCATCCTCCTTCTCGCAGCGATTTCCTAGGAACAGATTTCGAAGAACAGCTCTGATCACAGAATCACAGATTGGTTAGGGTTGGAAAGGAGCTCTGGAGATCATCCAGCCCAACCCCCCTGCCAGAGCAGGGTCACCTACAGCAGGTTGCACAGGATGACCTCCAGGCGGGTTTTGAATGTCTCTGGGGTCGGAGACTCTACCGCCTCCCTGGGCAGCCTGTTCCAGCGCTCTGCCACCCTCAAAGTAAAGAAGTTCCTCCTCATGCTTTGATAGAAGTTCCTAGGTTCCAGTTTGTACCCGTTACCTCTTGTCCTGGATCATCTTTGATGATCCAGGCCAAGAGGTAACGGGCACCAATTGGAACGTAGGAACTTGAACTTGAACTGGAAGGTAGGAACTTGAATTTGAACATAGGATTATCCTTGATGATTCAGGATAGCTGTGTGTCTGACCAGTCTGTCTTTCGAAGGAGGTCCTGGGCCAGCTCCAGCCATGCTGTGCTGAGCAGAGCCCCTGGCAGCAGCCCCACAGCTCACTCCCAGTGTGCCTGAATGGAAAAGGTACCAAAGTTGCTCCAACACTTTCTGAAAAACTCTATAGTGTTACCCCACCAGCGCAAAGCGACGGCAAAGCCCGTGAAATGACACCGGTGCTTCCAGAAAATGTCAAGCTTCCTGCCCAAGGGTGACATGCCATGCGGTGGGGTCAGGGCCACGCGCTGAGCACCCGGTGCGCTGGGGTTGCCCCAGCGGTTCCTGAGCAGCTCCTGCAGTGCTGCCGCCGGTACCGTTCTGGCGGCTGTAGTTGTTTAAAAAGCCGTTGTTGTTTCCGGCGTAATCTGACGGCAGTTTTCTCGGGCATTTGGGCCTCTTCTAATAAGTGTGCTGTGAGTACATCTGCAAGCATTCACCTGTCGAGGTCAAATGACTGGTGGTGCTCATCTCCCCCCGTGCTACTTCTGCTGCTGCCTCCCGTGAATGCTCATGTGCCTGCGTGCCCCTGTACAGGCACAGATGCACGCGCGCAACACCTGATCCCGCATCCTAATTATTTTTCGCCCGGTTCTCTGAGTTGTTCTGCTTCCGGCTGATGAATGGGAAAGTGTAGTAGTGCTGTTTCATTTCACCAGCCTCTCAAGTGTGGAAATTATGGTAAATTTGAGAACAAGCCAGATTAGATTGATAGTTACACCTCCTCCTTTAATTAGCCAACCACAGGATCTGTGGAGGCAAAGGCCGGGGGGGTGTGTCGGTGTATATAAGGTGTATTGTCTATGTGAAAGATTAATCAAAAGGAGTTGCTTGAGGTGGGAAGGCTTTTCCGGAGAGGTTCCACATGTTGTCAGGTAGTCCCTCTGAATGGCAGCTTCCGGTTCGGTCCCTTAGCTTTCGGAAGTGACATTTAGTCTGATATGTGCCAGCCGTGCAATCTACCTAGCCCTGCAAAGTGCAAATATTAACCTAAATGCATATTAAGATAGTGTGTGTTAGCTCCTGAACTGAAATAGAGAGCGGGTGTTCCAGCGGAGGCAAGCAAATCGTGTTGATTTACAGTGGCTTGAGGATTTGGCCCATTACCGCTTCTTTATACACTTCTAAAAAGAAATGCCAACTCGATAGTTTAGGCTTTAACTGGAACATGGCAAGTAATTGTATGTTTTGGCGGACCCCTAGTAATGTTGCAGAATCTTTCTCAGAAGTTGTTCCATGGGATAGCCGATTCCTC
Source organism: Vanellus vanellus (assembly GCF_965231255.1). Lineage (NCBI taxonomy): Eukaryota > Metazoa > Chordata > Aves > Charadriiformes > Charadriidae > Vanellus > Vanellus vanellus. The sequence continues at coordinate 217,615 of NW_028128554.1, read as the reverse complement.
AGGTAAGAGCTACTTGTTTGTTCAATCCTCCATCTTAGGCCTGCTCCTCAGGTGCATCCTCCTTCTCGCAGCGATTTCCTAGGAACAGATTTCGAAGAACAGCTCTGATCACAGAATCACAGATTGGTTAGGGTTGGAAAGGAGCTCTGGAGATCATCCAGCCCAACCCCCCTGCCAGAGCAGGGTCACCTACAGCAGGTTGCACAGGATGACCTCCAGGCGGGTTTTGAATGTCTCTGGGGTGGGAGACTCTACCGCCTCCCTGGGCAGCCTGTTCCAGCGCTCTGCCACCCTCAAAGTAAAGAAGTTCCTCCTCATGCTTTGATAGAAGTTCCTAGGTTCCAGTTTGTACCCGTTACCTCTTGTCCTGGATCATCTTTGATGATCCAGGACAAGAGGTAACGGGCACCAATTGGAACGTAGGAACTTGAACTTGAACTGGAACGTAGGAACTTGAACTTGAACATAGGATTATCCTTGATGATTCAGGATAGCTGTGTGTCTGACCAGTCTGTCTTTCGAAGGAGGTCCTGGGCCAGCTCCAGCCATGCTGTGCTGAGCAGAGCCCCTGGCAGCAGCCCCACAGCTCACTCCCAGTGTGCCTGAATGGAAAAGGTACCAAAGTTGCTCCAACACTTTCTGAAAAACTCTATAGTGTTACCCCACAAGCGCAAAGCGACGGCAAAGCCCGTGAAATGACACCGGTGCTTCCAGAAAATGCCAAGCTTCCTGCCCAAGGGTGACATGCCATGCGGTGAAGGGAATGATCTGATCAGCCTTGGAAGAACTCCTAGTGATAGCCAGCTAATCGAAAAGGACGTGCTGGAGCTCATGCAGCGCGAACTACAGAAAGTTTGAACAATGCAGCGCCTTGAAAAAAGCCTCTGCTTGGGCAAGACTGTTATCTGTCACAAGATAAACATCAGGAACAACAGACTGCAACATCCTGGCTTTGTTTATAGAACAAGGAATTGGTGGTTGAAAGAAATTGGGCAACAGGATGCGAAAAGAGACGGACGACTCTGAAATGACTGGCCAATTAGGAGCTCAGCTTTTGTAATATGTATGAGATGATTTTCTGTGTAACCAATCAGACTCTAACACGCTGTCTTCTAATGAATATTTGATCATATAAAAGATGGTTGCTGAAAACAATAAAGTTAGATCTGGCGTGCACCCAGCTAGGTCTCCGTCTCTCAATCGCGGCAAATTGGTGACCCCGACGTGATTCCCGGGTTCGACAACCACCTAACTGCGTGGCAGGCTGCGAGTCCCACAGAACTTTAAATGAGCTGCTGAAAGGAAGCAGGAGCCGGCCTAAGAATCCCTCTGGAACGAAGAGGTGAGCTGTGGGAAACATGGGAAATCAAGCGTCTTCCCCAGAGAGAGACGTATATGAGCTTATGAAAGCTCTTCTTAAGAAACATGGAAAGAATATTTCTGGGCAAGACCTTAAAATGATGCTTAAATGGGTACAAGTAAAAATACCCACTGTGACTGCCTCCACTATTTTTACACGGGAACTGTGGGATGATGTAGGGGTGAAACTGTGGCATGCAGCCACAACTGGAAACGTTGAAGCGCAGCGTATGCTTCCGTGGTGGAGAACTATTTTTGAAACCTTAAAGGCGCAGGAGGGCAAGGACGGTAGAGAGGCTGGAGACACCGATAACCCGCCAGGTACCGAGCATACTAAAGGGCCCCTCACGGTGGGAGCGGCAGGGTATCCCCCGGAGGAGGATCCCTTTGACCCAGGACCCATAGACCCTGATAAGGAGCCACAACTTTACCCCCCTGACCCACACGATGTATGGGCTAATATCAAGCGACAAGCCTTGAAAGAGGGAGAACTGGACATAGCTCGGACAATCGTGGCTCCTGTGATATATCAAGGTCGTGGGGGAGGGGCACAATGGGAGGCTCTATCTTTCCCGGTAGTGAAGGAACTACGCCGTACTATCACAGAGCACGGGCTCTCCTCCCCATATTTTGCGAGCCTGCTGTCCTCCGCTTTTGATACTTATGTGATGACTCCGCATGATCTAAAGTCCCTTGCACAATTGTTACTAACCCCCACTCAGTACTCGTTGTGGGAATCGCATTGGAGGGGAGGACTCCAAGCTCTTCTGCTGACCTATGTAGGTCACGACAATGGAGGCCTTGCTGCACTGACTATAGAACATCTTACGGGTACGGGACAATGGGCAAATCCAGTTGCCCAGGCGCGGGACATCCCACGGGAAGCTCTTGAGGCGATACGGGAAGAAGCTAGAAAGGCTCTAAGAAAAGTCCCAGACTCTCAAAAGCCGCAAAAGGCCTTTACTACTATCGTACAAGAACCTCGGGAGCCCTATATGCAGTTTATTGACAGATTGAAACAAGCTCTGGAACGTCAGATAGATAATGCGGAAGCTCGAGAAATTTTGTTGTTAAAACTGGCTGTGGAAAATGCTAATGCAGATTGCAAAAAACTTTTGAAATCTCTCCCTAATCAAAACCCCACCCTAGTTGAAATGGTTGAAGCCTGTAATAGGATTGGTACTGCGGATCATAAGTATGAAGCCATGGCAGCTGCCTTTGCGGCTATGCGCGGCCCAATGGGTCCGGGTGTCTGCTATGGGTGCGGTAAGCCTGGTCACTTGAAGAAAAATTGCTTAGCCGCTAACGGCAGTACTAAACCTCGAGCTCCGGGAATTTGTCCCAGATGTAAGAAAGGGCGTCATTATGCTAATCAATGTCGGTCTAAGTATGATTTGCAGGGTCAATTAATCCAGGGAAACCGATCACGGAGCGCGGAGCAGCGACGCGTGCAGACACAAATGCCGCAGCAGACATTCCCAAACCCTCAGGGGGGGGCAGTAGCGCCTCAAGTCTTCGTCCAGCAACGGCCGGAAGCGCCGGACTGGACCTGGCAACCGCCCACACAGTAACGGTACTCGATCCCTCGGTCCACCTATTATCTACAAATGTTTCGGGGCCTCTGCCCCCTGGAACGCAAGCGTTATTGTTAGGAAGATCATCTACAACTTTGTCAGGACTTTTTGTGTTGCCGGGAGTTATTGACTCTGATAGTATTGATGAGATTAAGATCATGGCATGGACTCCATTCCCCCCCTGTACAATACCGAAAGGTAGCCGTATAGCGCAACTGATATTAATTCCCAAGGAGACTGGCGCCCCTATCCCCACTCAATCCCAACAGAGGAAGGGGGGCTTTGGGTCTACGGGAAACCCGCAAATCTTGTGGGTACAATCCATTTCCCAGAGAAGGCCCGTATGTCAATGTACTCTTACCCGCGAGGGACAGCAAATAGTGTTAAGCGGAATCATTGATACTGGAGCTGATGTTACAGTAATCTCTCAGGCCAAATGGCCCCCGCAATGGCCTCTAGCTAATATTTCTCAGGCGTTGGCGGGCATTGGAGGGACTGGTAATAGCCAACAAAGTTTGGATTTGATCCAAATTAAAGGCCCAGAGGGACATGTAGCTTCTGTTAAGCCCTTTGTGTTGCCTGTTCCTATGATCTTGTGGGGACGAGATGTGTTGTCCCAGTGGGGGATGTCTATTCAGACACATTTTTAGGTGGGGCCATTGAAGAGCGCGACACCCTGAAATTGACTTGGAAAACCAATACCCCTGTTTGGGTTGACCAATGGCCCCTACCGTTAGAAAAGCTTCGCGCTCTCCAGGAATTAGTTACAGAACAACTGTCAAAAAGCCACATTGTACCCTCTGTTAGTCCTTGGAATTCCCCTGTCTTTGTTATTAAAAAGCAAACCGGCAAGTGGCGCTTGCTCCATGACCTTAGAAAAATCAATGACGCGATGGAGGACATGGGAGCCCTCCAACCGGGGCTCCCATCCCCTACTATGATCCCTCGAGATTGGCATTTAACTGTTATCGATCTTAAAGATTGCTTTTTTAATATTCCGTTGCATCCGGATGATGCTCCTAAATTTGCCTTCTCAGTTCCAAGTGTCAACATGCAAGCCCCGTTGCAAAGATATCAGTGGGTTGTGCTGCCACAAGGAATGAAAAATAGCCCTACGATATGCCAATGGTATGTAGCCAAAGTCCTTAGTCCTGTTAGGACTAAGATGCCCAGTGTCTTATTGTATCATTATATGGATGATATCCTGATGGCTGCACAACATCACAAGGTCCTGGAGGAAGCTGTAGCCCTTGTCACAGCTGCTGTTAATTCAGCAGGTCTCTGTATTGCGCCAGAAAAAATTCAAAAAATTGCACCATGGAAATATCTAGGCTGGCGCATACGAGCGCAAACCATAGTTCCTCAGCCCCTGCAAATTCGGGCAGACATAAAAAACTTGCATGATGTGCAAAAGTTGTTAGGAACAATTAATTGGGTACGACCGTTGTTGGGAATTTCCAATGCAGACTTAAGTCCTTTGTTTGAATTGCTTAAAGGAGATACTAATTTAAACTCCCCTCGGGCTCTCGGCCCTGAGGCTGTTGACTCTCTGCAAAGAGTCGCAACTGCAATTGCCCTTAGACAAGCACACCGATGCGCTCCTGAGTCACCCTTTTATCTAATCATCTTAAATCCTGCTCGACAGCCTTACGCCTTGATATTTCAATGGGATTTTCAGAAATCCGATCCATTGTTAATTATTGAATGGGTCTTTTTGCCAAATCAGCCCACAAAGACTATCGTAACACAGCATGAAATGTTTGCATTTTTGATCATTCGAGCCCGGAGGCGTTTATTAACATTGTCAGGAATAGATTTTATTTGTATTTATTTGCCTATAGCAAACGAATATCTGCAGTGGCTCCACCAACGATCAGAGGCCTTCAGTATAGCAGTAGCCGGCTACGCAGGTCAGCTTTCTTCTCACCCACCTTCTCATAAACTGTTTAGCGCCGACTTCCGTCTGGTGTCCAAGCCAAAGAAAAGTGACCAACCTCTGCAAGCCTTAACTGTATTTACAGACGGATCCGGAAAATCACACAAGTCAGTTATTCTCTGGTGGGATAACCACAGTGGACAATGGGACTCTGATATAGAGACTGTGCCAGGCTCTCCTCAAATAGTAGAATTAGCAGCAGTTGTCCGCGCATTTAGAAAATGGTCGATGCCACTTAATATTGTTACAGACTCTGCTTATGTTACAGGAATTGTTGAGCGAGCCGAGGCATCTTTGTTGCGTGATGTTTCACATGCTGACTTATTTTCTTTGTTACAGGAGCTTATTTACCTCCTCGACTCACGTCCTCACCCTTATTTTATTATGCATGTTAGGTCTCATACTTCTTTGCCTGGTTTTATTGCAGAGGGAAATCGACAAGCCGATCTGCTTACATTACCAGTACAAGTGTTACCGGACCGTGTAGCACAAGCCAAATTAAGTCATTCCTTTTTCCACCAAAATGCTGGAGGTCTTAAACGACAATTTAGTCTTACTACTCAGCAAGCAACGACTATCATTGCTGTATGCCCTGATTGTCAAAAACACTCCTTTCCCTCAGTAGCAGGAGGAGTTAACCCTAGGGGTTTGCAGAGTTTGCAACTCTGGCAAACCGATGTCACCCACTTTTCAGAATTTGGCCACCTAAAATATATTCATTCTTCCATTGATACCTTCTCTGGCGCATTATTTGCCTCCTGCCATACAGGAGAAAGGGCGCGCGATGTCCAAAGGCATTTGGCACGTGCATTTGCCACTTTAGGTATACCCTCCCAAATTAAGACTGATAACGGTCCTGCATATATATCAGCAGCAATTAAAAAATTTTTTGACTCCTGGGGAATCGATCATGTCACCGGAATTCCTCACTCCCCTACAGGACAATCGTTAATCGAGCGCTCCCATCAATCCTTAAAACGCCTCTTACTACAGCAGAAAGGGGGAGTAGGGACTGCTACCCCCGAGGAGCGCTTACAGAAAGCTTTATATGTTTTTAATTTTCTGAACTGTTCTTTATTAGACAGCAATCCTCCTATAGTTCGCCATTTTAACATGAACGCCTCGCTGGAAATGCGGATTAAGCCACCAGTCTTGGTCCGAGACCCAGAAACAGGTAAAATTGTGGGACCTTATCCTCTTATCACCTGGGGTAGAGGTTATGCTTCTGTCTCCACAGAGAAGGGTCCCAGGTGGATTCCTGCTAAGAACGTGCGACCCTTCCGCGAGCCCCTACCGCAAACCTCACCGGAGAATCCTGATCATCACGTAGAAGAATCTCTCATCGAGGAAACAGAGCAAAAGGAACTGGCTGTTCTGAACAAATAAGCGTTCTATGAATAAGTGTCGTGAAGTGCCCATTAGAAACATTACCTGTGGCTTGTGTGGACATTGTGACCCCTGGGTCCTGTGTGTTTGTTACACTTGTGACAAGGAGTGGTGGCGTCGGGCGACGCTTGCTGGACGCTGGTGTGAAATTTGTTTAGAAAAAGAGATTAGTACGGCCAGACTCCTGCTTGTCACAGGACACGAGTTAGGTGACACTGATCGATACTTTTCCTGCCTTACTGATTGGGCAAAAATAGTGACTGATCAAGCAGGAAAAATATTGGTTTGTGACTTGGAGTGTAGTAGGACCAATCTGGTACCCGCCATCTGGCCCGTCTTAAGAAAGGACTGGGACCGTACAAAGAGAGAATGCAAAAGGCGGTTTGCTTGGAAAATGAAAAAGGGGTGGCGACGTCAATTTTCCCAATAATAGTTATGACCAATATAATGGGAGGAGCATGGGGCAATCTGTTCCCGCCAGCATTGCCCAAGGTTAATGTATGGGTAACACTAGCAAATCTCACGGGACAGGATACCTTGTGTCTATCTACTGCTTCCCCGAACAACCCTTTCTCTACCTGTCTCGTGGGCTTGCCGCTAGATGAATGGCCGGTACCCCAAGATTTAAGAAAAGTAGACGTCAGGGAAATAATAAAATATTGGGACGCGTGGGCCCCCCGACTCCCGCAGGCCAGTTTGGAACCGCAAGAAATTGAGTTATTGGGATCAGTAAAAATGGATCTTTGTTTTAAATTTAATTATACAGGAAAAAATCAGTCTAAGGTGTGGGATGTTTCTCCCGTTCACCCTGTCTTCCGGAATGCTAGTGTTTGGTGTAACTCCACAGCCTTAAATGTGTCTAAATCTACGAATGTCCCCCTCTTATTACCCCCCGGAATATTCTTTATTTGTGGGGATAGGGCTTGGCCTAGCATCCCCTCTCATATAAAAGGGGGTCCCTGCAGTCTTGGACGCCTCTCAGTCTTGACCCCCAACACGTCTATGATTTTGCAACACCGCCTTTCTCATAGGGCAAAACGTAGTGTCCATACCTATACCCCTGACTGTGATGATAGTGTGGAATTTTGGTCTTTTGGTCAACGCTTTGCTGCTTCTTTTTTGTTGCCTGGGGCTGCTGCTGGGAAAGCCTTGGCAACTTTAGATAAACTTGTCTGTTGGCTTGCCAAGCAAACAAATGCCACCAGCAAGGCATTATCTGGTCTCTTGTTAGATGTGGATAGTGTTCGCCATGCTACACTGCAAAATAGGGCTGCTATAGATTTTTTGCTTTTAGCACAAGGCCATGGGTGTGAGGATTTTGAAGGTATGTGTTGTATGAACCTTTCTGATCATTCTGAATCGATTCACGCAAGTATTCAGCAGCTTAAGGAAGGAGTCTCTAAACTCCACCAGGATGACAGCTGGGATTGGCTAGACAAACTTTTTAAAGGATGGGGTTTGTCTGGCTGGCTAAGAAGCCTGGTAAAAACAATTGTGTATGCTTTGGCTGTCTTTGTCCTTTTATTGCTCTTTTTACCCTGTCTGTTGCAATGTTTACAGAGGTTAATAGCAAACTCAATGAAGCGGGTCCTTATTGTGCAACAAGAGGGGGGAGATGAAGGGAATGATCTGATCAGCCTTGGAAGAACTCCTAGTGATAGCCAGCTAATCGAAAAGGACGTGCTGGAGCTCATGCAGCGCGAACTACAGAAAGTTTGAACAATGCAGCGCCTTGAAAAAAGCCTCTGCTTGGGCAAGACTGTTATCTGTCACAAGATAAACATCAGGAACAACAGACTGCAACATCCTGGCTTTGTTTATAGAACAAGGAATTGGTGGTTGAAAGAAATTGGGCAACAGGATGCGAAAAGAGACGGACAACTCTGAAATGACTGGCCAATTAGGAGCTCAGCTTTTGTAATATGTATGAGATGATTTTCTGTGTAACCAATCAGACTCTAACACGCTGTCTTCTAATGAATATTTGATCATATAAAAGATGGTTGCTGAAAACAATAAAGTTAGATCTGGCGTGCACCCAGCTAGGTTTCCGTCTCTCAATCGCGGCAATGCGGTGGGGTCAGGGCCACGCGCTGAGCACCCGGTGCGCTGGGGTTGCCCCAGCGGTTCCTGAGCAGCTCCTGCAGTGCTGCCGCCGGTACCGTTCTGGCGGCTGTAGTTCTTTAAAAAGCCGTTGTTGTTTCCGGCGTAATCTGACGGCAGTTTTCTCGGGCATTTGGGCCTCTTCTAATAAGTGTGCTGTGAGTACATCTGCAAGCATTCACCTGTCGAGGTCAAATGACTGGTGGTGCTCATCTGCCCCCGTGCTACTGCTGCTGCCTCCCGTGAATGCTCATGTGCCTGCGTGCCCCTGTACAGGCACAGATGCACGCGCGCAACACCTGATCCCGCATCCTAATTATTTTTCGCCCGGTTCTCGGAGTTGTTCTGCTTCCGGCTGATGAATGGGAAAGTGTAGTAGTGCTGTTTCATTTCACCAGCCTCTCAAGTGTGGAAATTATGGTAAATTTGAGAACAAGCCAGATTAGATTGATAGTTACACCTCCTCCTTTAATTAGCCAACCACAGGATCTGTGGAGGCAAAGGCCGGGGGGGTGTGTCGGTGTATATAACGTGTATTGTCTATGTGAAAGATTAATCAAAAGGAGTTGCTTGAGGTGGGAAGGCTTTTCCGGAGAGGTTCCACATGTTGTCAGGTAGTCCCTCTGAATGGCAGCTTCCGGTTCGGTCCCTTAGCTTTCGGAAGTGACATTTAGTCTGATATGTGCCAGCCGTGCAATCTACCTAGCCCTGCAAAGTGCAAATATTAACCTAAATGCATATTAAGATACTGTGTGTTAGCTCCTGAACTGAAATAGAGAGCGGGTGTTCCAGCGGAGGCAAGCAAATCGTGTTGATTTACAGTGGCTTGAGGATTTGGCCCATTACTGCTTCTTTATACACTTTTAAAAAGAAATGCCAACTCGATAGTTTAGGCTTTAACTGGAACATGGCAAGTAATTGTATGTTTTGGTGGACCCCTAGTAATGTTGCAGAATCTTTCTCTGAAGTTGTTCCATGGGATAGCCGATTTCTCAGCTAAGAGCTACTTGTTTGTTCAATCCTCCATCTTAGGCCTGCTCCTCAGGTGCATCCTCCTTCTCGCAGCGATTTCCTAGGAACAGATTTCGAAGAACAGCTCTGATCACAGAATCACAGATTGGTTAGGGTTAGAAAGGACCTCTGGAGATCATCCAGCCCAACCCCCCTGCCAGAGCAGGGTCACCTACAGCAGGTTGCACAGGATGACCTCCAGGCGGGTTTTGAATGTCTCTGCGGTGGGAGACTCTACCGCCTCCCTGGGCAGCCTGTTCCAGCGCTCTGCCACCCTCAAAGTAAAGAAGTTCCTCCTCATGCTTTGATAGAAGTTCCTAGGTTCCAGTTTGTACCCGTTACCTCTTGTCCTGGATCATCTTTGATGATCCAGGACAAGAGGTAACGGGCACCAATTGGAACGTAGGAACTTGAACTTGAACTGGAACGTAGGAACTTGAACATAGGATTATCCTTGATGATTCAGGATAGCTGTGTGTCTGACCAGTCTGTCTTTCGAAGGAGGTCCTGGGCCAGCTCCAGCCATGCTGTGCTGAGCAGAGCCCCTGGCAGCAGCCCCACACCTCACTCCCAGTGTGCCTGAATGGAAAAGGTACAAAAGTTGCTCCAACACTTTCTGAAAAACTCTATAGTGTTACCCCACAAACGCAAAGCGACGGCAAAGCCCGTGAAATGACACCGGTGCTTCCAGAAAATGCCAAGCTTCCTGCCCAAGGGTGACATGCCATGCGGTGGGGTCAGGGCCACGCGCTGAGCACCCGGTGCGCTGGGGTTGCCCCAGCGGTTCCTGAGCAGCTCCTGCAGTGCTGCTGCCGGTACCGTTCTGGCGGCTGTAGTTGTTTAAAAAGCCGTTGTTGTTTCCGGCGTAATCTGACGGCAGTTTTCTCGGGCATTTGGGCCTCTTCTAATAAGTGTGCTGTGAGTACATCTGCAAGCATTCACCTGTCGAGGTCAAATGACTGGTGGTGCTCATCTCCCCCCGTGCTACTGCTGCTGCCTCCCGTGAATGCTCATGTGCCTGCGTGCCCCTGTACAGGCACAGATGCACACGCGCAACACCTGATCCCGCATCCTAATTACTTTTCGCCCGGTTCTCAGAGTTGTTCTGCTTCCGGCTGATGAATGGGAAAGTGTAGTAGTGCTGTTTCATTTCACCAGCCTCTCAAGTGTGGAAATTATGGTAAATTTGAGAACAAGCCAGATTAGATTGATAGTTACACCTCCTCCTTTAATTAGCCAACCACAGGATCTGTGGAGGCAAAGGCCGGGGAGGGGTGTCGGTGTATATAACGTGTATTGTCTATGTGAAAGATTAATCAAAAGGAGTTGCTTGAGGTGGGAAGGCTTTTCCGGAGAGGTTCCACATGTTGTCAGGTAGTCCCTCTGAATGGCAGCTTCCGGTTCGGTCCCTTAGCTTTCGGAAGTGACATTTAGTCTGATATGTGCCAGCCGTGCAATCTACCTAGCCCTGCAAAGTGCAAATATTAACCTAAATGCATATTAAGATACTGTGTGTTAGCTCCTGAACTGAAATAGAGAGCGGGTGTTCCAGCGGAGGCAAGCAAATCGTGTTGATTTACAGTGGCTTGAGGATTTGGCCCATTACCGCTTCTTTATACACTTTTAAAAAGAAATGCCAACTCGATAGTTTAGGCTTTAACTGGAACATGGCAAGTAATTGTATGTTTTGGCGGACCCCTAGTAATGTTGCAGAATCTTTCTCAGAAGTTGTTCCATGGGATAGCCGATTCCTCAGGTAAGAGCTACTTGTTTGTTCAATCCTCCATCTTAGGCCTGCTCCTCAGGTGCATCCTCCTTCTCGCAGCGATTTCCTAGGAACAGATTTCGAAGAACAGCTCTGATCACAGAATCACAGATTGGTTAGGGTTGGAAAGGAGCTCTGGAGATCATCCAGTCCAACCCCCCTGCCAGAGCAGGGTCACCTACAGCAGGTTGCACAGGATGACCTCCAGGCGGGTTTTGAATGTTTCTGGGGTCGGAGACTCTACCGCCTCCCTGGGCAGCCTGTTCCAGCGCTCTGCCACCCTCAAAGTAAAGAAGTTCCTCCTCATGCTTTGATAGAAGTTCCTACGTTCCAGTTTGTACCCGTTACCTCTTGTCCTGGATCATCTTTGATGATCCTGGACAAGAGGTAACGGGCACCAATTGGAACGTAGGAACTTGAACTTGAACTGGAACGTAGGAACTTGAACATAGGATTATCCTTGATGATTCAGGATAGCTGTGTGTCTGACCAGTCTGTCTTTCGAAGGAGGTCCTGGGCCAGCTCCAGCCATGCTGTGCTGAGCAGAGCCCCTGGCAGCAGCCCCACACCTCACTCCCAATGTGCCTGAATGGAAAAGGTACCAAAGTTGCTCCAACACTTTCTGAAAAACTCTATAGTGTTACCCCACAAGCGCAAAGCGACGGCAAAGCCCGTGAAATGACACCGGTGCTTCCAGAAAATGTCAAGCTTCCTGCCCAAGGGTGACATGCCATGCGGTGGGGTCAGGGCCACGTGCTGAGCACCCGGTGCGCTGGGGTTGCCCCAGCGGTTCCTGAGCAGCTCCTGCAGTGCTGCCGCCGGTACCGTTCTGGCGGCTGTAGTTGTTTAAAAAGCCGTTGTTGTTTCCGGCGTAATCTGACGGCAGTTTTCTCGGGCATTTGGGCCTCTTCTAATAAGTGTGCTGTGAGTACATCTGCAAGCATTCACCTGTCGAGGTCAAATGACTGGTGGTGCTCATCTGCCCCCGTGCTACTGCTGCTGCCTCCCGTGAATGCTCATGTGCCTGCGTGCCCCTGTACAGGCACAGATGCACGCGCGCAACACCTGATCCCGCATCCTAATTATTTTTCGCCCGGTTCTCTGAGTTGTTCTGCTTCCGGCTGATGAATGGGAAAGTGTAGTAGTGCTGTTTCATTTCACCAGCCTCTCAAGTGTGGAAATTATGGTAAATTTGAGAACAAGCCAGATTAGATTGATAGTTACACCTCCTCCTTTAATTAGCCAACCACAGGATCTGTGGAGGCAAAGGCCGGGGGGGTGTGTCGGTGTATATAACGTGTATTGTCTATGTGAAAGATTAATCAAAAGGAGTTGCTTGAGGTGGGAAGGCTTTTCCGGAGAGGTTCCACATGTTGTCAGGTAGTCCCTCTGAATGGCAGCTTCCGGTTCGGTCCCTTAGCTTTCGGAAGTGACATTTAGTCTGATATGTGCCAGCCGTGCAATCTACCTAGCCCTGCAAAGTGCAAATATTAACCTAAATGCATATTAAGATACTGTGTGTTAGCTCCTGAACTGAAATAGAGAGCGGGTGTTCCAGCGGAGGCAAGCAAATCGTGTTGATTTACAGTGGCTTGAGGATTTGGTCCATTACCGCTTCTTTATACACTTTTAAAAAGAAATGCCAACTCGATAGTTTAGGCTTTAACTGGAACATGGCAAGTAATTGTATGTTTTGGCGGACCCCTAGTAATGTTGCAGAATCTTTCTCAGAAGTTGTTCCATGGGATAGCCGATTCCTCAGGTAAGAGCTACTTGTTTGTTCAATCCTCCATCTTAGGCCTGCTCCTCAGGTGCATCCTCCTTCTCGCAGCGATTTCCTAGGAACAGATTTCGAAGAACAGCTCTGATCACAGAATCACAGATTGGTTAGGGTTGGAAAGGAGCTCTGGAGATCATCCAGTCCAACCCCCCTGCCAGAGCAGGGTCACCTACAGCAGGTTGCACAGGATGACCTCCAGGCGGGTTTTGAATGTTTCTGGGGTCGGAGACTCTACCGCCTCCCTGGGCAGCCTGTTCCAGCGCTCTGCCACCCTCAAAGTAAAGAAGTTCCTCCTCATGCTTTGATAGAAGTTCCTAGGTTCCAGTTTGTACCCGTTACCTCTTGTCCTGGATCATCTTTGATGATCCAGGACAAGAGGTAACGGGCACCAATTGGAACGTAGGAACTTGAACTTGAACTGGAACGTAGGAACTTGAACATAGGATTATCCTTGATGATTCAGGATAGCTGTGTGTCTGACCAGTCTGTCTTTCGAAGGAGGTCCTGGGCCAGCTCCAGCCATGCTGTGCTGAGCAGAGCCCCTGGCAGCAGCCCCACACCTCACTCCCAGTGTGCCTGAATGGAAAAGGTACCAAAGTTGCTCCAACACTTTCTGAAAAACTCTATAGTGTTACCCCACAAGCGCAAAGCGACGGCAAAGCCCGTGAAATGACACCGGTGCTTCCAGAAAATGTCAAGCTTCCTGCCCAAGGGTGACATGCCATGCGGTGGGGTCAGGGCCACGTGCTGAGCACCCGGTGCGCTGGGGTTGCCCCAGCGGTTCCTGAGCAGCTCCTGCAGTGCTGCCGCCGGTACCGTTCTGGCGGCTGTAGTTGTTTAAAAAGCCGTTGTTGTTTCCGGCGTAATCTGACGGCAGTTTTCTCGGGCATTTGGGCCTCTTCTAATAAGTGTGCTGTGAGTACATCTGCAAGCATTCACCTGTCGAGGTCAAATGACTGGTGGTGCTCATCTGCCCCCGTGCTACTGCTGCTGCCTCCCGTGAATGCTCATGTGCCTGCGTGCCCCTGTACAGGCACAGATGCACGCGCGCAACACCTGATCCCGCATCCTAATTATTTTTCGCCCGGTTCTCGGAGTTGTTCTGCTTCCGGCTGATGAATGGGAAAGTGTAGTAGTGCTGTTTCATTTCACCAGCCTCTCAAGTGTGGAAATTATGGTAAATTTGAGAACAAGCCAGATTAGATTGATAGTTACACCTCCTCCTTTAATTAGCCAACCACAGGATCTGTGGAGGCAAAGGCCGGGGGGGTGTGTCGGTGTATATAACGTGTATTGTCTATGTGAAAGATGAATCAAAAGGAGTTGCTTGAGGTGGGAAGGCTTTTCCGGAGAGGTTCCACATGTTGTCAGGTAGTCCCTCTGAATGGCAGCTTCCGGTTCGGTCCCTTAGCTTTCGGAAGTGACATTTAGTCTGATATGTGCCAGCCGTGCAATCTACCTAGCCCTGCAAAGTGCAAATATTAACCTAAATGCATATTAAGATACTGTGTGTTAGCTCCTGAACTGAAATAGAGAGCGGGTGTTCCAGCGGAGGCAAGCAAATCGTGTTGATTTACAGTGGCTTGAGGATTTGGTCCATTACCGCTTCTTTATACACTTTTAAAAAGAAATGCCAACTCGATAGTTTAGGCTTTAACTGGAACATGGCAAGTAATTGTATGTTTTGGCGGACCCCTAGTAATGTTGCAGAATCTTTCTCAGAAGTTGTTCCATGGGATAGCCGATTCCTCAGGTAAGAGCTACTTGTTTGTTCAATCCTCCATCTTAGGCCTGCTCCTCAGGTGCATCCTCCTTCTCGCAGCGATTTCCTAGGAACAGATTTCGAAGAACAGCTCTGATCACAGAATCACAGATTGGTTAGGGTTGGAAAGGAGCTCTGGAGATCATCCAGTCCAACCCCCCTGCCAGAGCAGGGTCACCTACAGCAGGTTGCACAGGATGACCTCCAGGCGGGTTTTGAATGTTTCTGGGGTCGGAGACTCTACCGCCTCCCTGGGCAGCCTGTTCCAGCGCTCTGCCACCCTCAAAGTAAAGAAGTTCCTCCTCATGCTTTGATAGAAGTTCCTAGGTTCCAGTTTGTACCCGTTACCTCTTGTCCTGGATCATCTTTGATGATCCAGGACAAGAGGTAACGGGCACCAATTGGAACGTAGGAACTTGAACTTGAACTGGAACGTAGGAACTTGAACATAGGATTATCCTTGATGATTCAGGATAGCTGTGTGTCTGACCAGTCTGTCTTTCGAAGGAGGTCCTGGGCCAGCTCCAGCCATGCTGTGCTGAGCAGAGCCCCTGGCAGCAGCCCCACACCTCACTCCCAGTGTGCCTGAATGGAAAAGGTACCAAAGTTGCTCCAACACTTTCTGAAAAACTCTATAGTGTTACCCCACAAGCGCAAAGCGACGGCAAAGCCCGTGAAATGACACCGGTGCTTCCAGAAAATGTCAAGCTTCCTGCCCAAGGGTGACATGCCATGCGGTGGGGTCAGGGCCACGTGCTGAGCACCCGGTGCGCTGGGGTTGCCCCAGCGGTTCCTGAGCAGCTCCTGCAGTGCTGCCGCCGGTACCGTTCTGGCGGCTGTAGTTGTTTAAAAAGCCGTTGTTGTTTCCGGCGTAATCTGACGGCAGTTTTCTCGGGCATTTGGGCCTCTTCTAATAAGTGTGCTGTGAGTACATCTGCAAGCATTCACCTGTCGAGGTCAAATGACTGGTGGTGCTCATCTGCCCCCGTGCTACTGCTGCTGCCTCCCGTGAATGCTCATGTGCCTGCGTGCCCCTGTACAGGCACAGATGCACGCGCGCAACACCTGATCCCGCATCCTAATTATTTTTCGCCCGGTTCTCGGAGTTGTTCTGCTTCCGGCTGATGAATGGGAAAGTGTAGTAGTGCTGTTTCATTTCACCAGCCTCTCAAGTGTGGAAATTATGGTAAATTTGAGAACAAGCCAGATTAGATTGATAGTTACACCTCCTCCTTTAATTAGCCAACCACAGGATCTGTGGAGGCAAAGGCCGGGGGGGTGTGTCGGTGTATATAACGTGTATTGTCTATGTGAAAGATGAATCAAAAGGAGTTGCTTGAGGTGGGAAGGCTTTTCCGGAGAGGTTCCACATGTTGTCAGGTAGTCCCTCTGAATGGCAGCTTCCGGTTCGGTCCCTTAGCTTTCGGAAGTGACATTTAGTCTGATATGTGCCAGCCGTGCAATCTACCTAGCCCTGCAAAGTGCAAATATTAACCTAAATGCATATTAAGATACTGTGTGTTAGCTCCTGAACTGAAATAGAGAGCGGGTGTTCCAGCGGAGGCAAGCAAATCGTGTTGATTTACAGTGGCTTGAGGATTTGGCCCATTACCGCTTCTTTATACACTTTTAAAAAGAAATGCCAACTCGATAGTTTAGGCTTTAACTGGAACATGGCAAGTAATTGTATGTTTTGGCGGACCCCTAGTAATGTTGCAGAATCTTTCTCAGAAGTTGTTCCATGGGATAGCCGATTCCTCAGGTAAGAGCTACTTGTTTGTTCAATCCTCCATCTTAGGCCTGCTCCTCAGGTGCATCCTCCTTCTCGCAGCGATTTCCTAGGAACAGATTTCGAAGAACAGCTCTGATCACAGAATCACAGATTGGTTAGGGTTGGAAAGGAGCTCTGGAGATCATCCAGTCCAACCCCCCTGCCAGAGCAGGGTCACCTACAGCAGGTTGCACAGGATGACCTCCAGGCGGGTTTTGAATGTTTCTGGGGTCGGAGACTCTACCGCCTCCCTGGGCAGCCTGTTCCAGCGCTCTGCCACCCTCAAAGTAAAGAAGTTCCTCCTCATGCTTTGATAGAAGTTCCTACGTTCCAGTTTGTACCCGTTACCTCTTGTCCTGGATCATCTTTGATGATCCTGGACAAGAGGTAACGGGCACCAATTGGAACGTAGGAACTTGAACTTGAACTGGAACGTAGGAACTTGAACATAGGATTATCCTTGATGATTCAGGATAGCTGTGTGTCTGACCAGTCTGTCTTTCGAAGGAGGTCCTGGGCCAGCTCCAGCCATGCTGTGCTGAGCAGAGCCCCTGGCAGCAGCCCCACACCTCACTCCCAGTGTGCCTGAATGGAAAAGGTACCAAAGTTGCTCCAACACTTTCTGAAAAACTCTATAGTGTTACCCCACAAGCGCAAAGCGACGGCAAAGCCCGTGAAATGACACCGGTGCTTCCAGAAAATGTCAAGCTTCCTGCCCAAGGGTGACATGCCATGCGGTGGGGTCAGGGCCACGTGCTGAGCACCCGGTGCGCTGGGGTTGCCCCAGCGGTTCCTGAGCAGCTCCTGCAGTGCTGCCGCCGGTACCGTTCTGGCGGCTGTAGTTGTTTAAAAAGCCGTTGTTGTTTCCGGCGTAATCTGACGGCAGTTTTCTCGGGCATTTGGGCCTCTTCTAATAAGTGTGCTGTGAGTACATCTGCAAGCATTCACCTGTCGAGGTCAAATGACTGGTGGTGCTCATCTGCCCCCGTGCTACTGCTGCTGCCTCCCGTGAATGCTCATGTGCCTGCGTGCCCCTGTACAGGCACAGATGCACGCGCGCAACACCTGATCCCGCATCCTAATTATTTTTCGCCCGGTTCTCTGAGTTGTTCTGCTTCCGGCTGATGAATGGGAAAGTGTAGTAGTGCTGTTTCATTTCACCAGCCTCTCAAGTGTGGAAATTATGGTAAATTTGAGAACAAGCCAGATTAGATTGATAGTTACACCTCCTCCTTTAATTAGCCAACCACAGGATCTGTGGAGGCAAAGGCCGGGGGGGTGTGTCGGTGTATATAACGTGTATTGTCTATGTGAAAGATTAATCAAAAGGAGTTGCTTGAGGTGGGAAGGCTTTTCCGGAGAGGTTCCACATGTTGTCAGGTAGTCCCTCTGAATGGCAGCTTCCGGTTCGGTCCCTTAGCTTTCGGAAGTGACATTTAGTCTGATATGTGCCAGCCGTGCAATCTACCTAGCCCTGCAAAGTGCAAATATTAACCTAAATGCATATTAAGATACTGTGTGTTAGCTCCTGAACTGAAATAGAGAGCGGGTGTTCCAGCGGAGGCAAGCAAATCGTGTTGATTTACAGTGGCTTGCGGATTTGGTCCATTACCGCTTCTTTATACACTTTTAAAAAGAAATGCCAACTCGATAGTTTAGGCTTTAACTGGAACATGGCAAGTAATTGTATGTTTTGGCGGACCCCTAGTAATGTTGCAGAATCTTTCTCAGAAGTTGTTCCATGGGATAGCCGATTCCTCAGGTAAGAGCTACTTGTTTGTTCAATCCTCCATCTTAGGCCTGCTCCTCAGGTGCATCCTCCTTCTTGCAGCGATTTCCTAGGAACAGATTTCGAAGAACAGCTCTGATCACAGAATCACAGATTGGTTAGGGTTGGAAAGGACCTCTGGAGATCATCCAGCCCAACCCCCCTGCCAGAGCAGGGTCACCTACAGCAGGTTGCACAGGATGACCTCCAGGCGGGTTTTGAATGTTTCTGGGGTGGGAGACTCTACCGCCTCCCTGGGCAGCCTGTTCCAGCGCTCTGCCACCCTCAAAGTAAAGAAGTTCCTCCTCATGCTTTGATAGAAGTTCCTAGGTTCCAGTTTGTACCCGTTACCTCTTGTCCTGGATCATCTTTGATGATCCAGGACAAGAGGTAACGGGCACCAATTGGAACGTAGGAACTTGAACTTGAACTGGAACGTAGGAACTTGAACATAGGATTATCCTTGATGATTCAGGATAGCTGTGTGTCTGACCAGTCTGTCTTTCGAAGGAGGTCCTGGGCCAGCTCCAGCCATGCTGTGTTGAGCAGAGCCCCTGGCAGCAGCCCCACAGCTCACTCCCAGTGTGCCTGAATGGAAAAGGTACCAAAGTTGCTCCAACACTTTCTGAAAAACTCTATAGTGTTACCCCACAAGCGCAAAGCGACGGCAAAGCCCGTGAAATGACACCGGTGCTTCCAGAAAATGTCAAGCTTCCTGCCCAAGGGTGACATGCCATGCGGTGGGGTCAGGGCCACGTGCTGAGCACCCGGTGCGCTGGGGTTGCCCCAGCGGTTCCTGAGCAGCTCCTGCAGTGCTGCCGCCGGTACCGTTCTGGCGGCTGTAGTTGTTTAAAAAGCCGTTGTTGTTTCCGGCGTAATCTGACGGCAGTTTTCTCGGGCATTTGGGCCTCTTCTAATAAGTGTGCTGTGAGTACATCTGCAAGCATTCACCTGTCGAGGTCAAATGACTGGTGGTGCTCATCTCCCCCCGTGCTACTGCTGCTGCCTCCCGTGAATGCTCATGTGCCTGCGTGCCCCTGTACAGGCACAGATGCACGCGCGCAACACCTGATCCCGCATCCTAATTATTTTTCGCCCGGTTCTCGGAGTTGTTCTGCTTCCGGCTGATGAATGGGAAAGTGTAGTAGTGCTGTTTCATTTCACCAGCCTCTCAAGTGTGGAAATTATGGTAAATTTGAGAACAAGCCAGATTAGATTGATAGTTACACCTCCTCCTTTAATTAGCCAACCACAGGATCTGTGGAGGCAAAGGCCGGGGGGGTGTGTCGGTGTATATAACGTGTATTGTCTATGTGAAAGATTAATCAAAAGGAGTTGCTTGAGGTGGGAAGGCTTTTCCGGAGAGGTTCCACATGTTGTCAGGTAGTCCCTCTGAATGGCAGCTTCCGGTTCGGTCCCTTAGCTTTCGGAAGTGACATTTAGTCTGATATGTGCCAGCCGTGCAATCTACCTAGCCCTGCAAAGTGCAAATATTAACATAAATGCATATTAAGATACTGTGTGTTAGCTCCTGAACTGCAATAGAGAGCGGGTGTTCCAGCGGAGGCAAGCAAATCGTGTTGATTTACAGTGGCTTGCGGATTTGGCCCATTACCGCTTCTTTATACACTTTTAAAAAGAAATGCCAACTCGATAGTTTAGGCTTTAACTGGAACATGGCAAGTAATTGTATGTTTTGGCGGACCCCTAGTAATGTTGCAGAATCTTTCTCAGAAGTTGTTCCATGGGATAGCCGATTCCTCAGGTAAGAGCTACTTGTTTGTTCAATCCTCCATCTTAGGCCTGCTCCTCAGGTGCATCCTCCTTCTCGCAGCGATTTCCTAGGAACAGATTTCGAAGAACAGCTCTGATCACAGAATCACAGATTAGTTAGGGTTGGAAAGGAGCTCTGGAGATCATCCAGCCCAACCCCCCTGCCAGAGCAGGGTCACCTACAGCAGGTTGCACAGGATGACCTCCAGGCGGGTTTTGAATGTTTCTGGGGTGGGAGACTCTACCGCCTCCCTGGGCAGCCTGTTCCAGCACTCTGCCACCCTCAAAGTAAAGAAGTTCCTCCTCATGCTTTGATAGAAGTTCCTACGTTCCAGTTTGTACCCGTTACCTCTTGTCCTGGATCATCTCCGGAGGCTGCCGAAAGCGAAAATAGGTGCTTTTGAGGATGGAGTCCGCAGGAAAGTAGAGAGGGCCAAATTGTCTGGGGCATTTGAAAGGGTTCCAGGAGGCAGTGAGAACCAGTATTACTTTTCCCCGCTGGCACCTTTGCTGTGGCAGCAAAAGCTGGACGTTTGTCTTTTTTGCTCCTGAGGTTGCCGAAAGCGAAAACAGGTGCTTTTGAGGATGGAGTCCGCAGGAAAGCAGAGAGGGCCAAATTGTCTGTGGCATTTGAAGAGGTTCCAGGAGGCAGTGAGAACCAGCATTACTTTTCCTTGCTGGCACCTTTGCTGTGGCAGCAAAAGCTGGACGTTTGTCTTTTTTGCTCTGGAGGATGCCGAAAGCGAAAACAGGTGCTTTTGAGGATGGAGTCCGCAGGAAAGCAGAGAGGGCCAAATTGTCTGTGGCATTTGAAAGAGTTCCAGGAGGTAGTGAGAACCAGCATTACTTTTCCCCGCTGGCACCTTTGCTGTGGCAGCAAAAGCTGGACGTTTGTCTTTTTTGCTCCTGAGGCTGCCGAAAGCGAAAACAGGTGCTTTTGAGGATGGAGTCCGCAGGAAAGCAGAGAGGGCCAAATTGTCTGGGGCATTTGAAAGGGTTCCAGGAGGCAGTGAGAACCAGCATTACTTTTCCCCGCTGGCACCTCTGCTGTGGCAGCAAAACCTGGACGTTTGTCTTTTTTGCTCCTGAGGTTGCCGAAAGCGAAAACAGGTGCTTTTGAGGATGGAGTCCGCAGGAAAGCAGAGAGGGCCAAATTGTCTGGGGCATTTGAAAGAGTTCCAGGAGGCAGTGAGAACCAGCATAACTTTTCCCCGCTGGCACCTTTGCTGTGGCAGCAAAAGCTGGACGTTTGTCTTTTTTGCTCTGGAGGCTGCCGAAAGCGAAAACAGGTGCTTTTGAGGATGGAGTCCGCAGGAAAGCAGAGAGGGCCAAATTGTCTGTGGCATTTGAAGAGGTTCCAGGACGCAGTGAGAACCAGCATTACTTTTCCTAGCTGGCACCTTTGCTGTGGCAGCAAAAGCTGGACGTTTGTCTTTTTTGCTCTGGAGGCTGCCGAAAGCGAAAACAGGTGCTTTTGAGGATGGAGTCCGCAGGAAAGCAGAGAGGGCCAAATTGTCTGTGGCATTTGAAAGAGTTCCAGGAGGTAGTGAGAACCAGCATTACTTTTCCCCGCTGGCACCTTTGCTGTGGCAGCAAAAGCTGGACGTTTGTCTTTTTTGCTCCTGAGGCTGCCGAAAGCGAAAACAGGTGCTTTTGAGGATGGAGTCCGCAGGAAAGCAGAGAGGGCCAAATTGTCTGGGGCATTTGAAAGGGTTCCAGGAGGCAGTGAGAACCAGCATTACTTTTCCCCGCTGGCACCTCTGCTGTGGCAGCAAAAGCTGGACGTTTGTCTTTTTTGCTCCTGAGGTTGCCGAAAGCGAAAACAGGTGCTTTTGAGGATGGAGTCCGCAGGAAAGCAGAGAGGGCCAAATTGTCTGGGGCATTTGAAAGAGTTCCAGGAGGCAGTGAGAACCAGCATTACTTTTGCCCGCTGGCACCTTTGCTGTGGCAGGAAAACCTGGACGTTTGTCTTTATTGTTACTGAGGTTGCCGAAAGCGAAAACAGGTGCTTTTGAGGATGGAGTCCGCAGGAAAGCAGAGAGGGCCAAATTGTCTGTGGCATTTGAAGAGGTTCCAGGAGGCAATGAGGACCAGCATCACTTTTCCCCGCTGGCACCTTTGCTGTGGCAGCAAAAGCTGGACGTTTGTCTTTTTTGCTCCGGAGGCTGCCGAAAGCGAAAACAGGTGCTTTTGAGGATGGAGTCCGCAGGAAAGCAGAGAGGGCCAAATTGTCTGTGGCATTTGAAGAGGTTCCAGGACGCAGTGAGAACCAGCATTACTTTTCCCCGCTGGCACCTTTGCTGTGGCAGCAAAAGCTGGACGTTTGTCGTTTTTGCTCTGGAGGCTGCCGAAAGCGAAAACAGGTGCTTTTGAGGATGGAGTCCGCAGGAAAGCAGAGAGGGCCAAATAGTCTGGGGCATTTGAAAGGGTTCCAGGACGCAGTGAGAACCAGCATTACTTTTCCCGGCTGGCACCTTTGCTGTGGCAGCAAAAGCTGGACGTTTGTCTTTTTTGCTCCTGAGGTTGCCGAAAGCGAAAACAGGTGCTTTTGAGGATGGAGTCCGCAGGAAAGCAGAGAGGGCCAAATTGTCTGGGGCATTTGAAAGGGTTCTAGGAGGCAATGAGAACCAGCATTACTTTTGCCTGATGGCACCTTTGCTGTGGCAGCAAAAGCTGGACGTTTGTATTTTTTGCTCCGGAGGCTGCCGAAAGCGAAAACAGGTGCTTTTGAGGATGGAGTCCGCAGGAAAGCAGAGAGGGCCAAATTGTCTGGGGCATTTGAAAGGGTTCCAGGAGGCAGTGAGAACCAGCATTACTTTTCCCCGCTGGCACCTCTGCTGTGGCAGCAAAAGCTGGACGTTTGTCTTTTTTGCTCCTGAGGATGCCGAAAGCGAAAACAGGTGCTTTTGAGGATGGAGTCCGCAGGAAAGCAGAGAGGGCCAAATTGTCTGGGGCATTTGAAAGAGTTCCAGGAGGCAGTGAGAACCAGCATTACTTTTCCCTGCTGGCACCTTTGCTGCGGTAGCAAAAGCTGGACATTTGTCTTTTTTGCTCCTGAGGTTGCCGAAAGCGAAAACAGGTGCTTTTGAGGATGGAATCCGCAGGAAAGCAGAGAGGGCCAAATTGTCTGTGGCTTTTGAAGAGGTTCCAGGAGGCAATGAGGACCAGCATTACTTTTCCCCGCTGGCACCTTTGCTGTGGCAGCAAAAGCTGGACGTTTGTCTTTTTTGCTCTGGAGGCTGCCGAAAGCGAAAAGAGGTACTTTTGAGGATGGAGTCCGCAGGAAAGCAGAGAGGGCCAAATTGTCTGGGGCATTTGAAAGGGTTCCAGGAGGCAGTGAGAACCAGCATTACTTTTGCCCGCTGGCACCTTTGCTGTGGCAGCAAAACCTGGACGTTTGTCTTTTTTGCTCCGGAGGCTGCCGAAAGCGAAAACAGGTGCTTTTGAGGATGGAGTCCGCAGGAAAGTAGAGAGGGCCAAATTGTCTGTGGCATTTGAAAGAGTTCCAGGAGGCAGTGAGAACCAGCATTACTTTTCCCCGCTGGCACCTTTGCTGTGGCAGCAAAAGCTGGACGTTTGTCTTTTTTGCTCCTGAGGCTGCCGAAAGCGAAAACAGGTGCTTTTGAGGATGGAGTCCGCAGGAAAGCAGAGAGGGCCAAATTGTCTGGGGCATTTGAAAGAGTTCCAGGAGGCAGTGAGAACCAGCATTACTTTTCCCCGGTGGCACCTCTGCTGTGGCAGCAAAAGCTGGACGTTTGTCTTTTTTGCTCCTGAGGATGCCGAAAGCGAAAACAGGTGCTTTTGAGGATGGAGTCCGCAGGAAAGCAGAGAGGCCCAAATTGTCTGGGGCATTTGAAAGAGTTCCAGGAGGCAGTGAGAACCAGCATTACTTTTGCCCGCTGGCACCTTTGCTGTGGCACGAAAACCTGGACGTTTGTCTTTTTTGCTCCTGAGGTTGCCGAAAGCGAAAACAGGTGCTTTTGAGGATGGAGTCCGCAGGAAAGCAGAGAGGGCCAAATTGTCTGTGGCATTTGAAGAGGTTCCAGGAGGGAATGAGGACCAGCATTACTTTTCCCCGCTGGCACCTTTGCTGTGGCAGCAAAAGCTGGACGTTTGTCTTTTTTGCTCCTGAGGATGCCGAAAGCGAAAACAGGTGCTTTTGAGGATGGAGTCCGCAGGAAAGCAGAGAGGGCCAAATTGTCTGTGGCATTTGAAGAGGTTCCAGGAGGCAATGAGGACCAGCATTACTTTTCCCCGCTGGCACCTTTGCTGTGGCAGCAAAAGCTGGACGTTTGTCTTTTTTGCTCTGGAGGCTGCCGAAAGCGAAAACAGGTACTTTTGAGGATGGAGTCCGCAGGAAAGCAGAGAGGGCCAAATTGTCTGTGGCATTTGAAGAGGTTCCAGGACGCAGTGAGAACCAGCATTACTTTTCCTAGCTGGCACCTTTGCTGTGGCAGCAAAAGCTGGACGTTTGTCTTTTTTGCTCCGGAGGTTGCCGAAAGCGAAAACAGGTGCTTTTGAGGATGGAGTCCGCAGGAAAGCAGAGAGGGCCAAATTGTCTGTGGCATTTGAAGAGGTTCCAGGAGGTAGTGAGAACCAGCATTACTTTTCCCCGCTGGCACCTTTGCTGTGGCAGCAAAAGCTGGACGTTTGTCTTTTTTGCTCTGGAGGCTGCCGAAAGCGAAAACAGGTGCTTTTGAGGATGGAGTCCGCAGGAAAGCAGAGAGGGCCAAATTGTCTGGGGCATTTGAAAGGGTTCCAGGAGGCAGTGAGGACCAGCATTACTTTTCCCCGCTGGCACCTTTGCTGTGGCAGCAAAAGCTGGACGTTTGTCTTTTTTGCTCTGGAGGCTGCCGAAAGCGAAAAGAGGTACTTTTGAGGATGGAGTCCGCAGGAAAGCAGAGAGGGCCAAATTGTCTGGGGCATTTGAAAGGGTTCCAGGAGGCAGTGAGAACCAGCATTACTTTTGCCCGCTGGCACCTTTGCTGTGGCAGCAAAACCTGGACGTTTGTCTTTTTTGCTCCGGAGGCTGCCGAAAGCGAAAACAGGTGCTTTTGAGGATGGAGTCCGCAGGAAAGTAGAGAGGGCCAAATTGTCTGTGGCATTTGAAAGAGTTCCAGGAGGCAGTGAGAACCAGCATTACTTTTCCCCGCTGGCACCTTTGCTGTGGCAGCAAAAGCTGGACGTTTGTCTTTTTTGCTCCTGAGGCTGCCGAAAGCGAAAACAGGTGCTTTTGAGGATGGAGTCCGCAGGAAAGCAGAGAGGGCCAAATTGTCTGGGGCATTTGAAAGAGTTCCAGGAGGCAATGAGAACCAGCATTACTTTTCCCCGGTGGCACCTCTGCTGTGGCAGCAAAAGCTGGACGTTTGTCTTTTTTGCTCCTGAGGATGCCGAAAGCGAAAACAGGTGCTTTTGAGGATGGAGTCCGCAGGAAAGCAGAGAGGCCCAAATTGTCTGGGGCATTTGAAAGAGTTCCAGGAGGCAGTGAGAACCAGCATTACTTTTGCCCGCTGGCACCTTTGCTGTGGCACGAAAACCTGGACGTTTTTCTTTTTTGCTCCTGAGGTTGCCGAAAGCGAAAACAGGTGCTTTTGAGGATGGAGTCCGCAGGAAAGCAGAGAGGGCCAAATTGTCTGTGGCATTTGAAGAGGTTCCAGGAGGCAATGAGGACCAGCATTACTTTTCCCCGCTGGCACCTTTGCTGTGGCAGCAAAAGCTGGACGTTTGTCTTTTTTGCTCCTGAGGTTGCCGAAAGCGAAAACAGGTACTTTTGAGGATGGAGTCCGCAGGAAAGCAGAGAGGGCCAAATTGTCTGTGGCATTTGAAGAGGTTCCAGGACGCAGTGAGAACCAGCATTACTTTTCCCCGCTGGCACCTTTGCTGTGGCAGCAAAAGCTGGACGTTTGTCTTTTTTGCTCCGGAGGTTGCCGAAAGCGAAAACAGGTGCTTTTGAGGATGGAGTCCGCAGGAAAGCAGAGAGGGCCAAATTGTCTGTGGCATTTGAAGAGGTTCCAGGAGGCAGTGAGAACCAGCATTACTTTTCCCCGCTGGCACCTTTGCTGTGGCAGCAAAAGCTGGACGTTTGTCTTTTTTGCTCTGGAGGCTGCCGAAAGCGAAAACAGGTGCTTTTGAGGATGGAGTCCGCAGGAAAGCAGAGAGGGCCAA
The DNA here is from genome assembly GCF_965231255.1 of Vanellus vanellus. Taxonomy (NCBI): domain Eukaryota; kingdom Metazoa; phylum Chordata; class Aves; order Charadriiformes; family Charadriidae; genus Vanellus; species Vanellus vanellus. Next base: position 191,462 of record NW_028128554.1, on the reverse strand, counting down.
ATTGTCTGGGGCATTTGAAAGGGTTCCAGGAGGCAGTGAGAACCAGCATTACTTTTCCCGGCTGGCACCTTTGCTGTGGCAGCAAAAGCTGGACGTTTGTATTTTTTGCTCCTGAGGCTGCCGAAAGCGAAAACAGGTGCTTTTGAGGATGGAGTCCGCAGGAAAGCAGAGAGGGCCAAATTGTCTGGGGCATTTGAAAGAGTTCCAGGAGGCAGTGAGAACCAGCATTACTTTTGCCCGCTGGCACCTTTGCTGCGGCATCAAAAGCTGGACATTTGTCTTTTTTGCTCCTGAGGATGCCGAAAGCGAAAACAGGTGCTTTTGAGGATGGAGTCCGCAGGAAAGCAGAGAGGGCCAAATTGTCTGTGGCATTTGAAGAGGTTCCAGGAGGCAATGAGGACCAGCATAACTTTTCCCCGCTGGCACCTTTGCTGTGGCAGCAAAACCTGGACGTTTGTCTTTTTTGCTCCTGAGGTTGCCGAAAGAGAAAACAGGTGCTTTTGAGGATGGAGTCCGCAGGAAAGCAGAGAGGGCCAAATTGTCTGGGGCATTTGAAAGGGTTCCAGGAGGCAGTGAGAACCAGCATTACTTTTCCCCGCTGGCACCTCTGCTGTGGCAGCAAAAGCTGGACGTTTGTCTTTTTTCCTCCTGAGGATGCCGAAAGCGAAAACAGGTGCTTTTGAGGATGGAATCCGCAGGAAAGCAGAGAGGGCCAAATTGTCTGTGGCTTTTGAAGAGGTTCCAGGAGGCAATGAGGACCAGCATTACTTTTCCCCGCTGGCACCTTTGCTGTGGCAGCAAAAGCTGGACGTTTGTCTTTTTTGCTCTGGAGGCTGCCGAAAGCGAAAAGAGGTACTTTTGAGGATGGAGTCCGCAGGAAAGCAGAGAGGGCCAAATTGTCTGGGGCATTTGAAAGGGTTCCAGGAGGCAGTGAGAACCAGCATTACTTTTCCCCGCTGGCACCTTTGCTGTGGCAGCAAAACCTGGACGTTTGTCTTTTTTGCTCCGGAGGCTGCCGAAAGCGAAAACAGGTGCTTTTGAGGATGGAGTCCGCAGGAAAGTAGAGAGGGCCAAATTGTCTGTGGCATTTGAAAGAGTTCCAGGAGGCAGTGAGAACCAGCATTACTTTTCCCCGCTGGCACCTTTGCTGTGGCAGCAAAAGCTGGACGTTTGTCTTTTTTGCTCCTGAGGCTGCCGAAAGCGAAAACAGGTGCTTTTGAGGATGGAGTCCGCAGGAAAGCAGAGAGGGCCAAATTGTCTGGGGCATTTGAAAGAGTTCCAGGAGGCAGTGAGAACCAGCATTACTTTTCCCCGGTGGCACCTCTGCTGTGGCAGCAAAAGCTGGACGTTTGTCTTTTTTGCTCCTGAGGATGCCGAAAGCGAAAACAGGTGCTTTTGAGGATGGAGTCCGCAGGAAAGCAGAGAGGCCCAAATTGTCTGGGGCATTTGAAAGAGTTCCAGGAGGCAGTGAGAACCAGCATTACTTTTGCCCGCTGGCACCTTTGCTGTGGCACGAAAACCTGGACGTTTGTCTTTTTTGCTCCTGAGGTTGCCGAAAGCGAAAACAGGTGCTTTTGAGGATGGAGTCCGCAGGAAAGCAGAGAGGGCCAAATTGTCTGTGGCATTTGAAGAGGTTCCAGGAGGCAATGAGGACCAGCATTACTTTTCCCCGCTGGCACCTTTGCTGTGGCAGCAAAAGCTGGACGTTTTTCTTTTTTGCTCCTGAGGTTGCCGAAAGCGAAAACAGGTACTTTTGAGGATGGAGTCCGCAGGAAAGCAGAGAGGGCCAAATTGTCTGTGGCATTTGAAGAGGTTCCAGGACGCAGTGAGAACCAGCATTACTTTTCCTAGCTGGCACCTTTGCTGTGGCAGCAAAAGCTGGACGTTTGTCTTTTTTGCTCCGGAGGTTGCCGAAAGCGAAAACAGGTGCTTTTGAGGATGGAGTCCGCAGGAAAGCAGAGAGGGCCAAATTGTCTGTGGCATTTGAAGAGGTTCCAGGAGGCAGTGAGAACCAGCATTACTTTTCCCCGCTGGCACCTTTGCTGTGGCAGCAAAAGCTGGACGTTTGTCTTTTTTGCTCTGGAGGCTGCCGAAAGCGAAAACAGGTGCTTTTGAGGATGGAGTCCGCAGGAAAGCAGAGAGGGCCAAATTGTCTGTGGCATTTGAAAGGGTTCCAGGAGGCAGTGAGGACCAGCATTACTTTTCCCCGCTGGCACCTTTGCTGTGGCAGCAAAAGCTGGACGTTTGTCTTTTTTGCTCCGGAGGCTGCCGAAAGCGAAAACAGGTGCTTTTGAGGATGGAGTCCGCAGGAAAGCAGAGAGGGCCAAATTGTCTGTGGCATTTGAAAGAGTTCCAGGAGGCAGTGAGAACCAGCATTACTTTTCCCCGGTGGCACCTCTGCTGTGGCAGCAAAAGCTGGACGTTTGTCTTTTTTGCTCCTGAGGATGCCGAAAGCGAAAACAGGTGCTTTTGAGGATGGAGTCCGCAGGAAAGCAGAGAGGGCCAAATTGTCTGTGGCATTTGAAGAGGTTCCAGGAGGCAATGAGGACCAGCATTACTTTTCCCCGCTGGCACCTTTGCTGTGGCAGCAAAAGCTGGACGTTTGTCTTTTTTGCTCTGGAGGCTGCCGAAAGCGAAAACAGGTGCTTTTGAGGATGGAGTCCGCAGGAAAGCAGAGAGGGCCAAATTGTCTGTGGCATTTGAAGAGGTTCCAGGACGCAGTGAGAACCAGCATTACTTTTCCTAGCTGGCACCTTTGCTGTGGCAGCAAAAGCTGGACGTTTGTCTTTTTTGCTCCGGAGTTTGCCGAAAGCGAAAACAGGTGCTTTTGAGGATGGAGTCCGCAGGAAAGCAGAGAGGGCCAAATTGTCTGTGGCATTTGAAGAGGTTCCAGGAGGCAGTGAGAACCAGCATCACTTTTCCCCGCTGGCACCTTTGCTGTGGCAGCAAAAGCTGGACGTTTGTCTTTTTTGCTCTGGAGGCTGCCGAAAGCGAAAACAGGTGCTTTTGAGGATGGAGTCCGCAGGAAAGCAGAGAGGGCCAAATTGTCTGGGGCATTTGAAAGGGTTCCAGGAGGCAGTGAGGACCAGCATTACTTTTCCCCGCTGGCATTTTTGCTGTGGCACGAAAACCTGGACGTTTTTCTTTTTTGCTCCTGAGGTTGCCGAAAGCGAAAACAGGTGCTTTTGAGGATGGAGTCCGCAGTAAAGCAGAGAGGGCCAAATTGTCTGTGGCATTTGAAGAGGTTCCAGGAGGCAATGAGGACCAGCATTACTTTTCCCCGCTGGCACCTTTGCTGTGGCAGCAAAAGCTGGACGTTTGTCTTTTTTGCTCCGGAGGTTGCCGAAAGCGAAAACAGGTGCTTTTGAGGATGGAGTCCGCAGGAAAGCAGAGAGGGCCAAATTGTCTGTGGCATTTGAAGAGGTTCCAGGAGGCAGTGAGAACCAGCATTACTTTTCCCCGCTGGCACCTTTGCTGTGGCAGCAAAAGCTGGACGTTTGTCTTTTTTGCTCTGGAGGCTGCCGAAAGCGAAAACAGGTGCTTTTGAGGATGGAGTCCGCAGGAAAGCAGAGAGGGCCAAATTGTCTGGGGCATTTGAAAGGGTTCCAGGAGGCAGTGAGAACCAGCATTACTTTTCCCGGCTGGCACCTTTGCTGTGGCAGCAAAAGCTGGACGTTTGTATTTTTTGCTCCGGAGGCTGCCGAAAGCGAAAACAGGTGCTTTTGAGGATGGAGTCCGCAGGAAAGCAGAGAGGGCCAAATTGTCTGGGGCATTTGAAAGGGTTCCAGGAGGCAGTGAGAACCAGCATTACTTTTCCCCGCTGGCACCTCTGCTGTGGCAGGAAAAGCTGGACGTTTGTCTTTTTTGCTCCTGAGGCTGCCGAAAGAGAAAACAGGTGCTTTTGAGGATGGAGTCCGCAGGAAAGCAGAGAGGGCCAAATTGTCTGTGGCATTTGAAAGAGTTCCAGGAGGCAGTGAGAACCAGCATTACTTTTGCCCGCTGGCACCTTTGCTGCGGCATCAAAAGCTGGACATTTGTCTTTTTTGCTCCTGAGGATGCCGAAAGCGAAAACAGGTGCTTTTGAGGATGGAGTCCGCAGGAAAGCAGAGAGGGCCAAATTGTCTGTGGCATTTGAAGAGGTTCCAGGAGGCAATGAGGACCAGCATAACTTTTCCCCGCTGGCACCTTTGCTGTGGCAGCAAAAGCTGGACGTTTGTCTTTTTTGCTCCTGAGGTTGCCGAAAGCGAAAACAGGTGCTTTTGAGGATGGAGTCCGCAGGAAAGCAGAGAGGGCCAAATTGTCTGGGGCATTTGAAAGGGTTCCAGGAGGCAGTGAGAACCAGCATTACTTTTCCCCGCTGGCACCTCTGCTGTGGCAGCAAAAGCTGGACGTTTGTCTTTTTTCCTCCTGAGGATGCCGAAAGCGAAAACAGGTGCTTTTGAGGATGGAGTCCGCAGGAAAGCAGAGAGGGCCAAATTGTCTGTGGCTTTTGAAGAGGTTCCAGGAGGCAATGAGGACCAGCATTACTTTTCCCCGCTGGCACCTTTGCTGTGGCAGCAAAAGCTGGACGTTTGTCTTTTTTGCTCTGGAGGCTGCCGAAAGCGAAAAGAGGTACTTTTGAGGATGGAGTCCGCAGGAAAGCAGAGAGGGCCAAATTGTCTGGGGCATTTGAAAGGGTTCCAGGAGGCAGTGAGAACCAGCATTACTTTTCCCCGCTGGCACCTTTGCTGTGGCAGCAAAACCTGGACGTTTGTCTTTTTTGCTCCGGAGGCTGCCGAAAGCGAAAACAGGTGCTTTTGAGGATGGAGTCCGCAGGAAAGTAGAGAGGGCCAAATTGTCTGTGGCATTTGAAAGAGTTCCAGGAGGCAGTGAGAACCAGCATTACTTTTCCCCGCTGGCACCTTTGCTGTGGCAGCAAAAGCTGGACGTTTGTCTTTTTTGCTCCTGAGGCTGCCGAAAGCGAAAACAGGTGCTTTTGAGGATGGAGTCCGCAGGAAAGCAGAGAGGGCCAAATTGTCTGGGGCATTTGAAAGAGTTCCAGGAGGCAGTGAGAACCAGCATTACTTTTCCCCGCTGGCACCTCTGCTGTGGCAGCAAAAGCTGGACGTTTGTCTTTTTTGCTCCTGAGGATGCCGAAAGCGAAAACAGGTGCTTTTGAGGATGGAGTCCGCAGGAAAGCAGAGAGGGCCAAATTGTCTGGGGCATTTGAAAGAGTTCCAGGAGGCAGTGAGAACCAGCATTACTTTTGCCCGCTGGCACCTTTGCTGTGGCACGAAAACCTGGACGTTTGTCTTTTTTGCTCCTGAGGTTGCCGAAAGCGAAAACAGGTGCTTTTGAGGATGGAGTCCGCAGGAAAGCAGAGAGGGCCAAATTGTCTGTGGCATTTGAAGAGGTTCCAGGACGCAGTGAGAACCAGCATTACTTTTCCTAGCTGGCACCTTTGCTGTGGCAGCAAAAGCTGGACGTTTGTCTTTTTTGCTCCGGAGGTTGCCGAAAGCGAAAACAGGTGCTTTTGAGGATGGAGTCCGCAGGAAAGCAGAGTGGGCCAAATTGTCTGTGGCATTTGAAGAGGTTCCAGGAGGCAGTGAGAACCAGCATTACTTTTCCCCGCTGGCACCTTTGCTGTGGCAGCAAAACCTGGACGTTTGTCTTTTTTGCTCCGGAGGCTGCCGAAAGCGAAAACAGGTGCTTTTGAGGATGGAGTCCGCAGGAAAGTAGAGAGGGCCAAATTGTCTGTGGCATTTGAAAGAGTTCCAGGAGGCAGTGAGAACCAGCATTACTTTTCCCCGCTGGCACCTTTGCTGTGGCAGCAAAAGCTGGACGTTTGTCTTTTTTGCTCCTGAGGCTGCCGAAAGCGAAAACAGGTGCTTTTGAGGATGGAGTCCGCAGGAAAGCAGAGAGGGCCAAATTGTCTGGGGCATTTGAAAGAGTTCCAGGAGGCAGTGAGAACCAGCATTACTTTTCCCCGCTGGCACCTCTGCTGTGGCAGCAAAAGCTGGACGTTTGTCTTTTTTGCTCCTGAGGATGCCGAAAGCGAAAACAGGTGCTTTTGAGGATGGAGTCCGCAGGAAAGCAGAGAGGCCCAAATTGTCTGGGGCATTTGAAAGAGTTCCAGGAGGCAGTGAGAACCAGCATTACTTTTGCCCGCTGGCACCTTTGCTGTGGCACGAAAACCTGGACGTTTGTCTTTTTTGCTCCTGAGGTTGCCGAAAGCGAAAACAGGTGCTTTTGAGGATGGAGTCCGCAGGAAAGCAGAGAGGGCCAAATTGTCTGTGGCATTTGAAGAGGTTCCAGGACGCAGTGAGAACCAGCATTACTTTTCCTAGCTGGCACCTTTGCTGTGGCAGCAAAAGCTGGACGTTTGTCTTTTTTGCTCCGGAGGTTGCCGAAAGCGAAAACAGGTGCTTTTGAGGATGGAGTCCGCAGGAAAGCAGAGTGGGCCAAATTGTCTGTGGCATTTGAAGAGGTTCCAGGAGGCAGTGAGAACCAGCATTACTTTTCCCCGCTGGCACCTTTGCTGTGGCAGCAAAAGCTGGACGTTTGTCTTTTTTGCTCTGGAGGCTGCCGAAAGCGAAAACAGGTGCTTTTGAGGATGGAGTCCGCAGGAAAGCAGAGAGGGCCAAATTGTCTGGGGCATTTGAAGAGGTTCCAGGAGGCAATGAGGACCAGCATTACTTTTCCCCGCTGGCACCTTTGCTGTGGCAGCAAAAGCTGGACGTTTGTCTTTTTTGCTCTGGAGGCTGCCGAAAGCGAAAACAGGTGCTTTTGAGGATGGAGTCCGCAGGAAAGCAGAGAGGGCCAAATTGTCTGTGGCATTTGAAGAGGTTCCAGGACGCAGTGAGAACCAGCATTACTTTTCCTAGCTGGCACCTTTGCTGTGGCAGCAAAAGCTGGACGTTTGTCTTTTTTGCTCCGGAGGTTGCCGAAAGCGAAAACAGGTGCTTTTGAGGATGGAGTCCGCAGGAAAGCAGAGAGGGCCAAATTGTCTGTGGCATTTGAAGAGGTTCCAGGAGGCAGTGAGAACCAGCATTACTTTTCCCCGCTGGCACCTTTGCTGTGGCAGCAAAAGCTGGACGTTTATCTTTTTTGCTCTGGAGGCTGCCGAAAGCGAAAACAGGTGCTTTTGAGGATGGAGTCCGCAGGAAAGCAGAGAGGGCCAAATTGTCTGGGGCATTTGAAAGGGTTCCAGGAGGCAGTGAGGACCAGCATTACTTTTCCCCGCTGGCACCTTTGCTGTGGCAGCAAAAGCTGGACGTTTGTCTTTTTTGCTCTGGAGGCTGCCGAAAGCGAAAAGAGGTACTTTTGAGGATGGAGTCCGCAGGAAAGCAGAGAGGGCCAAATTGTCTGGGGCATTTGAAAGGGTTCCAGGAGGCAGTGAGAACCAGCATTACTTTTGCCCGCTGGCACCTTTGCTGTGGCAGCAAAACCTGGACGTTTGTCTTTTTTGCTCCGGAGGCTGCCGAAAGCGAAAACAGGTGCTTTTGAGGATGGAGTCCGCAGGAAAGTAGAGAGGGCCAAATTGTCTGTGGCATTTGAAAGAGTTCCAGGAGGCAGTGAGAACCAGCATTACTTTTCCCCTCTGGCACCTTTGCTGTGGCAGCAAAAGCTGGACGTTTGTCTTTTTTGCTCCTGAGGCTGCCGAAAGCGAAAACAGGTGCTTTTGAGGATGGAGTCCGCAGGAAAGCAGAGAGGGCCAAATTGTCTGTGGCATTTGATAGAGTTCCAGGAGGCAATGAGAACCAGCATTACTTTTCCCGGGTGGCACCTCTGCTGTGGCAGCAAAAGCTGGACGTTTGTCTTTTTTGCTCCTGAGGATGCCGAAAGCGAAAACAGGTGCTTTTGAGGATGGAGTCCGCAGGAAAGCAGAGAGGCCCAAATTGTCTGGGGCATTTGAAAGAGTTCCAGGAGGCAGTGAGAACCAGCATTACTTTTGCCCGCTGGCACCTTTGCTGTGGCACGAAAACCTGGACGTTTGTCTTTTTTGCTCCTGAGGTTGCCGAAAGCGAAAACAGGTGCTTTTGAGGATGGAGTCCGCAGGAAAGCAGAGAGGGCCAAATTGTCTGTGGCATTTGAAGAGGTTCCAGGAGGCAATGAGGACCAGCATTACTTTTCCCCGCTGGCACCTTTGCTGTGGCAGCAAAAGCTGGACGTTTGTCTTTTTTGCTCCTGAGGTTGCCGAAAGCGAAAACAGGTACTTTTGAGGATGGAGTACGCAGGAAAGCAGAGAGGGCCAAATTGTCTGTGGCATTTGAAGAGGTTCCAGGACGCAGTGAGAACCAGCATTACTTTTCCCCGCTGGCACCTTTGCTGTGGCAGCAAAAGCTGGACGTTTGTCTTTTTTGCTCCGGAGGTTGCCGAAAGCGAAAACAGGTGCTTTTGAGGATGGAGTCCGCAGGAAAGCAGAGAGGGCCAAATTGTCTGTGGCATTTGAAGAGGTTCCAGGAGGCAGTGAGAACCAGCATTACTTTTCCCCGCTGGCACCTTTGCTGTGGCAGCAAAAGCTGGACGTTTGTCTTTTTTGCTCTGGAGGCTGCCGAAAGCGAAAACAGGTGCTTTTGAGGATGGAGTCCGCAGGAAAGCAGAGAGGGCCAAATTGTCTGGGGCATTTGAAAGGGTTCCAGGAGGCAGTGAGAACCAGCATTACTTTTCCCGGCTGGCACCTTTGCTGTGGCAGCAAAAGCTGGACGTTTGTCTTTTTTGCTCCGGAGGCTGCCGAAAGCGAAAACAGGTGCTTTTGAGGATGGAGTCCGCAGGAAAGCAGAGAGGGCCAAATTGTCTGGGGCATTTGAAAGGGTTCCAGGAGGCAGTGAGAACCAGCATTACTTTTCCCCGCTGGCACCTCTGCTGTGGCAGGAAAAGCTGGACGTTTGTCTTTTTTGCTCCTGAGGCTGCCGAAAGCGAAAACAGGTGCTTTTGAGGATGGAGTCCGCAGGAAAGCAGAGAGGGCCAAATTGTCTGGGGCATTTGAAAGAGTTCCAGGAGGCAGTGAGAACCAGCATTACTTTTCCCCGGTGGCACCTTTGCTGTGCAGCAAAAGCTGGACGTTTGTCTTTTTTGCTCCTGAGGATGCCGAAAGCGAAAACAGGTGCTTTTGAGGATGGAGTCCGCAGGAAAGCAGAGAGGGCCAAATTGTCTGGGGCATTTGAAAGAGTTCCAGGAGGCAGTGAGAACCAGCATTACTTTTGCCCGCTGGCACCTTTGCTGTGGCAGGAAAACCTGGACGTTTGTCTTTATTGTTCCGGAGGTTGCCGAAAGCGAAAACAGGTGCTTTTGAGGATGGAGTCCGCAGGAAAGCAGAGAGGGCCAAATTGTCTGGGGCATTTGAAAGGGTTCCAGGACGCAGTGAGAACCAGCATTACTTTTCCCGGCTGGCACCTTTGCTGTGGCAGCAAAAGCTGGACGTTTGTCTTTTTTGCTCCGGAGGTTGCCGAAAGCGAAAACAGGTGCTTTTGAGGATGGAGTCCGCAGGAAAGCAGAGAGGGCCAAATTGTCTGGGGCATTTGAAAGAGATCTAGGAGGTAGTGAGAACCAGCATTACTTTTCCCCGCTGGCACCTTTGCTGTGGCAGCAAAATCTGGACGTTTGTCTTTTTTGCTCTGGAGGCTGCCGAAAGCGAAAACAGGTGCTTTTGAGGATGGAGTCCGCAGGAAAGCAGAGAGGGCCAAATTGTCTGGGGCATTTGAAAGGGTTCCAGGAGGCAGTGAGAACCAGCATTACTTTTCCCCGCTGGCACCTCTGCTGTGGCAGCAAAAGCTGGACGTTTGTCTTTTTTGCTCCTGAGGATGCCGAAAGCGAAAACAGGTGCTTTTGAGGATGGAGTCCGCAGGAAAGCAGAGAGGGCCAAATTGTCTGGGGCATTTGAAAGAGTTCCAGGAGGCAGTGAGAATCAGCATTACTTTTGCCCACTGGCACCTTTGCTGTGGCAGCAAAAGCTGGACATTTGTCTTTTTTGCTCCTGAGGTTGCCGAAAGCGAAAACAGGTGCTTTTGAGAATGGAGTCCGCAGGAAAGCAGAGAGGGCCAAATTGTCTGTGGCATTTGAAGAGGTTCCAGGACGCAGTGAGAACCAGCATTACTTTTCCTAGCTGGCACCTTTGCTGTGGCAGCAAAAGCTGGACGTTTGTCTTTTTTGCTCCGGAGGTTGCCGAAAGCGAAAACAGGTGCTTTTGAGGATGGAGTCCGCAGGAAAGCAGAGAGGGCCAAATTGTCTGTGGCATTTGAAGAGGTTCCAGGAGGCAGTGAGAACCAGCATTACTTTTCCCCGCTGGCACCTTTGCTGTGGCAGCAAAAGCTGGACGTTTGTCTTTTTTGCTCTGGAGGCTGCCGAAAGCGAAAACAGGTGCTTTTGAGGATGGAGTCCGCAGGAAAGCAGAGAGGGCCAAATTGTCTGGGGCATTTGAAAGGGTTCCAGGAGGCAGTGAGGACCAGCATTACTTTTCCCCGCTGGCACCTTTGCTGTGGCAGCAAAAGCTGGACGTTTGTCTTTTTTGCTCTGGAGGCTGCCGAAAGCGAAAAGAGGTACTTTTGAGGATGGAGTCCGCAGGAAAGCAGAGAGGGCCAAATTGTCTGTGGCATTTGAAAGAGTTCCAGGAGGCAGTGAGAACCAGCATTACTTTTCCCCGCTGGCACCTTTGCTGTGGCAGCAAAAGCTGGACGTTTGTCTTTTTTGCTCCTGAGGCTGCCGAAAGCGAAAACAGGTGCTTTTGAGGATGGAGTCCGCAGGAAAGCAGAGAGGGCCAAATTGTCTGTGGCATTTGAAAGAGTTCCAGGAGGCAATGAGAACCAGCATTACTTTTCCCGGGTGGCACCTCTGCTGTGGCAGCAAAAGCTGGACGTTTGTCTTTTTTGCTCCTGAGGATGCCGAAAGCGAAAACAGGTGCTTTTGAGGATGGAGTCCGCAGGAAAGCAGAGAGGCCCAAATTGTCTGGGGCATTTGAAAGAGTTCCAGGAGGCAGTGAGAACCAGCATTACTTTTGCCCGCTGGCACCTTTGCTGTGGCACGAAAACCTGGACGTTTTTCTTTTTTGCTCCTGAGGTTGCCGAAAGCGAAAACAGGTGCTTTTGAGGATGGAGTCCGCAGGAAAGCAGAGAGGGCCAAATTGTCTGTGGCATTTGAAGAGGTTCCAGGAGGCAATGAGGACCAGCATTACTTTTCCCCGCTGGCACCTTTGCTGTGGCAGCAAAAGCTGGACGTTTGTCTTTTTTGCTCCTGAGGTTGCCGAAAGCGAAAACAGGTACTTTTGAGGATGGAGTACGCAGGAAAGCAGAGAGGGCCAAATTGTCTGTGGCATTTGAAGAGGTTCCAGGACGCAGTGAGAACCAGCATTACTTTTGCCCGCTGGCACCTTTGCTGTGGCAGCAAAAGCTGGACGTTTGTCTTTTTTGCTCCGGAGGTTGCCGAAAGCGAAAACAGGTGCTTTTGAGGATGGAGTCCGCAGGAAAGCAGAGAGGGCCAAATTGTCTGTGGCATTTGAAGAGGTTCCAGGAGGCAGTGAGAACCAGCATTACTTTTCCCCGCTGGCACCTTTGCTGTGGCAGCAAAAGCTGGACGTTTGTCTTTTTTGCTCTGGAGGCTGCCGAAAGCGAAAACAGGTGCTTTTGAGGATGGAGTCCGCAGGAAAGCAGAGAGGGCCAAATTGTCTGGGGCATTTGAAAGGGTTCCAGGAGGCAGTGAGAACCAGCATTACTTTTCCCGGCTGGCACCTTTGCTGTGGCAGCAAAAGCTGGACGTTTGTCTTTTTTGCTCCGGAGGCTGCCGAAAGCGAAAACAGGTGCTTTTGAGGATGGAGTCCGCAGGAAAGCAGAGAGGGCCAAATTGTCTGGGGCATTTGAAAGGGTTCCAGGAGGCAGTGAGAACCAGCATTACTTTTCCCCGCTGGCACCTCTGCTGTGGCAGGAAAAGCTGGACGTTTGTCTTTTTTGCTCCGGAGGCTGCCGAAAGCGAAAACAGGTGCTTTTGAGGATGGAGTCCGCAGGAAAGCAGAGAGGGCCAAATTGTCTGGGGCATTTGAAAGAGTTCCAGGAGGCAGTGAGAACCAGCATTACTTTTGCCCGCTGGCACCTTTGCTGCGGCATCAAAAGCTGGACATTTGTCTTTTTTGCTCCTGAGGATGACGAAAGCGAAAACAGGTGCTTTTGAGGATGGAGTCCGCAGGAAAGCAGAGAGGGCCAAATTGTCTGCGGCTTTTGAAGAGGTTCCAGGAGGCAATGAGGACCAGCATTACTTTTCCCCGCTGGCACCTTTGCTGTGGCAGCAAAAGCTGGACGTTTGTCTTTTTTGCTCCTGAGGCTGCCGAAAGCGAAAAGAGGTACTTTTGAGGATGGAGTCCGCAGGAAAGCAGAGAGGGCCAAATTGTCTGGGGCATTTGAAAGGGTTCCAGGAGGCAGTGAGAACCAGCATTACTTTTGCCCGCTGGCACCTTTGCTGTGGCAGCAAAACCTGGACGTTTGTCTTTTTTGCTCCGGAGGTTGCCGAAAGCGAAAACAGGTGCTTTTGAGGATGGAGTCCGCAGGAAAGTAGAGAGGGCCAAATTGTCTGTGGCATTTGAAAGAGTTCCAGGAGGCAGTGAGAACCAGCATTACTTTTCCCCGCTGGCACCTTTGCTGTGGCAGCAAAAGCTGGACGTTTGTCTTTTTTGCTCCTGAGGCTGCCGAAAGCGAAAACAGGTGCTTTTGAGGATGGAGTCCGCAGGAAAGCAGAGAGGGCCAAATTGTCTGTGGCATTTGAAAGAGTTCCAGGAGGCAATGAGAACCAGCATTACTTTTCCCGGGTGGCACCTCTGCTGTGGCAGCAAAAGCTGGACGTTTGTCTTTTTTGCTCCTGAGGATGCCGAAAGCGAAAACAGGTGCTTTTGAGGATGGAGTCCGCAGGAAAGCAGAGAGGCCCAAATTGTCTGGGGCATTTGAAAGAGTTCCAGGAGGCAGTGAGAACCAGCATTACTTTTGCCCGCTGGCACCTTTGCTGTGGCACGAAAACCTGGACGTTTTTCTTTTTTGCTCCTGAGGTTGCCGAAAGCGAAAACAGGTGCTTTTGAGGATGGAGTCCGCAGGAAAGCAGAGAGGGCCAAATTGTCTGTGGCATTTGAAGAGGTTCCAGGAGGCAATGAGGACCAGCATTACTTTTCCCCGCTGGCACCTTTGCTGTGGCAGCAAAAGCTGGACGTTTGTCTTTTTTGCTCCTGAGGTTGCCGAAAGCGAAAACAGGTACTTTTGAGGATGGAGTACGCAGGAAAGCAGAGAGGGCCAAATTGTCTGTGGCATTTGAAGAGGTTCCAGGACGCAGTGAGAACCAGCATTACTTTTGCCCGCTGGCACCTTTGCTGTGGCAGCAAAAGCTGGACGTTTGTCTTTTTTGCTCCGGAGGTTGCCGAAAGCGAAAACAGGTGCTTTTGAGGATGGAGTCCGCAGGAAAGCAGAGAGGGCCAAATTGTCTGTGGCATTTGAAGAGGTTCCAGGAGGCAGTGAGAACCAGCATTACTTTTCCCCGCTGGCACCTTTGCTGTGGCAGCAAAAGCTGGACGTTTGTCTTTTTTGCTCTGGAGGCTGCCGAAAGCGAAAACAGGTGCTTTTGAGGATGGAGTCCGCAGGAAAGCAGAGAGGGCCAAATTGTCTGGGGCATTTGAAAGGGTTCCAGGAGGCAGTGAGAACCAGCATTACTTTTCCCGGCTGGCACCTTTGCTGTGGCAGCAAAAGCTGGACGTTTGTCTTTTTTGCTCCGGAGGCTGCCGAAAGCGAAAACAGGTGCTTTTGAGGATGGAGTCCGCAGGAAAGCAGAGAGGGCCAAATTGTCTGGGGCATTTGAAAGGGTTCCAGGAGGCAGTGAGAACCAGCATTACTTTTCCCCGCTGGCACCTCTGCTGTGGCAGGAAAAGCTGGACGTTTGTCTTTTTTGCTCCGGAGGCTGCCGAAAGCGAAAACAGGTGCTTTTGAGGATGGAGTCCGCAGGAAAGCAGAGAGGGCCAAATTGTCTGGGGCATTTGAAAGAGTTCCAGGAGGCAGTGAGAACCAGCATTACTTTTGCCCGCTGGCACCTTTGCTGCGGCATCAAAAGCTGGACATTTGTCTTTTTTGCTCCTGAGGATGCCGAAAGCGAAAACAGGTGCTTTTGAGGATGGAGTCCGCAGGAAAGCAGAGAGGGCCAAATTGTCTGCGGCTTTTGAAGAGGTTCCAGGAGGCAATGAGGACCAGCATTACTTTTCCCCGCTGGCACCTTTGCTGTGGCAGCAAAAGCTGGACGTTTGTCTTTTTTGCTCTGGAGGCTGCCGAAAGCGAAAAGAGGTACTTTTGAGGATGGAGTCCGCAGGAAAGCAGAGAGGGCCAAATTGTCTGGGGCATTTGAAAGGGTTCCAGGAGGCAGTGAGAACCAGCATTACTTTTGCCCGCTGGCACCTTTGCTGTGGCAGCAAAACCTGGACGTTTGTCTTTTTTGCTCCGGAGGCTGCCGAAAGCGAAAACAGGTGCTTTTGAGGATGGAGTCCGCAGGAAAGCAGAGAGGGCCAAATTGTCTGTGGCATTTGAAGAGGTTCCAGGAGGCAATGAGGACCAGCATTACTTTTCCCCGCTGGCACCTTTGCTGTGGCAGCAAAACCTGGACGTTTGTCTTTTTTGCTCCTGAGGTTGCCGAAAGCGAAAACAGGTACTTTTGAGGATGGAGTCCGCAGGAAAGCAGAGAGGGCCAAATTGTCTGTGGCATTTGAAGAGGTTCCAGGACGCAGTGAGAACCAGCATTACTTTTCCCCGGTGGCACCTCTGCTGTGGCAGCAAAAGCTGGACGTTTGTCTTTTTTGCTCTGGAGGCTGCCGAAAGCGAAAACAGGTGCTTTTGAGGATGGAGTCCGCAGGAAAGCAGAGAGGGCCAAATTGTCTGTGGCATTTGAAAGAATTCCAGGAGGTAGTGAGAACCAGCATTACTTTTCCCCGCTGGCACCTTTGCTGTGGCAGCAAAAGCTGGACGTTTGTCTTTTTTGCTCTGGAGGCTGCCGAAAGCGAAAAGAGGTGCTTTTGAGGATGGAGTCCGCAGGAAAGCAGAGAGGGCCAAATTGTCTGGGGCATTTGAAAGAGTTCCAGGAGGCAGTGAGAACCAGCATTACTTTTGCCCGCTGGCACCTTTGCTGTGGCAGGAAAACCTGGACGTTTGTCTTTATTGTTCCTGATGTTGCCGAAAGCGAAAACAGGTGCTTTTGAGGATGGAGTCCGCAGGAAAGCAGAGAGGGCCAAATTGTCTGTGGCATTTGAAAGGGTTCCAGGACGCAGTGAGAACCAGCATTACTTTTCCCGGCTGGCACCTTTGCTGTGGCAGCAAAAGCTGGACGTTTGTCTTTTTTGCTCCGGAGGTTGCCGAAAGCGAAAACAGGTGCTTTTGAGGATGGAGTCCGCCGGAAAGCAGAGAGGGCCAAATTGTCTGGGGCATTTGAAAGAGATCTAGGAGGTAGTGAGAACCAGCATTACTTTTCCCCGCTGGCACCTTTGCTGTGGCAGCAAAATCTGGACGTTTGTCTTTTTTGCTCTGGAGGCTGCCGAAAGCGAAAACAGGTGCTTTTGAGGATGGAGTCCGCAGGAAAGCAGAGAGGGCCAAATTGTCTGGGGCATTTGAAAGAGTTCCAGGAGGCAGTGAGAACCAGCATTACTTTTCCCCGCTGGCACCTCTGCTGTGGCAGCAAAAGCTGGACGTTTGTCTTTTTTGCTCCTGAGGATGCCGAAAGCGAAAACAGGTGCTTTTGAGGATGGAGTCCGCAGGAAAGCAGAGAGGGCCAAATTGTCTGGGGCATTTGAAAGAGTTCCAGGAGGCAGTGAGAATCAGCATTACTTTTGCCCACTGGCACCTTTGCTGTGGCAGCAAAAGCTGGACATTTGTCTTTTTTGCTCCTGAGGTTGCCGAAAGCGAAAACAGGTGCTTTTGAGGATGGAGTCTGCAGGAAAGCAGAGAGGGCCAAATTGTCTGTGGCTTTTGAAGAGGTTCCAGGAGGCAATGAGGACCAGCATAACTTTTCCCCGCTGGCACCTTTGCTGTGGCAGCAAAAGCTGGACGTTTGTCTTTTTTGCTCCTGAGGATGCCGAAAGCGAAAACAGGTGCTTTTGAGGATGGAGTCCGCAGGAAAGCAGAGAGGGCCAAATTGTCTGGGGCATTTGAAAGAGTTCCAGGAGGCAGTGAGAACCAGCATTACTTTTGCCCGCTGGCACCTCTGCTGTGGCAGCAAAAGCTGGACGTTTGTCTTTTTTGCTCCTGAGGATGCCGAAAGCGAAAACAGGTGCTTTTGAGGATGGAGTCCGCAGGAAAGCAGAGAGGGCCAAATTGTCTGGGGCATTTGAAGAGGTTCCAGGAGGCAATGAGGACCAGCATAACTTTTCCCCGCTGGCACCTTTGCTGTGGCAGCAAAAGCTGGACGTTTGTCTTTTTTGCTCCTGAGGTTGCCGAAAGCGAAAACAGGTGCTTTTGAGGATGGAGTCCGCAGGAAAGCAGAGAGGGCCAAATTGTCTGTGGCATTTGAAGAGGTTCCAGGACGCAGTGAGAACCAGCATTACTTTTCCTAGCTGGCACCTTTGCTGTGGCAGCAAAATCTGGACGTTTGTCTTTTTTGCTCCGGAGGTTGCCGAAAGCGAAAACAGGTGCTTTTGAGGATGGAGTCCGCAGGAAAGCAGAGAGGGCCAAATTGTCTGTGGCATTTGAAGAGGTTCCAGGAGGCAGTGAGAACCAGCATTACTTTTCCCGGCTGGCACCTTTGCTGTGGCAGCAAAAGCTGGACGTTTGTCTTTTTTGCTCCGGAGGTTGCCGAAAGCGAAAACAGGTGCTTTTGAGGATGGAGTCCGCAGGAAAGCAGAGAGGGCCAAATTGTCTGTGGCATTTGAAGAGGTTCCAGGAGGCAGTGAGAACCAGCATTACTTTTCCCCGCTGGCACCTTTGCTGTGGCAGCAAAAGCTGGACGTTTGTCTTTTTTGCTCTGGAGGCTGCCGAAAGCGAAAACAGGTGCTTTTGAGGATGGAGTCCGCAGGAAAGCAGAGAGGGCCAAATTGTCTGGGGCATTTGAAAGGGTTCCAGGAGGCAGTGAGGACCAGCATTACTTTTCCCCGCTGGCACCTTTGCTGTGGCAGCAAAAGCTGGACGTTTGTCTTTTTTGCTCTGGAGGCTGCCGAAAGCGAAAAGAGGTACTTTTGAGGATGGAGTCCGCAGGAAAGCAGAGAGGGCCAAATTGTCTGGGGCATTTGAAAGGGTTCCAGGAGGCAGTGAGAACCAGCATTACTTTTGCCCGCTGGCACCTTTGCTGTGGCAGCAAAACCTGGACGTTTGTCTTTTTTGCTCCGGAGGCTGCCGAAAGCGAAAACAGGTGCTTTTGAGGATGGAGTCCGCAGGAAAGTAGAGAGGGCCAAATTGTCTGTGGCATTTGAAAGAGTTCCAGGAGGCAGTGAGAACCAGCATTACTTTTCCCCGCTGGCACCTTTGCTGTGGCAGCAAAAGCTGGACGTTTGTCTTTTTTGCTCCTGAGGCTGCCGAAAGCGAAAACAGGTGCTTTTGAGGATGGAGTCCGCAGGAAAGCAGAGATGGCCAAATTGTCTGTGGCATTTGAAAGAGTTCCAGGAGGCAATGAGAACCAGCATTACTTTTCCCGGGTGGCACCTCTGCTGTGGCAGCAAAAGCTGGACGTTTGTCTTTTTTGCTCCTGAGGATGCCGAAAGCGAAAACAGGTGCTTTTGAGGATGGAGTCCGCAGGAAAGCAGAGAGGCCCAAATTGTCTGGGGCATTTGAAAGAGTTCCAGGAGGCAGTGAGAACCAGCATTACTTTTGCCCGCTGGCACCTTTGCTGTGGCACGAAAACCTGGACGTTTTTCTTTTTTGCTCCTGAGGTTGCCGAAAGCGAAAACAGGTGCTTTTGAGGATGGAGTCCGCAGGAAAGCAGAGAGGGCCAAATTGTCTGTGGCATTTGAAGAGGTTCCAGGAGGCAATGAGGACCAGCATTACTTTTCCCCGCTGGCACCTTTGCTGTGGCAGCAAAAGCTGGACGTTTGTCTTTTTTGCTCCTGAGGTTGCCGAAAGCGAAAACAGGTACTTTTGAGGATGGAGTACGCAGGAAAGCAGAGAGGGCCAAATTGTCTGTGGCATTTGAAGAGGTTCCAGGACGCAGTGAGAACCAGCATTACTTTTCCCCGCTGGCACCTTTGCTGTGGCAGCAAAAGCTGGACGTTTGTCTTTTTTGCTCCGGAGGTTGCCGAAAGCGAAAACAGGTGCTTTTGAGGATGGAGTCCGCAGGAAAGCAGAGAGGGCCAAATTGTCTGTGGCATTTGAAGAGGTTCCAGGAGGCAGTGAGAACCAGCATTACTTTTCCCCGCTGGCACCTTTGCTGTGGCAGCAAAAGCTGGACGTTTGTCTTTTTTGCTCTGGAGGCTGCCGAAAGCGAAAACAGGTGCTTTTGAGGATGGAGTCCGCAGGAAAGCAGAGAGGGCCAAATTGTCTGGGGCATTTGAAAGGGTTCCAGGAGGCAGTGAGAACCAGCATTACTTTTCCCGGCTGGCACCTTTGCTGTGGCAGCAAAAGCTGGACGTTTGTCTTTTTTGCTCCGGAGGCTGCCGAAAGCGAAAACAGGTGCTTTTGAGGATGGAGTCCGCAGGAAAGCAGAGAGGGCCAAATTGTCTGGGGCATTTGAAAGGGTTCCAGGAGGCAGTGAGAACCAGCATTACTTTTCCCCGCTGGCACCTCTGCTGTGGCAGGAAAAGCTGGACGTTTTTCTTTTTTGCTCCTGAGGCTGCCGAAAGCGAAAACAGGTGCTTTTGAGGATGGAGTCCGCAGGAAAGCAGAGAGGGCCAAATTGTCTGGGGCATTTGAAAGAGTTCCAGGAGGCAGTGAGAACCAGCATTACTTTTGCCCGCTGGCACCTTTGCTGCGGCATCAAAAGCTGGACGTTTGTCTTTTTTGCTCCTGAGGATGCCGAAAGCGAAAACAGGTGCTTTTGAGGATGGAGTCCGCAGGAAAGCAGAGAGGGCCAAATTGTCTGCGGCTTTTGAAGAGGTTCCAGGAGGCAATGAGGACCAGCATTACTTTTCCCCGCTGGCACCTTTGCTGTGGCAGCAAAAGCTGGACGTTTGTCTTTTTTGCTCTGGAGGCTGCCGAAAGCGAAAACAGGTACTTTTGAGGATGGAGTCCGCAGGAAAGCAGAGAGGGCCAAATTGTCTGGGGCATTTGAAAGGGTTCCAGGAGGCAGTGAGAACCAGCATTACTTTTGCCCGCTGGCACCTTTGCTGTGGCAGCAAAACCTGGACGTTTGTCTTTTTTGCTCCGGAGGCTGCCGAAAGCGAAAACAGGTGCTTTTGAGGATGGAGTCCGCAGGAAAGCAGAGAGGGCCAAATTGTCTGTGGCATTTGAAAGGGTTCCAGGAGGCAGTGAGAACCAGCATTACTTTTCCCCGCTGGCACCTTTGCTGTGGCAGCAAAAGCTCGACGTTTGTCTTTTTTGCTCCTGAGGCTGCCGAAAGCGAAAACAGGTGCTTTTGAGGATGGAGTCCGCAGGAAAGCAGAGAGGGCCAAATTGTCTGTGGCATTTGAAAGAGTTCCAGGAGGCAGTGAGAACCAGCATTACTTTTCCCCGGTGGCACCTCTGCTGTGGCAGCAAAAGCTGGACGTTTGTCTTTTTTGCTCCTGAGGATGCCGAAAGCGAAAACAGGTGCTTTTGAGGATGGAGTCCGCAGGATAGCAGAGAGGGCCAAATTGTCTGTGGCATTTGAAAGAGTTCCAGGAGGCAGTGAGAACCAGCATTACTTTTGCCCGCTGGCACCTTTGCTGTGGCAGGAAAACCTGGACGTTTGTCTTTTTTGCTCCTGAGTTTGCCGAAAGCGAAAACAGGTGCTTTTGAGGATGGAGTCCGCAGGAAAGCAGAGAGGGCCAAATTGTCTGTGGCATTTGAAGAGGTTCCAGGAGGCAATGAGGACCAGCATAACTTTTCCCCGCTGGCACCTTTGCTGTGGCAGCAAAACCTGGACGTTTGTCTTTTTTGCTCCTGAGGTTGCCGAAAGCGAAAACAGGTACTTTTGAGGATGGAGTCCGCAGGAAAGCAGAGAGGGCCAAATTGTCTGTGGCATTTGAAGAGGTTCCAGGACGCAGTGAGAACCAGCATTACTTTTCCTAGCTGGCACCTTTGCTGTGGCAGCAAAAGCTGGACGTTTGTCTTTTTTGCTCTGGAGGCTGCCGAAAGCGAAAACAGGTGCTTTTGAGGATGGAGTCCGCAGGAAAGCAGAGAGGGCCAAATTGTCTGTTGCATTTGAAAGAATTCCAGGAGGTAGTGAGAACCAGCATTACTTTTCCCCGCTGGCACCTTTGCTGTGGCAGCAAAAGCTGGACGTTTGTCTTTTTTGCTCTGGAGGCTGCCGAAAGCGAAAACAGGTGCTTTTGAGGATGGAGTCCGCAGGAAAGCAGAGAGGGCCAAATTGTCTGGGGCATTTGAAAGAGTTCCAGGAGGCAGTGAGAACCAGCATTACTTTTGCCCGCTGGCACCTTTGCTGTGGCAGGAAAACCTGGACGTTTGTCTTTATTGTTCCTGATGTTGCCGAAAGCGAAAACAGGTGCTTTTGAGGATGGAGTCCGCAGGAAAGCAGAGAGGGCCAAATTGTCTGGGGCATTTGAAAGGGTTCCAGGACGCAGTGAGAACCAGCATTACTTTTCCCGGCTGGCACCTTTGCTGTGGCAGCAAAAGCTGGACGTTTGTCTTTTTTGCTCCTGAGGTTGCCGAAAGCGAAAACAGGTGCTTTTGAGGATGGAGTCCGCAGGAAAGCAGAGAGGGCCAAATTGTCTGGGGCATTTGAAAGAGATCTAGGAGGTAGTGAGAACCAGCATTACTTTTCCCCGCTGGCACCTTTGCTGTGGCAGCAAAATCTGGACGTTTGTCTTTTTTGCTCTGGAGGCTGCCGAAAGCGAAAACAGGTGCTTTTGAGGATGGAGTCCGCAGGAAAGCAGAGAGGGCCAAATTGTCTGGGGCATTTGAAAGGGTTCCAGGAGGCAGTGAGAACCAGCATTACTTTTCCCCGCTGGCACCTCTGCTGTGGCAGCAAAAGCTGGACGTTTGTCTTTTTTGCTCCTGAGGATGCCGAAAGCGAAAACAGGTGCTTTTGAGGATGGAGTCCGCAGGAAAGCAGAGAGGGCCAAATTGTCTGGGGCATTTGAAAGAGTTCCAGGAGGCAGTGAGAATCAGCATTACTTTTGCCCACTGGCACCTTTGCTGTGGCAGCAAAAGCTGGACATTTGTCTTTTTTGCTCCTGAGGTTGCCGAAAGCGAAAACAGGTGCTTTTGAGGATGGAGTCTGCAGGAAAGCAGAGAGGGCCAAATTGTCTGTGGCTTTTGAAGAGGTTCCAGGAGGCAATGAGGACCAGCATAACTTTTCCCCGCTGGCACCTTTGCTGTGGCAGCAAAAGCTGGACGTTTGTCTTTTTTGCTCCTGAGGATGCCGAAAGCGAAAACAGGTGCTTTTGAGGATGGAGTCCGCAGGAAAGCAGAGAGGGCCAAATTGTCTGGGGCATTTGAAAGAGTTCCAGGAGGCAGTGAGAACCAGCATTACTTTTGCCCGCTGGCACCTTTGCTGTGGCAGGAAAACCTGGACGTTTGTCTTTTTTGCTCCTGAGTTTGCCGAAAGCGAAAACAGGTGCTTTTGAGGATGGAGTCCGCAGGAAAGCAGAGAGGGCCAAATTGTCTGTGGCATTTGAAGAGGTTCCAGGAGGCAATGAGGACCAGCATAACTTTTCCCCGCTGGCACCTTTGCTGTGGCAGCAAAACCTGGACGTTTGTCTTTTTTGCTCCTGAGGTTGCCGAAAGCGAAAACAGGTACTTTTGAGGATGGAGTCCGCAGGAAAGCAGAGAGGGCCAAATTGTCTGTGGCATTTGAAGAGGTTCCAGGACGCAGTGAGAACCAGCATTACTTTTCCTAGCTGGCACCTTTGCTGTGGCAGCAAAAGCTGGACGTTTGTCTTTTTTGCTCTGGAGGCTGCCGAAAGCGAAAACAGGTGCTTTTGAGGATGGAGTCCGCAGGAAAGCAGAGAGGGCCAAATTGTCTGTGGCATTTGAAAGAATTCCAGGAGGTAGTGAGAACCAGCATTACTTTTCCCCGCTGGCACCTTTGCTGTGGCAGCAAAAGCTGGACGTTTGTCTTTTTTGCTCTGGAGGCTGCCAAAAGCGAAAACAGGTGCTTTTGAGGATGGAGTCCGCAGGAAAGCAGAGAGGGCCAAATTGTCTGGGGCATTTGAAAGAGTTCCAGGAGGCAGTGAGAACCAGCATTACTTTTGCCCGCTGGCACCTTTGCTGTGGCAGGAAAACCTGGACGTTTGTCTTTATTGTTCCGGAGGTTGCCGAAAGCGAAAACAGGTGCTTTTGAGGATGGAGTCCGCAGGAAAGCAGAGAGGGCCAAATTGTCTGGGGCATTTGAAAGGGTTCCAGGACGCAGTGAGAACCAGCATTACTTTTCCCGGCTGGCACCTTTGCTGTGGCAGCAAAAGCTGGACGTTTGTCTTTTTTGCTCCGGAGGTTGCCGAAAGCGAAAACAGGTGCTTTTGAGGATGGAGTCCGCAGGAAAGCAGAGAGGGCCAAATTGTCTGGGGCATTTGAAAGAGATCTAGGAGGTAGTGAGAACCAGCATTACTTTTCCCCGCTGGCACCTTTGCTGTGGCAGCAAAATCTGGACGTTTGTCTTTTTTGCTCTGGAGGCTGCCGAAAGCGAAAACAGGTGCTTTTGAGGATGGAGTCCGCAGGAAAGCAGAGAGGGCCAAATTGTCTGTGGCATTTGAAAGGGTTCAAGGAGGCAGTGAGAACCAGCATTACTTTTCCCGGCTGGCACCTTTGCTGTGGCAGCAAAAGCTGGACGTTTGTCTTTTTTGCTCCTGAGGCTGCCGAAAGCGAAAACAGGTGCTTTTGAGGATGGAGTCCGCAGGAAAGCAGAGAGGGCCAAATTGTCTGGGGCATTTGAAAGAGTTCCAGGAGGCAGTGAGAACCAGCATTACTTTTCTCCGCTGGCACCTTTGCTGTGGCAGCAAAAGCTGGACGTTTGTCTTTTTTGCTCCGGAGGCTGCCGAAAGCGAAAACAGGTGCTTTTGAGGATGGAGTCCGCAGGAAAGCAGAGAGGGCCAAATTGACTGGGGCATTTGAAAGAGTTCCAGGAGGCAGTGAGAACCAGCATTACTTTTCCCCGCTGGCACCTTTGCTGTGGCAGCAAAAGCTGGACGTTTGTCTTTTTTGCTCTGGAGGCTGCCGAAAGCGAAAACAGGTGCTTTTGAGGATGGAGTCCGCAGGAAAGCAGAGAGGGCCAAATTGTCTGTGGCATTTGAAAGGGTTCAAGGAGGCAGTGAGAACCAGCATTACTTTTCCCGGCTGGCACCTTTGCTGTGGCAGCAAAAGCTGGACGTTTGTCTTTTTTGCTCCTGAGGCTGCCGAAAGCGAAAACAGGTGCTTTTGAGGATGGAGTCCGCAGGAAAGCAGAGAGGGCCAAATTGTCTGGGGCATTTGAAAGAGTTCCAGGAGGCAGTGAGAACCAGCATTACTTTTCTCCGCTGGCACCTTTGCTGTGGCAGCAAAAGCTGGACGTTTGTCTTTTTTGCTCCGGAGGCTGCCGAAAGCGAAAACAGGTGCTTTTGAGGATGGAGTCCGCAGGAAAGCAGAGAGGGCCAAATTGACTGGGGCATTTGAAAGAGTTCCAGGAGGCAGTGAGAACCAGCATTACTTTTGCCCGCTGGCACCTTTGCTGTGGTAGCAAAAGCTGGACGTTTGTCTTTTTTGCTCCGGAGGCTGCCGAAAGCGAAAACAGGTGCTTTTGAGGATGGAGTCCGCAGGAAAGCAGAGAGGGCCAAATTGTCTGTGGCATTTGAAAGAGTTCCAGGAGGCAGTGAGAACCAGCATTACTTTTCCCCGGTGGCACCTCTGCTGTTGCAGCAAAAGCTGGACGTTTGTCTTTTTTGCTCCGGAGGCTGCCGAAAGCGAAAACAGGTGCTTTTGAGGATGGAGTCCGCAGGAAAGCAGAGAGGGCCAAATAGTCTGGGGCATTGGAAAGGGTTCCAGGACGCAGTGAGAACCAGCATTACTTTTCCCGGCTGGCACCTTTGCTGTGGCAGCAAAAGCTGGACGTTTGTCTTTTTTGCTCTGGAGGCTGCCGAAAGCGAAAACAGGTGCTTTTGAGGATGGAGTCCGCAGGAAAGCAGAGAGGGCCAAATTGTCTGGGGCATTTGAAAGGGTTCCAGGAGGCAGTGAGAACCAGCATTACTTTTCCCGGCTGGCACCTTTGCTGTGGCAGCAAAAGCTGGACGTTTGTCTTTTTTGCTCCTGAGGATGCCGAAAGCGAAAACAGGTACTTTTGAGGATGGAGTCCGCAGGAAAGCAGAGAGGGCCAAATTGTCTGGGGCATTTGAAAGAGTTCCAGGAGGCAGTGAGAACCAGCATTACTTTTCCCCGCTGGCACCTTTGCTGTGGCAGCAAAACGTCGACGTTTGTCTTTTTTGCTCCGGAGGCTGCCGAAAGCGAAAACAGGTGCTTTTGAGGATGGAGTCCGCAGGAAAGCAGAGAGGGCCAAATAGTCTGGGGCATTGGAAAGGGTTCCAGGACGCAGTGAGAACCAGCATTACTTTTCCCCGCTGGCACCTTTGCTGTGGCAGCAAAAGCTGGACATTTGTCTTTTTTGCTCTGGAGGCTGCCGAAAGCGAAAACAGGTGCTTTTGAGGATGGAGTCCGCAGGAAAGCAGAGAGGGCCAAATTGTCTGTGGCATTTGAAAGAGTTCCAGGAGGCAGTGAGAACCAGCATTACTTTTCCCCGGTGGCACCTCTGCTGTTGCAGCAAAAGCTGGACGTTTGTCTTTTTTGCTCCGGAGGCTGCCGAAAGCGAAAACAGGTGCTTTTGAGGATGGAGTCCGCAGGAAAGCAGAGAGGGCCAAATAGTCTGGGGCATTGGAAAGGGTTCCAGGACGCAGTGAGAACCAGCATTACTTTTCCCGGCTGGCACCTTTGCTGTGGCAGCAAAAGCTGGACGTTTGTCTTTTTTGCTCTGGAGGCTGCCGAAAGCGAAAACAGGTGCTTTTGAGGATGGAGTCCGCAGGAAAGCAGAGAGGGCCAAATTGTCTGGGGCATTTGAAAGGGTTCCAGGAGGCAGTGAGAACCAGCATTACTTTTCCCGGCTGGCACCTTTGCTGTGGCAGCAAAAGCTGGACGTTTGTCTTTTTTGCTCCTGAGGATGCCGAAAGCGAAAACAGGTACTTTTGAGGATGGAGTCCGCAGGAAAGCAGAGAGGGCCAAATTGTCTGGGGCATTTGAAAGAGTTCCAGGAGGCAGTGAGAACCAGCATTACTTTTCCCCGCTGGCACCTTTGCTGTGGCAGCAAAACGTCGACGTTTGTCTTTTTTGCTCCGGAGGCTGCCGAAAGCGAAAACAGGTGCTTTTGAGGATGGAGTCCGCAGGAAAGCAGAGAGGGCCAAATAGTCTGGGGCATTGGAAAGGGTTCCAGGACGCAGTGAGAACCAGCATTACTTTTCCCGGCTGGCACCTTTGCTGTGGCAGCAAAAGCTGGACATTTGTCTTTTTTGCTCTGGAGGCTGCCGAAAGCGAAAACAGGTGCTTTTGAGGATGGAGTCCGCAGGAAAGCAGAGAGGGCCAAATAGTCTGGGGCATTTGAAAGGGTTCCAGGAGGCAGTGAGAACCAGCATTACTTTTCCCGGCTGGCACCTTTGCTGTGGCAGCAAAAGCTGGACATTTGTCTTTTTTGCTCCTGAGGATGCCGAAAGCGAAAACAGGTGCTTTTGAGGATGGAGTCCGCAGGAAAGCAGAGAGGGCCAAATTGTCTGGGGCATTTGAAAGAGTTCCAGGAGGCAGTGAGAACCAGCATTACTTTTCCCGGCTGGCACCTTTGCTGTGGCAGCAAAAGCTGGACGTTTGTATTTTTTGCTCCGGAGGCTGCCGAAAGCGAAAACAGGTGCTTTTGAGGATGGAGTCCGCAGGAAAGCAGAGAGGGCCAAATTGTCTGTGGCATTTGAAAGAGTTCCAGGAGGCAGTGAGAACCAGCATTACTTTTCCCCGGTGGCACCTCTGCTGTTGCAGCAAAAGCTGGACGTTTGTCTTTTTTGCTCCTGAGGATGCCGAAAGCGAAAACAGGTGCTTTTGAGGATGGAGTCCGCAGGAAAGCAGAGAGGGCCAAATTGTCTGTGGCATTTGAAAGAGTTCCAGGAGGCAGTTAGAACCAGCATTACTTTTGCCCGCTGGCACCTTTGCTGTGGCAGGAAAACCTGGACGTTTGTCTTTTTTGCTCCTGAGGTTGCCGAAAGCGAAAACAGGTGCTTTTGAGGATGGAGTCCGCAGGAAAGCAGAGAGGGCCAAATTGTCTGTGGCATTTGAAAGAGTTCCAGGAGGCAGTGAGAACCAGCATTACTTTTCCCCGCTGGCACCTTTGCTGTGGCAGCAAAAGCTGGACGTTTGTCTTTTTTGCTCCTGAGGTTGCCGAAAGCGAAAACAGGTGCTTTTGAGGATGGAGTCCGCAGGAAAGCAGAGAGGGCCAAATTGTCTGTGGCATTTGAAAGAATTCCAGGAGGTAGTGAGAACCAGCAATACTTTTCCCCGCTGGCACCTTTGCTGTGGCAGCAAAAGCTGGACGTTTGTCTTTTTTGCTCTGGAGGCTGCCGAAAGCGAAAACAGGTGCTTTTGAGGATGGAGTCCGCAGGAAAGCAGAGAGGGCCAAATTGTCTGGGGCATTTGAAAGAGTTCCAGGAGGCAGTGAGAACCAGCATTACTTTTCCTAGCTGGCACCTTTGCTGTGGCAGCAAAAGCTGGACGTTTGTCTTTTTTGCTCTGGAGGCTGCCGAAAGCGAAAACAGGTGCTTTTGAGGATGGAGTCCGCAGGAAAGCAGAGAGGGCCAAATTGTCTGTGGCATTTGAAAGAATTCCAGGAGGTAGTGAGAACCAGCATTACTTTTCCCCGCTGGCACCTTTGCTGTGGCAGCAAAAGCTGGACGTTTGTCTTTTTTGCTCTGGAGGCTGCCGAAAGCGAAAACAGGTGCTTTTGAGGATGGAGTCCGCAGGAAAGCAGAGAGGGCCAAATTGTCTGGGGCATTTGAAAGAGTTCCAGGAGGCAGTGAGAACCAGCATTACTTTTGCCCGCTGGCACCTTTGCTGTGGCAGGAAAACCTGGACGTTTGTCTTTATTGTTCCTGATGTTGCCGAAAGCGAAAACAGGTGCTTTTGAGGATGGAGTCCGCAGGAAAGCAGAGAGGGCCAAATTGTCTGTGGCATTTGAAGAGGTTCCAGGAGGCAATGAGGACCAGCATTACTTTTCCCCGCTGACACCTTTGCTGTGGCAGCAAAAGGTGGACGTTTGTCTTTTTTGCTCCTGAGGTTGCCGAAAGCGAAAACAGGTGCTTTTGAGGATGGAGTCCGCAGGAAAGCAGAGAGGGCCAAATTGTCTGTGGCATTTGAAGAGGTTCCAGGAGGCAATGAGGACCAGCATTACTTTTCCCCGCTGGCACCTTTGCTGTGGCAGCAAAAGCTGGACGTTTGTCTTTTTTGCTCCGGAGGCTGCCGAAAGCGAAAACAGGTGCTTTTGAGGATGGAGTCCGCAAGAAAGCAGAGAGGGCCAAATAGTCTGGGGCATTTGAAAGGGTTCCAGGACGCAGTGAGAACCAGCATTACTTTTCCCGGCTGGCACCTTTGCTGTGGCAGCAAAAGCTGGACGTTTGTCTTTTTTGCTCCGGAGGTTGCCGAAAGCGAAAACAGGTGTTTTGAGGATGGAGTCCGCAGGAAAGCAGAGAGGGCCAAATTGTCTGGGGCATTTGAAAGAGATCTAGGAGGTAGTGAGAACCAGCATTACTTTTGCCCGCTGGCACCTTTGCTGTGGCAGCAAAAGCTGGACGTTTGTCTTTTTTGCTCTGGAGGCTGCCGAAAGCGAAAACAGGTGCTTTTGAGGATGGAGTCCGCAGGAAAGCAGAGAGGGCCAAATTGTCTGGGGCATTTGAAAGGGTTCCAGGAGGCAGTGAGAACCAGCATTACTTTTCCCCGCTGGCACCTCTGCTGTGGCAGCAAAAGCTGGACGTTTGTCTTTTTTGCTCCTGAGGATGCCGAAAGCGAAAACAGGTGCTTTTGAGGATGGAGTCCGCAGGAAAGCAGAGAGGGCCAAATTGTCTGGGGCATTTGAAAGAGTTCCAGGAGGCAGTGAGAATTAGCATTACTTTTGCCCACTGGCACCTTTGCTGTGGCAGCAAAAGCTGGACATTTGTCTTTTTTGCTCCTGAGGTTGCCGAAAGCGAAAACAGGTGCTTTTGAGGATGGAGTCTGCAGGAAAGCAGAGAGGGCCAAATTGTCTGTGGCTTTTGAAGAGGTTCCAGGAGGCAATGAGGACCAGCATTACTTTTCCCCGCTGGCACCTTTGCTGTGGCAGCAAAAGGTGGACGTTTGTCTTTTTTGCTCCTGAGGATGCCGAAAGCGAAAACAGGTGCTTTTGAGGATGGAGTCCGCAGGAAAGCAGAGAGGGCCAAATTGTCTGTGGCATTTGAAAGAGTTCCAGGAGGCAGTGAGAACCAGCATTACTTTTCCCCGGTGGCACCTCTGCTGTGGCAGCAAAAGCTGGACGTTTGTCGTTTTTGCTCCTGAGGATGCCGAAAGCGAAAACAGGTGCTTTTGAGGATGGAGTCCGCAGGAAAGCAGAGAGGGCCAAATTGTCTGGGGCATTTGAAAGAGTTCCAGGAGGCAGTGAGAACCAGCATTACTTTTGCCCGCTGGCACCTTTGCTGTGGCAGGAAAAGCTGGACGTTTGTCTTTTTTGCTCCTGAGGTTGCCGAAAGCGAAAACAGGTGCTTTTGAGGATGGAGTCCGCAGGAAAGCAGAGAGGGCCAAATTGTCTGTGGCATTTGAAGAGGTTCCAGGAGGCAATGAGGACCAGTATAACTTTTCCCCGCTGGCACCTTTGCTGTGGCAGCAAAACCTGGACGTTTGTCTTTTTTGCTCCTGAGGTTGCCGAAAGCGAAAACAGGTACTTTTGAGGATGGAGTCCGCAGGAAAGCAGAGAGGGCCAAATTGTCTGTGGCATTTGAAGAGGTTCCAGGACGCAGTGAGAACCAGCATTACTTTTCCTAGCTGGCACCTTTGCTGTGGCAGCAAAACCTGCACGTTTGTCTTTTTTGCTCTGGAGGCTGCCGAACGCGGAAAAAGGTGCTTTTGAGGATGGAGTCCGCAGGAAAGCAGAGAGGGCCAAATTGTCTGGGGCATTTGAAAGAGTTCCAGGAGGTAGTGAGAACCAGCATTACTTTTCCCCGCTGGCACCTTTGCTGTGGCAGCAAAAGCTGGACGTTTGTCTTTTTTGCTCTGGAGGCTGCCGAAAGCGAAAACAGGTGCTTTTGAGGATGGAGTCCGCAGGAAAGCAGAGAGGGCCAAATTGTCTTTGGCATTTGAAAGGGTTCAAGGAGGCAGTGAGAACCAGCATTACTTTTCCCCGCTGGCACCTTTGCTGTGGCAGCAAAAGCTGGACGTTTGTCTTTTTTGCTCTGGAGGCTGCCGAAAGCGAAAACAGGTGCTTTTGAGGATGGAGTCCGCAGGAAAGCAGAGAGGGCCAAATTGTCTGGGGCATTTGAAAGGGTTCCAGGAGGCAGTGAGAACCAGCATTACTTTTCTCCGCTGGCACCTTTGCTGTGGCAGCAAAAGCTGGACGTTTGTCTTTTTTGCTCCGGAGGCTGCCGAAAGCGAAAACAGGTGCTTTTGAGGATGGAGTCCGCAGGAAAGCAGAGAGGGCCAAATTGACTGGGGCATTTGAAAGAGTTCCAGGAGGCAGTGAGAACCAGCATTACTTTTGCCCGCTGGCACCTTTGCTGTGGCAGCAAAAGCTGGACGTTTGTCTTTTTTGCTCCAGAGGCTGCCGAAAGCGAAAAGAGGTGCTTTTGAGGATGCAGTCCGCAGGAAAGCAGAGAGGGCCAAATTGTCTGGGGCATTTGAAAGAGTTCCAGGAGGCAGTGAGAACCAGCATCACTTTTCCCCGCTGGCACCTTTGCTGTGGCAGCAAAACGTCGACGTTTGTCTTTTTTGCTACGGAGGCTGCCGAAAGCGAAAACAGGTGCTTTTGAGGATGGAGTCCGCAGGAAAGCAGAGAGGGCCAAATAGTCTGGGGCATTGGAAAGGGTTCCAGGACGCAGTGAGAACCAGCATTACTTTTCCCGGCTGGCACCTTTGCTGTGGCAGCAAAAGCTGGACGTTTGTCTTTTTTGCTCTGGAGGCTGCCGAAAGCGAAAACAGGTGCTTTTGAGGATGGAGTCCGCAGGAAAGCAGAGAGGGCCAAATTGTCTGGGGCATTTGAAAGGGTTCCAGGAGGCAGTGAGAACCAGCATTACTTTTCCCGGCTGGCACCTTTGCTGTGGCAGCAAAAGCTGGACGTTTGTCTTTTTTGCTCCTGAGGATGCCGAAAGCGAAAACAGGTGCTTTTGAGGATGGAGTCCGCAGGAAAGCAGAGAGGGCCAAATTGTCTGGGGCATTTGAAAGAGTTCTAGGAGGCAGTGAGAACCAGCATTACTTTTGCCCGCTGGCACCTTTGCTGTGGCAGGAAAACCTGGACGTTTGTCTTTATTGTTCCTGAGGATGCCGAAAGCGAAAACAGGTGCTTTTGAGGATGGAGTCCGCAGGAAAGCAGAGAGGGCCAAATTGTCTGTGGCATTTGAAGAGGTTCCAGGAGGCAATGAGGACCAGCATCACTTTTCCCCGCTGGCACCTTTGCTGTGGCAGCAAAAGGTGGATGTTTGTCTTTTTTGCTCCTGAGGTTGCCGAAAGCGAAAACAGGTGCTTTTGAGGATGGAGTCCGCAGGAAAGCAGAGAGGGCCAAATTGTCTGTGGCATTTGAAGAGGTTCCAGGAGGCAATGAGGACCAGCATTACTTTTCCCCGCTGGCACCTTTGCTGTGGCAGCAAAAGCTGGACGTTTGTCTTTTTTGCTCCGGAGGATGCCGAAAGCGAAAACAGGTGCTTTTGAGGATGGAGTCCGCAGGAAAGCAGAGAGGGCCAAATTGTCTGGGGCATTTGAAAGAGTTCCAGGAGGCAGTGAGAACCAGCATTACTTTTGCCCGCTGGCACCTTTGCTGTGGCAGGAAAACCTGGACGTTTGTCTTTTTTGCTCCGGAGGTTGCCGAAAGCGAAAACAGGTGCTTTTGAGGATGGAGTCCGCAGGAAAGCAGAGAGGGCCAAATTGTCTGTGGCATTTGAAGAGGTTCCAGGAGGCAATGAGGACCAGCATCACTTTTCCCCGCTGGCACCTTTGCTGTGGCAGCAAAAGCTGGACGTTTGTCTTTTTTGCTCCGGAGGCTGCCGAAAGCGAAAACAGGTGCTTTTGAGGATGGAGTCCGCAGGAAAGTAGAGAGGGCCAAATTGTCTGTGGCATTTGAAAGGGTTCCAGGAGTCCGGGAGAACCAGCATTACTTTTGCCCGCTGGCACCTTTGCTGTGGCAGCAAAACCTGGACGTTTGTCTTTTTTGCTCTGGAGGCTGCCGAAAGCGAAAACAGGTGCTTTTGAGGATGGAGTCCGCAGGAAAGCAGAGAGGGCCAAATTGTCTGTGGCATTTGAAAGGGTTCAAGGAGGCAGTGAGAACCAGCATCACTTTTCCCCGCTGGCACCTTTGCTGTGGCAGCAAAAGCTGGACGTTTGTCTTTTTTGCTCCTGAGATTGCCGAAAGCGAAAACAGGTGCTTTTGAGGATGGAGTCCGCAGGAAAGCAGAGAGGGCCAAATTGTCTGTGGCATTTGAAGAGGTTCCAGGAGGCAATGAGGACCAGCATTACTTTTCCCCGCTGGCACCTTTGCTGTGGCAGCAAAAGCTGGACGTTTGTCTTTTTTGCTCCGGAGGCTGCCGAAAGCGAAAACAGGTGCTTTTGAGGATGGAGTCCGCAGGAAAGCAGAGAAGGCCAAATTGTCTGGGGCATTTGAAAGGGTTCCAGGACGCAGTGAGAACCAGCATTACTTTTCCCGGCTGGCACCTTTGCTGTGGCAGCAAAAGCTGGACGTTTGTCTTTTTTGCTCCGGAGGTTGCCGAAAGCGAAAACAGGTGCTTTTGAGGATGGAGTCCGCAGGAAAGCAGAGAGGGCCAAATTGTCTGGGGCATTTGAAAGAGTTCTAGGAGGTAGTGAGAACCAGCATTACTTTTCCTTGCTGGCACCTTTGCTGTGGCAGCAAAAGCTGGACGTTTGTCTTTTTTGCTCTGGAGGATGCCGAAAGCGAAAACAGGTGCTTTTGAGGATGGAGTCCGCAGGAAAGCAGAGAGGGCCAAATTGTCTGGGGCATTTGAAAGGGTTCCAGGAGGCAGTGAGAACCAGCATTACTTTTCGCCGCTGGCACCTTTGCTGTGGCAGCAAAAGCTGGACGTTTGTCTTTTTTGCTCCGGAGGTTGCCGAAAGCGAAAACAGGTGCTTTTGAGGATGGAGTCCGCAGGAAAGCAGAGAGGGCCAAATTGTCTGGGGCATTTGAAAGAGTTCCAGGAGGCAGTGAGAACCAGCATTACTTTTCCCCGCTGGCACCTTTGCTGTGGCAGCAAAAGCTGGACGTTTGTCTTTTTTGCTCCGGAGGCTGCCGAAAGCGAAAACAGGTGCTTTTGAGGATGGAGTCCGCAGGAAAGTAGAGAGGGCCAAATTGGCTGTGGCATTTGAAAGGGTACCAGGAGGCCGGGAGAACCAGCATTACTTTTGCCCGCTGGCACCTTTGCTGTGGCAGCAAAACCTGGACGTTTGTCTTTTTTGCTCCGGAGGCTGCCGAAAGCGAAAACGGGTGCTTTTGAGGATGCAGTCCGCAGGAAAGCAGAGAGGGCCAAATTGTCTGGGGCATTTGAAAGAGTTCCAGGAGGCAGTGAGAACCAGCATCACTTTTCCCCGCTGGCACCTTTGCTGTGGCAGCAAAAGCTGGACGTTTGTCTTTTTTGGTCCTGAGGTTGCCGAAAGCGAAAACAGGTGCTTTTGAGGATGGAGTCCGCAGGAAAGCAGAGAGGGCCAAATTGTCTGTGGCATTTGAAGAGGTTCCAGGAGGCAATGAGGACCAGCATTACTTTTCCCCGCTGGCACCTTTTCTGTGGCAGCAAAAGCTGGACGTTTGTCTTTTTTGCTCCGGAGGCTGCCGAAAACGAAAACAGGTGCTTTTGATGATGGAGTCCGCAGGAAAGCAGAGAGGGCCAAATAGTCTGGGGCATTTGAAAGGGTTCCAGGAGGCAATGAGGACCAGCATTACTTTTCCCCGCTGGCACCTTTGCTGTGGCAGCAAAAGCTGGACGTTTGTCTTTTTTGCTCCGGAGGTTGCCGAAAGCGAAAACAGGTGCTTTTGAGGATGGAGTCCGCAGGAAAGCAGAGAGGGCCAAATTGTCTGGGGCATTTGAAAGAGTTCTAGGAGGTAGTGAGAACCAGCATTACTTTTCCTTGCTGGCACCTTTGCTGTGGCAGCAAAAGCTGGACGTTTGTCTTTTTTGCTCTGGAGGATGCCGAAAGCGAAAACAGGTGCTTTTGAGGATGGAGTCCGCAGGAAAGCAGAGAGGGCCAAATTGTCTGGGGCATTTGAAAGGGTTCCAGGAGGCAGTGAGAACCAGCATTACTTTTCCCCGCTGGCACCTTTGCTGTGGCAGCAAAAGCTGGACATTTGTCTTTTTTGCTCCTGAGGTTGCCGAAAGCGAAAACAGGTGCTTTTGAGGATGGAGTCCGCAGGAAAGCAGAGAGGGCCAAATTGTCTGGGGCATTTGAAAGGGTTCCAGGAGGCAATGAGGACCAGCATTACTTTTCCCCGCTGGCACCTTTGCTGTGGCAGCAAAAGCTGGACGTTTGTCTTTTTTGCTCCTGAGGTTGCCGAAAGCGAAAACAGGTGCTTTTGAGGATGGAGTCCGCAGGAAAGCAGAGAGGGCCAAATTGTCTGGGGCATTTGAAAGGGTTCCAGGAGGCAATGAGGACCAGCATTACTTTTCCCCGCTGGCACCTTTGCTGTGGCAGCAAAAGCTGGACGTTTGTCTTTTTTGCTCTGGAGGCTGCCGAAAGCGAAAACAGGTGCTTTTGAGGATGGAGTCCGCAGGAAAGCAGAGAGGGCCAAATAGTCTGGGGCATTTGAAAGGGTTCCAGGAGGCAGTGAGAACCAGCATTACTTTTCCCGGCTGGCACCTTTGCTGTGGCAGCAAAAGCTGGACGTTTGTCTTTTTTGCTCCGGAGGCTGCCGAAAGCGAAAACAGGTGCTTTTGAGGATGGAGTCCGCAGGAAAGCAGAGAGGGCCAAATTGTCTGGGGCATTTGAAAGGGTTCCAGGAGGCAGTGAGAACCAGCATTACTTTTCCCCGCTGGCACCTTTGCTGTGGCAGCAAAAGCTGGACATTTGTCTTTTTTGCTCCGGAGGCTGCCGAAAGCGAAAACAGGTGCTTTTGAGGATGGAGTCCGCAGGAAAGCAGAGAGGGCCAAATAGTCTGGGGCATTTGAAAGGGTTCCAGGACGCAGTGAGAACCAGCATTACTTTTCCCGGCTGGCACCTTTGCTGTGGCAGCAAAAGCTGGACGTTTGTCTTTTTTGCTCCGGAGGTTGCCGAAAGCGAAAACAGGTGCTTTTGAGGATGGAGTCCGCAGGAAAGCAGAGAGGGCCAAATTGTCTGGGGCATTTGAAAGAGTTCCAGGAGGCAGTGAGAACCAGCATTACTTTTCCTTGCTGGCACCTTTGCTGTGGCAGCAAAAGCTGGACGTTTGTCTTTTTTGCTCTGGAGGCTGCCGAAAGCGAAAACAGGTGCTTTTGAGGATGGAGTCCGCAGGAAAGCAGAGAGGGCCAAATTGTCTGGGGCATTTGAAAGGGTTCCAGGAGGCAGTGAGAACCAGCATTACTTTTGCCCGCTGGCACCTTTGCTGTGGCAGCAAAAGCTGGACGTTTGTCTTTTTTGCTCTGGAGGCTGCCGAAAGCGAAAAGAGGTGCTTTTGAGAATGGTGTCCGCAGGAAAGCAGAGAGGGCCAAATTGTCTGGGGCATTTGAAAGAGTTCCAGGAGGCAGTGAGAACCAGCATTACTTTTCCTTGCTGGCACCTTTGCTGTGGCAGCAAAAGCTGGACGTTTGTCTTTTTTGCTCTGGAGGATGCCGAAAGCGAAAACAGGTGCTTTTGAGGATGGAGTCCGCAGGAAAGCAGAGAGGGCCAAATTGTCTGGGGCATTTGAAAGGGTTCCAGGAGGCAGTGAGAACCAGCATTACTTTTCCCCGCTGGCACCTTTGCTGTGGCAGCAAAAGCTGGACATTTGTCTTTTTTGCTCCTGAGGTTGCCGAAAGCGAAAACAGGTGCTTTTGAGGATGGAGTCCGCAGGAAAGCAGAGAGGGCCAAATTGTCTGGGGCATTTGAAAGGGTTCCAGGAGGCAATGAGGACCAGCATTACTTTTCCCCGCTGGCACCTTTGCTGTGGCAGCAAAAGCTGGACGTTTGTCTTTTTTGCTCTGGAGGCTGCCGAAAGCGAAAAAAGGTGCTTTTGAGGATGGAGTCCGCAGGAAAGCAGAGAGGGCCAAATAGTCTGGGGCATTTGAAAGGGTTCCAGGACGCAGTGAGAACCAGCATTACTTTTCCCGGCTGGCACCTTTGCTGTGGCAGCAAAAGCTGGACGTTTGTCTTTTTTGCTCCGGAGGCTGCCGAAAGCGAAAACAGGTGCTTTTGAGGATGGAGTCCGCAGGAAAGCAGAGAGGGCCAAATTGTCTGTGGCATTTGAAAGGGTTCCAGGAGGCAGTGAGAACCAGCATTACTTTTCCCCGCTGGCACCTCTGCTGTGGCAGGAAAAGCTGGACGTTTGTCTTTTTTGCTCCTGAGGCTGCCGAAAGCGAAAACAGGTGCTTTTGAGGATGGAGTCCGCAGGAAAGCAGAGAGGGCCAAATTGTCTGGGGCATTTGAAAGAGTTCCAGGAGGCAGTGAGAACCAGCATTACTTTTCTCCGTTGGCACCTTTGCTGTGGCAGCAAAAGCTGGACGTTTGTCTTTTTTGCTCCGGAGGCTGCCGAAAGCGAAAACAGGTGCTTTTGAGGATGGAGTCCGCAGGAAAGCAGAGAGGGCCAAATTGACTGGGGCATTTGAAAGAGTTCCAGGAGGCAGTGAGAACCAGCATTACTTTTGCCCGCTGGCACCTTTGCTGTGGCAGCAAAAGCTGGACGTTTGTCTTTTTTGCTCCTGAGGATGCCGAAAGCGAAAAGAGGTGCTTTTGAGGATGCAGTCCGCAGGAAAGCAGAGAGGGCCAAATTGTCTGGGGCATTTGAAAGAGTTCCAGGAGGCAG
This sequence comes from Vanellus vanellus, assembly GCF_965231255.1. NCBI lineage: Eukaryota > Metazoa > Chordata > Aves > Charadriiformes > Charadriidae > Vanellus > Vanellus vanellus. Next base: position 155,270 of record NW_028128554.1, on the reverse strand, counting down.
TGAGAACCAGCATCACTTTTCCCCGCTGGCACCTTTGCTGTGGCAGCAAAACGTCGACGTTTGTCTTTTTTGCTCCGGAGGCTGCCGAAAGCGAAAACAGGTGCTTTTGAGGATGGAGTCCGCAGGAAAGCAGAGAGGGCCAAATAGTCTGGGGCATTGGAAAGGGTTCCAGGACGCAGTGAGAACCAGCATTACTTTTCCCGGCTGGCACCTTTGCTGTGGCAGCAAAAGCTGGACGTTTGTCTTTTTTGCTCTGGAGGCTGCCGAAAGCGAAAACAGGTGCTTTTGAGGATGGAGTCCGCAGGAAAGCAGAGAGGGCCAAATTGTCTGGGGCATTTGAAAGGGTTCCAGGAGGCAGTGAGAACCAGCATTACTTTTCCCGGCTGGCACCTTTGCTGTGGCAGCAAAAGCTGGACGTTTGTCTTTTTTGCTCCTGAGGATGCCGAAAGCGAAAACAGGTGCTTTTGAGGATGGAGTCCGCAGGAAAGCAGAGAGGGCCAAATTGTCTGGGGCATTTGAAAGAGTTCCAGGAGGCAGTGAGAACCAGCATTACTTTTCTCCGCTGGCACCTTTGCTGTGGCAGCAAAAGCTGGACGTTTGTCTTTTTTGCTCCGGAGGCTGCCGAAAGCGAAAACAGGTGCTTTTGAGGATGCAGTCCGCAGGAAAGCAGAGAGGGCCAAATTGTCTGGGGCATTTGAAAGAGTTCTAGGAGGCAGTGAGAACCAGCATTACTTTTGCCCGCTGGCACCTTTGCTGTGGCAGGAAAACCTGGACGTTTGTCTTTATTGTTCCTGAGGTTGCCGAAAGCGAAAACAGGTGCTTTTGAGGATGGAGTCCGCAGGAAAGCAGAGAGGGCCAAATTGTCTGTGGCATTTGAAGAGGTTCCAGGAGGCAATGAGGACCAGCATCACTTTTCCCCGCTGGCACCTTTGCTGTGGCAGCAAAAGGTGGACGTTTGTCTTTTTTGCTCCTGAGGTTGCCGAAAGCGAAAACAGGTGCTTTTGAGGATGGAGTCCGCAGGAAAGCAGAGAGGGCCAAATTGTCTGTGGCATTTGAAGAGGTTCCAGGAGGCAATGAGGACCAGCATTACTTTTCCCCGCTGGCACCTTTGCTGTGGCAGCAAAAGCTGGACGTTTGTCTTTTTTGCTCCTGAGGATGCCGAAAGCGAAAACAGGTGCTTTTGAGGATGGAGTCCGCAGGAAAGCAGAGAGGGCCAAATTGTCTGGGGCATTTGAAAGAGTTCCAGGAGGCAGTGAGAACCAGCATTACTTTTGCCCGCTGGCACCTTTGCTGTGGCAGGAAAAGCTGGACGTTTGTCTTTTTTGCTCCTGAGGTTGCCGAAAGCGAAAACAGGTGCTTTTGAGGATGGAGTCCGCAGGAAAGCAGAGAGGGCCAAATTGTCTGTGGCATTTGAAGAGGTTCCAGGAGTCAATGAGGACCAGCATAACTTTTCCCCGCTGGCACCTTTGCTGTGGCAGCAAAAGCTGGACGTTTGTCTTTTTTGCTCCGGAGGCTGCCGAAAGCGAAAACAGGTGCTTTTGAGGATGGAGTCCGCAGGAAAGCAGAGAAGGCCAAATTGTCTGGGGCATTTGAAAGGGTTCCAGGACGCAGTGAGAACCAGCATTACTTTTCCCGGCTGGCACCTTTGCTGTGGCAGCAAAAGCTGGACGTTTGTCTATTTTGCTCCTGAGGTTGCCGAAAGCGAAAACAGGTGCTTTTGAGGATGGAGTCCGCAGGAAAGCAGAGAGGGCCAAATTGTCTGGGGCATTTGATAGAGTTCTAGGAGGTAGTGAGAACCAGCATTACTTTTCCTTGCTGGCACCTTTGCTGTGGCAGCAAAAGCTGGACGTTTGTCTTTTTTGCTCTGGAGGCTGCCGAAAGCGAAAACAGGTGCTTTTGAGGATGGAGTCCGCAGGAAAGCAGAGAGGGCCAAATTGTCTGGGGCATTTGAAAGGGTTTCCAGGAGGCAGTGAGAACCAGCATTACTTTTCGCCGCTGGCACCTTTGCTGTGGCAGCAAAAGCTGGACGTTGTCTTTTTTGCTCCGGAGGCTGCCGAAAGCGAAAACAGGTGCTTTTGAGGATGGAGTCCGCAGGAAAGCAGAGAGGGCCAAATTGTCTGGGGCATTTGAAAGGGTTCCAGGAGGCAGTGAGAACCAGCATTACTTTTCCTCGCTGGCACCTTTGCTGTGGCAGCAAAAGCTGGACATTTGTCTTTTTTTGCTCCTGAGGTTGCCGAAAGCGAAAACAGGTGCTTTTTGAGGATGGAGTCCGCAGGAAAGCAGAGAGGGCCAAATTGTCTGGGGCATTTGAAAGGGTTCCAGGAGGCAATGAGGACCAGCATTACTTTTCCCCGCTGGCACCTTTGCTGTGGCAGCAAAAGCTGGACGTTTGTCTTTTTTGCTCCGGAGGCTGCCGAAAGCGAAAACAGGTGCTTTTGAGGATGGAGTCCGCAGGAAAGTAGAGAGGGCCAAATTGGCTGTGGCATTTGAAAGGGTTCCAGGAGGCCGGGAGAACCAGTATTACTTTTGCCCGCTGGCACCTTTGCTGTGGCAGCAAAACCTGGACGTTTGTCTTTTTTGCTCCGGAGGCTGCCGAAAGCGAAAACGGGTGCTTTTGAGGATGCAGTCCGCAGGAAAGCAGAGAGGGCCAATTGTCTGGGGCATTTGAAAGAGTTCCAGGAGGCAGTGAGAACCAGCATCACTTTTCCCCGCTGGCACCTTTGCTGTGGCAGCAAAAGCTGGACGTTTGTCTTTTTTGGTCCTGAGGTTGCCGAAAGCGAAAACAGGTGCTTTTGAGGATGGAGTCCGCAGGAAAGCAGAGAGGGCCAAATTGTCTGTGGCATTTGAAGAGGTTCCAGGAGGCAATGAGGACCAGCATTACTTTTCCCCGCTGGCACCTTTGCTGTGGCAGCAAAAGCTGGACGTTTGTCTTTTTTGCTCCGGAGGCTGCCGAAAACGAAAACAGGTGCTTTTGATGATGGAGTCCGCAGGAAAGCAGAGAGGGCCAAATAGTCTGGGGCATTTGAAAGGGTTCCAGGAGGCAATGAGGACCAGCATTACTTTTCCCCGCTGGCACCTTTGCTGTGGCAGCAAAAGCTGGACGTTTGTCTTTTTTGGTCCTGAGGTTGCCGAAAGCGAAAACAGGTGCTTTTGAGGATGGAGGTCCGCAGGAAAGCAGAGAGGGCCAAATTGTCTGGGGCATTTGAAAGAGTTCTAGGAGGTAGTGAGAACCAGCATTACTTTTCCTTGCTGGCACCTTTGCTGTGGCAGCAAAAGCTGGACGTTTGTCTTTTTTGCTCTGGAGGATGCCGAAAGCGAAAACAGGTGCTTTTGAGGATGGAGTCCGCAGGAAAGCAGAGAGGGCCAAATTGTCTGGGGCATTTGAAAGGGTTCCAGGAGGCAGTGAGAACCAGCATTACTTTTCCCCGCTGGCACCTTTGCTGTGGCAGCAAAAGCTGGACATTTGTCTTTTTTGCTCCTGAGGTTGCCGAAAGCGAAAACAGGTGCTTTTGAGGATGGAGTCCGCAGGAAAGCAGAGAGGGCCAAATTGTCTGGGGCATTTGAAAGGGTTCCAGGAGGCAATGAGGACCAGCATTACTTTTCCCCGCTGGCACCTTTGCTGTGGCAGCAAAAGCTGGACGTTTGTCTTTTTTGCTCCTGAGGTTGCCGAAAGCGAAAACAGGTGCTTTTGAGGATGGAGTCCGCAGGAAAGCAGAGAGGGGCCAAATTGTCTGGGGCATTAGAAAGGGTTCCAGGAGGCAATGAGGACCAGCATTACTTTTCCCCGCTGGCACCTTTGCTGTGGCAGCAAAAGCTGGACGTTTGTCTTTTTTGCTCTGGAGGCTGCCGAAAGCGAAAAAAGGTGCTTTTGAGGATGGAGTCCGCAGGAAAGCAGAGAGGGCCCAATAGTCTGGGGCATTTGAAAGGGTTCCAGGACGCAGTGAGAACCAGCATTACTTTTCCCGGCTGGCACCTTTGCTGTGGCAGCAAAAGCTGGACGTTTGTCTTTTTTGCTCCGGAGGCTGCCGAAAGCGAAAACAGGTGCTTTTGAGGATGGAGTCCGCAGGAAAGCAGAGAGGGCCAAATTGTCTGGGGCATTTGAAAGGGTTCCAGGAGGCAGTGAGAACCAGCATTACTTTTCCCCGCTGGCACCTTTGCTGTGGCAGCAAAAGCTGGACGTTTGTCTTTTTTGCTCCGGAGGTTGCCGAAAGCGAAAACAGGTGCTTTTGAGGATGGAGTCCGCAGGAAAGCAGAGAGGGCCAAATTGTCTGGGGCATTTGAAAGAGTTCCAGGAGGCAGTGAGAACCAGCATTACTTTTCCTTGCTGGCACCTTTGCTGTGGCAGCAAAAGCTGGACGTTTGTCTTTTTTGCTCTGGAGGCTGCCGAAGCGAAAACAGGTGCTTTTGAGGATGGAGTCCGCAGGAAAGCAGAGAGGGCCAAATAGTCTGGGGCATTTGAAAGGGTTCCAGGAGGGGCAGTGAGAACCAGCATTACTTTTGCCCGCTGGCACCTTTGCTGTGGCAGCAAAAGCTGGACGTTTGTCTTTTTTGCTCTGGAGGCTGCCGAAAGCGAAAAGAGGTGCTTTTGAGGATGGAGTCCGCAGGAAAGCAGAGAGGGCCAAATTGTCTGGGGCATTTGAAAGAGTTCCAGGAGGCAGTGAGAACCAGCATTACTTTTCCTTGCTGGCACCTTTGCTGTGGCAGCAAAAGCTGGACGTTTGTCTTTTTTGCTCTGGAGGCTGCCGAAAGCGAAAACAGGTGCTTTTGAGGATGGAGTCCGCAGGAAAGCAGAGAGGGCCAAATTGTCTGGGGCATTTGAAAGGGTTCCAGGAGGCAGTGAGAACCAGCATTACTTTTTCCCCGCTGGCACCTTTGCTGTGGCAGCAAAAGCTGGACATTTGTCTTTTTGCTCCTGAGGTTGCCGAAAGCGAAAACAGGTGCTTTTGAGGATGGAGTCCGCAGGAAAGCAGAGAGGGCCAAATTGTCTGGGGCATTTGAAAGGGTTCCAGGAGGCAATGAGGACCAGCATTACTTTTCCCCGCTGGCACCTTTGCTGTGGCAGCAAAAGCTGGACGTTTGTCTTTTTTGCTCTGGAGGCTGCCGAAAGCGAAAAAAGGTGCTTTTGAGGATGGAGTCCGCAGGAAAGCAGAGAGGGCCAAATAGTCTGGGGCATTGAAAGGGTTCCAGGACGCAGTGAGAACCAGCATTACTTTTCCCGGCTGGCACCTTTGCTGTGGCAGCAAAAGCTGGACGTTTGTCTTTTTTGCTCCTGAGGATGCCGAAAGCGAAAACAGGTGCTTTTGAGGATGGAGTCCGCAGGAAAGCAGAGAGGGCCAAATTGTCTGTGGCATTTGAAAGGGTTCCAGGAGGCAGTGAGAACCAGCATTACTTTTGCCCGCTGGCACCTTTGCTGTGGCAGCAAAAGCTGGACGTTTGTCTTTTTTGCTCCGGAGGCTGCCGAAAGCGGAAAACGGGTGCTTTTGAGGATGCAGTCCGCAGGAAAGCAGAGAGGGCCAAATTGTCTGGGGCATTTGAAAGAGTTCCAGGAGGCAGTGAGAACCATCATCACTTTTCCCCGCTGGCACCTTTGCTGTGGCAGCAAAAGCTGGACGTTTGTCTTTTTTGCTCCTGAGGTTGCCGAAAGCGAAAACAGGTGCTTTTGAGGATGGAGTCCGCAGGAAAGCAGAGAGGGCCAAATTGTCTGTGGCATTTGAAGAGGTTCCAGGAGGCAATGAGGACCAGCATTACTTTTCCCCGCTGGCACCTTTGCTGTGGCAGGAAAACCTGGACGTTTGTCTTTTTTGCTCCGGAGGCTGCCGAAAGCGAAAACAGGTGCTTTTGAGGATGGAGTCCGCAGGAAAGCAGAGAGGGCCAAATAGTCTGGGGCATTTGAAAGGGTTCCAGGAGGCAGTGAGAACCAGCATTACTTTTCCCCGCTGGCACCTTTGCTGTGGCAGCAAAAGCTGGACGTTTGTCTTTTTTGCTCCGGAGGCTGCCGAAAGCGAAAACAGGTGCTTTTGAGGATGGAGTCCGCAGGAAAGCAGAGAGGGCCAAATTGTCTGTGGCATTTGAAGAGGTTCCATGAGGCAATGAGGACCAGCTTAACTTTTCCCCGCTGGCACCTTTGCTGTGGCAGCAAAACCTGGACGTTTGTCTTTTTTGCTCCTGAGGTTCCGAAAGCGAAAACAGGTACTTTTGAGGATGGAGTCCGCAGGAAAGCAGAGAGGGCCAAATTGTGGCATTTGAAGAGGTTCCAGGACGCAGTGAGAACCAGCATTACTTTTCCTAGCTGGCACCTTTGCTGTGGCAGCAAAAGCTGGACGTTTGTCTTTTTTGCTCCTGAGGTTGCCGAAAGCGAAAACAGGTGCTTTTGAGGATGGAGTCCGCAGGAAAGCAGAGAGGGCCAAATTGTCTGTGGCATTTGAAGAGGTTCCAGGAGGCAATGAGGACCAGCATTACTTTTGCCCGCTGGCACCTTTGCTGTGGCAGCAAAAGCTGGACGTTTGTCTTTTTTGCTCTGGAGGCTGCCGAAAGCGAAAAAAGGTGCTTTTGAGGATGGAGTCCGCAGGAAAGCAGAGAGGGCCAAATAGTCTGGGGCATTTGAAAGGGTTCCAGGACGCAGTGAGAACCAGCATTACTTTTCCCGGCTGGCACCTTTGCTGTGGCAGCAAAAGCTGGACGTTTGTCTTTTTTGCTCCGGAGGCTGCCGAAAGCGAAAACAGGTGCTTTTGAGGATGGAGTCCGCAGGAAAGCAGAGAGGGCCAAATTGTCTGTGGCATTTGAAAGGGTTCCAGGAGGCAGTGAGAACCAGCATTACTTTTCCCCGCTGGCACCTTTGCTGTGGCAGCAAAAGCTGGACATTTGTCTTTTTTGCTCCGGAGGCTGCCGAAAGCGAAAACAGGTGCTTTTGAGGATGGAGTCCGCAGGAAAGCAGAGAGGGCCAAATAGTCTGGGGCATTTGAAAGGGTTCCAGGACGCAGTGAGAACCAGCATTACTTTTCCCGGCTGGCACCTTTGCTGTGGCAGCAAAAGCTGGACGTTTGTCTTTTTTGCTCCGGAGGTTGCCGAAAGCGAAAACAGGTGCTTTTGAGGATGGAGTCCGCAGGAAAGCAGAGAGGGCCAAATTGTCTGGGGCATTTGAAAGAGTTCCAGGAGGCAGTGAGAACCAGCATTACTTTTCCTTGCTGGCACCTTTGCTGTGGCAGCAAAAGCTGGACGTTTGTCTTTTTTGCTCTGGAGGCTGCCGAAAGCGAAAACAGGTGCTTTTGAGGATGGAGTCCGCAGGAAAGCAGAGAGGGCCAAATTGTCTGGGGCATTTGAAAGGGTTCCAGGAGGCAGTGAGAACCAGCATTACTTTTGCCCGCTGGCACCTTTGCTGTGGCAGCAAAAGCTGGACGTTTGTCTTTTTTGCTCCGGAGGCTGCCGAAAGCGAAAACAAATGCTTTTGAGGATGCAGTCCGCAGGAAAGCAGAGAGGGCCAAATTGTCTGGGGCATTTGAAAGAGTTCCAGGAGGCAGTGAGAACCAGCATCACTTTTCCCCGCTGGCACCTTTGCTGTGGCAGCAAAAGCTGGACGTTTGTCTTTTTTGCTCCTGAGGTTGCCGAAAGCGAAAACAGGTGCTTTGAGGATGGAGTCCGCAGGAAAGCAGAGAGGGCCAAATTGTCTGTGGCATTTGAAGAGGTTCCAGGAGGCAATGAGGACCAGCATTACTTTTCCCCGCTGGCACCTTTGCTGCGGCAGCAAAAGCTGGACGTTTGTCTTTTTTGCTCCGGAGGCTGCCGAAAGCGAAAACAGGTGCTTTTGAGGAGTCCGCAAGGAAAGCAGAGAGGGCCAAATAGTCTGGGGCATTTGAAAAGGGTTTCCAGGAGGCAGTGAGAACCAGCATTACTTTTTCCCCGCTGGCACCTTTGCTGTGGCAGCAAAAGCTGGACGTTTGTCTTTTTTGCTCCGGAGGCTGCCGAAAGCGAAAACAGGTGCTTTTGAGGATGGAGTCCGCAGGAAAGCAGAGAGGGCCAAATTGTCTGTGGCATTTGAAGAGGTTCCATGAGGCAATGAGGACCAGCTTAACTTTCCCCGCTGGCACCTTTGCTGTGGCAGCAAAACCTGGACGTTTGTCTTTTTGCTCCTGAGGTTCCGAAAGCGAAAACAGGTACTTTTGAGGATGGAGTCCGCAGGAAAGCAGAGAGGGCCAAATTGTGGCATTTGAAGAGGTTCCAGGACGCAGTGAGAACCAGCATTACTTTTCCTAGCTGGCACCTTTGCTGTGGCAGCAAAAGCTGGACGTTTGTCTTTTTGCTCCGGAGGTTGCCGAAAGCGGAAAACAGGTGCTTTTGAGGATGGAGTCCGCAGGAAAGCAGAGAGGGCCAAATTGTCTGGGGCATTTGAAAAGAGTTCCAGGAGGCAGTGAGAACCAGCATTACTTTTCCTTGCTGGCACCTTTGCTGTGGCAGCAAAAGGCTGGACGTTTGTCTTTTTTGCTCTGGAGGCTGCCGAAAGCGAAAACAGGTGCTTTTGAGGATGGAGTCCGCAGGAAAGCAGAGAGGGCCAAATTGTCTGGGGCATTTGAAAGGGTTCCAGGAGGCAGTGAGAACCAGCATTACTTTTGCCCGCTGGCACCTTTGCTGTGGCAGCAAAAGCTGGACGTTTGTCTTTTTTGCTCCGGAGGCTGCCGAAAGCGAAAACAAATGCTTTTGAGGATGCAGTCCGCAGGAAAGCAGAGAGGGCCAAATTGTCTGGGGCATTTGAAAGAGTTCCAGGAGGCAGTGAGAACCAGCATCACTTTTCCCCGCTGGCACCTTTGCTGTGGCAGCAAAAGCTGGACGTTTGTCTTTTTTGCTCCTGAGGTTGCCGAAAGCGAAAACAGGTGCTTTTGAGGATGGAGTCCGCAGGAAAGCAGAGAGGGCCAAATTGTCTGTGGCATTTGAAGAGGTTCCAGGAGGCAATGAGGACCAGCATTACTTTTCCCCGCTGGCACCTTGCTGCGGCAGCAAAAGCTGGACGTTTGTCTTTTTTGCTCCGGAGGCTGCCGAAAGCGAAAACAGGTGCTTTTGAGGATGGAGTCCGCAGGAAAGCAGAGAGGGCCCAAATAGTCTGGGGCATTTGAAAGGGTTCCAGGAGGCAGTGAGAACCAGCATTACTTTTCCCCGCTGGCACCTTTGCTGTGGCAGCAAAAGCTGGACGTTTGTCTTTTTTGCTCCGGAGGCTGCCGAAAGCGAAAACAGGTGCTTTTGAGGATGGAGTCCGCAGGAAAGCAGAGAGGGCCAAATTGTCTGTGGCATTTGAAGAGGTTCCATGAGGCAATGAGGACCAGCTTAACTTTTCCCCCGCTGGCACCTTTGCTGTGGCAGCAAAACCTGGACTTTTGTCTTTTTGCTCCTGAGGTTCCGAAAGCGAAAACAGGTACTTTTGAGGATGGAGTCCGCAGGAAAGCAGAGAGGGCCAAATTGTCTGGGGCATTTGAAAGAGTTCTAGGAGGTAGTGAGAACCAGCATTACTTTTTCCTTGCTGGCACCTTTGCTGTGGCAGCAAAACCTGGACGTTTGTCTTTTTTGCTCTGGAGGATGCCGAAAGCGAAAACAGGTACTTTTGAGGATGCAGTCCGCAGGAAAGCAGAGAGGGCCAAATTGTCTGGGGCATTTGAAAGGGTTCCAGGAGGCAGTGAGAACCAGCATTACTTTTCCCCGCTGGCACCTTTGCTGTGGCAGCAAAAGCTGGACATTTGTCTTTTTTGCTCCTGAGGTTGCCGAAAGCGAAAACAGGTGCTTTTGAGGATGGAGTCCGCAGGAAAGCAGAGAGGGCCAAATTGTCTGGGGCATTAGAAAGGGTTCCAGGAGGCAATGAGGACCAGCATTACTTTTCCCCGCTGGCACCTTTGCTGTGGCAGCAAAAGCTGGACGTTTGTCTTTTTTGCTCTGGAGGCTGCCGAAAGCGAAAAAAGGTGCTTTTGAGGATGGAGTCCGCAGGAAAGCAGAGAGGGCCCAATAGTCTGGGGCATTTGAAAGGGTTCCAGGACGCAGTGAGAACCAGCATTACTTTTCCCGGCTGGCACCTTTGCTGTGGCAGCAAAAGCTGGACGTTTGTCTTTTTTGCTCCGGAGGCTGCCGAAAGCGAAAACAGGTGCTTTTGAGGATGGAGTCCGCAGGAAAGCAGAGAGGGCCAAATTGTCTGGGGCATTTGAAAGGGTTCCAGGAGGCAGTGAGAACCAGCATTACTTTTCCCCGCTGGCACCTTTGCTGTGGCAGCAAAAGCTGGACGTTTGTCTTTTTTGCTCCGGAGGTTGCCGAAAGCGAAAACAGGTGCTTTTGAGGATGGAGTCCGCAGGAAAGCAGAGAGGGCCAAATTGTCTGGGGCATTTGAAAGAGTTCCAGGAGGCAGTGAGAACCAGCATTACTTTTCCTTGCTGGCACCTTTGCTGTGGCAGCAAAAGCTGGACGTTTGTCTTTTTTGCTCTGGAGGCTGCCGAAAGCGAAAACAGGTGCTTTTGAGGATGGAGTCCGCAGGAAAGCAGAGAGGGCCAAATAGTCTGGGGCATTTGAAAGGGTTCCAGGAGGCAGTGAGAACCAGCATTACTTTTGCCCGCTGGCACCTTTGCTGTGGCAGCAAAAGCTGGACGTTTGTCTTTTTTGCTCTGGAGGCTGCCGAAAGCGAAAAGAGGTGCTTTTGAGGATGGAGTCCGCAGGAAAGCAGAGAGGGCCAAATTGTCTGGGGCATTTGAAAGAGTTCCAGGAGGCAGTGAGAACCAGCATTACTTTTCCTTGCTGGCACCTTTGCTGTGGCAGCAAAAGCTGGACGTTTGTCTTTTTTGCTCTGGAGGCTGCCGAAAGCGAAAACAGGTGCTTTTGAGGATGGAGTCCGCAGGAAAGCAGAGAGGGCCAAATTGTCTGGGGCATTTGAAAGGGTTCCAGGAGGCAGTGAGAACCAGCATTACTTTTCCCCGCTGGCACCTTTGCTGTGGCAGCAAAAGCTGGACATTTGTCTTTTTTGCTCCTGAGGTTGCCGAAAGCGAAAACAGGTGCTTTTGAGGATGGAGTCCGCAGGAAAGCAGAGAGGGCCAAATTGTCTGGGGCATTTGAAAGGGTTCCAGGAGGCAATGAGGACCAGCATTACTTTTCCCCGCTGGCACCTTTGCTGTGGCAGCAAAAGCTGGACGTTTGTCTTTTTTGCTCTGGAGGCTGCCGAAAGCGAAAAAAGGTGCTTTTGAGGATGGAGTCCGCAGGAAAGCAGAGAGGGCCAAATAGTCTGGGGCATTTGAAAGGGTTCCAGGACGCAGTGAGAACCAGCATTACTTTTCCCGGCTGGCACCTTTGCTGTGGCAGCAAAAGCTGGACGTTTGTCTTTTTTGCTCCGGAGGCTGCCGAAAGCGAAAACAGGTGCTTTTGAGGATGGAGTCCGCAGGAAAGCAGAGAGGGCCAAATTGTCTGTGGCATTTGAAAGGGTTCCAGGAGGCAGTGAGAACCAGCATTACTTTTGCCCGCTGGCACCTTTGCTGTGGCAGCAAAAGCTGGACGTTTGTCTTTTTTGCTCCGGAGGCTGCCGAAAGCGAAAACGGGTGCTTTTGAGGATGCAGTCCGCAGGAAAGCAGAGAGGGCCAAATTGTCTGGGGCATTTGAAAGAGTTCCAGGAGGCAGTGAGAACCAGCATCACTTTTCCCCGCTGGCACCTTTGCTGTGGCAGCAAAAGCTGGACGTTTGTCTTTTTTGCTCCTGAGGTTGCCGAAAGCGAAAACAGGTGCTTTTGAGGATGGAGTCCGCAGGAAAGCAGAGAGGGCCAAATTGTCTGTGGCATTTGAAGAGGTTCCAGGAGGCAATGAGGACCAGCATTACTTTTCCCCGCTGGCACCTTTGCTGCGGCAGCAAAAGCTGGACGTTTGTCTTTTTTGCTCCGGAGGCTGCCGAAAGCGAAAACAGGTGCTTTTGAGGATGGAGTCCGCAGGAAAGCAGAGAGGGCCAAATAGTCTGGGGCATTTGAAAGGGTTCCAGGAGGCAGTGAGAACCAGCATTACTTTTCCCAGCTGGCACCTTTGCTGTGGCAGCAAAAGCTGGACGTTTGTCTTTTTTGCTCCGGAGGCTGCCGAAAGCGAAAACAGGTGCTTTTGAGGATGGATTCCGCAGGAAAGCAGAGAGGGCCAAATTGTCTGTGGCATTTGAAGAGGTTCCATGAGGCAATGAGGACCAGCTTAACTTTTCCCCGCTGGCACCTTTGCTGTGGCAGCAAAAGCTGGACGTTTGTCTTTTTTGCTCCGGAGGCTGCCGAAAACGAAAACAGGTGCTTTTGATGATGGAGTCCGCAGGAAAGCAGAGAGGGCCAAATAGTCTGGGGCATTTGAAAGGGTTCCAGGAGGCAATGAGGACCAGCATTACTTTTCCCCGCTGGCACCTTTGCTGTGGCAGCAAAAGCTGGACGTTTGTCTTTTTTGGTCCTGAGGTTGCCGAAAGCGAAAACAGGTGCTTTTGAGGATGGAGTCCGCAGGAAAGCAGAGAGGGCCAAATTGTCTGGGGCATTTGAAAGAGTTCTAGGAGGTAGTGAGAACCAGCATTACTTTTCCTTGCTGGCACCTTTGCTGTGGCAGCAAAAGCTGGACGTTTGTCTTTTTTGCTCTGGAGGATGCCGAAAGCGAAAACAGGTGCTTTTGAGGATGGAGTCCGCAGGAAAGCAGAGAGGGCCAAATTGTCTGGGGCATTTGAAAGGGTTCCAGGAGGCAGTGAGAACCAGCATTACTTTTCCCCGCTGGCACCTTTGCTGTGGCAGCAAAAGCTGGACATTTGTCTTTTTTGCTCCTGAGGTTGCCGAAAGCGAAAACAGGTGCTTTTGAGGATGGAGTCCGCAGGAAAGCAGAGAGGGCCAAATTGTCTGGGGCATTTGAAAGGGTTCCAGGAGGCAATGAGGACCAGCATTACTTTTCCCCGCTGGCACCTTTGCTGTGGCAGCAAAAGCTGGACGTTTGTCTTTTTTGCTCCTGAGGTTGCCGAAAGCGAAAACAGGTGCTTTTGAGGATGGAGTCCGCAGGAAAGCAGAGAGGGCCAAATTGTCTGGGGCATTAGAAAGGGTTCCAGGAGGCAATGAGGACCAGCATTACTTTTCCCCGCTGGCACCTTTGCTGTGGCAGCAAAAGCTGGACGTTTGTCTTTTTTGCTCTGGAGGCTGCCGAAAGCGAAAAAAGGTGCTTTTGAGGATGGAGTCCGCAGGAAAGCAGAGAGGGCCCAATAGTCTGGGGCATTTGAAAGGGTTCCAGGACGCAGTGAGAACCAGCATTACTTTTCCCGGCTGGCACCTTTGCTGTGGCAGCAAAAGCTGGACGTTTGTCTTTTTTGCTCCGGAGGCTGCCGAAAGCGAAAACAGGTGCTTTTGAGGATGGAGTCCGCAGGAAAGCAGAGAGGGCCAAATTGTCTGGGGCATTTGAAAGGGTTCCAGGAGGCAGTGAGAACCAGCATTACTTTTCCCCGCTGGCACCTTTGCTGTGGCAGCAAAAGCTGGACGTTTGTCTTTTTTGCTCCGGAGGTTGCCGAAAGCGAAAACAGGTGCTTTTGAGGATGGAGTCCGCAGGAAAGCAGAGAGGGCCAAATTGTCTGGGGCATTTGAAAGAGTTCCAGGAGGCAGTGAGAACCAGCATTACTTTTCCTTGCTGGCACCTTTGCTGTGGCAGCAAAAGCTGGACGTTTGTCTTTTTTGCTCTGGAGGCTGCCGAAAGCGAAAAGAGGTGCTTTTGAGGATGGAGTCCGCAGGAAAGCAGAGAGGGCCAAATTGTCTGGGGCATTTGAAAGGGTTCCAGGAGGCAGTGAGAACCAGCATTACTTTTGCCCGCTGGCACCTTTGCTGTGGCAGCAAAAGCTGGACGTTTGTCTTTTTTGCTCTGGAGGCTGCCGAAAGCGAAAAGAGGTGCTTTTGAGGATGGAGTCCGCAGGAAAGCAGAGAGGGCCAAATTGTCTGGGGCATTTGAAAGAGTTCCAGGAGGCAGTGAGAACCAGCATTACTTTTCCTTGCTGGCACCTTTGCTGTGGCAGCAAAAGCTGGACGTTTGTCTTTTTTGCTCTGGAGGCTGCCGAAAGCGAAAACAGGTGCTTTTGAGGATGGAGTCCGCAGGAAAGCAGAGAGGGCCAAATTGTCTGGGGCATTTGAAAGGGTTCCAGGAGGCAGTGAGAACCAGCATTACTTTTCCCCGCTGGCACCTTTGCTGTGGCAGCAAAAGCTGGACATTTGTCTTTTTTGCTCCTGAGGTTGCCGAAAGCGAAAACAGGTGCTTTTGAGGATGGAGTCCGCAGGAAAGCAGAGAGGGCCAAATTGTCTGGGGCATTTGAAAGGGTTCCAGGAGGCAATGAGGACCAGCATTACTTTTCCCCGCTGGCACCTTTGCTGTGGCAGCAAAAGCTGGACGTTTGTCTTTTTTGCTCTGGAGGCTGCCGAAAGCGAAAAAAGGTGCTTTTGAGGATGGAGTCCGCAGGAAAGCAGAGAGGGCCAAATAGTCTGGGGCATTTGAAAGGGTTCCAGGACGCAGTGAGAACCAGCATTACTTTTCCCGGCTGGCACCTTTGCTGTGGCAGCAAAAGCTGGACGTTTGTCTTTTTTGCTCTGGAGGATGCCGAAAGCGAAAACAGGTGCTTTTGAGGATGGAGTCCGCAGGAAAGCAGAGAGGGCCAAATTGTCTGTGGCATTTGAAAGGGTTCCAGGAGGCAGTGAGAACCAGCATTACTTTTGCCCGCTGGCACCTTTGCTGTGGCAGCAAAAGCTGGACGTTTGTCTTTTTTGCTCCGGAGGCTGCCGAAAGCGAAAACGGGTGCTTTTGAGGATGCAGTCCGCAGGAAAGCAGAGAGGGCCAAATTGTCTGGGGCATTTGAAAGAGTTCCAGGAGGCAGTGAGAACCATCATCACTTTTCCCCGCTGGCACCTTTGCTGTGGCAGCAAAAGCTGGACGTTTGTCTTTTTTGCTCCTGAGGTTGCCGAAAGCGAAAACAGGTGCTTTTGAGGATGGAGTCCGCAGGAAAGCAGAGAGGGCCAAATTGTCTGTGGCATTTGAAGAGGTTCCAGGAGGCAATGAGGACCAGCATTACTTTTCCCCGCTGGCACCTTTGCTGTGGCAGGAAAACCTGGACGTTTGTCTTTTTTGCTCCGGAGGCTGCCGAAAGCGAAAACAGGTGCTTTTGAGGATGGAGTCCGCAGGAAAGCAGAGAGGGCCAAATAGTCTGGGGCATTTGAAAGGGTTCCAGGAGGCAGTGAGAACCAGCATTACTTTTCCCCGCTGGCACCTTTGCTGTGGCAGCAAAAGCTGGACGTTTGTCTTTTTTGCTCCGGAGGCTGCCGAAAGCGAAAACAGGTGCTTTTGAGGATGGAGTCCGCAGGAAAGCAGAGAGGGCCAAATTGTCTGTGGCATTTGAAGAGGTTCCATGAGGCAATGAGGACCAGCTTAACTTTTCCCCGCTGGCACCTTTGCTGTGGCAGCAAAACCTGGACGTTTGTCTTTTTTGCTCCTGAGGTTCCGAAAGCGAAAACAGGTACTTTTGAGGATGGAGTCCGCAGGAAAGCAGAGAGGGCCAAATTGTGGCATTTGAAGAGGTTCCAGGACGCAGTGAGAACCAGCATTACTTTTCCTAGCTGGCACCTTTGCTGTGGCAGCAAAAGCTGGACGTTTGTCTTTTTTGCTCCTGAGGTTGCCGAAAGCGAAAACAGGTGCTTTTGAGGATGGAGTCCGCAGGAAAGCAGAGAGGGCCAAATTGTCTGTGGCATTTGAAGAGGTTCCAGGAGGCAATGAGGACCAGCATTACTTTTGCCCGCTGGCACCTTTGCTGTGGCAGCAAAAGCTGGACGTTTGTCTTTTTTGCTCTGGAGGCTGCCGAAAGCGAAAAAAGGTGCTTTTGAGGATGGAGTCCGCAGGAAAGCAGAGAGGGCCAAATTGTCTGTGGCATTTGAAAGGGTTCCAGGAGGCAGTGAGAACCAGCATTACTTTTCCCCGCTGGCACCTTTGCTGTGGCAGCAAAAGCTGGACATTTGTCTTTTTTGCTCCGGAGGCTGCCGAAAGCGAAAACAGGTGCTTTTGAGGATGGAGTCCGCAGGAAAGCAGAGAGGGCCAAATAGTCTGGGGCATTTGAAAGGGTTCCAGGACGCAGTGAGAACCAGCATTACTTTTCCCGGCTGGCACCTTTGCTGTGGCAGCAAAAGCTGGACGTTTGTCTTTTTTGCTCCGGAGGTTGCCGAAAGCGAAAACAGGTGCTTTTGAGGATGGAGTCCGCAGGAAAGCAGAGAGGGCCAAATTGTCTGGGGCATTTGAAAGAGTTCCAGGAGGCAGTGAGAACCAGCATTACTTTTCCTTGCTGGCACCTTTGCTGTGGCAGCAAAAGCTGGACGTTTGTCTTTTTTGCTCTGGAGGCTGCCGAAAGCGAAAACAGGTGCTTTTGAGGATGGAGTCCGCAGGAAAGCAGAGAGGGCCAAATTGTCTGGGGCATTTGAAAGGGTTCCAGGAGGCAGTGAGAACCAGCATTACTTTTGCCCGCTGGCACCTTTGCTGTGGCAGCAAAAGCTGGACGTTTGTCTTTTTTGCTCCGGAGGCTGCCGAAAGCGAAAACAAATGCTTTTGAGGATGCAGTCCGCAGGAAAGCAGAGAGGGCCAAATTGTCTGGGGCATTTGAAAGAGTTCCAGGAGGCAGTGAGAACCAGCATCACTTTTCCCCGCTGGCACCTTTGCTGTGGCAGCAAAAGCTGGACGTTTGTCTTTTTTGCTCCTGAGGTTGCCGAAAGCGAAAACAGGTGCTTTTGAGGATGGAGTCCGCAGGAAAGCAGAGAGGGCCAAATTGTCTGTGGCATTTGAAGAGGTTCCAGGAGGCAATGAGGACCAGCATTACTTTTCCCCGCTGGCACCTTTGCTGCGGCAGCAAAAGCTGGACGTTTGTCTTTTTTGCTCCGGAGGCTGCCGAAAGCGAAAACAGGTGCTTTTGAGGATGGAGTCCGCAGGAAAGCAGAGAGGGCCAAATAGTCTGGGGCATTTGAAAGGGTTCCAGGAGGCAGTGAGAACCAGCATTACTTTTCCCCGCTGGCACCTTTGCTGTGGCAGCAAAAGCTGGACGTTTGTCTTTTTTGCTCCGGAGGCTGCCGAAAGCGAAAACAGGTGCTTTTGAGGATGGAGTCCGCAGGAAAGCAGAGAGGGCCAAATTGTCTGTGGCATTTGAAGAGGTTCCATGAGGCAATGAGGACCAGCTTAACTTTTCCCCGCTGGCACCTTTGCTGTGGCAGCAAAACCTGGACGTTTGTCTTTTTTGCTCCTGAGGTTCCGAAAGCGAAAACAGGTACTTTTGAGGATGGAGTCCGCAGGAAAGCAGAGAGGGCCAAATTGTGGCATTTGAAGAGGTTCCAGGACGCAGTGAGAACCAGCATTACTTTTCCTAGCTGGCACCTTTGCTGTGGCAGCAAAAGCTGGACGTTTGTCTTTTTTGCTCCGGAGGTTGCCGAAAGCGAAAACAGGTGCTTTTGAGGATGGAGTCCGCAGGAAAGCAGAGAGGGCCAAATTGTCTGGGGCATTTGAAAGAGTTCCAGGAGGCAGTGAGAACCAGCATTACTTTTCCTTGCTGGCACCTTTGCTGTGGCAGCAAAAGCTGGACGTTTGTCTTTTTTGCTCTGGAGGCTGCCGAAAGCGAAAACAGGTGCTTTTGAGGATGGAGTCCGCAGGAAAGCAGAGAGGGCCAAATTGTCTGGGGCATTTGAAAGGGTTCCAGGAGGCAGTGAGAACCAGCATTACTTTTGCCCGCTGGCACCTTTGCTGTGGCAGCAAAAGCTGGACGTTTGTCTTTTTTGCTCCGGAGGCTGCCGAAAGCGAAAACAAATGCTTTTGAGGATGCAGTCCGCAGGAAAGCAGAGAGGGCCAAATTGTCTGGGGCATTTGAAAGAGTTCCAGGAGGCAGTGAGAACCAGCATCACTTTTCCCCGCTGGCACCTTTGCTGTGGCAGCAAAAGCTGGACGTTTGTCTTTTTTGCTCCTGAGGTTGCCGAAAGCGAAAACAGGTGCTTTTGAGGATGGAGTCCGCAGGAAAGCAGAGAGGGCCAAATTGTCTGTGGCATTTGAAGAGGTTCCAGGAGGCAATGAGGACCAGCATTACTTTTCCCCGCTGGCACCTTTGCTGCGGCAGCAAAAGCTGGACGTTTGTCTTTTTTGCTCCGGAGGCTGCCGAAAGCGAAAACAGGTGCTTTTGAGGATGGAGTCCGCAGGAAAGCAGAGAGGGCCAAATAGTCTGGGGCATTTGAAAGGGTTCCAGGAGGCAGTGAGAACCAGCATTACTTTTCCCCGCTGGCACCTTTGCTGTGGCAGCAAAAGCTGGACGTTTGTCTTTTTTGCTCCGGAGGCTGCCGAAAGCGAAAACAGGTGCTTTTGAGGATGGAGTCCGCAGGAAAGCAGAGAGGGCCAAATTGTCTGTGGCATTTGAAGAGGTTCCATGAGGCAATGAGGACCAGCTTAACTTTTCCCCGCTGGCACCTTTGCTGTGGCAGCAAAACCTGGACTTTTGTCTTTTTTGCTCCTGAGGTTCCGAAAGCGAAAACAGGTACTTTTGAGGATGGAGTCCGCAGGAAAGCAGAGAGGGCCAAATTGTCTGGGGCATTTGAAAGAGTTCTAGGAGGTAGTGAGAACCAGCATTACTTTTCCTTGCTGGCACCTTTGCTGTGGCAGCAAAACCTGGACGTTTGTCTTTTTTGCTCTGGAGGATGCCGAAAGCGAAAACAGGTACTTTTGAGGATGCAGTCCGCAGGAAAGCAGAGAGGGCCAAATTGTCTGGGGCATTTGAAAGGGTTCCAGGAGGCAGTGAGAACCAGCATTACTTTTCCCCGCTGGCACCTTTGCTGTGGCAGCAAAAGCTGGACATTTGTCTTTTTTGCTCCTGAGGTTGCCGAAAGCGAAAACAGGTGCTTTTGAGGATGGAGTCCGCAGGAAAGCAGAGAGGGCCAAATTGTCTGGGGCATTAGAAAGGGTTCCAGGAGGCAATGAGGACCAGCATTACTTTTCCCCGCTGGCACCTTTGCTGTGGCAGCAAAAGCTGGACGTTTGTCTTTTTTGCTCTGGAGGCTGCCGAAAGCGAAAAAAGGTGCTTTTGAGGATGGAGTCCGCAGGAAAGCAGAGAGGGCCCAATAGTCTGGGGCATTTGAAAGGGTTCCAGGACGCAGTGAGAACCAGCATTACTTTTCCCGGCTGGCACCTTTGCTGTGGCAGCAAAAGCTGGACGTTTGTCTTTTTTGCTCCGGAGGCTGCCGAAAGCGAAAACAGGTGCTTTTGAGGATGGAGTCCGCAGGAAAGCAGAGAGGGCCAAATTGTCTGGGGCATTTGAAAGGGTTCCAGGAGGCAGTGAGAACCAGCATTACTTTTCCCCGCTGGCACCTTTGCTGTGGCAGCAAAAGCTGGACGTTTGTCTTTTTTGCTCCGGAGGTTGCCGAAAGCGAAAACAGGTGCTTTTGAGGATGGAGTCCGCAGGAAAGCAGAGAGGGCCAAATTGTCTGGGGCATTTGAAAGAGTTCCAGGAGGCAGTGAGAACCAGCATTACTTTTCCTTGCTGGCACCTTTGCTGTGGCAGCAAAAGCTGGACGTTTGTCTTTTTTGCTCTGGAGGCTGCCGAAAGCGAAAACAGGTGCTTTTGAGGATGGAGTCCGCAGGAAAGCAGAGAGGGCCAAATAGTCTGGGGCATTTGAAAGGGTTCCAGGAGGCAGTGAGAACCAGCATTACTTTTGCCCGCTGGCACCTTTGCTGTGGCAGCAAAAGCTGGACGTTTGTCTTTTTTGCTCTGGAGGCTGCCGAAAGCGAAAAGAGGTGCTTTTGAGGATGGAGTCCGCAGGAAAGCAGAGAGGGCCAAATTGTCTGGGGCATTTGAAAGAGTTCCAGGAGGCAGTGAGAACCAGCATTACTTTTCCTTGCTGGCACCTTTGCTGTGGCAGCAAAAGCTGGACGTTTGTCTTTTTTGCTCTGGAGGCTGCCGAAAGCGAAAACAGGTGCTTTTGAGGATGGAGTCCGCAGGAAAGCAGAGAGGGCCAAATTGTCTGGGGCATTTGAAAGGGTTCCAGGAGGCAGTGAGAACCAGCATTACTTTTCCCCGCTGGCACCTTTGCTGTGGCAGCAAAAGCTGGACATTTGTCTTTTTTGCTCCTGAGGTTGCCGAAAGCGAAAACAGGTGCTTTTGAGGATGGAGTCCGCAGGAAAGCAGAGAGGGCCAAATTGTCTGGGGCATTTGAAAGGGTTCCAGGAGGCAATGAGGACCAGCATTACTTTTCCCCGCTGGCACCTTTGCTGTGGCAGCAAAAGCTGGACGTTTGTCTTTTTTGCTCTGGAGGCTGCCGAAAGCGAAAAAAGGTGCTTTTGAGGATGGAGTCCGCAGGAAAGCAGAGAGGGCCAAATAGTCTGGGGCATTTGAAAGGGTTCCAGGACGCAGTGAGAACCAGCATTACTTTTCCCGGCTGGCACCTTTGCTGTGGCAGCAAAAGCTGGACGTTTGTCTTTTTTGCTCCGGAGGCTGCCGAAAGCGAAAACAGGTGCTTTTGAGGATGGAGTCCGCAGGAAAGCAGAGAGGGCCAAATTGTCTGTGGCATTTGAAAGGGTTCCAGGAGGCAGTGAGAACCAGCATTACTTTTGCCCGCTGGCACCTTTGCTGTGGCAGCAAAAGCTGGACGTTTGTCTTTTTTGCTCCGGAGGCTGCCGAAAGCGAAAACGGGTGCTTTTGAGGATGCAGTCCGCAGGAAAGCAGAGAGGGCCAAATTGTCTGGGGCATTTGAAAGAGTTCCAGGAGGCAGTGAGAACCAGCATCACTTTTCCCCGCTGGCACCTTTGCTGTGGCAGCAAAAGCTGGACGTTTGTCTTTTTTGCTCCTGAGGTTGCCGAAAGCGAAAACAGGTGCTTTTGAGGATGGAGTCCGCAGGAAAGCAGAGAGGGCCAAATTGTCTGTGGCATTTGAAGAGGTTCCAGGAGGCAATGAGGACCAGCATTACTTTTCCCCGCTGGCACCTTTGCTGCGGCAGCAAAAGCTGGACGTTTGTCTTTTTTGCTCCGGAGGCTGCCGAAAGCGAAAACAGGTGCTTTTGAGGATGGAGTCCGCAGGAAAGCAGAGAGGGCCAAATAGTCTGGGGCATTTGAAAGGGTTCCAGGAGGCAGTGAGAACCAGCATTACTTTTCCCAGCTGGCACCTTTGCTGTGGCAGCAAAAGCTGGACGTTTGTCTTTTTTGCTCCGGAGGCTGCCGAAAGCGAAAACAGGTGCTTTTGAGGATGGATTCCGCAGGAAAGCAGAGAGGGCCAAATTGTCTGTGGCATTTGAAGAGGTTCCATGAGGCAATGAGGACCAGCTTAACTTTTCCCCGCTGGCACCTTTGCTGTGGCAGCAAAACCTGGACGTTTGTCTTTTTTGCTCCTGAGGTTCCGAAAGCGAAAACAGGTACTTTTGAGGATGGAGTCCGCAGGAAAGCAGAGAGGGCCAAATTGTGGCATTTGAAGAGGTTCCAGGACGCAGTGAGAACCAGCATTACTTTTCCTAGCTGGCACCTTTGCTGTGGCAGCAAAAGCTGGACGTTTGTCTTTTTTGCTCCTGAGGTTGCCGAAAGCGAAAACAGGTGCTTTTGAGGATGGAGTCCGCAGGAAAGCAGAGAGGGCCAAATTGTCTGTGGCATTTGAAGAGGTTCCAGGAGGCAATGAGGACCAGCATTACTTTTGCCCGCTGGCACCTTTGCTGTGGCAGCAAAAGCTGGACGTTTGTCTTTTTTGCTCTGGAGGCTGCCGAAAGCGAAAAAAGGTGCTTTTGAGGATGGAGTCCGCAGGAAAGCAGAGAGGGCCAAATAGTCTGGGGCATTTGAAAGGGTTCCAGGACGCAGTGAGAACCAGCATTACTTTTCCCGGCTGGCACCTTTGCTGTGGCAGCAAAAGCTGGACGTTTGTCTTTTTTGCTCCGGAGGCTGCCGAAAGCGAAAACAGGTGCTTTTGAGGATGGAGTCCGCAGGAAAGCAGAGAGGGCCAAATTGTCTGTGGCATTTGAAAGGGTTCCAGGAGGCAGTGAGAACCAGCATTACTTTTCCCCGCTGGCACCTTTGCTGTGGCAGCAAAAGCTGGACATTTGTCTTTTTTGCTCCGGAGGCTGCCGAAAGCGAAAACAGGTGCTTTTGAGGATGGAGTCCGCAGGAAAGCAGAGAGGGCCAAATAGTCTGGGGCATTTGAAAGGGTTCCAGGATGCAGTGAGAACCAGCATTACTTTTCCCGGCTGGCACCTTTGCTGTGGCAGCAAAAGCTGGACGTTTGTCTTTTTTGCTCCGGAGGTTGCCGAAAGCGAAAACAGGTGCTTTTGAGGATGGAGTCCGCAGGAAAGCAGAGAGGGCCAAATTGTCTGGGGCATTTGAAAGAGTTCCAGGAGGCAGTGAGAACCAGCATTACTTTTCCTTGCTGGCACCTTTGCTGTGGCAGCAAAAGCTGGACGTTTGTCTTTTTTGCTCTGGAGGCTGCCGAAAGCGAAAACAGGTGCTTTTGAGGATGGAGTCCGCAGGAAAGCAGAGAGGGCCAAATTGTCTGGGGCATTTGAAAGGGTTCCAGGAGGCAGTGAGAACCAGCATTACTTTTGCCCGCTGGCACCTTTGCTGTGGCAGCAAAAGCTGGACGTTTGTCTTTTTTGCTCCGGAGGCTGCCGAAAGCGAAAACAAATGCTTTTGAGGATGCAGTCCGCAGGAAAGCAGAGAGGGCCAAATTGTCTGGGGCATTTGAAAGAGTTCCAGGAGGCAGTGAGAACCAGCATCACTTTTCCCCGCTGGCACCTTTGCTGTGGCAGCAAAAGCTGGACGTTTGTCTTTTTTGCTCCGGAGGCTGCCGAAAGCGAAAACAGGTGCTTTTGAGGATGGAGTCCGCAGGAAAGCAGAGAGGGCCAAATTGTCTGTGGCATTTGAAGAGGTTCCAGGAGGCAATGAGGACCAGCATTACTTTTCCCCGCTGGCACCTTTGCTGCGGCAGCAAAAGCTGGACGTTTGTCTTTTTTGCTCCGGAGGCTGCCGAAAGCGAAAACAGGTGCTTTTGAGGATGGAGTCCGCAGGAAAGCAGAGAGGGCCAAATTGTGGCATTTGAAGAGGTTCCAGGACGCAGTGAGAACCAGCATTACTTTTCCTAGCTGGCACCTTTGCTGTGGCAGCAAAAGCTGGACGTTTGTCTTTTTTGCTCCGGAGGCTGCCGAAAGCGAAAACAAATGCTTTTGAGGATGCAGTCCGCAGGAAAGCAGAGAGGGCCAAATTGTCTGGGGCATTTGAAAGAGTTCCAGGAGGCAGTGAGAACCAGCATCACTTTTCCCCGCTGGCACCTTTGCTGTGGCAGCAAAAGCTGGACGTTTGTCTTTTTTGCTCCTGAGGTTGCCGAAAGCGAAAACAGGTGCTTTTGAGGATGGAGTCCGCAGGAAAGCAGAGAGGGCCAAATTGTCTGTGGCATTTGAAGAGGTTCCAGGAGGCAATGAGGACCAGCATTACTTTTCCCCGCTGGCACCTTTGCTGCGGCAGCAAAAGCTGGACGTTTGTCTTTTTTGCTCCGGAGGCTGCCGAAAGCGAAAACAGGTGCTTTTGAGGATGGAGTCCGCAGGAAAGCAGAGAGGGCCAAATAGTCTGGGGCATTTGAAAGGGTTCCAGGAGGCAGTGAGAACCAGCATTACTTTTCCCCGCTGGCACCTTTGCTGTGGCAGCAAAAGCTGGACGTTTGTCTTTTTTGCTCCGGAGGCTGCCGAAAGCGAAAACAGGTGCTTTTGAGGATGGAGTCCGCAGGAAAGCAGAGAGGGCCAAATTGTCTGTGGCATTTGAAGAGGTTCCATGAGGCAATGAGGACCAGCTTAACTTTTCCCCGCTGGCACCTTTGCTGTGGCAGCAAAACCTGGACTTTTGTCTTTTTTGCTCCTGAGGTTCCGAAAGCGAAAACAGGTACTTTTGAGGATGGAGTCCGCAGGAAAGCAGAGAGGGCCAAATTGTGGCATTTGAAGAGGTTCCAGGACGCAGTGAGAACCAGCATTACTTTTCCTAGCTGGCACCTTTGCTGTGGCAGCAAAAGCTGGACGTTTGTCTTTTTTGCTCCGGAGGTTGCCGAAAGCGAAAACAGGTGCTTTTGAGGATGGAGTCCGCAGGAAAGCAGAGAGGGCCAAATTGTCTGTGGCATTTGAAAGAGTTCCAGGAGGTAGTGAGAACCAGCATTACTTTTCCCCGCTGGCACCTTTGCTGTGGCAGCAAAAGCTGGACGTTTGTCTTTTTTGCTCTGGAGGCTGCCGAAAGCGAAAACAGGTGCTTTTGAGGATGGAGTCCGCAGGAAAGCAGAGAGGGCCAAATTGTCTGTGGCATTTGAAAGAGTTCCAGGAGGCAGTGAGAACCAGCATTACTTTTCTCCGCTGGCACCTTTGCTGTGGCAGCAAAAGCTGGACGTTTGTCTTTTTTGCTCCGGAGGCTGCCGAAAGCGAAAACAGGTGCTTTTGAGGATGGAGTCCGCAGGAAAGCAGAGAGGGCCAAATTGACTGGGGCATTTGAAAGAGTTCCAGGAGGCAGTGAGAACCAGCATTACTTTTGCCCGCTGGCACCTTTGCTGTGGCAGCAAAAGCTGGACGTTTGTCTTTTTTGCTCCGGAGGCTGCCGAAAGCGAAAACAGGTGCTTTTGAGGATGGAGTCCGCAGGAAAGCAGAGAGGGCCAAATTGTCTGTGGCATTTGAAGAAGTTCCAGGAGGCAATGAGGACCAGCATCACTTTTCCCCGCTGGCACCTTTGCTGCGGCAGCAAAAGGTGGACGTTTGTCTTTTTTGCTCCTGAGGTTGCCGAAAGCGAAAACAGGTGCTTTTGAGGATGGAGTCCGCAGGAAAGCAGAGAGGGCCAAATTGTCTGGGGCATTTGAAGAGGTTCCAGGAGGCAATGAAGACCAGCATTACTTTTCCCCGCTGGCACCTTTGCTGTGGCAGCAAAAGCTGGACGTTTGTCTTTTTTGCTCCGGAGGCTGCCGAAAGCGAAAACAGGTGCTTTTGAGGATGGAGTCCGCAGGAAAGCAGAGAGGGCCAAATTGTCTGTGGCATTTGAAAGGGTTCCAGGAGGCAGTGAGAACCAGCATTACTTTTCCCGGCTGGCACCTTTGCTGTGGCAGCAAAAGCTGGACGTTTGTCTTTTTTGCTCCGGAGGTAGCCGAAAGCGAAAACAGGTGCTTTTGAGGATGGAGTCCGCAGGAAAGCAGAGAGGGCCAAATTGTCTGGGGCATTTGAAAGAGTTCTAGGAGGTAGTGAGAACCAGCATTACTTTTCCCCCCTGGCACCTTTGCTGTGGCAGCAAAAGCTGGACGTTTGTATTTTTTGCTCTGGAGGCTGCCGAAAGCGAAAACAGGTGCTTTTGAGGATGGAGTCCGCAGGAAAGCAGAGAGGGCCAAATTGTCTGGGGCATTTGAAAGGGTTCCAGGAGGCAGTGAGAACCAGCATTACTTTTCCCCGCTGGCACCTCTGCTGTGGCAGCAAAAGCTGGACGTTTGTCTTTTTTGCTCCTGAGGATGCCGAAAGCGAAAACAGGTGCTTTTGAGGATGGAGTCCGCAGGAAAGCAGAGAGGGCCAAATTGTCTGGGGCATTTGAAAGAGTTCCAGGAGGCAGTGAGAACCAGCATTACTTTTGCCCGCTGGCACCTTTGCTGTGGCAGCAAAAGCTGGACATTTGTCTTTTTTGCTCCTGAGGTTGCCGAAAGCGAAAACAGGTGCTTTTGAGGATGGAGTCTGCAGGAAAGCAGAGAGGGCCAAATTGTCTGTGGCTTTTGAAGAGGTTCCAGGAGGCAATGAGGACCAGCATTACTTTTCCCCGCTGGCACCTTTGCTGTGGCAGCAAAAGGTGGACGTTTGTCTTTTTTGCTCCTGAGGATGCCGAAAGCGAAAACAGGTGCTTTTGAGGATGGAGTCCGCAGGAAAGCAGAGAGGGCCAAATTGTCTGGGGCATTTGAAAGAGTTCCAGGAGGCAGTGAGAACCAGCATTACTTTTGCCCGCTGGCACCTTTGCTGTGGCAGCAAAAGCTGGACATTTGTCTTTTTTGCTCCTGAGGTTGCCGAAAGCGAAAACAGGTGCTTTTGAGGATGGAGTCTGCAGGAAAGCAGAGAGGGCCAAATTGTCTGTGGCTTTTGAAGAGGTTCCAGGAGGCAATGAGGACCAGCATTACTTTTCCCCGCTGGCGCCTCTGCTGTGGCAGCAAAAGCTGGACGTTTGTCTTTTTTGCTCTGGAGGATGCCGAAAGCGAAAACAGGTGCTTTTGAGGATGGAGTCCGCAGGAAAGCAGAGAGGGCCAAATTGTCTGGGGCATTTGAAAGAGTTCCAGGAGGCAGTGAGAACCAGCATTACTTTTGCCCGCTGGCACCTTTGCTGTGGCAGGAAAACCTGGACGTTTGTCTTTTTTGCTCCTGAGGTTGCCGAAAGCGAAAACAGGTGCTTTTGAGGATGGAGTCCGCAGGAAAGCAGAGAGGGCCAAATTGTCTGTGGCATTTGAAGAGGTTCCAGGAGGCAATGAGGACCAGCATCACTTTTCCCCGCTGGCACCTTTGCTGTGGCAGCAAAACCTGGACGTTTGTCTTTTTTGCTCCTGAGGTTGCCGAAAGCGAAAACAGGTACTTTTGACGATGGAGTCCGCAGGAAAGCAGAGAGGGCCAAATTGTCTGTGGCATTTGAAGAGGTTCCAGGACGCAGTGAGAACCAGCATTACTTTTCCTAGCTGGCACCTTTGCTGTGGCAGCAAAACCTGGACGTTTGTCTTTTTTGCTCTGGAGGCTGCCGAAAGCGAAAAAAGGTGCTTTTGAGGATGGAGTCCGCAGGAAAGCAGAGAGGGCCAAATTGTCTGTGGCATTTGAAAGAGTTCCAGGAGGTAGTGAGAACCAGCATTACTTTTCCCCGCTGGCACCTTTGCTGTGGCAGCAAAAGCTGGACGTTTGTCTTTTTTGCTCTGGAGGCTGCCGAAAGCGAAAACAGGTGCTTTTGAGGATGGAGTCCGCAGGAAAGCAGAGAGGGCCAAATTGTCTGTGGCATTTGAAAGGGTTCCAGGAGGCAGTGAGAACCAGCATTACTTTTCCCCGCTGGCACCTTTGCTGTGGCAGCAAAAGCTGGACATTTGTCTTTTTTGCTCCTGAGGCTGCCGAAAGCGAAAACAGGTGCTTTTGAGGATGGAGTCCGCAGGAAAGCAGAGAGGGCCAAATTGTCTGTGGCTTTTGAAGAGGTTCCAGGAGGCAATGAGGACCAGCATTACTTTTCCCCGCTGGCACCTTTGCTGTGGCAGCAAAAGCTGGACGTTTGTCTTTTTTGCTCTGGAGGCTGCCGAAAGCGAAAAAAGGACCTTTTGAGGATGGAGTCCGCAGGAAAGCAGAGAGGGCCAAATTGTCTGGGGCATTTGAAAGGGTTCCAGGAGGCAATGAGGACCAGCATTACTTTTCCCCGCTGGCACCTTTGCTGTGGCAGCAAAAGCTGGACGTTTGTCTTTTTTGCTCCGGAGGCTGCCAAAAGAGAAAACAGGTGCTTTTGAGGATGGAGTCCGCAGGAAAGCAGAGAGGGCCAAATAGTCTGGGGCATTTGAAAGGGTTCCAGGAGGCAGTGAGAACCAGCATTACTTTTCCCGGCTGGCACCTTTGCTGTGGCAGCAAAAGCTGGACGTTTGTCTTTTTTGCTCCGGAGGTTGCCGAAAGCGAAAACAGGTGCTTTTGAGGATGGAGTCCGCAGGAAAGCAGAGAGGGCCAAATTGTCTGGGGCATTTGAAAGAGTTCTAGGAGGTAGTGAGAACCAGCATTACTTTTCCCCGCTGGCACCTTTGCTGTGGCAGCAAAAGCTGGACGTTTGTCTTTTTTGCTCTGGAGGCTGCCGAAAGCGAAAACAGGTGCTTTTGAGGATGGAGTCCGCAGGAAAGCAGAGAGGGCCAAATTGTCTGTGGCATTTGAAAGAGTTCCAGGAGGCATTGAGAACCAGCATTACTTTTCCCCGCTGGCACCTCTGCTGTTGCAGCAAAAGCTGGACGTTTGTCTTTTTTGCTCCGTAGGATGCCGAAAGCGAAAACAGGTGCTTTTGAGGATGGAGTCCGCAGGAAAGCAGAGAGGGCCAAATTGTCTGGGGCATTTGAAAGGGTTCCAGGAGGCAGTGAGAACCAGCATGACTTTTCCCCGCTGGCACCTTTGCTGTGGCAGCAAAAGCTGGACGTTTGTCTTTTTTGCTCCTGAGGATGCCGAAAGCGAAAACAGGTGCTTTTGAGGATGGAGTCCGCAGGAAAGCAGAGAGGGCCAAATTGTCTGTGGCTTTTGAAGAGGTTCCAGGAGGCAATGAAGACCAGCATTACTTTTCCCCGCTGGCACCTTTGCTGTGGCAGCAAAAGCTGGACGTTTGTCTTTTTTGCTCTGGAGGCTGCCGAAAGCGAAAAGAGGTGCTTTTGAGGATGGAGTCCGCAGGAAAGCAGAGAGGGCCAAATTGTCTGGGGCATTTGAAAGGGTTCCAGGAGGCAGTGAGAACCAGCATTACTTTTCCCCGCTGGCACCTTTGCTGTGGCAGCAAAAGCTGGACGTTTGTCTTTTTTGCTCCGGAGGCTGCCGAAAGCGAAAACAGGTGCTTTTGAGGATGGAGTCCGCAGGAAAGCAGAGAGGGCCAAATTGTCTGTGGCATTTGAAGAGGTTCCAGGAGGCAATGAGGACCAGTTTAACTTTTCCCCGCTGGCACCTTTGCTGTGGCAGCAAAACCTGGACGTTTGTCTTTTTTGCTCCTGAGGTTGCCGAAAGCGAAAACAGGTACTTTTGAGGATGGAGTCCGCAGGAAAGCAGAGAGGGCCAAATTGTCTGTGGCTTTTGAAGAGGTTCCAGGAGGCAATGAGGACCAGCATTACTTTTCCCCGCTGGCACCTTTGCTGTGGCAGCAAAAGCTGGATGTTTGTCTTTTTTGCTCCTGAGGATGCCGAAAGCGAAAACAGGTGCTTTTGAGGATGGAGTCCGCAGGAAAGCAGAGAGGGCCAAATTGTGGCATTTGAAGAGGTTCCAGGACGCAGTGAGAACCAGCATTACTTTTCCTAGCTGGCACCTTTGCTGTGGCAGCAAAACCTGGACGTTTGTCTTTTTTGCTCCTGAGTTTGCCGAAAGCGAAAACAGGTGCTTTTGAGGATGGAGTCCGCAGGAAAGCAGAGAGGGCCAAATTGTCTGGGGCATTTGAAAGAGTTCCAGGAGGTAGTGAGAACCAGCATTACTTTTCCCCGCTGGCACCTTTGCTGTGGCAGCAAAAGCTGGACGTTTGTCTTTTTTGCTCTGGAGGCTACCGACAGCGAAAACAGGTGCTTTTGAGGATGGAGTCCGCAGGAAAGCAGAGAGGGCCAAATTGTCTGGGGCATTTGAAAGGGTTCCAGGAGGCAGTGAGAACCAGCATTACTTTTCCCGGCTGGCACCTTTGCTGTGGCAGCAAAAGCTGGACGTTTGTCTTTTTTGCTCCGGAGGCTGCCGAAAGCGAAAACAGGTGCTTTTGAGGATGGAGTCCACAGGAAAGCAGAGAGGGCCAAATTGTCTGTGGCATTTGAAAGAGTTCCAGGAGGCAGTGAGAACCAGCATTACTTTTCCCCGCTGGCACCTTTGCTGTGGCAGCAAAAGCTGGACGTTTGTCTTTTTTGCTCCGGAGGCTGCCGAAAGCGAAAACAGGTGCTTTTGAGGATGCAGTCCGCAGGAAAGCAGAGAGGGCCAAATAGTCTGGGGCATTTGAAAGGGTTCCAGGAGGCAGTGAGAACCAGCATTACTTTTCCCCGCTGGCACCTTTGCTGTGGCAGCAAAAGCTGGACGTTTGTCTTTTTTGCTCCGGAGGCTGCCGAAAGCGAAAACAGGTGCTTTTGAGGATGGAGTCCGCAGGAAAGCAGAGAGGGCCAAATTGTCTGTGGCATTTGAAGAGGTTCCATGAGGCAATGAGGACCAGCTTAACTTTTCCCCGCTGGCACCTTTGCTGTGGCAGCAAAACCTGGACGTTTGTCTTTTTTGCTCCTGAGGTTCCGAAAGCGAAAACAGGTACTTTTGAGGATGGAGTCCGCAGGAAAGCAGAGAGGGCCAAATTGTGGCATTTGAAGAGGTTCCAGGACGCAGTGAGAACCAGCATTACTTTTCCTAGCTGGCACCTTTGCTGTGGCAGCAAAAGCTGGACGTTTGTCTTTTTTGCTCCGGAGGCTGCCGAAAGCGAAAACAAATGCTTTTGAGGATGCAGTCCGCAGGAAAGCAGAGAGGGCCAAATTGTCTGGGGCATTTGAAAGAGTTCCAGGAGGCAGTGAGAACCAGCATCACTTTTCCCCGCTGGCACCTTTGCTGTGGCAGCAAAAGCTGGACGTTTGTCTTTTTTGCTCCTGAGGTTGCCGAAAGCGAAAACAGGTGCTTTTGAGGATGGAGTCCGCAGGAAAGCAGAGAGGGCCAAATTGTCTGTGGCATTTGAAGAGGTTCCAGGAGGCAATGAGGACCAGCATTACTTTTCCCCGCTGGCACCTTTGCTGCGGCAGCAAAAGCTGGACGTTTGTCTTTTTTGCTCCGGAGGCTGCCGAAAGCGAAAACAGGTGCTTTTGAGGATGGAGTCCGCAGGAAAGCAGAGAGGGCCAAATAGTCTGGGGCATTTGAAAGGGTTCCAGGAGGCAGTGAGAACCAGCATTACTTTTCCCCGCTGGCACCTTTGCTGTGGCAGCAAAAGCTGGACGTTTGTCTTTTTTGCTCCGGAGGCTGCCGAAAGCGAAAACAGGTGCTTTTGAGGATGGAGTCCGCAGGAAAGCAGAGAGGGCCAAATTGTCTGTGGCATTTGAAGAGGTTCCATGAGGCAATGAGGACCAGCTTAACTTTTCCCCGCTGGCACCTTTGCTGTGGCAGCAAAACCTGGACTTTTGTCTTTTTTGCTCCTGAGGTTCCGAAAGCGAAAACAGGTACTTTTGAGGATGGAGTCCGCAGGAAAGCAGAGAGGGCCAAATTGTGGCATTTGAAGAGGTTCCAGGACGCAGTGAGAACCAGCATTACTTTTCCTAGCTGGCACCTTTGCTGTGGCAGCAAAAGCTGGACGTTTGTCTTTTTTGCTCCGGAGGTTGCCGAAAGCGAAAACAGGTGCTTTTGAGGATGGAGTCCGCAGGAAAGCAGAGAGGGCCAAATTGTCTGTGGCATTTGAAAGAGTTCCAGGAGGTAGTGAGAACCAGCATTACTTTTCCCCGCTGGCACCTTTGCTGTGGCAGGAAAACCTGGACGTTTGTCTTTTTTGCTCTGGAGGCTGCCGAAAGCGAAAACAGGTGCTTTTGAGGATGGAGTCCGCAGGAAAGCAGAGAGGGCCAAATTGTCTGTGGCATTTGAAAGAGTTCCAGGAGGCAGTGAGAACCAGCATTACTTTTCTCCGCTGGCACCTTTGCTGTGGCAGCAAAAGCTGGACGTTTGTCTTTTTTGCTCCGGAGGCTGCCGAAAGCGAAAACAGGTGCTTTTGAGGATGGAGTCCGCAGGAAAGCAGAGAGGGCCAAATTGACTGGGGCATTTGAAAGGGTTCCAGGAGGCAATGAGGACCAGCATTACTTTTGCCCGCTGGCACCTTTGCTGTGGCAGCAAAAGCTGGACGTTTGTCTTTTTTGCTCCGGAGGCTGCCGAAAGCGAAAACAGGTGCTTTTGAGGATGGAGTCCGCAGGAAAGCAGAGAGGGCCAAATTGTCTGTGGCATTTGAAGAAGTTCCAGGAGGCAATGAGGACCAGCATCACTTTTCCCCGCTGGCACCTTTGCTGCGGCAGCAAAAGGTGGACGTTTGTCTTTTTTGCTCCTGAGGTTGCCGAAAGCGAAAACAGGTGCTTTTGAGGATGGAGTCCGCAGGAAAGCAGAGAGGGCCAAATTGTCTGGGGCATTTGAAGAGGTTCCAGGAGGCAATGAAGACCAGCATTACTTTTCCCCGCTGGCACCTTTGCTGTGGCAGCAAAAGCTGGACGTTTGTCTTTTTTGCTCCGGAGGCTGCCGAAAGCGAAAACAGGTGCTTTTGAGGATGGAGTCCGCAGGAAAGCAGAGAGGGCCAAATTGTCTGTGGCATTTGAAAGGGTTCCAGGAGGCAGTGAGAACCAGCATTACTTTTCCCGGCTGGCACCTTTGCTGTGGCAGGAAAACCTGGACGTTTGTCTTTTTTGCTCCGGAGGTAGCCGAAAGCGAAAACAGGTGCTTTTGAGGATGGAGTCCGCAGGAAAGCAGAGAGGGCCAAATTGTCTGGGGCATTTGAAAGAGTTCTAGGAGGTAGTGAGAACCAGCATTACTTTTCCCCCCTGGCACCTTTGCTGTGGCAGCAAAAGCTGGACGTTTGTATTTTTTGCTCTGGAGGCTGCCGAAAGCGAAAACAGGTGCTTTTGAGGATGGAGTCCGCAGGAAAGCAGAGAGGGCCAAATTGTCTGGGGCATTTGAAAGGGTTCCAGGAGGCAGTGAGAACCAGCATTACTTTTCCCCGCTGGCACCTTTGCTGTGGCAGCAAAAGCTGGACGTTTGTCTTTTTTGCTCCTGAGGATGCCGAAAGCGAAAACAGGTGCTTTTGAGGATGGAGTCCGCAGGAAAGCAGAGAGGGCCAAATTGTCTGGGGCATTTGAAAGAGTTCCAGGAGGCAGTGAGAACCAGCATTACTTTTGCCCGCTGGCACCTTTGCTGTGGCAGCAAAAGCTGGACATTTGTCTTTTTTGCTCCTGAGGTTGCCGAAAGCGAAAACAGGTGCTTTTGAGGATGGAGTCTGCAGGAAAGCAGAGAGGGCCAAATTGTCTGTGGCTTTTGAAGAGGTTCCAGGAGGCAATGAGGACCAGCATTACTTTTCCCCGCTGGCACCTTTGCTGTGGCAGCAAAAGGTGGACGTTTGTCTTTTTTGCTCCTGAGGATGCCGAAAGCGAAAACAGGTGCTTTTGAGGATGGAGTCCGCAGGAAAGCAGAGAGGGCCAAATTGTCTGGGGCATTTGAAAGAGTTCCAGGAGGCAGTGAGAACCAGCATTACTTTTGCCCGCTGGCACCTTTGCTGTGGCAGCAAAAGCTGGACATTTGTCTTTTTTGCTCCTGAGGTTGCCGAAAGCGAAAACAGGTGCTTTTGAGGATGGAGTCTGCAGGAAAGCAGAGAGGGCCAAATTGTCTGTGGCTTTTGAAGAGGTTCCAGGAGGCAATGAGGACCAGCATTACTTTTCCCCGCTGGCGCCTCTGCTGTGGCAGCAAAAGCTGGACGTTTGTCTTTTTTGCTCTGGAGGATGCCGAAAGCGAAAACAGGTGCTTTTGAGGATGGAGTCCGCAGGAAAGCAGAGAGGGCCAAATTGTCTGGGGCATTTGAAAGAGTTCCAGGAGGCAGTGAGAACCAGCATTACTTTTGCCCGCTGGCACCTTTGCTGTGGCAGGAAAACCTGGACGTTTGTCTTTTTTGCTCCGGAGGCTGCCGAAAGCGAAAACAGGTGCTTTTGAGGATGGAGTCCGCAGGAAAGCAGAGAGGGCCAAATTGTCTGTGGCATTTGAAGAGGTTCCAGGAGGCAATGAGGACCAGCATCACTTTTCCCCGCTGGCACCTTTGCTGTGGCAGCAAAACCTGGACGTTTGTCTTTTTTGCTCCTGAGGTTGCCGAAAGCGAAAACAGGTACTTTTGACGATGGAGTCCGCAGGAAAGCAGAGAGGGCCAAATTGTCTGTGGCATTTGAAGAGGTTCCAGGACGCAGTGAGAACCAGCATTACTTTTCCTAGCTGGCACCTTTGCTGTGGCAGCAAAACCTGGACGTTTGTCTTTTTTGCTCTGGAGGCTGCCGAAAGCGAAAAAAGGTGCTTTTGAGGATGGAGTCCGCAGGAAAGCAGAGAGGGCCAAATTGTCTGTGGCATTTGAAAGAGTTCCAGGAGGTAGTGAGAACCAGCATTACTTTTCCCCGCTGGCACCTTTGCTGTGGCAGCAAAAGCTGGACGTTTGTCTTTTTTGCTCTGGAGGCTGCCGAAAGCGAAAACAGGTGCTTTTGAGGATGGAGTCCGCAGGAAAGCAGAGAGGGCCAAATTGTCTGTGGCATTTGAAAGGGTTCCAGGAGGCAGTGAGAACCAGCATTACTTTTCCCCGCTGGCACCTTTGCTGTGGCAGCAAAAGCTGGACATTTGTCTTTTTTGCTCCTGAGGCTGCCGAAAGCGAAAACAGGTGCTTTTGAGGATGGAGTCCGCAGGAAAGCAGAGAGGGCCAAATTGTCTGTGGCATTTGAAGAAGTTCCAGGAGGCAATGAGGACCAGCATCACTTTTCCCCGCTGGCACCTTTGCTGCGGCAGCAAAAGGTGGACGTTTGTCTTTTTTGCTCCTGAGGTTGCCGAAAGCGAAAACAGGTGCTTTTGAGGATGGAGTCCGCAGGAAAGCAGAGAGGGCCAAATTGTCTGGGGCATTTGAAGAGGTTCCAGGAGGCAATGAAGACCAGCATTACTTTTCCCCGCTGGCACCTTTGCTGTGGCAGCAAAAGCTGGACGTTTGTCTTTTTTGCTCCGGAGGCTGCCGAAAGCGAAAACAGGTGCTTTTGAGGATGGAGTCCGCAGGAAAGCAGAGAGGGCCAAATTGTCTGTGGCATTTGAAAGGGTTCCAGGAGGCAGTGAGAACCAGCATTACTTTTCCCGGCTGGCACCTTTGCTGTGGCAGCAAAAGCTGGACGTTTGTCTTTTTTGCTCCGGAGGTAGCCGAAAGCGAAAACAGGTGCTTTTGAGGATGGAGTCCGCAGGAAAGCAGAGAGGGCCAAATTGTCTGGGGCATTTGAAAGAGTTCTAGGAGGTAGTGAGAACCAGCATTACTTTTCCCCCCTGGCACCTTTGCTGTGGCAGCAAAAGCTGGACGTTTGTATTTTTTGCTCTGGAGGCTGCCGAAAGCGAAAACAGGTGCTTTTGAGGATGGAGTCCGCAGGAAAGCAGAGAGGGCCAAATTGTCTGGGGCATTTGAAAGGGTTCCAGGAGGCAGTGAGAACCAGCATTACTTTTCCCCGCTGGCACCTCTGCTGTGGCAGCAAAAGCTGGACGTTTGTCTTTTTTGCTCCTGAGGATGCCGAAAGCGAAAACAGGTGCTTTTGAGGATGGAGTCCGCAGGAAAGCAGAGAGGGCCAAATTGTCTGGGGCATTTGAAAGAGTTCCAGGAGGCAGTGAGAACCAGCATTACTTTTGCCCGCTGGCACCTTTGCTGTGGCAGCAAAAGCTGGACATTTGTCTTTTTTGCTCCTGAGGTTGCCGAAAGCGAAAACAGGTGCTTTTGAGGATGGAGTCTGCAGGAAAGCAGAGAGGGCCAAATTGTCTGTGGCTTTTGAAGAGGTTCCAGGAGGCAATGAGGACCAGCATTACTTTTCCCCGCTGGCACCTTTGCTGTGGCAGCAAAAGGTGGACGTTTGTCTTTTTTGCTCCTGAGGATGCCGAAAGCGAAAACAGGTGCTTTTGAGGATGGAGTCCGCAGGAAAGCAGAGAGGGCCAAATTGTCTGGGGCATTTGAAAGAGTTCCAGGAGGCAGTGAGAACCAGCATTACTTTTGCCCGCTGGCACCTTTGCTGTGGCAGCAAAAGCTGGACATTTGTCTTTTTTGCTCCTGAGGTTGCCGAAAGCGAAAACAGGTGCTTTTGAGGATGGAGTCTGCAGGAAAGCAGAGAGGGCCAAATTGTCTGTGGCTTTTGAAGAGGTTCCAGGAGGCAATGAGGACCAGCATTACTTTTCCCCGCTGGCGCCTCTGCTGTGGCAGCAAAAGCTGGACGTTTGTCTTTTTTGCTCTGGAGGATGCCGAAAGCGAAAACAGGTGCTTTTGAGGATGGAGTCCGCAGGAAAGCAGAGAGGGCCAAATTGTCTGGGGCATTTGAAAGAGTTCCAGGAGGCAGTGAGAACCAGCATTACTTTTGCCCGCTGGCACCTTTGCTGTGGCAGGAAAACCTGGACGTTTGTCTTTTTTGCTCCTGAGGTTGCCGAAAGCGAAAACAGGTGCTTTTGAGGATGGAGTCCGCAGGAAAGCAGAGAGGGCCAAATTGTCTGTGGCATTTGAAGAGGTTCCAGGAGGCAATGAGGACCAGCATCACTTTTCCCCGCTGGCACCTTTGCTGTGGCAGCAAAACCTGGACGTTTGTCTTTTTTGCTCCTGAGGTTGCCGAAAGCGAAAACAGGTACTTTTGACGATGGAGTCCGCAGGAAAGCAGAGAGGGCCAAATTGTCTGTGGCATTTGAAGAGGTTCCAGGACGCAGTGAGAACCAGCATTACTTTTCCTAGCTGGCACCTTTGCTGTGGCAGCAAAACCTGGACGTTTGTCTTTTTTGCTCTGGAGGCTGCCGAAAGCGAAAAAAGGTGCTTTTGAGGATGGAGTCCGCAGGAAAGCAGAGAGGGCCAAATTGTCTGTGGCATTTGAAAGAGTTCCAGGAGGTAGTGAGAACCAGCATTACTTTTCCCCGCTGGCACCTTTGCTGTGGCAGCAAAAGCTGGACGTTTGTCTTTTTTGCTCTGGAGGCTGCCGAAAGCGAAAACAGGTGCTTTTGAGGATGGAGTCCGCAGGAAAGCAGAGAGGGCCAAATTGTCTGTGGCATTTGAAAGGGTTCCAGGAGGCAGTGAGAACCAGCATTACTTTTCCCCGCTGGCACCTTTGCTGTGGCAGCAAAAGCTGGACATTTGTCTTTTTTGCTCCTGAGGCTGCCGAAAGCGAAAACAGGTGCTTTTGAGGATGGAGTCCGCAGGAAAGCAGAGAGGGCCAAATTGTCTGTGGCTTTTGAAGAGGTTCCAGGAGGCAATGAGGACCAGCATTACTTTTCCCCGCTGGCACCTTTGCTGTGGCAGCAAAAGCTGGACGTTTGTCTTTTTTGCTCTGGAGGCTGCCGAAAGCGAAAAAAGGACCTTTTGAGGATGGAGTCCGCAGGAAAGCAGAGAGGGCCAAATTGTCTGGGGCATTTGAAAGGGTTCCAGGAGGCAATGAGGACCAGCATTACTTTTCCCCGCTGGCACCTTTGCTGTGGCAGCAAAAGCTGGACGTTTGTCTTTTTTGCTCCGGAGGCTGCCAAAAGAGAAAACAGGTGCTTTTGAGGATGGAGTCCGCAGGAAAGCAGAGAGGGCCAAATAGTCTGGGGCATTTGAAAGGGTTCCAGGAGGCAGTGAGAACCAGCATTACTTTTCCCGGCTGGCACCTT
Organism: Vanellus vanellus; assembly: GCF_965231255.1. Taxonomy (NCBI): domain Eukaryota; kingdom Metazoa; phylum Chordata; class Aves; order Charadriiformes; family Charadriidae; genus Vanellus; species Vanellus vanellus. Next base: position 118,228 of record NW_028128554.1, on the reverse strand, counting down.
TGCTGTGGCAGCAAAAGCTGGACGTTTGTCTTTTTTGCTCCGGAGGTTGCCGAAAGCGAAAACAGGTGCTTTTGAGGATGGAGTCCGCAGGAAAGCAGAGAGGGCCAAATTGTCTGGGGCATTTGAAAGAGTTCTAGGAGGTAGTGAGAACCAGCATTACTTTTCCCCCCTGGCACCTTTGCTGTGGCAGCAAAAGCTGGACGTTTGTCTTTTTTGCTCTGGAGGCTGCCGAAAGCGAAAACAGGTGCTTTTGAGGATGGAGTCCGCAGGAAAGCAGAGAGGGCCAAATTGTCTGTGGCATTTGAAAGAGTTCCAGGAGGCATTGAGAACCAGCATTACTTTTCCCCGCTGGCACCTCTGCTGTTGCAGCAAAAGCTGGACGTTTGTCTTTTTTGCTCCGTAGGATGCCGAAAGCGAAAACAGGTGCTTTTGAGGATGGAGTCCGCAGGAAAGCAGAGAGGGCCAAATTGTCTGGGGCATTTGAAAGGGTTCCAGGAGGCAGTGAGAACCAGCATGACTTTTCCCCGCTGGCACCTTTGCTGTGGCAGCAAAAGCTGGACGTTTGTCTTTTTTGCTCCTGAGGATGCCGAAAGCGAAAACAGGTGCTTTTGAGGATGGAGTCCGCAGGAAAGCAGAGAGGGCCAAATTGTCTGTGGCTTTTGAAGAGGTTCCAGGAGGCAATGAAGACCAGCATTACTTTTGCCCGCTGGCACCTTTGCTGTGGCAGCAAAAGCTGGACGTTTGTCTTTTTTGCTCTGGAGGCTGCCGAAAGCGAAAAGAGGTGCTTTTGAGGATGGAGTCCGCAGGAAAGCAGAGAGGGCCAAATTGTCTGGGGCATTTGAAAGGGTTCCAGGAGGCAGTGAGAACCAGCATTACTTTTCCCCGCTGGCACCTTTGCTGTGGCAGCAAAAGCTGGACGTTTGTCTTTTTTGCTCCGGAGGCTGCCGAAAGCGAAAACAGGTGCTTTTGAGGATGGAGTCCGCAGGAAAGCAGAGAGGGCCAAATTGTCTGTGGCATTTGAAGAGGTTCCAGGAGGCAATGAGGACCAGTTTAACTTTTCCCCGCTGGCACCTTTGCTGTGGCAGCAAAACCTGGACGTTTGTCTTTTTTGCTCCTGAGGTTGCCGAAAGCGAAAACAGGTACTTTTGAGGATGGAGTCCGCAGGAAAGCAGAGAGGGCCAAATTGTGGCATTTGAAGAGGTTCCAGGACGCAGTGAGAACCAGCATTACTTTTCCTAGCTGGCACCTTTGCTGTGGCAGCAAAACCTGGACGTTTGTCTTTTTTGCTCCTGAGTTTGCCGAAAGCGAAAACAGGTGCTTTTGAGGATGGAGTCCGCAGGAAAGCAGAGAGGGCCAAATTGTCTGGGGCATTTGAAAGAGTTCCAGGAGGTAGTGAGAACCAGCATTACTTTTCCCCGCTGGCACCTTTGCTGTGGCAGCAAAAGCTGGACGTTTGTCTTTTTTGCTCTGGAGGCTACCGACAGCGAAAACAGGTGCTTTTGAGGATGGAGTCCGCAGGAAAGCAGAGAGGGCCAAATTGTCTGGGGCATTTGAAAGGGTTCCAGGAGGCAGTGAGAACCAGCATTACTTTTCCCGGCTGGCACCTTTGCTGTGGCAGCAAAAGCTGGACGTTTGTCTTTTTTGCTCCGGAGGCTGCCGAAAGCGAAAACAGGTGCTTTTGAGGATGGAGTCCACAGGAAAGCAGAGAGGGCCAAATTGTCTGTGGCATTTGAAAGAGTTCCAGGAGGCAGTGAGAACCAGCATTACTTTTCCCCGCTGGCACCTTTGCTGTGGCAGCAAAAGCTGGACGTTTGTCTTTTTTGCTCCGGAGGCTGCCGAAAGCGAAAACAGGTGCTTTTGAGGATGCAGTCCGCAGGAAAGCAGAGAGGGCCAAATGGTCTGGGGCATTTGAAAGAGTTCCAGGAGGCAGTGAGAACCAGCATTACTTTTGCCCGCTGGCACCTTTTGCTGTGGCAGCAAAACCTGGACGTTTGTCTTTTTTGCTCCGGAGGCTGCCGAAAGCGAAAACAGGTGCTTTTGAGGATGCAGTCCGCAGGAAAGAAGAGAGGGCCAAATTGTCTGTGGCATTTGAAAGGGTTCCAGGAGGCAGTGAGAACCAGCATTACTTTTCCCCGCTGGCACCTCTGCTGTTGCAGCAAAATCTGGACGTTTGTCTTTTTTGCTCCGGAGGATGCCGAAAGCGAAAACAGGTGCTTTTGAGGATGGAGTCCGCAGGAAAGCAGAGAGGGCCAAATTGTCTGTGGCTTTTGAAGAGGTTCCAGGAGGCAATGAAGACCAGCATTACTTTTCCCCGCTGGCACCTTTGCTGTGGCAGCAAAAGCTGGACGTTTGTCTTTTTTGCTCTGGAGGCTGCCGAAAGCGAAAAGAGGTGCTTTTGAGGATGGAGTCCGCAGGAAAGCAGAGAGGGCCAAATTGTCTGGGGCATTTGAAAGGGTTCCAGGAGGCAGTGAGAACCAGCATTACTTTTCCCCGCTGGCACCTTTGCTGTGGCAGCAAAAGCTGGACGTTTGTCTTTTTTGCTCCGGAGGCTGCCGAAAGCGAAAAAAGGTGCTTTTGAGGATGGAGTCCGCAGGAAAGCAGAGAGGGCCAAATTGTCTGTGGCATTTGAAGAGGTTCCAGGAGGCAATGAGGACCAGCTTAACTTTTCCCCGCTGGCACGTTTGCTGTGGCAGCAAAACCTGGACGTTTGTCTTTTTTGCTCCTGAGGTTGCCGAAAGCGAAAACAGGTGCTTTTGAGGATGGAGTCCGCAGGAAAGCAGAGAGGGCCAAATTGTGGCATTTGAAGAGGTTCCAGGACGCAGTGAGAACCAGCATTACTTTTCCTAGCTGGCACCTTTGCTGTGGCAGCAAAACCTGGACGTTTGTCTTTTTTGCTCCTGAGGTTGCCGAAAGCGAAAACAGGTGCTTTTGAGGATGGAGTCCGCAGGAAAGCAGAGAGGGCCAAATTGTCTGTGGCATTTGAAAGAGTTCCAGGAGGTAGTGAGAACCAGCATTACTTTTCCCCGCTGGCACCTTTGCTGTGGCAGCAAAAGCTGGACGTTTGTCTTTTTTGCTCTGGAGGCTACCGACAGCGAAAACAGGTGCTTTTGAGGATGGAGTCCGCAGGAAAGCAGAGAGGGCCAAATTGTCTGGGGCATTTGAAAGGGTTCCAGGAGGCAGTGAGAACCAGCATTACTTTTCCCGGCTGGCACCTTTGCTGTGGCAGCAAAAGCTGGACGTTTGTCTTTTTTGCTCCGGAGGCTGCCGAAAGCGAAAACAGGTGCTTTTGAGGATGGAGTCCGCAGGAAAGCAGAGAGGGCCAAATTGTCTGTGGCATTTGAAAGAGTTCCAGGAGGCAGTGAGAACCAGCATTACTTTTCCCCGCTGGCACCTTTGCTGTGGCAGCAAAAGCTGGACGTTTGTCTTTTTTGCTCTGGAGGCTGCCGAAAGGGAAAACAGGTGCTTTTGAGGATGGAGTCCGCAGGAAAGCAGAGAGGGCCAAATGGTCTGGGGCATTTGAAAGAGTTCCAGGAGGCAGTGAGAACCAGCATTACTTTTGCCCGCTGGCACCTTTTGCTGTGGCAGCAAAACCTGGACGTTTGTCTTTTTTGCTCCGGAGGCTGCCGAAAGCGAAAACAGGTGCTTTTGAGGATGCAGTCCGCAGGAAAGCAGAGAGGGCCAAATTGTCTGTGGCATTTGAAAGAGTTCCAGGACGCAGTGAGAACCAGCATTACTTTTCCCCGCTGGCACCTCTGCTGTGGCAGCAAAAGCTGGACGTTTGTCTTTTTTGCTCCGGAGGCTGCCGAAAGCGAAAACAGGTGCTTTTGAGGATGCAGTCCGCAGGAAAGCAGAGAGGGCCAAATTGTCTGTGGCATTTGAAAGAGTTCCAGGAGGCAGTGAGAACCAGCATTACTTTTCCCCGCTGGCACCTTTGCTGTGGCAGGAAAACCTGGACGTTTGTATTTTTTGCTCCTGAGGTTGCCGAAAGCGAAAACAGGTGCTTTTGAGGATGGAGTCCGCAGGAAAGCAGAGAGGGCCAAATTGTCTGTGGCATTTGAAAGAGTTCCAGGAGGCAGTGAGAACCAGCATTACTTTTCCCCGGTGGCACCTCTGCTGTGGCAGCAAAAGCTGGACGTTTGTCTTTTTTGCTCCGGAGGCTGCCGAAAGCGAAAACAGGTGCTTTTGAGGATGGAGTCCGCAGGAAAGCAGAGAGGGCCAAATTGTCTGTGGCATTTGAAAGAGTTCCAGGAGGCAGTGAGAACCAGCATTACTTTTCCCCGGTGGCACCTCTGCTGTGGCAGCAAAAGCTGGACGTTTGTCTTTTTTGCTCCGGAGGCTGCCGAAGGCGAAAACAGGTGCTTTTGAGGATGGAGTCCGCAGGAAAGCAGAGAGGGCCAAATTGTCTGGGGCATTTGAAAGAGTTCCAGGAGGCAGTGAGAACCAGCATTACTTTTCCCCGCTGGCACCTTTGCTGTGGCAGCAAAAGCTGGACGTTTGTCTTTTTTGCTCTGGAGGCTGCCGAAAGGGAAAACAGGTGCTTTTGAGGATGGAGTCCGCAGGAAAGCAGAGAGGGCCAAATGGTCTGGGGCATTTGAAAGAGTTCCAGGAGGCAGTGAGAACCAGCATTACTTTTGCCCGCTGGCACCTTTGCTGTGGCAGCAAAACCTGGACGTTTGTCTTTTTTGCTCCGGAGGCTGCCGAAAGCGAAAACAGGTGCTTTTGAGGATGCAGTCCGCAGGAAAGCAGAGAGGGCCAAATTGTCTGGGGCATTTGAAAGAGTTCCAGGACGCAGTGAGAACCAGCATTACTTTTCCCCGGTGGCACCTCTGCTGTGGCAACAAAAGCTGGACGTTTGTCTTTTTTGCTCCGGAGGCTGCCGAAAGCGAAAACAGGTGCTTTTGAGGATGGAGTCCGCAGGAAAGCAGAGAGGGCCAAATTGTCTGGGGCATTTGAAAGAGTTCCAGGAGGCAGTGAGAACCAGCATTACTTTTCCCCGCTGGCACCTTTGCTGTGGCAGGAAAACCTGGACGTTTGTCTTTTTTGCTCCTGAGGTTTCCGAAAGCGAAAACAGGTGCTTTTGAGGATGGAGTCCGCAGGAAAGCAGAGAGGGCCAAATTGTCTGTGGCATTTGAAAGAGTTCCAGGAGGCAGTGAGAACCAGCATTACTTTTCCCCGGTGGCACCTCTGCTGTGGCAGCAAAAGCTGGACGTTTGTCTTTTTTGCTCCGGAGGCTGCCGAAAGCGAAAACAGGTGCTTTTGAGGATGGAGTCCGCAGGATAGCAGAGAGGGCCAAATTGTCTGTGGCATTTGAAGAGGTTCCAGGAGGCAATGAGGACCAGCATAACTTTTCCCCGCTGGCACCTTTGCTGTGGCAGCAAAAGCTGGACGTTTGTCTTTTTTGCTCCTGAGGTTGCCGAAAGCGAAAACAGGTACTTTTGACGATGGAGTCCGCAGGAAAGCAGAGAGGGTCAAATTGTTTGTGGCATTTGAAGAGGTTCCAGGACGCAGTGAGAACCAGCATTACTTTTCCTAGCTCGCACCTTTGCTGTGGCAGCAAAACCTGGATGTTTGTCTTTTTTGCTCTGGAGGCTGCCGAAAGCGAAAACAGGTGCTTTTGAGGATGGAGTCCGCAGGAAAGCAGAGAGGGCCAAATTGTCTGTGGCATTTGAAAGAGTTCCAGGAGGTAGTGAGAACCAGCATTACTTTTCCCCGCTGGCACCTTTGCTGTGGCAGCAAAAGCTGGACATTTGTCTTTTTTGCTCCGGAGGCTGCCGAAAGCGAAAACAGGTGCTTTTGAGGATGGAGTCCGCAGGAAAGCAGAGAGGGCCAAATTGTCTGGGGCATTTGAAAGAGTTCCAGGAGGCAGTGAGAACCAGCATTACTTTTGCCCGCTGGCACCTTTGCTGTGGCAGGAAATCCTGGACGTTTGTCTTTATTGTTACTGAGGTTGCCGAAAGCGAAAACAGGTGCTTTTGAGGATGGAGTCCGCAGGAAAGCAGAGAGGGCCAAATTGTCTGTGGCATTTGAAGAGGTTCCAGGAGGCAATGAGGACCAGCATTACTTTTCCCCGCTGGCACCTTTGCTGTGGCAGCAAAAGCTGGACGTTTGTCTTTTTTGCTCTGGAGGATGCCGAAAGCGAAAAAAGGACCTTTTGAGGATGGAGTCCGCAGGAAAGCAGAGAGGGCCAAATTGTCTGGGGCATTTGAAGAGGTTCCAGGACGCAGTGAGAACCAGCATTACTTTTCCCGGCTGGCACCTTTGCTGTGGCAGCAAAAGCTGGACGTTTGTCGGTTTTGCTCCGAAGGCTGCCGAAAGCGAAAACAGGTGCTTTTGAGGATGGAGTCCGCAGGAAAGCAGAGAGGGCCAAATTGTCTGGGGCATTTGAAAGAGTTCTAGGAGGTAGTGAGAACCAGCATTACTTTTCCCCGCTGGCACCTTTGCTGTGGCAGCAAAACCTGGACGTTTGTCTTTTTTGCTCCTGAGGTTGCCGAAAGCGAAAACAGGTGCTTTTGAGGATGGAGTCCGCAGGAAAGCAGAGAGGGCCAAATTGTCTGTGGCATTTGAAAGGGTTCCAGGAGGCAGTGAGAACCAGCATTATTTTTCCCCGCTGGCACCTTTGCTGTGGCAGCAAAAGCTGGACGTTTGTCTTTTTTGCTCCGGAGGCTGCCGAAAGCGAAAACAGGTGCTTTTGAGGATGCAGTCCGCAAGAAAGCAGAGAGGGCCAAATTGTCTGGGGCATTTGAAAGAGTTCCAGGAGGCAGTGAGAACCAGCATTACTTTTCCCCGCTGGCACCTTTGCTGTGGCAGCAAAAGCTGGACGTTTGTCTTTTTTGCTCTGGAGGCTGCCGAAAGCGAAAACAGGTGCTTTTGAGGATGGAGTCCGCAGGAAAGCAGAGAGGGCCAAATTGTCTGGGGCATTTGAAAGGGTTCCAGGAGGCAGTGAGAACCAGCATTACTTTTGCCCGCTGGCACCTTTGCTGTGGCAGGAAATCCTGGACGTTTGTCTTTATTGTTACTGAGGTTGCCGAAAGCGAAAACAGGTGCTTTTGAGGATGGAGTCCGCAGGAAAGAAGAGAGGGCCAAATTGTCTGTGGCATTTGAAGAGGTTCCAGGAGGCAATGAGGACCAGCATTACTTTTCCCCGCTGGCACCTTTGCTGTGGCAGCAAAAGCTGGACGTTTGTCTTTTTTGCTCCGGAGGCTGCCGAAAGCGAAAACAGGTGCTTTTGAGGATGGAGTCCGCAGGAAAGCAGAGAGGGCCAAATTGTCTGGGGCATTTGAAGAGGTTCCAGGACGCAGTGAGAACCAGCATTACTTTTCCCCGCTGGCACCTTTGCTGTGGCAGCAAAACCTGGACATTTTTCTTTTTTGCTCCGAAGGCTGCCGAAAGCGAAAACAGGTGCTTTTGAGGATGGAGTCCGCAGGAAAGCAGAGAGGGCCAAATTGTCTGTGGCTTTTGAAGAGGTTCCAGGAGGCAATGAGGACCAGCATTACTTTTCCCCGCTGGCACCTTTGCTGTGGCAGCAAAAGCTGGACGTTTGTCTTTTTTGCTCTGGAGGCTGCCGAAAGCGAAAAAAGGTGCTTTTGAGGATGGAGTCCGCAGGAAAGCAGAGAGGGCCAAATTGTCTGGGGCATTTGAAAGGGTTCCAGGAGGCAGTGAGAACCAGCATTACTTTTGCCCGCTAGCACCTTTGCTGTGGCAGCAAAAGCTGGACGTTTGTCTTTTTTGCTCCGGAGGCTGCCGAAAGCGAAAACAGGTGCTTTTGAGGATGGAGTCCGCAGGAAAGTAGAGAGGGCCAAATTGTCTGTGGCATTTGAAAGGGTTCCAGGAGGCAGTGAGAACCAGCATTACTTTTGCCCGCTGGCACCTTTGCTGTGGCAGCAAAACCTGGACGTTTGTCTTTTTTGCTCCGGAGGCTGCCGAAAGCGAAAACAGGTGCTTTTGAGGATGCAGTCCGCAGGAAAGCAGAGAGGGCCAAATTGTCTGGGGCATTTGAAAGAGTTCCAGGAGGCAGTGAGAACCAGCATCACTTTTCCCCGCTGGCACCTTTGCTGTGGCAGCAAAAGCTGGACGTTTGTCTTTTTTGCTCCTGAGGTTGCCGAAAGCGAAAAGAGGTGCTTTTGAGGATGGAGTCCGCAGGAAAGCAGAGAGGGCCAAATTGTCTGGGGCATTTGAAAGGGTTCCAGGAGGGAGTGAGAACCAGCATTACTTTTCCCCGCTGGCACCTTTGCTGTGGCAGCAAAAGCTGGACGTTTGTCTTTTTTGCTCCGGAGGTTGCCGAAAGCGAAAACAGGTGCTTTTGAGGATGGAGTCCGCAGGAAAGCAGAGAGGGCCAAATTGTCTGTGGCATTTGAAAGAGTTCCAGGAGGTAGTGAGAACCAGCATTACTTTTGCCCGCTGGCACCTTTGCTGTGGCAGCAAAAGCTGGACGTTTGTCTTTTTTGCTCTGGAGGCTGCCGACAGCGAAAACAGGTGCTTTTGAGGATGGAGTCCGCAGGAAAGCAGAGAGGGCCAAATTGTCTGGGGCATTTGAAAGGGTTCCAAGAAGCAGTGAGGACCAGCATTACTTTTCCCCGCTGGCACCTTTGCTGTGGCAGCAAAAGCTGGACGTTTGTCTTTTTTGCTCTGGAGGCTGCCGAAAGCGAAAAAAGGACCTTTTGAGGATGGAGTCCGCAGGAAAGCAGAGAGGGCCAAATTGTCTGGGGCATTTGAAAGGGTTCCAGGAGGCAATGAGGACCAGCATTACTTTTCCCCGCTGGCACCTTTGCTGTGGCAGCAAAAGCTGGACGTTTGTCTTTTTTGCTCCGGAGGCTGCCGAAAGCGAAAACAGGTGCTTTTGAGGATGGAGTCCGCAGGAAAGCAGAGAGGGCCAAATAGTCTGGGGCATTTGAAAGGGTTCCAGGACGCAGTGAGAACCAGCATTACTTTTCCCGGCTGGCACCTTTGCTGTGGCAGCAAAAGCTGGACGTTTGTCTTTTTTGCTCCGGAGGTTGCCGAAAGCGAAAACAGGTGCTTTTGAGGATGGAGTCCGCAGGAAAGCAGAGAGGGCCAAATTGTCTGGGGCATTTGAAAGAGTTCTAGGAGGTAGTGAGAACCAGCATTACTTTTCCCCGCTGGCACCTTTGCTGTGGCAGCAAAAGCTGGACGTTTGTCTTTTTTGCTCTGGAGGCTGCCGAAAGCGAAAACAGGTGCTTTTGAGGATGGAGTCCGCAGGAAAGCAGAGAGGGCCAAATTGTCTGGGGCATTTGAAAGGGTTCCAGGAGGCAGTGAGAACCAGCATTACTTTTCCCCGCTGGCACCTCTGCTGTTGCAGCAAAAGCTGGACGTTTGTCTTTTTTGCTCCGGAGGATGCCGAAAGCGAAAACAGGTGCTTTTGAGGATGGAGTCCGCAGGAAAGCAGAGAGGGCCAAATTGTCTGTGGCTTTTGAAGAGGTTCCAGGAGGCAATGAAGACCAGCATTACTTTTCCCCGCTGGCACCTTTGCTGTGGCAGCAAAAGCTGGACGTTTGTCTTTTTTGCTCTGGAGGCTGCCGAAAGCGAAAAGAGGTGCTTTTGAGGATGGAGTCCGCAGGAAAGCAGAGAGGGCCAAATTGTCTGGGGCATTTGAAAGGGTTCCAGGAGGCAGTGAGAACCAGCATTACTTTTCCCCGCTGGCACCTTTGCTGTGGCAGCAAAAGCTGGACGTTTGTCTTTTTTGCTCCGGAGGCTGCCGAAAGCGAAAACAGGTGCTTTTGAGGATGGAGTCCGCAGGAAAGCAGAGAGGGCCAAATTGTCTGTGGCATTTGAAGAGGTTCCAGGAGGCAATGAGGACCAGCTTAACTTTTCCCCGCTGGCACCTTTGCTGTGGCAGCAAAACCTGGACGTTTGTCTTTTTTGCTCCTGAGGTTGCCGAAAGCGAAAACAGGTACTTTTGAGGATGGAGTCCGCAGGAAAGCAGAGAGGGCCAAATTGTGGCATTTGAAGAGGTTCCAGGACGCAGTGAGAACCAGCATTACTTTTCCTAGCTGGCACCTTTGCTGTGGCAGCAAAACCTGGACGTTTGTCTTTTTTGCTCCTGAGGTTGCCGAAAGCGAAAACAGGTGCTTTTGAGGATGGAGTCCGCAGGAAAGCAGAGAGGGCCAAATTGTCTGTGGCATTTGAAAGAGTTCCAGGAGGTAGTGAGAACCAGCATTACTTTTCCCCGCTGGCACCTTTGCTGTGGCAGCAAAAGCTGGACGTTTGTCTTTTTTGCTCTGGAGGCTGCCGACAGCGAAAACAGGTGCTTTTGAGGATGGAGTCCGCAGGAAAGCAGAGAGGGCCAAATTGTCTGGGGCATTTGAAAGGGTTCCAGGAGGCAGTGAGAACCAGCATTACTTTTCCCGGCTGGCACCTTTGCTGTGGCAGCAAAATCTGGACGTTTGTCTTTTTTGCTCCGGAGGCTGCCGAAAGCGAAAACAGGTGCTTTTGAGGATGGAGTCCGCAGGAAAGCAGAGAGGGCCAAATTGTCTGGGGCATTTGAAAGGGTTCCAGGAGGCAGTGAGAACCAGCATTACTTTTGCCCGCTGGCACCTTTGCTGTGGCAGGAAAACCTGGACGTTTGTCTTTATTGTTACTGAGGTTGCCGAAAGCGAAAACAGGTGCTTTTGAGGATGGAGTCCGCAGGAAAGAAGAGAGGGCCAAATTGTCTGTGGCATTTGAAGAGGTTCCAGGAGGCAATGAGGACCAGCATTACTTTTCCCCGCTGGCACCTTTGCTGTGGCAGCAAAAGCTGGACGTTTGTCTTTTTTGCTCCGGAGGCTGCCGAAAGCGAAAACAGGTGCTTTTGAGGATGGAGTCCGCAGGAAAGCAGAGAGGGCCAAATTGTCTGGGGCATTTGAAGAGGTTCCAGGACGCAGTGAGAACCAGCATTACTTTTCCCCGCTGGCACCTTTGCTGTGGCAGCAAAACCTGGACATTTTTCTTTTTTGCTCCGAAGGCTGCCGAAAGCGAAAACAGGTGCTTTTGAGGATGGAGTCCGCAGGAAAGCAGAGAGGGCCAAATTGTCTGTGGCTTTTGAAGAGGTTCCAGGAGGCAATGAGGACCAGCATTACTTTTCCCCGCTGGCACCTTTGCTGTGGCAGCAAAAGCTGGACGTTTGTCTTTTTTGCTCTGGAGGCTGCCGAAAGCGAAAAAAGGTGCTTTTGAGGATGGAGTCCGCAGGAAAGCAGAGAGGGCCAAATTGTCTGGGGCATTTGAAAGGGTTCCAGGAGGCAGTGAGAACCAGCATTACTTTTGCCCGCTGGCACCTTTGCTGTGGCAGCAAAAGCTGGACGTTTGTCTTTTTTGCTCCGGAGGCTGCCGAAAGCGAAAACAGGTGCTTTTGAGGATGGAGTCCGCAGGAAAGTAGAGAGGGCCAAATTGTCTGTGGCATTTGAAAGGGTTCCAGGAGGCAGTGAGAACCAGCATTACTTTTGCTTGCTGGCACCTTTGCTGTGGCAGCAAAACCTGGACGTTTGTCTTTTTTGCTCCGGAGGCTGCCGAAAGCGAAAACAGGTGCTTTTGAGGATGCAGTCCGCAGGAAAGCAGAGAGGGCCAAATTGTCTGGGGCATTTGAAAGAGTTCCAGGAGGCAGTGAGAACCAGCATCACTTTTCCCCGCTGGCACCTTTGCTGTGGCAGCAAAAGCTGGACGTTTGTCTTTTTTGCTCCTGAGGTTGCCGAAAGCGAAAAGAGGTGCTTTTGAGGATGGAGTCCGCAGGAAAGCAGAGAGGGCCAAATTGTCTGGGGCATTTGAAAGGGTTCCAGGAGGGAGTGAGAACCAGCATTACTTTTCCCCGCTGGCACCTTTGCTGTGGCAGCAAAAGCTGGACGTTTGTCTTTTTTGCTCTGGAGGCTGCCGAAAGCGAAAACAGGTGCTTTTGAGGATGGAGTCCGCAGGAAAGCAGAGAGGGCCAAATTGTCTGTGGCATTTGAAGAGGTTCCAGGAGGCAATGAGGACCAGCTTAACTTTTCCCCGCTGGCACCTTTGCTGTGGCAGCAAAACCTGGACGTTTGTCTTTTTTGCTCCTGAGGTTGCCGAAAGCGAAAACAGGTACTTTTGAGGATGGAGTCCGCAGGAAAGCAGAGAGGGCCAAATTGTGGCATTTGAAGAGGTTCCAGGACGCAGTGAGAACCAGCATTACTTTTCCTAGCTGGCACCTTTGCTGTGGCAGCAAAACCTGGACGTTTGTCTTTTTTGCTCCTGAGGTTGCCGAAAGCGAAAACAGGTGCTTTTGAGGATGGAGTCCGCAGGAAAGCAGAGAGGGCCAAATTGTCTGTGGCATTTGAAAGAGTTCCAGGAGGTAGTGAGAACCAGCATTACTTTTCCCCGCTGGCACCTTTGCTGTGGCAGCAAAAGCTGGACGTTTGTCTTTTTTGCTCTGGAGGCTGCCGAAAGCGAAAACAGGTGCTTTTGAGGATGGAGTCCGCAGGAAAGCAGAGAGGGCCAAATTGTCTGGGGCATTTGAAAGGGTTCCAAGAAGCAGTGAGGACCAGCATTACTTTTCCCCGCTGGCACCTTTGCTGTGGCAGCAAAAGCTGGACGTTTGTCTTTTTTGCTCTGGAGGCTGCCGAAAGCGAAAAAAGGACCTTTTGAATATGGAGTCCGCAGGAAAGCAGAGAGGGCCAAATTGTCTGGGGCATTTGAAAGGGTTCCAGGAGGCAATGAGGACCAGCATTACTTTTCCCCGCTGGCACCTTTGCTGTGGCAGCAAAAGCTGGACGTTTGTCTTTTTTGCTCCGGAGGCTGCCGAAAGCGAAAACAGGTGCTTTTGAGGATGGAGTCCGCAGGAAAGCAGAGAGGGCCAAATAGTCTGGGGCATTTGAAAGGGTTCCAGGACGCAGTGAAAACCAGCATTACTTTTCCCGGCTGGCACCTTTGCTGTGGCAGCAAAAGCTGGACGTTTGTCTTTTTTGCTCCGGAGGTTGCCGAAAGCGAAAACAGGTGCTTTTGAGGATGGAGTCCGCAGGAAAGCAGAGAGGGCCAAATTGTCTGGGGCATTTGAAAGAGTTCTAGGAGGTAGTGAGAACCAGCATTACTTTTCCCCGCTGGCACCTTTGCTGTGGCAGCAAAAGCTGGACGTTTGTCTTTTTTGCTCTGGAGGCTGCCGATAGCGAAAACAGGTGCTTTTGAGGATGGAGTCCGCAGGAAAGCAGAGAGGGCCAAATTGTCTGGGGCATTTGAAAGGGTTCCAGGAGGCAGTGAGAACCAGCATTACTTTTCCCCGCTGGCACCTCTGCTGTTGCAGCAAAAGCTGGACGTTTGTCTTTTTTGCTCCGGAGGATGCCGAAAGCGAAAACAGGTGCTTTTGAGGATGGAGTCCGCAGGAAAGAAGAGAGGGCCAAATTGTCTGGGGCATTTGAAAGGGTTCCAGGAGGCAGTGAGAACCAGCATTACTTTTCCCCGCTGGCACCTTTGCTGTGGCAGCAAAAGCTGGACATTTGTCTTTTTTGCTCCTGAGGATGCCGAAAGCGAAAACAGGTGCTTTTGAGGATGGAGTCCGCAGGAAAGCAGAGAGGGCCAAATTGTCTGGGGCATTTGAAAGAGTTCCAGGAGGGAGTGAGAACCAGCATTACTTTTCCACGCTGGCACCTTTGCTGTGGCAGCAAAAGCTGGACGTTTGTCTTTTTTGCTCTGGAGGCTGCCGACAGCGAAAACAGGTGCTTTTGAGGATGGAGTCCGCAGGAAAGCAGAGAGGGCCAAATTGTCTGGGGCATTTGAAAGGGTTCCAGGAGGCAGTGAGAACCAGCATTACTTTTCCCGGCTGGCACCTTTGCTGTGGCAGCAAAATCTGGACGTTTGTCTTTTTTGCTCCGGAGGCTGCCGAAAGCGAAAACAGGTGCTTTTGAGGATGGAGTCCGCAGGAAAGCAGAGAGGGCCAAATTGTCTGGGGCATTTGAAAGGGTTCCAGGAGGCAGTGAGAACCAGCATTACTTTTGCCCGCTGGCACCTTTGCTGTGGCAGGAAAACCTGGACGTTTGTCTTTATTGTTACTGAGGTTGCCGAAAGCGAAAACAGGTGCTTTTGAGGATGGAGTCCGCAGGAAAGAAGAGAGGGCCAAATTGTCTGTGGCATTTGAAGAGGTTCCAGGAGGCAATGAGGACCAGCATTACTTTTCCCCGCTGGCACCTTTCCTGTGGCAGCAAAAGCTGGACGTTTGTCTTTTTTGCTCCGGAGGCTGCCGAAAGCGAAAACAGGTGCTTTTGAGGATGGAGTCCGCAGGAAAGCAGAGAGGGCCAAATTGTCTGGGGCATTTGAAGAGGTTCCAGGACGCAGTGAGAACCAGCATTACTTTTCCCCGCTGGCACCTTTGCTGTGGCAGCAAAACCTGGACATTTTTCTTTTTTGCTCCGAAGGCTGCCGAAAGCGAAAACAGGTGCTTTTGAGGATGGAGTCCGCAGGAAAGCAGAGAGGGCCAAATTGTCTGTGGCTTTTGAAGAGGTTCCAGGAGGCAATGAGGACCAGCATTACTTTTCCCCGCTGGCACCTTTGCTGTGGCAGCAAAAGCTGGACGTTTGTCTTTTTTGCTCTGGAGGCTGCCGAAAGCGAAAAAAGGTGCTTTTGAGGATGGAGTCCGCAGGAAAGCAGAGAGGGCCAAATTGTCTGGGGCATTTGAAAGGGTTCCAGGAGGCAGTGAGAACCAGCATTACTTTTGCCCGCTGGCACCTTTGCTGTGGCAGCAAAAGCTGGACGTTTGTCTTTTTTGCTCCGGAGGCTGCCGAAAGCGAAAACAGGTGCTTTTGAGGATGGAGTCCGCAGGAAAGTAGAGAGGGCCAAATTGTCTGTGGCATTTGAAAGGGTTCCAGGAGGCAGTGAGAACCAGCATTACTTTTGCTTGCTGGCACCTTTGCTGTGGCAGCAAAACCTGGACGTTTGTCTTTTTTGCTCCGGAGGCTGCCGAAAGCGAAAACAGGTGCTTTTGAGGATGCAGTCCGCAGGAAAGCAGAGAGGGCCAAATTGTCTGGGGCATTTGAAAGAGTTCCAGGAGGCAGTGAGAACCAGCATCACTTTTCCCCGCTGGCACCTTTGCTGTGGCAGCAAAAGCTGGACGTTTGTCTTTTTTGCTCCTGAGGTTGCCGAAAGCGAAAAGAGGTGCTTTTGAGGATGGAGTCCGCAGGAAAGCAGAGAGGGCCAAATTGTCTGGGGCATTTGAAAGGGTTCCAGGAGGGAGTGAGAACCAGCATTACTTTTCCCCGCTGGCACCTTTGCTGTGGCAGCAAAAGCTGGACGTTTGTCTTTTTTGCTCTGGAGGCTGCCGAAAGCGAAAACAGGTGCTTTTGAGGATGGAGTCCGCAGGAAAGCAGAGAGGGCCAAATTGTCTGTGGCATTTGAAGAGGTTCCAGGAGGCAATGAGGACCAGCTTAACTTTTCCCCGCTGGCACCTTTGCTGTGGCAGCAAAACCTGGACGTTTGTCTTTTTTGCTCCTGAGGTTGCCGAAAGCGAAAACAGGTACTTTTGAGGATGGAGTCCGCAGGAAAGCAGAGAGGGCCAAATTGTGGCATTTGAAGAGGTTCCAGGACGCAGTGAGAACCAGCATTACTTTTCCTAGCTGGCACCTTTGCTGTGGCAGCAAAACCTGGACGTTTGTCTTTTTTGCTCCTGAGGTTGCCGAAAGCGAAAACAGGTGCTTTTGAGGATGGAGTCCGCAGGAAAGCAGAGAGGGCCAAATTGTCTGTGGCATTTGAAAGAGTTCCAGGAGGTAGTGAGAACCAGCATTACTTTTCCCCGCTGGCACCTTTGCTGTGGCAGCAAAAGCTGGACGTTTGTCTTTTTTGCTCTGGAGGCTGCCGAAAGCGAAAACAGGTGCTTTTGAGGATGGAGTCCGCAGGAAAGCAGAGAGGGCCAAATTGTCTGGGGCATTTGAAAGGGTTCCAAGAAGCAGTGAGGACCAGCATTACTTTTCCCCGCTGGCACCTTTGCTGTGGCAGCAAAAGCTGGACGTTTGTCTTTTTTGCTCTGGAGGCTGCCGAAAGCGAAAAAAGGACCTTTTGAATATGGAGTCCGCAGGAAAGCAGAGAGGGCCAAATTGTCTGGGGCATTTGAAAGGGTTCCAGGAGGCAATGAGGACCAGCATTACTTTTCCCCGCTGGCACCTTTGCTGTGGCAGCAAAAGCTGGACGTTTGTCTTTTTTGCTCCGGAGGCTGCCGAAAGCGAAAACAGGTGCTTTTGAGGATGGAGTCCGCAGGAAAGCAGAGAGGGCCAAATAGTCTGGGGCATTTGAAAGGGTTCCAGGACGCAGTGAGAACCAGCATTACTTTTCCCGGCTGGCACCTTTGCTGTGGCAGCAAAAGTTGGACGTTTGTCTTTTTTGCTCCGGAGGTTGCCGAAAGCGAAAACAGGTGCTTTTGAGGATGGAGTCCGCAGGAAAGCAGAGAGGGCCAAATTGTCTGGGGCATTTGAAAGAGTTCTAGGAGGTAGTGAGAACCAGCATTACTTTTCCCCGCTGGCACCTTTGCTGTGGCAGCAAAAGCTGGACGTTTGTCTTTTTTGCTCTGGAGGCTGCCGAAAGCGAAAACAGGTGCTTTTGAGGATGGAGTCCGCAGGAAAGCAGAGAGGGCCAAATTGTCTGTGGCATTTGAAAGGGTTCCAGGAGGCAGTGAGAACCAGCATTACTTTTCCCCGCTGGCACCTCTGCTGTTGCAGCAAAAGCTGGACGTTTGTCTTTTTTGCTCCGGAGGATGCCGAAAGCGAAAACAGGTGCTTTTGAGGATGGAGTCCGCAGGAAAGAAGAGAGGGCCAAATTGTCTGGGGCATTTGAAAGGGTTCCAGGAGGCAGTGAGAACCAGCATTACTTTTCCCCGCTGGCACCTTTGCTGTGGCAGCAAAAGCTGGACATTTGTCTTTTTTGCTCCTGAGGATGCCGAAAGCGAAAACAGGTGCTTTTGAGGATGGAGTCCGCAGGAAAGCAGAGAGGGCCAAATTGTCTGTGGCTTTTGAAGAGGTTCCAGGAGGCAATGAAGACCAGCATTACTTTTCCCGTCTGGCACCTTTGCTGTGGCAGCAAAAGCTGGACGTTTGTCTTTTTTGCTCTGGAGGCTGCCGAAAGCGAAAAGAGGTGCTTTTGAGGATGGAGTCCGCAGGAAAGCAGAGAGGGCCAAATTGTCTGGGGCATTTGAAAGGGTTCCAGGAGGCAGTGAGAACCAGCATCACTTTTCCCCGCTGGCACCTTTGCTGTGGCAGCAAAAGCTGGACGTTTGTCTTTTTTGCTCCGGAGGCTGCCGAAAGCGAAAACAGGTGCTTTTGAGGATGGAGTCCGCAGGAAAGCAGAGAGGGCCAAATTGTCTGTGGCATTTGAAGCGGTTCCAGGAGGCAACGAGGACCAGCTTAACTTTTCCCCGCTGGCACCTTTGCTGTGGCAGCAAAACCTGGACGTTTGTCTTTTTTGCTCCTGAGGTTGCCGAAAGCGAAAACAGGTGCTTTTGAGGATGGAGTCCGCAGGAAAGCAGAGAGGGCCAAATTGTCTGTGGCATTTGAAGAGGTTCCAGGACGCAGTGAGAACCAGCATTACTTTTCCTAGCTGGCACCTTTGCTGTGGCAGCAAAACCTGGACGTTTGTCTTTTTTGCTCCTGAGGTTGCCGAAAGCGAAAACAGGTGCTTTTGAGGATGGAGTCCGCAGGAAAGCAGAGAGGGCCAAATTGTCTGTGGCATTTGAAAGAGTTCCAGGAGGTAGTGAGAACCAGCATTACTTTTCCCCGCTGGCACCTTTGCTGTGGCAGCAAAAGCTGGACGTTTGTCTTTTTTGCTCTGGAGGCTGCCGACAGCGAAAACAGGTGCTTTTGAGGATGGAGTCCGCAGGAAAGCAGAGAGGGCCAAATTGTCTGGGGCATTTGAAAGGGTTCCAGGAGGCAGTGAGAACCAGCATTACTTTTCCCGGCTGGCACCTTTGCTGTGGCAGCAAAATCTGGACGTTTGTCTTTTTTGCTCCGGAGGCTGCCGAAAGCGAAAACAGGTGCTTTTGAGGATGGAGTCCGCAGGAAAGCAGAGAGGGCCAAATTGTCTGGGGCATTTGAAAGAGTTCCAGGAGGCAGTGAGAACCAGCATTACTTTTCCCGCTGGCACCTTTGCTGTGGCAGCAAAAGCTGGACGTTTGTCTTTTTTGCTCTGGAGGCTGCCGAAAGGGAAAACAGGTGCTTTTGAGGATGGAGTCCGCAGGAAAGCAGAGAGGGCCAAATGGTCTGGGGCATTTGAAAGAGTTCCAGGAGGCAGTGAGAACCAGCATTACTTTTGCCCGCTGGCACCTTTGCTGTGGCAGCAAAACCTGGACGTTTGTCTTTTTTGCTCCGGAGGCTGCCGAAAGCGAAAACAGGTGCTTTTGAGGATGCAGTCCGCAGGAAAGCAGAGAGGGCCAAATTGTCTGGGGCATTTGAAAGGGTTCCAGGAGGCAGTGAGAACCAGCATTACTTTTCCCGCTGGCACCTTTGCTGTGGCAGCAAAAGCTGGACGTTTGTCTTTTTTGCTCTGGAGGCTGCCGAAAGGGAAAACAGGTGCTTTTGAGGATGGAGTCCGCAGGAAAGCAGAGAGGGCCAAATGGTCTGGGGCATTTGAAAGAGTTCCAGGAGGCAGTGAGAACCAGCATTACTTTTGCCCGCTGGCACCTTTGCTGTGGCAGCAAAACCTGGACGTTTGTCTTTTTTGCTCCGGAGGCTGCCGAAAGCGAAAACAGGTGCTTTTGAGGATGCAGTCCGCAGGAAAGCAGAGAGGGCCAAATTGTCTGGGGCATTTGAAAGAGTTCCAGGACGCAGTGAGAACCAGCATTACTTTTCCCGGCTGGCACCTTTGCTGTGGCAGCAAAACCTGGACGTTTGTCTTTTTTGCTCCGGAGGCTGCCGAAAGCGAAAACAGGTGCTTTTGAGGATGGAGTCCGCAGGAAAGCAGAGAGGGCCAAATTGTCTGTGGCATTTGAAAGAGTTCCAGGAGGCAGTGAGAACCAGCATTACTTTTCCCCGGTGGCACCTCTGCTGTGGCAGCAAAAGCTGGACGTTTGTCTTTTTTGCTCTGGAGGCTGCCGACAGCGAAAACAGGTGCTTTTGAGGATGGAGTCCGCAGGAAAGCAGAGAGGGCCAAATTGTCTGGGGCATTTGAAAGGGTTCCAGGAGGCAGTGAGAACCAGCATTACTTTTCCCGGCTGGCACCTTTGCTGTGGCAGCAAAATCTGGACGTTTGTCTTTTTTGCTCCGGAGGCTGCCGAAAGCGAAAACAGGTGCTTTTGAGGATGGAGTCCGCAGGAAAGCAGAGAGGGCCAAATTGTCTGGGGCATTTGAAAGAGTTCCAGGAGGCAGTGAGAACCAGCATTACTTTTCCCGCTGGCACCTTTGCTGTGGCAGCAAAAGCTGGACGTTTGTCTTTTTTGCTCTGGAGGCTGCCGAAAGGGAAAACAGGTGCTTTTGAGGATGGAGTCCGCAGGAAAGCAGAGAGGGCCAAATGGTCTGGGGCATTTGAAAGAGTTCCAGGAGGCAGTGAGAACCAGCATTACTTTTGCCCGCTGGCACCTTTGCTGTGGCAGCAAAACCTGGACGTTTGTCTTTTTTGCTCCGGAGGCTGCCGAAAGCGAAAACAGGTGCTTTTGAGGATGCAGTCCGCAGGAAAGCAGAGAGGGCCAAATTGTCTGGGGCATTTGAAAGGGTTCCAGGAGGCAGTGAGAACCAGCATTACTTTTCCCGCTGGCACCTTTGCTGTGGCAGCAAAAGCTGGACGTTTGTCTTTTTTGCTCTGGAGGCTGCCGAAAGGGAAAACAGGTGCTTTTGAGGATGGAGTCCGCAGGAAAGCAGAGAGGGCCAAATGGTCTGGGGCATTTGAAAGAGTTCCAGGAGGCAGTGAGAACCAGCATTACTTTTGCCCGCTGGCACCTTTGCTGTGGCAGCAAAACCTGGACGTTTGTCTTTTTTGCTCCGGAGGCTGCCGAAAGCGAAAACAGGTGCTTTTGAGGATGCAGTCCGCAGGAAAGCAGAGAGGGCCAAATTGTCTGGGGCATTTGAAAGAGTTCCAGGACGCAGTGAGAACCAGCATTACTTTTCCCGGCTGGCACCTTTGCTGTGGCAGCAAAACCTGGACGTTTGTCTTTTTTGCTCCGGAGGCTGCCGAAAGCGAAAACAGGTGCTTTTGAGGATGGAGTCCGCAGGAAAGCAGAGAGGGCCAAATTGTCTGTGGCATTTGAAAGAGTTCCAGGAGGCAGTGAGAACCAGCATTACTTTTCCCCGGTGGCACCTCTGCTGTGGCAGCAAAAGCTGGACGTTTGTCTTTTTTGCTCCGGAGGCTGCCGAAAGCGAAAACAGGTGCTTTTGAGGATGGAGTCCGCAGGAAAGCAGAGAGGGCCAAATTGTCTGGGGCATTTGAAAGAGTTCCAGGAGGCAGTGAGGACCAGCATAACTTTTCCCCGCTGGCACCTTTGCTGTGGCAGCAAAAGCTGGACGTTTGTCTTTTTTGCTCCTGAGGTTGCCGAAAGCGAAAACAGGTACTTTTGACGATGGAGTCCGCAGGAAAGCAGAGAGGGTCAAATTGTTTGTGGCATTTGAAGAGGTTCCAGGACGCAGTGAGAACCAGCATTACTTTTCCTAGCTCGCACCTTTGCTGTGGCAGCAAAACCTGGATGTTTGTCTTTTTTGCTCTGGAGGCTGCCGAAAGCGAAAACAGGTGCTTTTGACGATGGAGTCCGCAGGAAAGCAGAGAGGGTCAAATTGTTTGTGGCATTTGAAGAGGTTCCAGGACGCAGTGAGAACCAGCATTACTTTTCCTAGCTCGCACCTTTGCTGTGGCAGCAAAACCTGGATGTTTGTCTTTTTTGCTCTGGAGGCTGCCGAAAGCGAAAACAGGTGCTTTTGAGGATGGAGTCCGCAGGAAAGCAGAGAGGGCCAAATTGTCTGTGGCATTTGAAAGAGTTCCAGGAGGTAGTGAGAACCAGCATTACTTTTCCCCGCTGGCACCTTTGCTGTGGCAGCAAAAGCTGGACATTTGTCTTTTTTGCTCTGGAGGCTGCCGAAAGCGAAAACAGGTGCTTTTGAGGATGGAGTCCGCAGGAAAGCAGAGAGGGCCAAATTGTCTGGGGCATTTGAAAGAGTTCCAGGAGGCAGTGAGAACCAGCATTACTTTTGCCCGCTGGCACCTTTGCTGTGGCAGGAAATCCTGGACGTTTGTCTTTATTGTTACTGAGGTTGCCGAAAGCGAAAACAGGTGCTTTTGAGGATGGAGTCCGCAGGAAAGCAGAGAGGGCCAAATTGTCTGTGGCTTTTGAAGAGGTTCCAGGAGGCAATGAGGACCAGCATTACTTTTCCCCGCTGGCACCTTTGCTATGGCAGCAAAAGCTGGACGTTTGTCTTTTTTGCTCTGGAGGCTGCCGAAAGCGAAAAGAGGTGCTTTTGAGGATGGAGTCCGCAGGAAAGCAGAGAGGGCCAAATTGTCTGGGACATTTGAAAGGGTTCCAGGAGGCAGTGAGAACCAGCATTACTTTTGCCCGCTGGCACCTTTGCTGTGGCAGCAAAAGCTGGACGTTTGTCTTTTTTGCTCCTGAGGATGCCGAAAGCGAAAACAGGTGCTTTTGAGGATGGAGTCCGCAGGAAAGCAGAGAGGGCCAAATTGTCTGGGGCATTTGAAAGGGTTCCAGGAGGCAGTGAGAACCAGCATTATTTTTCCCCGCTGGCACCTTTGCTGTGGCAGCAAAAGCTGGACGTTTGTCTTTTTTGCTCCGGAGGCTGCCGAAAGCGAAAACAGGTGCTTTTGAGGATGGAGTCCGCAGGAAAGCAGAGAGGGCCAAATAGTCTGGGGCATTT
Source organism: Vanellus vanellus (assembly GCF_965231255.1). Taxonomy (NCBI): domain Eukaryota; kingdom Metazoa; phylum Chordata; class Aves; order Charadriiformes; family Charadriidae; genus Vanellus; species Vanellus vanellus. The sequence continues at coordinate 96,467 of NW_028128554.1, read as the reverse complement.
GAAAGGGTTCCAGGACGCAGTGAGAACCAGCATTACTTTTCCCGGCTGGCACCTTTGCTGTGGCAGCAAAAGCTGGACGTTTGTCTTTTTTGCTCCGGAGGTTGCCGAAAGCGAAAACAGGTGCTTTTGAGGATGGAGTCCGCAGGAAAGCAGAGAGGGCCAAATTGTCTGGGGCATTTGAAAGAGTTCTAGGAGGTAGTGAGAACCAGCATTACTTTTCCCCGCTGGCACCTTTGCTGTGGCAGCAAAAGCTGGACGTTTGTCTTTTTTGCTCTGGAGGCTGCCGAAAGCGAAAACAGGTGCTTTTGAGGATGGAGTCCGCAGGAAAGCAGAGAGGGCCAAATTGTCTGGGGCATTTGAAAGGGTTCCAGGAGGCAGTGAGAACCAGCATTACTTTTCCCCGCTGGCACCTCTGCTGTTGCAGCAAAAGCTGGACGTTTGTCTTTTTTGCTCCGGAGGATGCCGAAAGCGAAAACAGGTGCTTTTGAGGATGGAGTCCGCAGGAAAGAAGAGAGGGCCAAATTGTCTGGGGCATTTGAAAGGGTTCCAGGACGCAGTGAGAACCAGCATTACTTTTCCCCGCTGGCACCTTTGCTGTGGCAGCAAAAGCTGGACATTTGTCTTTTTTGCTCCTGAGGATGCCGAAAGCGAAAACAGGTGCTTTTGAGGATGGAGTCCGCAGGAAAGCAGAGAGGGCCAAATTGTCTGGGGCATTTGAAAGAGTTCCAGGACGCAGTGAGAACCAGCATTACTTTTCCCGGCTGGCACCTTTGCTGTGGCAGCAAAACCTGGACGTTTGTCTTTTTTGCTCCGGAGGCTGCCGAAAGCGAAAACAGGTGCTTTTGAGGATGGAGTCCGCAGGAAAGCAGAGAGGGCCAAATTGTCTGTGGCATTTGAAAGAGTTCCAGGAGGCAGTGAGAACCAGCATTACTTTTCCCCGGTGGCACCTCTGCTGTGGCAGCAAAAGCTGGACGTTTGTCTTTTTTGCTCTGGAGGCTGCCGAAAGCGAAAACAGGTGCTTTTGAGGATGGAGTCCGCAGGAAAGCAGAGAGGGCCAAATTGTCTGGGGCATTTGAAAGGGTTCCAGGAGGCAGTGAGAACCAGCATTACTTTTCCCCGCTGGCACCTCTGCTGTTGCAGCAAAAGCTGGACGTTTGTCTTTTTTGCTCCGGAGGATGCCGAAAGCGAAAACAGGTGCTTTTGAGGATGGAGTCCGCAGGAAAGAAGAGAGGGCCAAATTGTCTGGGGCATTTGAAAGGGTTCCAGGACGCAGTGAGAACCAGCATTACTTTTCCCCGCTGGCACCTTTGCTGTGGCAGCAAAAGCTGGACATTTGTCTTTTTTGCTCCTGAGGCTGCCGAAAGCGAAAACAGGTGCTTTTGAGGATGGAGTCCGCAGGAAAGCAGAGAGGGCCAAATTGTCTGGGGCATTTGAAAGAGTTCCAGGACGCAGTGAGAACCAGCATTACTTTTCCCGGCTGGCACCTTTGCTGTGGCAGCAAAAGCTGGACGTTTGTCTTTTTTGCTCCGGAGGCTGCCGAAAGCGAAAACAGGTGCTTTTGAGGATGGAGTCCGCAGGAAAGCAGAGAGGGCCAAATTGTCTGTGGCATTTGAAAGAGTTCCAGGAGGCAGTGAGAACCAGCATTACTTTTGCCCTCTGGCACCTTTGCTGTGGCAGCAAAAGCTGGACGTTTGTCTTTTTTGCTCCGGAGGCTGCCGAAAGCGAAAACAGGTGCTTTTGAGGATGGAGTCCGCAGGAAAGCAGAGAGGGCCAAATTGTCTGGGGCATTTGAAAGAGTTCCAGGAGGCAGTGAGAACCAGCATTACTTTTCCCCGCTGGCACCTTTGCTGTGGCAGGAAAACCTGGACGTTTGTCTTTTTTGCTCCTGAGGTTGCCGAAAGCGAAAACAGGTGCTTTTGAGGATGGAGTCCGCAGGAAAGCAGAGAGGGCCAAATTGTCTGTGGCATTTGAAGAGGTTCCAGGAGGCAATGAGGACCAGCATAACTTTTGCCCGCTGGCACCTTTGCTGTGGCAGCAAAACCTGGACGTTTGTCTTTTTTGCTCCTGAGGTTGCCGAAAGCGAAAACAGGTACTTTTGACGATGGAGTCCGCAGGAAAGCAGAGAGGGTCAAATTGTTTGTGGCATTTGAAGAGGTTCCAGGACGCAGTGAGAACCAGCATTACTTTTCCCCGCTGGCACCTTTGCTGTGGCAGCAAAACCTGGATGTTTGTCTTTTTTGCTCTGGAGGCTGCCGAAAGCGAAAACAGGTGCTTTTGAGGATGGAGTCCGCAGGAAAGCAGAGAGGGCCAAATTGTCTGTGGCATTTGAAAGAGTTCCAGGAGGTAGTGAGAACCAGCATTACTTTTCCCCGCTGGCACCTTTGCTGTGGCAGCAAAAGCTGGACATTTGTCTTTTTTGCTCTGGAGGCTGCCGAAAGCGAAAACAGGTGCTTTTGAGGATGGAGTCCGCAGGAAAGCAGAGAGGGCCAAATTGTCTGGGGCATTTGAAAGAGTTCCAGGAGGCAGTGAGAACCAGCATTACTTTTGCCCGCTGGCACCTTTGCTGTGGCAGGAAATCCTGGACGTTTGTCTTTAATTTTACTGAGGTTGCCGAAAGCGAAAACAGGTGCCTTTGAGGATGGAGTCCGCAGGAAAGCAGAGAGGGCCAAATTGTCTGTGGCATTTGAAGAGGTTCCAGGAGGCAATGAGGACCAGCATTACTTTTCCCCGCTGGCACCTTTGCTGTGGCAGCAAAAGCTGGACGTTTGTCTTTTTTGCTCCGGAGGCTGCCGAAAGCGAAAACAGGTGCTTTTGAGGATGGAGTCCGCAGGAAAGCAGAGAGGGCCAAATTGTCTGGGGCATTTGAAGAGGTTCCAGGACGCAGTGAGAACCAGCATTACTTTTCCCGGCTGGCACCTTTGCTGTGGCAGCAAAAGCTGGACGTTTGTCGGTTTTGCTCCGAAGGCTGCCGAAAGCGAAAACAGGTGCTTTTGAGGATGGAGTCCGCAGGAAAGCAGAGAGGGCCAAATTGTCTGTGGCTTTTGAAGAGGTTCCAGGAGGCAATGAGGACCAGCATTACTTTTCCCCGCTGGCACCTTTGCTGTGGCAGCAAAAGCTGGACGTTTGTCTTTTTTGCTCTGGAGGCTGCCGAAAGCGAAAAGAGGTGCTTTTGAGGATGGAGTCCGCAGGAAAGCAGAGAGGGCCAAATTGTCTGGGGCATTTGAAAGGGTTCCAGGAGGCAGTGAGAACCAGCATTACTTTTGCCCTCTGGCACCTTTGCTGTGGCAGCAAAAGCGGGACGTTTGTCTTTTTTGCTCCTGAGGCTGCCGAAAGCGAAAACAGGTGCTTTTGAGGATGGAGTCCGCAGGAAAGCAGAGAGGGCCAAATTGTCTGGGGCATTTGAAAGGGTTCCAGGAGGCAGTGAGAACCAGCATTATTTTTCCCCGCTGGCACCTTTGCTGTGGCAGCAAAAGCTGGACGTTTGTCTTTTTTGCTCCGGAGGCTGCCGAAAGCGAAAACAGGTGCTTTTGAGGATGCAGTCCGCAAGAAAGCAGAGAGGGCCAAATTGTCTGGGGCATTTGAAAGAGTTCCAGGAGGCAGTGAGAACCAGCATTACTTTTCCCCGCTGGCACCTTTGCTATGGCAGCAAAAGCTGGACGTTTGTCTTTTTTGCTCTGGAGGCTGCCGAAAGCGAAAACAGGTGCTTTTGAGGATGGAGTCCGCAGGAAAGCAGAGAGGGCCAAATTGTCTGGGGCATTTGAAAGGGTTCCAGGAGGCAGTGAGAACCAGCATTACTTTTGCCCGCTGGCACCTTTGCTGTGGCAGGAAAACCTGGACGTTTGTCTTTATTGTTACTGAGGTTGCCGAAAGCGAAAACAGGTGCTTTTGAGGATGGAGTCCGCAGGAAAGCAGAGAGGGCCAAATTGTCTGTGGCATTTGAAGAGGTTCCAGGAGGCAATGAGGACCAGCATTACTTTTCCCGGCTGGCACCTTTGCTGTGGCAGCAAAAGCTGGACGTTTGTCTTTTTTGCTCCGGAGGCTGCCGAAAGCGAAAACAGGTGCTTTTGAGGATGGAGTCCGCAGGAAAGCAGAGAGGGCCAAATTGTCTGGGGCATTTGAAAGAGTTCCAGGACGCAGTGAGAACCAGCATTACTTTTCCCGGCTGGCACCTTTGCTGTGGCAGCAAAACCTGGACGTTTGTCTTTTTTGCTCCTGAGGCTGCCGAAAGCGAAAACAGGTGCTTTTGAGGATGGAGTCCGCAGGAAAGCAGAGAGGGCCAAATTGTCTGTGGCATTTGAAAGAGTTCCAGGAGGCAGTGAGAACCAGCATTACTTTTCCCCGGTGGCACCTCTGCTGTGGCAGCAAAAGCTGGACGTTTGTCTTTTTTGCTCCGGAGGCTGCCGAAAGCGAAAACAGGTGCTTTTGAGGATGGAGTCCGCAGGAAAGCAGAGAGGGCCAAATTGTCTGGGGCATTTGAAAGAGTTCCAGGAGGCAGTGAGAACCAGCATTACTTTTCCCCGCTGGCACCTTTGCTGTGGCAGGAAAACCTGGACGTTTGTCTTTTTTGCTCCTGAGGTTGCCGAAAGCGAAAACAGGTGCTTTTGAGGATGGAGTCCGCAGGAAAGCAGAGAGGGCCAAATTGTCTGTGGCATTTGAAGAGGTTCCAGGAGGCAATGAGGACCAGCATAACTTTTCCCCGCTGGCACCTTTGCTGTGGCAGCAAAACCTGGACGTTTGTCTTTTTTGCTCCTGAGGTTGCCGAAAGCGAAAACAGGTACTTTTGACGATGGAGTCCGCAGGAAAGCAGAGAGGGTCAAATTGTTTGTGGCATTTGAAGAGGTTCCAGGACGCAGTGAGAACCAGCATTACTTTTCCTAGCTCGCACCTTTGCTGTGGCAGCAAAACCTGGATGTTTGTCTTTTTTGCTCTGGAGGCTGCCGAAAGCGAAAACAGGTGCTTTTGAGGATGGAGTCCGCAGGAAAGCAGAGAGGGCCAAATTGTCTGTGGCATTTGAAAGAGTTCCAGGAGGTAGTGAGAACCAGCATTACTTTTCCCCGCTGGCACCTTTGCTGTGGCAGCAAAAGCTGGACATTTGTCTTTTTTGCTCTGGAGGCTGCCGAAAGCGAAAACAGGTGCTTTTGAGGATGGAGTCCGCAGGAAAGCAGAGAGGGCCAAATTGTCTGGGGCATTTGAAAGAGTTCCAGGAGGCAGTGAGAACCAGCATTACTTTTGCCCGCTGGCACCTTTGCTGTGGCAGGAAATCCTGGACGTTTGTCTTTATTGTTACTGAGGTTGCCGAAAGCGAAAACAGGTGCTTTTGAGGATGGAGTCCGCAGGAAAGCAGAGAGGGCCAAATTGTCTGTGGCATTTGAAGAGGTTCCAGGAGGCAATGAGGACCAGCATTACTTTTCCCGGCTGGCACCTTTGCTGTGGCAGCAAAAGCTGGACGTTTGTCTTTTTTGCTCCGGAGGCTGCCGAAAGCGAAAACAGGTGCTTTTGAGGATGGAGTCCGCAGGAAAGCAGAGAGGGCCAAATTGTCTGTGGCTTTTGAAGAGGTTCCAGGAGGCAATGAGGACCAGCATTACTTTTCCCCGCTGGCACCTTTGCTATGGCAGCAAAAGCTGGACGTTTGTCTTTTTTGCTCTGGAGGCTGCCGAAAGCGAAAAGAGGTGCTTTTGAGGATGGAGTCCGCAGGAAAGCAGAGAGGGCCAAATTGTCTGGGGCATTTGAAAGGGTTCCAGGAGGCAGTGAGAACCAGCATTACTTTTGCCCGCTGGCACCTTTGCTGTGGCAGCAAAAGCGGGACGTTTGTCTTTTTTGCTCCTGAGGCTGCCGAAAGCGAAAACAGGTGCTTTTGAGGATGGAGTCCGCAGGAAAGCAGAGAGGGCCAAATTGTCTGGGGCATTTGAAAGGGTTCCAGGAGGCAGTGAGAACCAGCATTATTTTTCCCCGCTGGCACCTTTGCTGTGGCAGCAAAAGCTGGACGTTTGTCTTTTTTGCTCCGGAGGCTGCCGAAAGCGAAAACAGGTGCTTTTGAGGATGCAGTCCGCAAGAAAGCAGAGAGGGCCAAATTGTCTGGGGCATTTGAAAGAGTTCCAGGAGGCAGTGAGAACCAGCATTACTTTTCCCCGCTGGCACCTTTGCTATGGCAGCAAAAGCTGGACGTTTGTCTTTTTTGCTCTGGAGGCTGCCGAAAGCGAAAACAGGTGCTTTTGAGGATGGAGTCCGCAGGAAAGCAGAGAGGACCAAATTGTCTGGGGCATTTGAAAGGGTTCCAGGAGGCAGTGAGAACCAGCATTACTTTTGCCCGCTGGCACCTTTGCTGTGGCAGGAAAACCTGGACGTTTGTCTTTATTGTTACTGAGGTTGCCGAAAGCGAAAACAGGTGCTTTTGAGGATGGAGTCCGCAGGAAAGAAGAGAGGGCCAAATTGTCTGTGGCATTTGAAGAGGTTCCAGGAGGCAATGAGGACCAGCATTACTTTTCCCGGCTGGCACCTTTGCTGTGGCAGCAAAAGCTGGACGTTTGTCTTTTTTGCTCCGGAGGCTGCCGAAAGCGAAAACAGGTGCTTTTGAGGATGGAGTCCGCAGGAAAGCAGAGAGGGCCAAATTGTCTGGGGCATTTGAAGAGGTTCCTGGACGCAGTGAGAACCAGCATTACTTTTCCCCGCTGGCACCTTTGCTGTGGCAGCAAAAGCTGGACGTTTGTCGGTTTTGCTCCGAAGGCTGCCGAAAGCGAAAACAGGTGCTTTTGAGGATGGAGTCCGCAGGAAAGCAGAGAGGGCCAAATTGTCTGGGGCATTTGAAAGAGTTCTAGGAGGTAGTGAGAACCAGCATTACTTTTCCCCGCTGGCACCTTTGCTGTGGCAGCAAAAGCTGGACGTTTGTCTTTTTTTCTCTGGAGGCTGCCGAAAGCGAAAACAGGTGCTTTTGAGGATGGAGTCCGCAGGAAAGCAGAGAGGGCCAAATTGTCTGGGGCATTTGAAAGGGTTCCAGGAGGCAGTGAGAACCAGCATTACTTTTGCCCGCTGGCACCTTTGCTGTGGCAGCAAAAGCTGGACGTTTGTCTTTTTTGCTCCGGAGGCTGCCGAAAGCGAAAACAGGTGCTTTTGAGGATGGAGTCCGCAGGAAAGCAGAGAGGGCCAAATTGTCTGTGGCTTTTGAAGAGGTTCCAGGAGGCAATGAGGACCAGCATTACTTTTCCCCGCTGGCACCTTTGCTGTGGCAGCAAAAGCTGGACGTTTGTCTTTTTTGCTCTGGAGGCTGCCGAAAGCGAAAACAGGTGCTTTTGAGGATGGAGTCCGCAGGAAAGCAGAGAGGGCCAAATAGTCTGGGGCATTTGAAAGGGTTCCAGGAGGCAGTGAGAACCAGCATTACTTTTCCCGGCTGGCACCTTTGCTGTGGCAGCAAAAGCTGGACGTTTGTCTTTTTTGCTCCGGAGGTTGCCGAAAGCGAAAACAGGTGCTTTTGATGATGGAGTCCGCAGGAAAGCAGAGAGGGCCAAATTGTCTGGGGCATTTGAAAGAGTTCCAGGAGGCAGTGAGAACCAGCATTACTTTTGCCCGCTGGCACCTTTGCTGTGGCAGCAAAAGCTGGACATTTGTCTTTTTTGCTCCTGAGTTTGCCGAAAGCGAAAACAGGTGCTTTTGAGGATGGAGTCCGCAGGAAAGCAGAGAGGGCCAAATTGTCTGTGGCTTTTGAAGATGTTCCAGGAGGCAATGAAGACCAGCATTACTTTTGCCCGCTGGCACCTTTGCTGTGGCAGCAAAAGCTGGACGTTTGTCTTTTTTGCTCTGGAGGCTGCCGAAAGCGAAAAGAGGTGCTTTTGAGGATGGAGTCCGCAGGAAAGCAGAGAGGGCCAAATTGTCTGGGGCATTTGAAAGGGTTCCAGGAGGGAGTGAGAACCAGCATTACTTTTCCACGCTGGCACCTTTGCTGTGGCAGCAAAAGCTGGACGTTTGTCTTTTTTGCTCCGGAGGCTACCAAAAGCGAAAACAGGTGCTTTTGAGGATGGAGTCCGCAGGAAAGCAGAGAGGGCCAAATTGTCTGTGGCATTTGAAGAGGTTCCAGGAGGCAATGAGGACCAGCTTAACTTTTCCCCGCTGGCACCTTTGCTGTGGCAGCAAAAGATGGACGTTTGTCTTTTTTGCTCCTGAGGTTGCCGAAAGCGAAAACAGGTACTTTTGAGGATGGAGTCCGCAGGAAATCAGAGAGGGCCAAATTGTGGCATTTGAAGAGGTTCCAGGACGCAGTGAGAACCAGCATTAGTTTTCCCCGTTGGCACCTTTGCTGTGGCAGCAAAAGCTGGACGTTGGTCTTTTTTGCTCCTGAGGTTGCCGAAAGCGAAAACAGGTGCTTTTGAGGATGGAGTCCGCAGGAAAGCAGAGAGGGCCAAATTGTCTGTGGCATTTGAAAGAGTTCCAGGAGGTAGTGAGAACCAGCATTACTTTTCCCGGCTGGCACCTTTGCTGTGGCAGCAAAAGCTGGACGTTTTTCTTTTTTGCTCCGGAGGCTGCCGAAAGCGAAAACAGGTGCTTTTGAGGATGGAGTCCGCAGGAAAGCAGAGAGGGCCAAATTGTCTGGGGCATTTGAAAGAGTTCCAGGAGGCAGTGAGAACCAGCATTACTTTTCCCGGCTGGCACCTTTGCTGTGGCAGCAAAAGCTGGACGTTTGTCTTTTTTGCTCCGGAGGCTGCCGAAAGCGAAAACAGGTGCTTTTGAGGATGGAGTCCGCAGGAAAGCAGAGAGGGCCAAATTGTCTGGGGCATTTGAAAGAGTTCCAGGAGGCAGTGACAACCAGCTTTACTTTTCCTAGCTGGCACCTTTGCTGTGGCAGGAAAACCTGGACGTTTGTCTTTTTTGCTCCTGAGGTTGCCGAAAGCGAAAACAGGTGCTTTTGAGGATGGAGTCCGCAGGAAAGCAGAGAGGGCCAAATTGTCTGTGGCATTTGAAGAGGTTCCAGGAGGCAATGAGGACCAGCATAACTTTTCCCCGCTGGCACCTTTGCTGTGGCAGCAAAACCTGGACGTTTGTCTTTTTTGCTCCTGAGGTTGCCGAAAGCAAAAACAGGTACTTTTGACGATGGAGTCCGCAGGAAAGCAGAGAGGGCCAAATTGTTTGTGGCATTTGAAGAGGTTCCAGGACGCAGTGAGAACCAGCATTACTTTTCCTAGCTCGCACTATTGCTGTGGCAGCAAAAGCTGGATGTTTGTCTTTTTTGCTCTGGAGGCTGCAGAAAGCGAAAACAGGTGCTTTTGAGGATGGAGTCCGCAGGAAAGCAGAGAGGGCCAAATTGTCTGTGGCATTTGAAAGAGTTCCAGGAGGTAGTGAGAACCAGCATTACTTTTCCCCGCTGGCACCTTTGCTGTGGCAGCAAAAGCTGGACATTTGTCTTTTTTGCTCCGGAGGCTGCCGAAAGCGAAAACAGGTGCTTTTGAGGATGGAGTCCGCAGGAAAGCAGAGAGGGCCAAATTGTCTGGGGCATTTGAAATAGTTCCAGGACGCAGTGAGAACCAGCATTACTTTTCCCGGCTGGCACCTTTGCTGTGGCAGCAAAACCTGGACGTTTGTCTTTTTTGCTCCGGAGGCTGCCGAAAACGAAAACAGGTGCTTTTGAGGATGGAGTCCGCAGGAAAGCAGAGAGGGCCAAATTGTCTGTGGCATTTGAAAGAGTTCCAGGAGGCAGTGAGAACCAGCATTACTTTTCCCCGCTGGCACCTCTGCTGTGGCAGCAAAAGCTGGACGTTTGTCTTTTTTGCTCCTGAGGATGCCGAAAGCGAAAACAGGTGCTTTTGAGGATGGAGTCCGCAGGAAAGCAGAGAGGGCCAAATTGTCTGGGGCATTTGAAAGAGTTCCAGGAGGCAGTGAGAACCAGCATTACTTTTCCCCGCTGGCGCCTTTGCTGTGGCAGGAAAACCTGGACGTTGGTCTTTTTTGCTCCTGAGGTTGCCGAAAGCGAAAACTGGTGCTTTTGAGGATGGAGTCCGCAGGAAAGCAGAGAGGGCCAAATTGTCTGTGGCATTTGAAGAGGTTCCAGGAGGCAATGAGGACCAGCATAACTTTTCCCCGCTGGCACCTCTGCTGTGGCAGCAAAACCTGGACGTTTGTCTTTTTTGCTCCTGAGGTTGCCGAAAGCGAAAACAGGTACTTTTGAGGATGGAGTCCGCAGGAAAGCAGAGAGGGCCAAATTGTTTGTGGCATTTGAAGAGGTTCCAGGACGCAGTGAGAACCAGCATTAGTTTTCCTAGCTCGCACTATTGCTGTGGCAGCAAAACCTGGATGTTTGTCTTTTTTGCTCTGGAGGCTGCCGAAAGCGAAAACAGGTGCTTTTGAGGATGGAGTCCGCAGGAAAGCAGAGAGGGCCAAATTGTCTGTGGCATTTGAAAGAGTTCCAGGAGGTAGTGAGAACCAGCATTACTTTTCCCCGCTGGCACCTTTGCTGTGGCAGCAAAAGCTGGACATTTGTCTTTTTTGCTCTGGAGGCTGCCGAAAGCGAAAACAGGTGCTTTTGAGGATGGAGTCCGCAGGAAAGCAGAGAGGGCCAAATTGTCTGGGGCATTTGAAAGGGTTCCAGGAGGCAGTGAGAACCAGCATTACTTTTCCCGGCTGGCACCTTTGCTGTGGCAGCAAAAGCTGGACGTTTGTCTTTTTTGCTCCGGAGGCTGCCGAAAGCGAAAACAGGTGCTTTTGAGGATGGAGTCCGCAGGAAAGCAGAGAGGGCCTAATTGTCTGGGGCATTTGAAGAGGTTCCAGGACGCAGTGAGAACCAGCATTACTTTTCCCGGCTGGCACCTTTGCTGTGGCAGCAAAAGCTGGACGTTTGTCGGTTTTGCTCCGAAGGCTGCCGAAAGCGAAAACAGGTGCTTTTGAGGATGGAGTCCGCAGGAAAGCAGAGAGGGCCAAATTGTCTGGGGCATTTGAAAGAGTTCTAGGAGGTAGTGAGAACCAGCATTACTTTTGCCTGATGGCACCTTTGCTGTGGCAGCAAAAGCTGGACATTTGTCTTTTTTGCTCCGGAGGCTGCCGAAAGCGAAAACAGGTGCTTTTGAGGATGCAGTCCGCAGGAAAGCAGAGAGGGCCAAATTGTCTGGGGCATTTGAAAGAGTTCCAGGACGCAGTGAGAACCAGCATTACTTTTCCCGGCTGGCACCTTTGCTGTGGCAGCAAAACCTGGACGTTTGTCTTTTTTGCTCCGGAGGCTGCCGAAAACGAAAACAGGTGCTTTTGAGGATGGAGTCCGCAGGAAAGCAGAGAGGGCCAAATTGTCTGTGGCATTTGAAAGAGTTCCAGGAGGCAGTGAGAACCAGCATTACTTTTCCCCGCTGGCACCTCTGCTGTGGCAGCAAAAGCTGGACGTTTGTCTTTTTTGCTCCTGAGGATGCCGAAAGCGAAAACAGGTGCTTTTGAGGATGGAGTCCGCAGGAAAGCAGAGAGGGCCAAATTGTCTGGGGCATTTGAAAGAGTTCCAGGAGGCAGTGAGAACCAGCATTACTTTTCCCCGCTGGCGCCTTTGCTGTGGCAGGAAAACCTGGACGTTGGTCTTTTTTGCTCCTGAGGTTGCCGAAAGCGAAAACAGGTGCTTTTGAGGATGGAGTCCGCAGGAAAGCAGAGAGGGCCAAATTGTCTGTGGCATTTGAAGAGGTTCCAGGAGGCAATGAGGACCAGCATAACTTTTCCCCGCTGGCACCTTTGCTGTGGCAGGAAAACCTGGACGTTGGTCTTTTTTGCTCCTGAGGTTGCCGAAAGCGAAAACAGGTACTTTTGACGATGGAGTCCGCAGGAAAGCAGAGAGGGCCAAATTGTTTGTGGCATTTGAAGAGGTTCCAGGACGCAGTGAGAACCAGCATTACTTTTCCTAGCTCGCACTATTGCTGTGGCAGCAAAAGCTGGATGTTTGTCTTTTTTGCTCTGGAGGCTGCCGAAAGCGAAAACAGGTGCTTTTGAGGATGGAGTCCGCAGGAAAGCAGAGAGGGCCAAATTGTCTGTGGCATTTGAAAGAGTTCCAGGAGGTAGTGAGAACCAGCATTACTTTTCCCCGCTGGCACCTTTGCTGTGGCAGCAAAAGCTGGACATTTGTCTTTTTTGCTCCTGAGGTTGCCGAAAGCAAAAACAGGTACTTTTGACGATGGAGTCCGCAGGAAAGCAGAGAGGGCCAAATTGTTTGTGGCATTTGAAGAGGTTCCAGGACGCAGTGAGAACCAGCATTACTTTTCCTAGCTCGCACTATTGCTGTGGCAGCAAAAGCTGGACATTTGTCTTTTTTGCTCCGGAGGCTGCCGAAAGCGAAAACAGGTGCTTTTGAGGATGGAGTCCGCAGGAAAGCAGAGAGGGCCAAATTGTCTGGGGCATTTGAAATAGTTCCAGGACGCAGTGAGAACCAGCATTACTTTTCCCGGCTGGCACCTTTGCTGTGGCAGCAAAACCTGGACGTTTGTCTTTTTTGCTCCGGAGGCTGCCGAAAACGAAAACAGGTGCTTTTGAGGATGGAGTCCGCAGGAAAGCAGAGAGGGCCAAATTGTCTGTGGCATTTGAAAGAGTTCCAGGAGGCAGTGAGAACCAGCATTACTTTTCCCCGCTGGCACCTCTGCTGTGGCAGCAAAAGCTGGACGTTTGTCTTTTTTGCTCCTGAGGATGCCGAAAGCGAAAACAGGTGCTTTTGAGGATGGAGTCCGCAGGAAAGCAGAGAGGGCCAAATTGTCTGGGGCATTTGAAAGAGTTCCAGGAGGCAGTGAGAACCAGCATTACTTTTCCCCGCTGGCGCCTTTGCTGTGGCAGGAAAACCTGGACGTTGGTCTTTTTTGCTCCTGAGGTTGCCGAAAGCGAAAACTGGTGCTTTTGAGGATGGAGTCCGCAGGAAAGCAGAGAGGGCCAAATTGTCTGTGGCATTTGAAGAGGTTCCAGGAGGCAATGAGGACCAGCATAACTTTTCCCCGCTGGCACCTCTGCTGTGGCAGCAAAACCTGGACGTTTGTCTTTTTTGCTCCTGAGGTTGCCGAAAGCGAAAACAGGTACTTTTGAGGATGGAGTCCGCAGGAAAGCAGAGAGGGCCAAATTGTTTGTGGCATTTGAAGAGGTTCCAGGACGCAGTGAGAACCAGCATTACTTTTCCTAGCTCGCACTATTGCTGTGGCAGCAAAACCTGGATGTTTGTCTTTTTTGCTCTGGAGGCTGCCGAAAGCGAAAACAGGTGCTTTTGAGGATGGAGTCCGCAGGAAAGCAGAGAGGGCCAAATTGTCTGTGGCATTTGAAAGAGTTCCAGGAGGTAGTGAGAACCAGCATTACTTTTCCCCGCTGGCACCTTTGCTGTGGCAGCAAAAGCTGGACATTTGTCTTTTTTGCTCTGGAGGCTGCCGAAAGCGAAAACAGGTGCTTTTGAGGATGGAGTCCGCAGGAAAGCAGAGAGGGCCAAATTGTCTGGGGCATTTGAAAGGGTTCCAGGAGGCAGTGAGAACCAGCATTACTTTTCCCGGCTGGCACCTTTGCTGTGGCAGCAAAAGCTGGACGTTTGTCTTTTTTGCTCCGGAGGCTGCCGAAAGCGAAAACAGGTGCTTTTGAGGATGGAGTCCGCAGGAAAGCAGAGAGGGCCAAATTGTCTGGGGCATTTGAAGAGGTTCCAGGACGCAGTGAGAACCAGCATTACTTTTCCCGGCTGGCACCTTTGCTGTGGCAGCAAAAGCTGGACGTTTGTCGGTTTTGCTCCGAAGGCTGCCGAAAGCGAAAACAGGTGCTTTTGAGGATGGAGTCCGCAGGAAAGCAGAGAGGGCCAAATTGTCTGGGGCATTTGAAAGAGTTCTAGGAGGTAGTGAGAACCAGCATTACTTTTGCCTGATGGCACCTTTGCTGTGGCAGCAAAAGCTGGACATTTGTCTTTTTTGCTCCGGAGGCTGCCGAAAGCGAAAACAGGTGCTTTTGAGGATGCAGTCCGCAGGAAAGCAGAGAGGGCCAAATTGTCTGGGGCATTTGAAAGAGTTCCAGGACGCAGTGAGAACCAGCATTACTTTTCCCGGCTGGCACCTTTGCTGTGGCAGCAAAACCTGGACGTTTGTCTTTTTTGCTCCGGAGGCTGCCGAAAACGAAAACAGGTGCTTTTGAGGATGGAGTCCGCAGGAAAGCAGAGAGGGCCAAATTGTCTGTGGCATTTGAAAGAGTTCCAGGAGGCAGTGAGAACCAGCATTACTTTTCCCCGCTGGCACCTCTGCTGTGGCAGCAAAAGCTGGACGTTTGTCTTTTTTGCTCCTGAGGATGCCGAAAGCGAAAACAGGTGCTTTTGAGGATGGAGTCCGCAGGAAAGCAGAGAGGGCCAAATTGTCTGGGGCATTTGAAAGAGTTCCAGGAGGCAGTGAGAACCAGCATTACTTTTCCCCGCTGGCGCCTTTGCTGTGGCAGGAAAACCTGGACGTTGGTCTTTTTTGCTCCTGAGGTTGCCGAAAGCGAAAACAGGTGCTTTTGAGGATGGAGTCCGCAGGAAAGCAGAGAGGGCCAAATTGTCTGTGGCATTTGAAGAGGTTCCAGGAGGCAATGAGGACCAGCATAACTTTTCCCCGCTGGCACCTTTGCTGTGGCAGGAAAACCTGGACGTTGGTCTTTTTTGCTCCTGAGGTTGCCGAAAGCGAAAACAGGTACTTTTGACGATGGAGTCCGCAGGAAAGCAGAGAGGGCCAAATTGTTTGTGGCATTTGAAGAGGTTCCAGGACGCAGTGAGAACCAGCATTACTTTTCCTAGCTCGCACTATTGCTGTGGCAGCAAAAGCTGGATGTTTGTCTTTTTTGCTCTGGAGGCTGCCGAAAGCGAAAACAGGTGCTTTTGAGGATGGAGTCCGCAGGAAAGCAGAGAGGGCCAAATTGTCTGTGGCATTTGAAAGAGTTCCAGGAGGTAGTGAGAACCAGCATTACTTTTCCCCGCTGGCACCTTTGCTGTGGCAGCAAAAGCTGGACATTTGTCTTTTTTGCTCTGGAGGCTGCCGAAAGCGAAAACAGGTGCTTTTGAGGATGGAGTCCGCAGGAAAGCAGAGAGGGCCAAATTGTCTGGGGCATTTGAAAGGGTTCCAGGAGGCAGTGAGAACCAGCATTACTTTTCCCGGCTGGCACCTTTGCTGTGGCAGCAAAAGCTGGACGTTTGTCTTTTTTGCTCTGGAGGCTGCCGAAAGCGAAAACAGGTGCTTTTGAGGATGGAGTCCGCAGGAAAGCAGAGAGGGCCAAATTGTCTGGGGCATTTGAAAGGGTTCCAGGAGGCAGTGAGAACCAGCATTACTTTTGCCCGCTGGCACCTTTGCTGTGGCAGCAAAAGCTGGACATTTGTCTTTTTTGCTCCTGAGGATGCCGAAAGCGAAAAGAGGTGCTTTTGAGGATGGAGTCCGCAGGAAAGCAGAGAGGGCCAAATTGTCTGTGGCTTTTGAAGAGGTTCCAGGAGGCAATGAGGACCAGCATTACTTTTCCCCGCTGGCACCTTTGCTATGGCAGCAAAAGCTGGACGTTTGTCTTTTTTGCTCTGGAGGCTGCCGAAAGCGAAAAGAGGTGCTTTTGAGGATGGAGTCCGCAGGAAAGCAGAGAGGGCCAAATTGTCTGGGGCATTTGAAAGGGTTCCAGGAGGCAGTGAGAACCAGCATTACTTTTGCCCGCTGGCACCTTTGCTGTGGCAGGAAAAGCGGGACGTTTGTCTTTTTTGCTCCTGAGGCTGCCGAAAGCGAAAACAGGTGCTTTTGAGGATGGAGTCCGCAGGAAAGCAGAGAGGGCCAAATTGTCTGGGGCATTTGAAAGGGTTCCAGGAGGCAGTGAGAACCAGCATTATTTTTCCCCGCTGGCACCTTTGCTGTGGCAGCAAAAGCTGGACGTTTGTCTTTTTTGCTCCTGAGGCTGCCGAAAGCGAAAACAGGTGCTTTTGAGGATGGAGTCCGCAGGAAAGCAGAGAGGGCCAAATTGTCTGTGGCATTTGAAGAGGTTCCAGGAGGCAATGAGGACCAGCATAACTTTTCCCCGCTGGCACCTTTGCTGTGGCAGGAAAACCTGGACGTTGGTCTTTTTTGCTCCTGAGGTTGCCGAAAGCGAAAACAGGTACTTTTGACGATGGAGTCCGCAGGAAAGCAGAGAGGGCCAAATTGTTTGTGGCATTTGAAGAGGTTCCAGGACGCAGTGAGAACCAGCATTACTTTTCCTAGCTCGCACTATTTCTGTGGCAGCAAAACCTGGATGTTTGTCTTTTTTGCTCTGGAGGCTGCCGAAAGCGAAAACAGGTGCTTTTGAGGATGGAGTCCGCAGGAAAGCAGAGAGGGCCAAATTGTCTGTGGCATTTGAAAGAGTTCCAGGAGGTAGTGAGAACCAGCATTACTTTTCCCCGCTGGCACCTTTGCTGTGGCAGCAAAAGCTGGACATTTGTCTTTTTTGCTCTGGAGGCTGCCGAAAGCGAAAACAGGTGCTTTTGAGGATGGAGTCCGCAGGAAAGCAGAGAGGGCCAAATTGTCTGGGGCATTTGAAAGGGTTCCAGGAGGCAGTGAGAACCAGCATTACTTTTCCCGGCTGGCACCTTTGCTGTGGCAGCAAAAGCTGGACGTTTGTCTTTTTTGCTCCGGAGGCTGCCGAAAGCGAAAACAGGTGCTTTTGAGGATGGAGTCCGCAGGAAAGCAGAGAGGGCCAAATTGTTTGTGGCATTTGAAGAGGTTCCAGGACGCAGTGAGAACCAGCATTACTTTTCCTAGCTCGCACTATTGCTGTGGCAGCAAAAGCTGGATGTTTGTCTTTATTGTTACTGAGGTTGCCGAAAGCGAAAACAGGTGCTTTTGAGGATGGAGTCCGCAGGAAAGCAGAGAGGGCCAAATTGTCTGTGGCATTTGAAGAGGTTCCAGGAGGCAATGAGGACCAGCATTACTTTTCCCCGCTGGCACCTTTGCTGTGGCAGCAAAAGCTGGACGTTTGTCTTTTTTGCTCCGGAGGCTGCCGAAAGCGAAAACAGGTGCTTTTGAGGATGGAGTCCGCAGGAAAGCAGAGAGGGCCAAATTGTCTGGGGCATTTGAAAGGGTTCCAGGAGGCAGTGAGAACCAGCATTACTTTTCCCGGCTGGCACCTTTGCTGTGGCAGCAAAAGCTGTACGTTTGTCGGTTTTGCTCCGAAGGCTGCCGAAAGCGAAAACAGGTGCTTTTGAGGATGGAGTCCGCAGGAAAGCAGAGAGGGCCAAATTGTCTGTGGCATTTGAAAGAGTTCCAGGAGGCAGTGAGAACCAGCATTACTTTTCCCCGCTGGCACCTTTGCTGTGGCAGCAAAAGCTGGACGTTTGTCTTTTTTGCTCCGGAGGATGCCGAAAGCGAAAACAGGTGCTTTTGAGGATGGAGTCCGCAGGGAAGCAGAGAGGGCCAAATTGTCTGTGGCATTTGAAGAGGTTCCAGGAGGCAATGAGGACCAGCATAACTTTTCCCCGCTGGCACCTTTGCTGTGGCAGCAAAACCTGGACGTTTGTCTTTTTTGCTCCTGAGGTTGCCGAAAGCGAAAACAGGTACTTTTGACGATGGAGTCCGCAGGAAAGCAGAGAGGGCCAAATTGTTTGTGGCATTTGAAGAGGTTCCAGGACGCAGTGAGAACCAGCATTACTTTTCCTAGCTCGCACTATTTCTGTGGCAGCAAAACCTGGATGTTTGTCTTTTTTGCTCTGGAGGCTGCCGAAAGTGAAAACAGGTGCTTTTGAGGATGGAGTCCGCAGGAAAGCAGAGAGGGCCAAATTGTCTGCGGCATTTGAAAGAGTTCCAGGAGGTAGTGAGAACCAGCATTACTTTTCCCCGCTGGCACCTTTGCTGTGGCAGCAAAAGCTGGACGTTTGTCTTTTTTGCTCCTGAGGATGCCGAAAGCGAAAACAGGTGCTTTTGAGGATGGAGTCCGCAGGAAAGCAGAGAGGGCCAAATTGTCTGTGGCATTTGAAGAGGTTCCAGGAGGCAATGAGGACCAGCATAACTTTTCCCCGCTGGCACCTTTGCTGTGGCAGCAAAACCTGGACGTTTGTCTTTTTTGCTCCTGAGGTTGCCGAAAGCGAAAACAGGTACTTTTGACGATGGAGTCCGCAGGAAAGCAGAGAGGGCCAAATTGTTTGTGGCATTTGAAGAGGTTCCAGGACGCAGTGAGAACCAGCATTACTTTTCCTAGCTCGCACTATTTCTGTGGCAGCAAAACCTGGATGTTTGTCTTTTTTGCTCTGGAGGCTGCCGAAAGCGAAAACAGGTGCTTTTGAGGATGGAGTCCGCAGGAAAGCAGAGAGGGCCAAATTGTCTGTGGCATTTGAAAGAGTTCCAGGAGGTAGTGAGAACCAGCATTACTTTTCCCCGCTGGCACCTTTGCTGTGGCAGCAAAAGCTGGACATTTGTCTTTTTTGCTCTGGAGGCTGCCGAAAGCGAAAACAGGTGCTTTTGAGGATGGAGTCCGCAGGAAAGCAGAGAGGGCCAAATTGTCTGGGGCATTTGAAAGGGTTCCAGGAGCCAGTGAGAACCAGCATTACTTTTCCCGGCTGGCACCTTTGCTGTGGCAGCAAAAGCTGGACGTTTGTCTTTTTTGCTCCGGAGGCTGCCGAAAGCGAAAACAGGTGCTTTTGAGGATGGAGTCCGCAGGAAAGCAGAGAGGGCCAAATTGTCTGGGGCATTTGAAAGAGTTCCAGGAGGCAGTGAGAACCAGCATTACTTTTGCCCGCTGGCACCTTTGCTGTGGCAGGAAAACCTGGACGTTTGTCTTTATTGTTACTGAGGTTGCCGAAAGCGAAAACAGGTGCTTTTGAGGATGGAGTCCGCAGGAAAGCAGAGAGGGCCAAATTGTCTGTGGCATTTGAAGAGGTTCCAGGAGGCAATGAGGACCAGCATTACTTTTCCCCGCTGGCACCTTTGCTGTGGCAGCAAAAGCTGGACGTTTGTCTTTTTTGCTCCGGAGGCTGCCGAAAGCGAAAACAGGTGCTTTTGAGGATGGAGTCCGCAGGAAAGCAGAGAGGGCCAAATTGTCTGGGGCATTTGAAAGGGTTCCAGGACGCAGTGAGAACCAGCATTACTTTTCCTAGCTGGCACCTTTGCTGTGGCAGCAAAAGCTGGACGTTTGTCGGTTTTGCTCCGAAGGCTGCCGAAAGCGAAAACAGGTGCTTTTGAGGATGGAGTCCGCAGGAAAGCAGAGAGGGCCAAATTGTCTGTGGCATTTGAAAGAGTTCCAGGAGGCAGTGAGAACCAGCATTACTTTTCCCCGCTGGCACCTTTGCTGTGGCAGCAAAAGCTGGACGTTTGTCTTTTTTGCTCCTGAGGATGCCGAAAGCGAAAACAGGTGCTTTTGAGGATGGAGTCCGCAGGAAAGCAGAGAGGGCCAAATTGTCTGTGGCATTTGAAGAGGTTCCAGGAGGCAATGAGGACCAGCATAACTTTTCCCCGCTGGCACCTTTGCTGTGGCAGCAAAACCTGGACGTTTGTCTTTTTTGCTCCTGAGGTTGCCGAAAGCGAAAACAGGTACTTTTGACGATGGAGTCCGCAGGAAAGCAGAGAGGGCCAAATTGTTTGTGGCATTTGAAGAGGTTCCAGGACGCAGTGAGAACCAGCATTACTTTTCCTAGCTCGCACTATTTCTGTGGCAGCAAAACCTGGATGTTTGTCTTTTTTGCTCTGGAGGCTGCCGAAAGCGAAAACAGGTGCTTTTGAGGATGGAGTCCGCAGGAAAGCAGAGAGGGCCAAATTGTCTGTGGCATTTGAAAGAGTTCCAGGAGGTAGTGAGAACCAGCATTACTTTTCCCCGCTGGCACCTTTGCTGTGGCAGCAAAAGCTGGACGTTTGTCTTTTTTGCTCCTGAGGATGCCGAAAGCGAAAACAGGTGCTTTTGAGGATGGAGTCCGCAGGAAAGCAGAGAGGGCCAAATTGTCTGTGGCATTTGAAGAGGTTCCAGGAGGCAATGAGGACCAGCATAACTTTTCCCCGCTGGCACCTTTGCTGTGGCAGCAAAACCTGGACGTTTGTCTTTTTTGCTCCTGAGGTTGCCGAAAGCGAAAACAGGTACTTTTGACGATGGAGTCCGCAGGAAAGCAGAGAGGGCCAAATTGTTTGTGGCATTTGAAGAGGTTCCAGGACGCAGTGAGAACCAGCATTACTTTTCCTAGCTCGCACTATTTCTGTGGCAGCAAAACCTGGATGTTTGTCTTTTTTGCTCTGGAGGCTGCCGAAAGCGAAAACAGGTGCTTTTGAGGATGGAGTCCGCAGGAAAGCAGAGAGGGCCAAATTGTCTGTGGCATTTGAAAGAGTTCCAGGAGGTAGTGAGAACCAGCATTACTTTTCCCGGCTGGCACCTTTGCTGTGGCAGCAAAAGCTGGACATTTGTCTTTTTTGCTCTGGAGGCTGCCGAAAGCGAAAACAGGTGCTTTTGAGGATGGAGTCCGCAGGAAAGCAGAAAGGGCCAAATTGTCTGGGGCATTTGAAAGGGTTCCAGGAGGCAGTGAGAACCAGCATTACTTTTCCCGGCTGGCACCTTTGCTGTGGCAGCAAAAGCTGGACGTCTGTCTTTTTTGCTCCAGAGGCTGCCGAAAGCGAAAAGAGGTGCTTTTGAGGATGGAGTCCGCAGGAAAGCAGAGAGGGCCAAATTGTCTGTGGCTTTTGAAGAGGTTCCAGGAGGCAATGAGGACCAGCATTACTTTTCCCCGCTGGCACCTTTGCTATGGCAGCAAAAGCTGGACGTTTGTCTTTTTTGCTCTGGAGGCTGCCGAAAGCGAAAAGAGGTGCTTTTGAGGATGGAGTCCGCAGGAAAGCAGAGAGGGCCAAATTGTCTGGGGCATTTGAAAGGGTTCCAGGAGGCAGTGAGAACCAGCATTACTTTTGCCCGCTGGCACCTTTGCTGTGGCAGGAAAAGCGGGACGTTTGTCTTTTTTGCTCCTGAGGCTGCCGAAAGCGAAAACAGGTGCTTTTGAGGATGGAGTCCGCAGGAAAGCAGAGAGGGCCAAATTGTCTGGGGCATTTGAAAGGGTTCCAGGAGGCAGTGAGAACCAGCATTATTTTTCCCCGCTGGCACCTTTGCTGTGGCAGCAAAAGCTGGACGTTTGTCTTTTTTGCTCCTGAGGCTGCCGAAAGCGAAAACAGGTGCTTTTGAGGATGGAGTCCGCAGGAAAGCAGAGAGGGCCAAATTGTCTGTGGCATTTGAAGAGGTTCCAGGAGGCAATGAGGACCAGCATAACTTTTCCCCGCTGGCACCTTTGCTGTGGCAGGAAAACCTGGACGTTGGTCTTTTTTGCTCCTGAGGTTGCCGAAAGCGAAAACAGGTACTTTTGACGATGGAGTCCGCAGGAAAGCAGAGAGGGCCAAATTGTTTGTGGCATTTGAAGAGGTTCCAGGACGCAGTGAGAACCAGCATTACTTTTCCTAGCTCGCACTATTTCTGTGGCAGCAAAACCTGGATGTTTGTCTTTTTTGCTCTGGAGGCTGCCGAAAGCGAAAACAGGTGCTTTTGAGGATGGAGTCCGCAGGAAAGCAGAGAGGGCCAAATTGTCTGTGGCATTTGAAAGAGTTCCAGGAGGTAGTGAGAACCAGCATTACTTTTCCCCGCTGGCACCTTTGCTGTGGCAGCAAAAGCTGGACATTTGTCTTTTTTGCTCTGGAGGCTGCCGAAAGCGAAAACAGGTGCTTTTGAGGATGGAGTCCGCAGGAAAGCAGAGAGGGCCAAATTGTCTGGGGCATTTGAAAGGGTTCCAGGAGGCAGTGAGAACCAGCATTACTTTTCCCGGCTGGCACCTTTGCTGTGGCAGCAAAAGCTGGACGTTTGTCTTTTTTGCTCCGGAGGCTGCCGAAAGCGAAAACAGGTGCTTTTGAGGATGGAGTCCGCAGGAAAGCAGAGAGGGCCAAATTGTTTGTGGCATTTGAAGAGGTTCCAGGACGCAGTGAGAACCAGCATTACTTTTCCTAGCTCGCACTATTGCTGTGGCAGCAAAAGCTGGATGTTTGTCTTTATTGTTACTGAGGTTGCCGAAAGCGAAAACAGGTGCTTTTGAGGATGGAGTCCGCAGGAAAGCAGAGAGGGCCAAATTGTCTGTGGCATTTGAAGAGGTTCCAGGAGGCAATGAGGACCAGCATTACTTTTCCCCGCTGGCACCTTTGCTGTGGCAGCAAAAGCTGGACGTTTGTCTTTTTTGCTCCGGAGGCTGCCGAAAGCGAAAACAGGTGCTTTTGAGGATGGAGTCCGCAGGAAAGCAGAGAGGGCCAAATTGTCTGGGGCATTTGAAAGGGTTCCAGGAGGCAGTGAGAACCAGCATTACTTTTCCCGGCTGGCACCTTTGCTGTGGCAGCAAAAGCTGTACGTTTGTCGGTTTTGCTCCGAAGGCTGCCGAAAGCGAAAACAGGTGCTTTTGAGGATGGAGTCCGCAGGAAAGCAGAGAGGGCCAAATTGTCTGTGGCATTTGAAAGAGTTCCAGGAGGCAGTGAGAACCAGCATTACTTTTCCCCGCTGGCACCTTTGCTGTGGCAGCAAAAGCTGGACGTTTGTCTTTTTTGCTCCGGAGGATGCCGAAAGCGAAAACAGGTGCTTTTGAGGATGGAGTCCGCAGGGAAGCAGAGAGGGCCAAATTGTCTGTGGCATTTGAAGAGGTTCCAGGAGGCAATGAGGACCAGCATAACTTTTCCCCGCTGGCACCTTTGCTGTGGCAGCAAAACCTGGACGTTTGTCTTTTTTGCTCCTGAGGTTGCCGAAAGCGAAAACAGGTACTTTTGACGATGGAGTCCGCAGGAAAGCAGAGAGGGCCAAATTGTTTGTGGCATTTGAAGAGGTTCCAGGACGCAGTGAGAACCAGCATTACTTTTCCTAGCTCGCACTATTTCTGTGGCAGCAAAACCTGGATGTTTGTCTTTTTTGCTCTGGAGGCTGCCGAAAGTGAAAACAGGTGCTTTTGAGGATGGAGTCCGCAGGAAAGCAGAGAGGGCCAAATTGTCTGCGGCATTTGAAAGAGTTCCAGGAGGTAGTGAGAACCAGCATTACTTTTCCCCGCTGGCACCTTTGCTGTGGCAGCAAAAGCTGGACGTTTGTCTTTTTTGCTCCTGAGGATGCCGAAAGCGAAAACAGGTGCTTTTGAGGATGGAGTCCGCAGGAAAGCAGAGAGGGCCAAATTGTCTGTGGCATTTGAAGAGGTTCCAGGAGGCAATGAGGACCAGCATAACTTTTCCCCGCTGGCACCTTTGCTGTGGCAGCAAAACCTGGACGTTTGTCTTTTTTGCTCCTGAGGTTGCCGAAAGCGAAAACAGGTACTTTTGACGATGGAGTCCGCAGGAAAGCAGAGAGGGCCAAATTGTTTGTGGCATTTGAAGAGGTTCCAGGACGCAGTGAGAACCAGCATTACTTTTCCTAGCTCGCACTATTTCTGTGGCAGCAAAACCTGGATGTTTGTCTTTTTTGCTCTGGAGGCTGCCGAAAGCGAAAACAGGTGCTTTTGAGGATGGAGTCCGCAGGAAAGCAGAGAGGGCCAAATTGTCTGTGGCATTTGAAAGAGTTCCAGGAGGTAGTGAGAACCAGCATTACTTTTCCCCGCTGGCACCTTTGCTGTGGCAGCAAAAGCTGGACATTTGTCTTTTTTGCTCTGGAGGCTGCCGAAAGCGAAAACAGGTGCTTTTGAGGATGGAGTCCGCAGGAAAGCAGAGAGGGCCAAATTGTCTGGGGCATTTGAAAGGGTTCCAGGAGCCAGTGAGAACCAGCATTACTTTTCCCGGCTGGCACCTTTGCTGTGGCAGCAAAAGCTGGACGTTTGTCTTTTTTGCTCCGGAGGCTGCCGAAAGCGAAAACAGGTGCTTTTGAGGATGGAGTCCGCAGGAAAGCAGAGAGGGCCAAATTGTCTGGGGCATTTGAAAGAGTTCCAGGAGGCAGTGAGAACCAGCATTACTTTTGCCCGCTGGCACCTTTGCTGTGGCAGGAAAACCTGGACGTTTGTCTTTATTGTTACTGAGGTTGCCGAAAGCGAAAACAGGTGCTTTTGAGGATGGAGTCCGCAGGAAAGCAGAGAGGGCCAAATTGTCTGTGGCATTTGAAGAGGTTCCAGGAGGCAATGAGGACCAGCATTACTTTTCCCCGCTGGCACCTTTGCTGTGGCAGCAAAAGCTGGACGTTTGTCTTTTTTGCTCCGGAGGCTGCCGAAAGCGAAAACAGGTGCTTTTGAGGATGGAGTCCGCAGGAAAGCAGAGAGGGCCAAATTGTCTGGGGCATTTGAAAGGGTTCCAGGACGCAGTGAGAACCAGCATTACTTTTCCTAGCTGGCACCTTTGCTGTGGCAGCAAAAGCTGGACGTTTGTCGGTTTTGCTCCGAAGGCTGCCGAAAGCGAAAACAGGTGCTTTTGAGGATGGAGTCCGCAGGAAAGCAGAGAGGGCCAAATTGTCTGTGGCATTTGAAAGAGTTCCAGGAGGCAGTGAGAACCAGCATTACTTTTCCCCGCTGGCACCTTTGCTGTGGCAGCAAAAGCTGGACGTTTGTCTTTTTTGCTCCTGAGGATGCCGAAAGCGAAAACAGGTGCTTTTGAGGATGGAGTCCGCAGGAAAGCAGAGAGGGCCAAATTGTCTGTGGCATTTGAAGAGGTTCCAGGAGGCAATGAGGACCAGCATAACTTTTCCCCGCTGGCACCTTTGCTGTGGCAGCAAAACCTGGACGTTTGTCTTTTTTGCTCCTGAGGTTGCCGAAAGCGAAAACAGGTACTTTTGACGATGGAGTCCGCAGGAAAGCAGAGAGGGCCAAATTGTTTGTGGCATTTGAAGAGGTTCCAGGACGCAGTGAGAACCAGCATTACTTTTCCTAGCTCGCACTATTTCTGTGGCAGCAAAACCTGGATGTTTGTCTTTTTTGCTCTGGAGGCTGCCGAAAGCGAAAACAGGTGCTTTTGAGGATGGAGTCCGCAGGAAAGCAGAGAGGGCCAAATTGTCTGTGGCATTTGAAAGAGTTCCAGGAGGTAGTGAGAACCAGCATTACTTTTCCCCGCTGGCACCTTTGCTGTGGCAGCAAAAGCTGGACGTTTGTCTTTTTTGCTCCTGAGGATGCCGAAAGCGAAAACAGGTGCTTTTGAGGATGGAGTCCGCAGGAAAGCAGAGAGGGCCAAATTGTCTGTGGCATTTGAAGAGGTTCCAGGAGGCAATGAGGACCAGCATAACTTTTCCCCGCTGGCACCTTTGCTGTGGCAGCAAAACCTGGACGTTTGTCTTTTTTGCTCCTGAGGTTGCCGAAAGCGAAAACAGGTACTTTTGACGATGGAGTCCGCAGGAAAGCAGAGAGGGCCAAATTGTTTGTGGCATTTGAAGAGGTTCCAGGACGCAGTGAGAACCAGCATTACTTTTCCTAGCTCGCACTATTTCTGTGGCAGCAAAACCTGGATGTTTGTCTTTTTTGCTCTGGAGGCTGCCGAAAGCGAAAACAGGTGCTTTTGAGGATGGAGTCCGCAGGAAAGCAGAGAGGGCCAAATTGTCTGTGGCATTTGAAAGAGTTCCAGGAGGTAGTGAGAACCAGCATTACTTTTCCCGGCTGGCACCTTTGCTGTGGCAGCAAAAGCTGGACATTTGTCTTTTTTGCTCTGGAGGCTGCCGAAAGCGAAAACAGGTGCTTTTGAGGATGGAGTCCGCAGGAAAGCAGAAAGGGCCAAATTGTCTGGGGCATTTGAAAGGGTTCCAGGAGGCAGTGAGAACCAGCATTACTTTTCCCGGCTGGCACCTTTGCTGTGGCAGCAAAAGCTGGACGTTTGTCTTTTTTGCTCCAGAGGCTGCCGAAAGCGAAAACAGGTGCTTTTGAGGATGGAGTCCGCAGGAAAGCAGAGAGGGCCAAATTGTCTGGGGCATTTGAAAGAGTTCCAGGAGGCAGTGAGAACCAGCATTACTTTTGCCCGCTGGCACCTTTGCTGTGGCAGGAAAACCTGGACGTTTGTCTTTATTGTTACTGAGGTTGCCGAAAGCGAAAACAGGTGCTTTTGAGGATGGAGTCCGCAGGAAAGCAGAGAGGGCCAAATTGTCTGTGGCATTTGAAGAGGTTCCAGGAGGCAATGAGGACCAGCATTACTTTTCCCCGCTGGCACCTTTGCTGTGGCAGCAAAAGCTGGACGTTTGTCTTTTTTGCTCCGGAGGCTGCCGAAAGCGAAAACAGGTGCTTTTGAGGATGGAGTCCGCAGGAAAGCAGAGAGGGCCAAATTGTCTGGGGCATTTGAAAGGGTTCCAGGAGGCAGTGAGAACCAGCATTACTTTTCCCCGCTGGCACCTTTGCTGTGGCAGCAAAAGCTGGACGTTTGTCTTTTTTGCTCCGGAGGCTGCCGAAAGCGAAAACAGGTGCTTTTGAGGATGGAGTCCGCAGGAAAGCAGAGAGGGCCAAATTGTCTGTGGCATTTGAAAGGGTTCCAGGAGGCAGTGAGAACCAGCATTACTTTTGCCCGCTGGCACCTTTGCTGTGGCAGCAAAAGCTGGACATTTGTCTTTTTTGCTCCTGAGGTTGCCGAAAGCGAAAAGAGGTGCTTTTGAGGATGGAGTCCGCAGGAAAGCAGAGAGGGCCAAATTGTCTGTGGCTTTTGAAGAGGTTCCAGGAGGCAATGAGGACCAGCATTACTTTTCCCCGCTGGCCTCTTTGCTATGGCAGCAAAAGCTGGACGTTTGTCTTTTTTGCTCTGGAGGCTGCCGAAAGCGAAAAGAGGTGCTTTTGAGGATGGAGTCCGCAGGAAAGCAGAGAGGGCCAAATTGTCTGGGGCATTTGAAAGGGTTCCAGGAGGCAGTGAGAACCAGCATTACTTTTCCCCGCTGGCACCTTTGCTGTGGCAGCAAAAGCGGGACGTTTGTCTTTTTTGCTCCTGAGGCTGCCGAAAGCGAAAACAGGTGCTTTTGAGGATGGAGTCCGCAGGAAAGCAGAGAGGGCCAAATTGTCTGGGGCATTTGAAAGGGTTCCAGGAGGCAGTGAGAACCAGCATTATTTTTCCCCGCTGGCACCTTTGCTGTGGCAGCAAAAGCTGGACGTTTGTCTTTTTTGCTCCGGAGGCTGCCGAAAGCGAAAACTGGTGCTTTTGAGGATGGAGTCCGCAGGAAAGCAGAGAGGGCCAAATTGTCTGGGGCATTTGAAAGAGTTCCAGGAGGCAGTGAGAACCAGCATTACTTTTCCACGCTGGCACCTTTGCTGTGGCAGCAAAACCTGGACGTTTGTCTTTTTTGCTCTGGAGGCTGCCGAAAGCGAAAACAGGTGCTTTTGAGGATGGAGTCCGCAGGAAAGCAGAAAGGGCCAAATTGTCTGGGGCATTTGAAAGGGTTCCAGGAGGCAGTGAGAACCAGCATTACTTTTGCCCGCTGGCACCTTTGCTGTGGCAGGAAAACCTGGACGTTTGTCTTTATTGTTACTGAGGTTGCCGAAAGCGAAAACAGGTGCTTTTGAGGATGGAGTCCGCAGGAAAGCAGAGAGGGCCAAATTGTCTGTGGCATTTGAAGAGGTTCCAGGAGGCAATGAGGACCAGCATTACTTTTCCCGGCTGGCACCTTTGCTGTGGCAGCAAAAGCTGGACGTTTGTCTTTTTTGCTCCGGAGGCTGCCGAAAGCGAAAACAGGTGCTTTTGAGGATGGAGTCCACAGGAAAGCAGAGAGGGCCAAATTGTCTGGGGCATTTGAAAGGGTTCCAGGACGCAGTGAGAACCAGCATTACTTTTCCCCGCTGGCACCTTTGCTGTGGCAGCAAAGCTGGACGTTTGTCTTTTTTGCTCTGGAGGCTGCCGAAAGCGAAAACAGGTGCTTTTGAGGATGGAGTCCGCAGGAAAGCAGAGAGGGCCAAATTGTCTGTGGCATTTGAAAGAGTTCCAGGAGGTAGTGAGAACCAGCATTACTTTTCCCCGCTGGCACCTTTGCTGTGGCAGCAAAAGCTGGACATTTGTCTTTTTTGCTCTGGAGGCTGCCGAAAGCGAAAACAGGTGCTTTTGAGGATGGAGTCCGCAGGAAAGCAGAGAGGGCCAAATTGTCTGTGGCATTTGAAGAGGTTCCAGGAGGCAATGAGGACCAGCATTACTTTTCCCCGCTGGCACCTTTGCTGTGGCAGCAAAAGCTGGACGTTTGTCTTTTTTGCTCCGGAGGCTGCCGAAAGCGAAAACAGGTGCTTTTGAGGATGGAGTCCGCAGGAAAGCAGAGAGGGCCAAATTGTCTGGGGCATTTGAAAGGGTTCCAGGAGGCAGTGAGAACCAGCATTACTTTTCCCGGCTGGCACCTTTGCTGTGGCAGCAAAAGCTGGACGTTTGTCGGTTTTGCTCCGAAGGCTGCCGAAAGCGAAAACAGGTGCTTTTGAGGATGGAGTCCGCAGGAAAGCAGAGAGGGCCAAATTGTCTGTGGCATTTGAAAGAGTTCCAGGAGGTAGTGAGAACCAGCATTACTTTTCCCCGCTGGCACCTTTGCTGTGGCAGCAAAAGCTGGACGTTTGTCTTTTTTGCTCCTGAGGATGCCGAAAGCGAAAACAGGTGCTTTTGAGGATGGAGTCCGCAGGAAAGCAGAGAGGGCCAAATTGTCTGTGGCATTTGAAGAGGTTCCAGGAGGCAATGAGGACCAGCATAACTTTTCCCCGCTGGCACCTTTGCTGTGGCAGCAAAACCTGGACGTTTGTCTTTTTTGCTCCTGAGGTTGCCGAAAGCGAAAACAGGTACTTTTGACGATGGAGTCCGCAGGAAAGCAGAGAGGGCCAAATTGTTTGTGGCATTTGAAGAGGTTCCAGGACGCAGTGAGAACCAGCATTACTTTTCCTAGCTCGCACTATTTCTGTGGCAGCAAAACCTGGATGTTTGTCTTTTTTGCTCTGGAGGCTGCCGAAAGCGAAAACAGGTGCTTTTGAGGATGGAGTCCGCAGGAATGCAGAAAGGGCCAAATTGTCTGGGGCATTTGAAAGGGTTCCAGGAGGCAGTGAGAACCAGCATTACTTTTCCCGGCTGGCACCTTTGCTGTGGCAGCAAAAGCTGGACGTTTGTCTTTTTTGCTCCAGAGGCTGCCGAAAGCGAAAACAGGTGCTTTTGAGGATGGAGTCCGCAGGAAAGCAGAGAGGGCCAAATTGTCTGGGGCATTTGAAAGAGTTCCAGGAGGCAGTGAGAACCAGCATTACTTTTGCCCGCTGGCACCTTTGCTGTGGCAGGAAAACCTGGACGTTTGTCTTTATTGTTACTGAGGTTGCCGAAAGCGAAAACAGGTGCTTTTGAGGATGGAGTCCGCAGGAAAGCAGAGAGGGCCAAATTGTCTGTGGCATTTGAAGAGGTTCCAGGAGGCAATGAGGACCAGCATTACTTTTCCCCGCTGGCACCTTTGCTGTGGCAGCAAAAGCTGGACGTTTGTCTTTTTGCTCCGGAGGCTGCCGAAAGCGAAAACAGGTGCTTTTGAGGATGGAGTCCGCAGGAAAGCAGAGAGGGCCAAATTGTCTGGGGCATTTGAAAGGGTTCCAGGAGGCAGTGAGAACCAGCATTACTTTTCCCCGCTGGCACCTTTGCTGTGGCAGCAAAAGCTGGACGTTTGTCTTTTTTGCTCCGGAGGCTGCCGAAAGCGAAAACAGGTGCTTTTGAGGATGGAGTCCGCAGGAAAGCAGAGAGGGCCAAATTGTCTGTGGCATTTGAAAGGGTTCCAGGAGGCAGTGAGAACCAGCATTACTTTTGCCCGCTGGCACCTTTGCTGTGGCAGCAAAAGCTGGACATTTGTCTTTTTTGCTCCTGAGGTTGCCGAAAGCGAAAAGAGGTGCTTTTGAGGATGGAGTCCGCAGGAAAGCAGAGAGGGCCAAATTGTCTGTGGCTTTTGAAGAGGTTCCAGGAGGCAATGAGGACCAGCATTACTTTTCCCCGCTGGCACCTTTGCTATGGCAGCAAAAGCTGGACGTTTGTCTTTTTTGCTCTGGAGGCTGCCGAAAGCGAAAAGAGGTGCTTTTGAGGATGGAGTCCGCAGGAAAGCAGAGAGGGCCAAATTGTCTGGGGCATTTGAAAGGGTTCCAGGAGGCAGTGAGAACCAGCATTACTTTTCCCCGCTGGCACCTTTGCTGTGGCAGCAAAAGCGGGACGTTTGTCTTTTTTGCTCCTGAGGATGCCGAAAGCGAAAACAGGTGCTTTTGAGGATGGAGTCCGCAGGAAAGCAGAGAGGGCCAAATTGTCTGTGGCATTTGAAGAGGTTCCAGGAGGCAATGAGGACCAGCATAACTTTTCCCCGCTGGCACCTTTGCTGTGGCAGCAAAACCTGGACGTTTGTCTTTTTTGCTCCTGAGGTTGCCGAAAGCGAAAACAGGTACTTTTGACGATGGAGTCCGCAGGAAAGCAGAGAGGGCCAAATTGTTTGTGGCATTTGAAGAGGTTCCAGGACGCAGTGAGAACCAGCATTACTTTTCCTAGCTCGCACTATTTCTGTGGCAGCAAAACCTGGATGTTTGTCTTTTTTGCTCTGGAGGCTGCCGAAAGCGAAAACAGGTGCTTTTGAGGATGGAGTCCGCAGGAATGCAGAAAGGGCCAAATTGTCTGGGGCATTTGAAAGGGTTCCAGGAGGCAGTGAGAACCAGCATTACTTTTCCCGGCTGGCACCTTTGCTGTGGCAGCAAAAGCTGGACGTTTGTCTTTTTTGCTCCAGAGGCTGCCGAAAGCGAAAACAGGTGCTTTTGAGGATGGAGTCCGCAGGAAAGCAGAGAGGGCCAAATTGTCTGGGGCATTTGAAAGAGTTCCAGGAGGCAGTGAGAACCAGCATTACTTTTGCCCGCTGGCACCTTTGCTGTGGCAGGAAAACCTGGACGTTTGTCTTTATTGTTACTGAGGTTGCCGAAAGCGAAAACAGGTGCTTTTGAGGATGGAGTCCGCAGGAAAGCAGAGAGGGCCAAATTGTCTGTGGCATTTGAAGAGGTTCCAGGAGGCAATGAGGACCAGCATTACTTTTCCCCGCTGGCACCTTTGCTGTGGCAGCAAAAGCTGGACGTTTGTCTTTTTGCTCCGGAGGCTGCCGAAAGCGAAAACAGGTGCTTTTGAGGATGGAGTCCGCAGGAAAGCAGAGAGGGCCAAATTGTCTGGGGCATTTGAAAGGGTTCCAGGAGGCAGTGAGAACCAGCATTACTTTTCCCCGCTGGCACCTTTGCTGTGGCAGCAAAAGCTGGACGTTTGTCTTTTTTGCTCCGGAGGCTGCCGAAAGCGAAAACAGGTGCTTTTGAGGATGGAGTCCGCAGGAAAGCAGAGAGGGCCAAATTGTCTGTGGCATTTGAAAGGGTTCCAGGAGGCAGTGAGAACCAGCATTACTTTTGCCCGCTGGCACCTTTGCTGTGGCAGCAAAAGCTGGACATTTGTCTTTTTTGCTCCTGAGGTTGCCGAAAGCGAAAAGAGGTGCTTTTGAGGATGGAGTCCGCAGGAAAGCAGAGAGGGCCAAATTGTCTGTGGCTTTTGAAGAGGTTCCAGGAGGCAATGAGGACCAGCATTACTTTTCCCCGCTGGCACCTTTGCTATGGCAGCAAAAGCTGGACGTTTGTCTTTTTTGCTCTGGAGGCTGCCGAAAGCGAAAAGAGGTGCTTTTGAGGATGGAGTCCGCAGGAAAGCAGAGAGGGCCAAATTGTCTGGGGCATTTGAAAGGGTTCCAGGAGGCAGTGAGAACCAGCATTACTTTTGCCCGCTGGCACCTTTGCTGTGGCAGCAAAAGCGGGACGTTTGTCTTTTTTGCTCCTGAGGCTGCCGAAAGCGAAAACAGGTGCTTTTGAGGATGGAGTCCGCAGGAAAGCAGAGAGGGCCAAATTGTCTGGGGCATTTGAAAGGGTTCCAGGAGGCAGTGAGAACCAGCATTATTTTTCCCCGCTGGCACCTTTGCTGTGGCAGCAAAAGCTGGACGTTTGTCTTTTTTGCTCCGGAGGCTGCCGAAAGCGAAAACAGGTGCTTTTGAGGATGGAGTCCGCAGGAAAGCAGAGAGGGCCAAATTGTCTGGGGCATTTGAAAGAGTTCCAGGAGGCAGTGAGAACCAGCATTACTTTTCCCCGCTGGCACCTTTGCTGTGGCAGCAAAACCTGGACGTTTGTCTTTTTTGCTCTGGAGGCTGCCGAAAGCGAAAACAGGTGCTTTTGAGGATGGAGTCCGCAGGAAAGCAGAAAGGGCCAAATTGTCTGGGGCATTTGAAAGGGTTCCAGGAGGCAGTGAGAACCAGCATTACTTTTCCCCGCTGGCACCTTTGCTGTGGCAGCAAAGCTGGACGTTTGTCTTTTTTGCTCTGGAGGCTGCCGAAAGCGAAAACAGGTGCTTTTGAGGATGGAGTCCGCAGGAAAGCAGAGAGGGCCAAATTGTCTGTGGCATTTGAAAGAGTTCCAGGAGGTAGTGAGAACCAGCATTACTTTTCCCCGCTGGCACCTTTGCTGTGGCAGCAAAAGCTGGACATTTGTCTTTTTTGCTCTGGAGGCTGCCGAAAGCGAAAACAGGTGCTTTTGAGGATGGAGTCCGCAGGAAAGCAGAGAGGGCCAAATTGTCTGGGGCATTTGAAAGGGTTCCAGGAGGCAGTGAGAACCAGCATTACTTTTCCCGGCTGGCACCTTTGCTGTGGCAGCAAAAGCTGGACGTTTGTCTTTTTTGCTCTGGAGGCTGCCGAAAGCGAAAACAGGTGCTTTTGAGGATGGAGTCCGCAGGAAAGCAGAGAGGGCCAAATTGTCTGGGGCATTTGAAAGAGTTCCAGGAGGCAGTGAGAACCAGCATTACTTTTGCCCGCTGGCACCTTTGCTGTGGCAGGAAAACCTGGACGTTTGTCTTTATTGTTACTGAGGTTGCCGAAAGCGAAAACAGGTGCTTTTGAGGATGGAGTCCGCAGGAAAGCAGAGAGGGCCAAATTGTCTGTGGCATTTGAAGAGGTTCCAGGAGGCAATGAGGACCAGCATTACTTTTCCCCGCTGGCACCTTTGCTGTGGCAGCAAAAGCTGGACGTTTGTCTTTTTATCACCGGAGGCTGCCGAAAGCGAAAACAGGTGCTTTTGAGGATGGAGTCCGCAGGAAAGCAGAGAAGGCCAAATTGTCTGGGGCATTTGAAAGGGTTCCAGGAGGCAGTGAGAACCAGCATTACTTTTCCCGGCTGGCACCTTTGCTGTGGCAGCAAAAGCTGGACGTTTGTCGGTTTTGCTCCGAAGGCTGCCGAAAGCGAAAACAGGTGCTTTTGAGGATGGAGTCCGCAGGAAAGCAGAGAGGGCCAAATTGTCTGTGGCATTTGAAAGAGTTCCAGGAGGCAGTGAGAACCAGCATTACTTTTCCCCGCTGGCACCTTTGCTGTGGCAGCAAAAGCTGGACGTTTGTCTTTTTTGCTCCTGAGGATGCCGAAAGCGAAAACAGGTGCTTTTGAGGATGGAGTCCGCAGGAAAGCAGAGAGGGCCAAATTGTCTGTGGCATTTGAAGAGGTTCCAGGAGGCAATGAGGACCAGCATAACTTTTCCCCGCTGGCACCTTTGCTGTGGCAGCAAAACCTGGACGTTTGTCTTTTTTGCTCCTGAGGTTGCCGAAAGCGAAAACAGGTACTTTTGACGATGGAGTCCGCAGGAAAGCAGAGAGGGCCAAATTGTTTGTGGCATTTGAAGAGGTTCCAGGACGCAGTGAGAACCAGCATTACTTTTCCTAGCTCGCACTATTTCTGTGGCAGCAAAACCTGGATGTTTGTCTTTTTTGCTCTGGAGGCTGCCGAAAGCGAAAACAGGTGCTTTTGAGGATGGAGTCCGCAGGAAAGCAGAGAGGGCCAAATTGTCTGTGGCATTTGAAAGAGTTCCAGGAGGTAGTGAGAACCAGCATTACTTTTCCCCGCTGGCACCTTTGCTGTGGCAGCAAAAGCTGGACGTTTGTCTTTTTTGCTCCTGAGGATGCCGAAAGCGAAAACAGGTGCTTTTGAGGATGGAGTCCGCAGGAAAGCAGAGAGGGCCAAATTGTCTGTGGCATTTGAAGAGGTTCCAGGAGGCAATGAGGACCAGCATAACTTTTCCCCGCTGGCACCTTTGCTGTGGCAGCAAAACCTGGACGTTTGTCTTTTTTGCTCCTGAGGTTGCCGAAAGCGAAAACAGGTACTTTTGACGATGGAGTCCGCAGGAAAGCAGAGAGGGCCAAATTGTTTGTGGCTTTTGAAGAGGTTCCAGGAGGCAATGAGGACCAGCATTACTTTTCCCCGCTGGCACCTTTGCTATGGCAGCAAAAGCTGGACGTTTGTCTTTTTTGCTCTGGAGGCTGCCGAAAGCGAAAACAGGTGCTTTTGAGGATGGAGTCCGCAGGAAAGCAGAGAGGGCCAAATTGTCTGTGGCATTTGAAAGGGTTCCAGGAGGCAGTGAGAACCAGCATTACTTTTGCCCGCTGGCACCTTTGCTGTGGCAGCAAAAGCTGGACATTTGTCTTTTTTGCTCCTGAGGTTGCCGAAAGCGAAAAGAGGTGCTTTTGAGGATGGAGTCTGCAGGAAAGCAGAGAGGGCCAAATTGTCTGTGGCTTTTGAAGAGGTTCCAGGAGGCAATGAGGACCAGCATTACTTTTCCCCGCTGGCACCTTTGCTATGGCAGCAAAAGCTGGACGTTTGTCTTTTTTGCTCTGGAGGCTGCCGAAAGCGAAAAGAGGTGCTTTTGAGGATGGAGTCCGCAGGAAAGCAGAGAGGGCCAAATTGTCTGGGGCATTTGAAAGGGTTCCAGGAGGCAGTGAGAACCAGCATTACTTTTGCCCGCTGGCACCTTTGCTGTGGCAGCAAAAGCGGGACGTTTGTCTTTTTTGCTCCTGAGGCTGCCGAAAGCGAAAACAGGTGCTTTTGAGGATGGAGTCCGCAGGAAAGCAGAGAGGGCCAAATTGTCTGGGGCATTTGAAAGGGTTCCAGGAGGCAGTGAGAACCAGCATTATTTTTCCCCGCTGGCACCTTTGCTGTGGCAGCAAAAGCTGGACGTTTGTCTTTTTTGCTCCGGAGGCTGCCGAAAGCGAAAACAGGTGCTTTTGAGGATGGAGTCCGCAGGAAAGCAGAGAGGGCCAAATTGTCTGGGGCATTTGAAAGAGTTCCAGGAGGCAGTGAGAACCAGCATTACTTTTCCCCGCTGGCACCTTTGCTGTGGCAGCAAAACCTGGACGTTTGTCTTTTTTGCTCTGGAGGCTGCCGAAAGCGAAAACAGGTGCTTTTGAGGATGGAGTCCGCAGGAAAGCAGAAAGGGCCAAATTGTCTGGGGCATTTGAAAGGGTTCCAGGAGGCAGTGAGAACCAGCATTACTTTTCCCCGCTGGCACCTTTGCTGTGGCAGCAAAGCTGGACGTTTGTCTTTTTTGCTCTGGAGGCTGCCGAAAGCGAAAACAGGTGCTTTTGAGGATGGAGTCCGCAGGAAAGCAGAGAGGGCCAAATTGTCTGTGGCATTTGAAAGAGTTCCAGGAGGTAGTGAGAACCAGCATTACTTTTCCCCGCTGGCACCTTTGCTGTGGCAGCAAAAGCTGGACATTTGTCTTTTTTGCTCTGGAGGCTGCCGAAAGCGAAAACAGGTGCTTTTGAGGATGGAGTCCGCAGGAAAGCAGAGAGGGCCAAATTGTCTGGGGCATTTGAAAGGGTTCCAGGAGGCAGTGAGAACCAGCATTACTTTTCCCGGCTGGCACCTTTGCTGTGGCAGCAAAAGCTGGACGTTTGTCTTTTTTGCTCTGGAGGCTGCCGAAAGCGAAAACAGGTGCTTTTGAGGATGGAGTCCGCAGGAAAGCAGAGAGGGCCAAATTGTCTGGGGCATTTGAAAGGGTTCCAGGAGGCAGTGAGAACCAGCATTACTTTTCCCCGCTGGCACCTTTGCTGTGGCAGCAAAGCTGGACGTTTGTCTTTTTTGCTCTGGAGGCTGCCGAAAGCGAAAACAGGTGCTTTTGAGGATGGAGTCCGCAGGAAAGCAGAGAGGGCCAAATTGTCTGTGGCATTTGAAAGAGTTCCAGGAGGTAGTGAGAACCAGCATTACTTTTCCCCGCTGGCACCTTTGCTGTGGCAGCAAAAGCTGGACATTTGTCTTTTTTGCTCTGGAGGCTGCCGAAAGCGAAAACAGGTGCTTTTGAGGATGGAGTCCGCAGGAAAGCAGAGAGGGCCAAATTGTCTGGGGCATTTGAAAGGGTTCCAGGAGGCAGTGAGAACCAGCATTACTTTTCCCGGCTGGCACCTTTGCTGTGGCAGCAAAAGCTGGACGTTTGTCTTTTTTGCTCTGGAGGCTGCCGAAAGCGAAAACAGGTGCTTTTGAGGATGGAGTCCGCAGGAAAGCAGAGAGGGCCAAATTGTCTGTGGCATTTGAAAGAGTTCCAGGAGGCAGTGAGAACCAGCATTACTTTTCCCCGCTGGCACCTTTGCTGTGGCAGCAAAAGCTGGACGTTTGTCTTTTTTGCTCCTGAGGATGCCGAAAGCGAAAACAGGTGCTTTTGAGGATGGAGTCCGCAGGAAAGCAGAGAGGGCCAAATTGTCTGTGGCATTTGAAGAGGTTCCAGGAGGCAATGAGGACCAGCATAACTTTTCCCCGCTGGCACCTTTGCTGTGGCAGCAAAACCTGGACGTTTGTCTTTTTTGCTCCTGAGGTTGCCGAAAGCGAAAACAGGTACTTTTGACGATGGAGTCCGCAGGAAAGCAGAGAGGGCCAAATTGTTTGTGGCATTTGAAGAGGTTCCAGGACGCAGTGAGAACCAGCATTACTTTTCCTAGCTCGCACTATTTCTGTGGCAGCAAAACCTGGATGTTTGTCTTTTTTGCTCTGGAGGCTGCCGAAAGCGAAAACAGGTGCTTTTGAGGATGGAGTCCGCAGGAAAGCAGAGAGGGCCAAATTGTCTGTGGCATTTGAAAGAGTTCCAGGAGGTAGTGAGAACCAGCATTACTTTTCCCCGCTGGCACCTTTGCTGTGGCAGCAAAAGCTGGACGTTTGTCTTTTTTGCTCCTGAGGATGCCGAAAGCGAAAACAGGTGCTTTTGAGGATGGAGTCCGCAGGAAAGCAGAGAGGGCCAAATTGTCTGTGGCATTTGAAGAGGTTCCAGGAGGCAATGAGGACCAGCATAACTTTTCCCCGCTGGCACCTTTGCTGTGGCAGCAAAACCTGGACGTTTGTCTTTTTTGCTCCTGAGGTTGCCGAAAGCGAAAACAGGTACTTTTGACGATGGAGTCCGCAGGAAAGCAGAGAGGGCCAAATTGTTTGTGGCATTTGAAGAGGTTCCAGGACGCAGTGAGAACCAGCATTACTTTTCCTAGCTCGCACTATTTCTGTGGCAGCAAAACCTGGATGTTTGTCTTTTTTGCTCTGGAGGCTGCCGAAAGCGAAAACAGGTGCTTTTGAGGATGGAGTCCGCAGGAAAGCAGAGAGGGCCAAATTGTCTGTGGCATTTGAAAGAGTTCCAGGAGGTAGTGAGAACCAGCATTACTTTTCCCCGCTGGCACCTTTGCTGTGGCAGCAAAAGCTGGACATTTGTCTTTTTTGCTCTGGAGCTGCCGAAAGCGAAAACAGGTGCTTTTGAGGATGGAGTCCGCAGGAAAGCAGAGAGGGCCAAATTGTCTGGGGCATTTGAAAGGGTTCCAGGAGGCAGTGAGAACCAGCATTACTTTTCCCGGCTGGCACCTTTGCTGTGGCAGCAAAAGCTGGACGTTTGTCTTTTTTGCTCCTGAGGTTGCCGAAAGCGAAAACAGGTGCTTTTGAGGATGGAGTCCGCAGGAAAGCAGAGAGGGCCAAATTGTCTGGGGCATTTGAAAGAGTTCCAGGAGGCAGTGAGAACCAGCATTACTTTTGCCCGCTGGCACCTTTGCTGTGGCAGGAAAACCTGGACGTTTGTCTTTATTGTTACTGAGGTTGCCGAAAGCGAAAACAGGTGCTTTTGAGGATGGAGTCCGCAGGAAAGCAGAGAGGGCCAAATTGTCTGTGGCATTTGAAGAGGTTCCAGGAGGCAATGAGGACCAGCATTACTTTTCCCCGCTGGCACCTTTGCTGTGGCAGCAAAAGCTGGACGTTTGTCTTTTTTGCTCCGGAGGCTGCCGAAAGCGAAAACAGGTGCTTTTGAGGATGGAGTCCGCAGGAAAGCAGAGAGGGCCAAATTGTCTGGGGCATTTGAAAGGGTTCCAGGAGGCAGTGAGAACCAGCATTACTTTTCCCGGCTGGCACCTTTGCTGTGGCAGCAAAAGCTGGACGTTTGTCGGTTTTGCTCCGAAGGCTGCCGAAAGCGAAAACAGGTGCTTTTGAGGATGGAGTCCGCAGGAAAGCAGAGAGGGCCAAATTGTCTGGGGCATTTGAAAGAGTTCTAGGAGGTAGTGAGAACCAGCATTACTTTTCCCCGCTGGCACCTTTGCTGTGGCAGCAAAAGCTGGACGTTTGTCTTTTTTGCTCCTGAGGCTGCCGAAAGCGAAAACAGGTGCTTTTGAGGATGGAGTCCGCAGGAAAGCAGAGAGGGCCAAATTGTCTGGGGCATTTGAAAGGGTTCCAGGAGGCAGTGAGAACCAGCATTACTTTTCCCCGCTGGCACCTTTGCTGTGGCAGCAAAAGCTGGACATTTGTCTTTTTTGCTCCTGAGGTTGCCGAAGGCGAAAAGAGGTGCTTTTGAGGATGGAGTCCGCAGGAAAGCAGAGAGGGCCAAATTGTCTGTGGCTTTTGAAGAGGTTCCAGGA
Source organism: Vanellus vanellus (assembly GCF_965231255.1). Taxonomy (NCBI): domain Eukaryota; kingdom Metazoa; phylum Chordata; class Aves; order Charadriiformes; family Charadriidae; genus Vanellus; species Vanellus vanellus. Next base: position 57,978 of record NW_028128554.1, on the reverse strand, counting down.
GGCAATGAGGACCAGCATTACTTTTCCCCGCTGGCACCTTTGCTATGGCAGCAAAAGCTGGACGTTTGTCTTTTTTGCTCTGGAGGCTGCCGAAAGCGAAAAGAGGTGCTTTTGAGGATGGAGTCCGCAGGAAAGCAGAGAGGGCCAAATTGTCTGGGGCATTTGAAAGGGTTCCAGGAGGCAGTGAGAACCAGCATTACTTTTCCCCGCTGGCACCTTTGCTGTGGCAGCAAAAGCGGGACGTTTGTCTTTTTTGCTCCTGAGGCTGTCGAAAGCGAAAACAGGTGCTTTTGAGGATGGAGTCCGCAGGAAAGCAGAGAGGGCCAAATTGTCTGGGGCATTTGAAAGGGTTCCAGGAGGCAGTGAGAACCAGCATTATTTTTCCCCGCTGGCACCTTTGCTGTGGCAGCAAAAGCTGGACGTTTGTCTTTTTTGCTCCGGAGGCTGCCGAAAGCGAAAACTGGTGCTTTTGAGGATGCAGTCCGCAGGAAAGCAGAGAGGGCCAAATTGTCTGGGGCATTTGAAAGAGTTCCAGGAGGCAGTGAGAACCAGCATTACTTTTCCCCGCTGGCACCTTTGCTGTGGCAGCAAAACCTGGACGTTTGTCTTTTTTGCTCTGGAGGCTGCCGAAAGCGAAAACAGGTGCTTTTGAGGATGGAGTCCGCAGGAAAGCAGAAAGGGCCAAATTGTCTGGGGCATTTGAAAGGGTTCCAGGAGGCAGTGAGAACCAGCATTACTTTTGCCCGCTGGCACCTTTGCTGTGGCAGGAAAACCTGGACGTTTGTCTTTATTGTTACTGAGGTTGCCGAAAGCGAAAACAGGTGCTTTTGAGGATGGAGTCCGCAGGAAAGCAGAGAGGGCCAAATTGTCTGTGGCATTTGAAGAGGTTCCAGGAGGCAATGAGGACCAGCATTACTTTTCCCGGCTGGCACCTTTGCTGTGGCAGCAAAAGCTGGACGTTTGTCTTTTTTGCTCCGGAGGCTGCCGAAAGCGAAAACAGGTGCTTTTGAGGATGGAGTCCACAGGAAAGCAGAGAGGGCCAAATTGTCTGGGGCATTTGAAAGGGTTCCAGGACGCAGTGAGAACCAGCATTACTTTTCCCCGCTGGCACCTTTGCTGTGGCAGCAAAGCTGGACGTTTGTCTTTTTTGCTCTGGAGGCTGCCGAAAGCGAAAACAGGTGCTTTTGAGGATGGAGTCCGCAGGAAAGCAGAGAGGGCCAAATTGTCTGGGGCATTTGAAAGGGTTCCAGGAGGCAGTGAGAACCAGCATTACTTTTCCCCGCTGGCACCTTTGCTGTGGCAGCAAAAGCTGGACGTTTGTCTTTTTTGCTCCTGAGGATGCCGAAAGCGAAAACAGGTGCTTTTGAGGATGGAGTCTGCAGGAAAGCAGAGAGGGCCAAATTGTCTGGGGCATTTGAAAGGGTTCCAGGAGGCAGTGAGAACCAGCATTACTTTTGCCCGCTGGCACCTTTGCTGTGGCAGCAAAAGCTGGACGTTTGTCTTTTTTGCTCTGGAGGCTGCCGAAAGCGAAAACAGGTGCTTTTGAGGATGGAGTCCGCAGGAAAGCAGAGAGGGCCAAATTGTCTGTGGCATTTGAAAGGGTTCCAGGAGGCAGTGAGAACCAGCATTACTTTTCCCCGCTGGCACCTCTGCTGTGGCAGCAAAAGCTGGACGTTTGTCTTTTTTGCTCCTGAGGATGCCGAAAGCGAAAACAGGTGCTTTTGAGGATGGAGTCCGCAGGAAAGCAGAGAGGGCCAAATTGTCTGGGGCATTTGAAAGGGTTCCAGGAGGCAGTGAGAACCAGCATTACTTTTCCCCGCTGGCACCTTTGCTGTAGCAGCAAAACCTGGACGTTTGTCTTTTTTGCTCCTGAGGTTGCCGAAAGCGAAAACAGGTACTTTTGAGGATGGAGTCCGCAGGAAAGCAGAGAGGGCCAAATTGTCTGTGGCATTTGAAGAGGTTCCAGGACGCAGTGAGAACCAGCATTACTTTTCCTAGCTGGCACCTTTGCTGTGGCAGCAAAAGCTGGACGTTTGTCTTTTTTGCTCTGGAAACTGCCGAAAGCGAAAACAGGTGCTTTTGAGGATGGAGTCCGCAGGAAAGCAGAGAGGGCCAAATTGTCTGTGGCATTTGAAAGAGTTCCAGGAGGTAGTGAGAACCAGCATTACTTTTCCCCGCTGGCACCTTTGCTGTGGCAGCAAAACCTGGACGTTTGTCTTTTTTGCTCTGGAGGCTGCCGAAAGCGAAAAGAGGTGCTTTTGAGGATGGAGTCCGCAGGAAAGCAGAGAGGGCCAAATTGTCTGGGGCATTTGAAGAGGTTCCAGAAGGCAATGAGGACCAGCATTACTTTTCCCCGCTGGCACCTTTGCTGTGGCAGCAAAAGCTGGACTTTTGTCTTTTTTGCTCCTGAGGCTGCCGAAAGCGAAAACAGGTGCTTTTGAGGATGGAGTCCGCAGGAAAGCAGAGAGGGCCAAATAGTCTGGGGCATTTGAAAGGGTTCCAGGAGGCAGTGAGAACCAGCATTACTTTTCCCGGCTGGCACCTTTACTGTGGCAGCAAAAGCTGGACGTTTGTCTTTTTTGCTCCGGAGGTTGCCGAAAGCGAAAACAGGTGCTTTTGAGGATGGAGTCCGCAGGAAAGCAGAGAGGGCCAAATTGTCTGGGGCATTTGAAAGAGTTCTAGGAGGTAGTGAGAACCAGCATTACTTTTCCCCGCTGGCACCTTTGCTGTGGCAGCAAAAGCTGGACGTTTGTCTTTTTTGCTCTGGAGGCTGCCGAAAGCGAAAACAGGTGCTTTTGAGGATGGAGTCCGCAGGAAAGCAGAGAGGGCCAAATTGCCTGGGGCATTTGAAAGAGTTCCAGGAGGCAGTGAGAACCAGCATTACTTTTGCCCGCTGGCACCTTTGCTGTGGCAGCAAAAGCTGGACATTTGTCTTTTTTGCTCCGGAGGTTGCCGAAAGCGAAAACAGGTGCTTTTGAGGATGGAGTCCGCAGGAAAGCAGAGAGGGCCAAATTGTCTGTGGCATTTGAAGAGGTTCCAGGAGGCAATGAGGACCAGCATTACTTTTCCCCGCTGGCACCTTTGCTGTGGCAGCAAATGCTGGACTTTTGTCTTTTTTGCTCTGGAGGCTGCCGAAAGCGAAAAGAGGTGCTTTTGAGGATGGAGTCCGCAGGAAAGCAGAGAGGGCCAAATTGTCTGGGGCATTTGAAAGGGTTCCAGGAGGCAGTGAGAACCAGCATTACTTTTCCCGGCTGGCACCTTTGCTGTGGCAGCAAAACCTGGACGTTTGTCTTTTTTGCTCCGGAGGCTGCCGAAAGCGAAAACAGGTGCTTTTGAGGATGGAGTCCGCAGGAAAGTAGAGAGGGCCAAATTGTCTGGGGCATTTGAAAGGGTTCCAGGAGGCAGTAAGAACCAGCATTACTTTTCCCCGCTGGCACCTTTGCTGTGGCAGGAAAACCTGGACGTTTGTCTTTTTTGCTCCTGAGGCTGCCGAAAGCGAAAACAGGTGCTTTTGAGGATGGAGTCCGCAGGAAAGCAGAGAGGGCCAAATTGTCTGTGGCATTTGAAAGAGTTCCAGGAGGCAGTGAGAACCAGCATTACTTTTCCCGGCTGGCACCTTTGCTGTGGCAGCAAAACCTGGACGTTTGTCTTTTTTGCTCCGGAGGCTGCCGAAAACGAAAACAGGTGCTTTTGAGGATGGAGTCCGCAGGAAAGCAGAGAGGGCCAAATTGTCTGTGGCATTTGAAGAGGTTCCAGGACGCAGTGAGAACCAGCATTACTTTTCCTAGCTGGCACCTTTGCTGTGGCAGCAAAACCGGGACGTTTGTCTTTTTTGCTCTGGAGGCTGCCGAAAGCGAAAACAGGTGCTTTTGAGGATGGAGTCCGCAGGAAAGCAGAGAGGGCCAAATTGTCTGTGCCATTTGAAAGAGTTCCAGGAGGTAGTGAGAACCAGCATTACTTTTCCCCGCTGGCACCTTTGCTGTGGCAGCAAAAGCTGGACGTTTGTCTTTTTTGCTCCTGAGGCTGCCGAAAGCGAAAACAGGTGCTTTTGAGGATGGAGTCCGCAGGAAAGCAGAGAGGGCCAAATTGTCTGGGGCATTTGAAAGGGTTCCAGGAGGCAGTGAGAACCAGCATTACTTTTCCCGGCTGGCACCTTTGCTGTGGCAGCAAAAGCTGGACGTTTGTCTTTTTTGCTCCGGAGGTTGCCGAAAGCGAAAACAGGTGCTTTTGAGGATGGAGTCCGCAGGAAAGCAGAGAGGGCCAAATTGTCTGTGGCATTTGAAGAGGTTCCAGGAGGCAATGAGGACCAGCATCACTTTTCCCCGCTGGCACCTTTGCTGTGGCAGCAAAAGCTGGACGTTTGTCTTTTTTGCTCCTGAGGTTGCCGAAAGCGAAAACAGGTGCTTTTGAGGATGGAGTCCGCAGGAAAGCAGAGAGGGCCAAATTGTCTGTGGCATTTGAAGAGGTTCCAGGAGGCAATGAGGACCAGCATTACTTTTCCCCGCTGGCACCTTTGCTGTGGCAGCAAAAGCTGGACGTTTGTCTTTTTTGCTCCTGAGGCTGCCGAAAGCGAAAACAGGTGCTTTTGAGGATGGAGTCCGCAGGAAAGCAGAGAGGGCCAAATTGTCTGTGGCATTTGAAGAGGTTCCAGGACGCAGTGAGAACCAGCATTACTTTTCCTAGCTGGCACCTTTGCTGTGGCAGCAAAACCGGGACGTTTGTCTTTTTTGCTCTGGAGGCTGCCGAAAGCGAAAACAGGTGCTTTTGAGGATGGAGTCCGCAGGAAAGCAGAGAGGGCCAAATTGTCTGTGCCATTTGAAAGAGTTCCAGGAGGTAGTGAGAACCAGCATTACTTTTCCCCGCTGGCACCTTTGCTGTGGCAGCAAAAGCTGGACGTTTGTCTTTTTTGCTCCTGAGGCTGCCGAAAGCGAAAACAGGTGCTTTTGAGGATGGAGTCCGCAGGAAAGCAGAGAGGGCCAAATTGTCTGGGGCATTTGAAAGGGTTCCAGGAGGCAGTGAGAACCAGCATTACTTTTCCCGGCTGGCACCTTTGCTGTGGCAGCAAAAGCTGGACGTTTGTCTTTTTTGCTCCGGAGGTTGCCGAAAGCGAAAACAGGTGCTTTTGAGGATGGAGTCCGCAGGAAAGCAGAGAGGGCCAAATTGTCTGTGGCATTTGAAGAGGTTCCAGGAGGCAATGAGGACCAGCATCACTTTTCCCCGCTGGCACCTTTGCTGTGGCAGCAAAAGCTGGACGTTTGTCTTTTTTGCTCCTGAGGTTGCCGAAAGCGAAAACAGGTGCTTTTGAGGATGGAGTCCGCAGGAAAGCAGAGAGGGCCAAATTGTCTGTGGCATTTGAAGAGGTTCCAGGAGGCAATGAGGACCAGCATTACTTTTCCCCGCTGGCACCTTTGCTGTGGCAGCAAAAGCTGGACGTTTGTCTTTTTTGCTCCTGAGGCTGCCGAAAGCGAAAACAGGTGCTTTTGAGGATGGAGTCCGCAGGAAAGCAGAGAGGGCCAAATTGTCTGGGGCATTTGAAAGAGTTCCAGGAGGCAGTGAGAACCAGCATTACTTTTCCCGGCTGGCACCTTTGCTGTGGCAGCAAAAGCTGGACGTTTGTCTTTTTTGCTCCGGAGGCTGCCGAAAGCGAAAACAGGTGCTTTTGAGGATGGAGTCCGCAGGAAAGCAGAGAGGGCCAAATTGTCTGTGGCATTTGAAGAGGTTCCAGGACGCAGTGAGAACCAGCATTACTTTTGCCCGCTGGCACCTTTGCTGTGGCAGCAAAACCTGGACGTTTGTCTTTTTTGCTCCGGAGGATGCCGAAAGCGAAAACAGGTGCTTTTGAGGATGGAGTCCGCAGGAAAGCAGAGAGGGCCAAATTGTCTGGGGCATTTGAAAGAGTTCTAGGAGGTAGTGAGAACCAGCATTACTTTTCCCCGCTGGCACCTTTGCTGTGGCAGCAAAAGCTGGACGTTTGTCTTTTTTGCTCTGGAGGCTGCCGAAAGCGAAAACAGGTGCTTTTGAGGATGGAGTCCGCAGGAAAGCAGAGAGGGCCAAATTGCCTGGGGCATTTGAAAGAGTTCCAGGAGGCAGTGAGAACCAGCATTACTTTTGCCCGCTGGCACCTTTGCTGTGGCAGCAAAAGCTGGACATTTGTCTTTTTTGCTCCGGAGGTTGCCGAAAGCGAAAACAGGTGCTTTTGAGGATGGAGTCCGCAGGAAAGCAGAGAGGGCCAAATTGTCTGTGGCTTTTGAAGAGGTTCCAGGAGGCAATGAGGACCAGCATTACTTTTGCCCGCTGGCACCTTTGCTGTGGCAGCAAATGCTGGACTTTTGTCTTTTTTGCTCTGGAGGCTGCCGAAAGCGAAAAGAGGTGCTTTTGAGGATGGAGTCCGCAGGAAAGCAGAGAGGGCCAAATTGTCTGGGGCATTTGAAAGGGTTCCAGGAGGCAGTGAGAACCAGCATTACTTTTCCCGGCTGGCACCTTTGCTGTGGCAGCAAAACCTGGACGTTTGTCTTTTTTGCTCCGGAGGCTGCCGAAAGCGAAAACAGGTGCTTTTGAGGATGGAGTCCGCAGGAAAGTAGAGAGGGCCAAATTGTCTGGGGCATTTGAAAGGGTTCCAGGAGGCAGTAAGAACCAGCATTACTTTTCCCCGCTGGCACCTTTGCTGTGGCAGGAAAACCTGGACGTTTGTCTTTTTTGCTCCGGAGGCTGCCGAAAGCGAAAACAGGTGCTTTTGAGGATGGAGTCCGCAGGAAAGCAGAGAGGGCCAAATTGTCTGTGGCATTTGAAGAGGTTCCAGGACGCAGTGAGAACCAGCATTACTTTTCCTAGCTGGCACCTTTGCTGTGGCAGCAAAAGCTGGACGTTTGTCTTTTTTGCTCTGGAGGCTGCCGAAAGCGAAAAGAGGTGCTTTTGAGGATGGAGTCCGCAGGAAAGCAGAGAGGGCCAAATTGTCTGTGCCATTTGAAAGAGTTCCAGGAGGTAGTGAGAACCAGCATTACTTTTCCCCGCTGGCACCTTTGCTGTGGCAGCAAAAGCTGGACGTTTGTCTTTTTTGCTCCTGAGGCTGCCGAAAGCGAAAACAGGTGCTTTTGAGGATGGAGTCCGCAGGAAAGCAGAGAGGGCCAAATTGTCTGGGGCATTTGAAAGGGTTCCAGGAGGCAGTGAGAACCAGCATTACTTTTCCCGGCTGGCACCTTTGCTGTGGCAGCAAAAGCTGGACGTTTGTCTTTTTTGCTCCGGAGGTTGCCGAAAGCGAAAACAGGTGCTTTTGAGGATGGAGTCCGCAGGAAAGCAGAGAGGGCCAAATTGTCTGTGGCATTTGAAGAGGTTCCAGGAGGCAATGAGGACCAGCATTACTTTTCCCGGCTGGCACCTTTGCTGTGGCAGCAAAAGCTGGACGTTTGTCTTTTTTGCTCCTGAGGTTGCCGAAAGCGAAAACAGGTGCTTTTGAGGATGGAGTCCGCAGGAAAGCAGAGAGGGCCAAATTGTCTGTGGCATTTGAAGAGGTTCCAGGAGGCAATGAGGACCAGCATTACTTTTCCCCGCTGGCACCTTTGCTGTGGCAGCAAAAGCTGGACGTTTGTCTTTTTTGCTCCTGAGGTTGCCGAAAGCGAAAACAGGTGCTTTTGAGGATGGAGTCCGCAGGAAAGCAGAGAGGGCCAAATTGTCTGTGGCATTTGAAGAGGTTCCAGGAGGCAATGAGGACCAGCATTACTTTTCCCCGCTGGCACCTTTGCTGTGGCAGCAAAAGCTGGACGTTTGTCTTTTTTGCTCCTGAGGCTGCCGAAAGCGAAAACAGGTGCTTTTGAGGATGGAGTCCGCAGGAAAGCAGAGAGGGCCAAATTGTCTGGGGCATTTGAAAGAGTTCCAGGAGGCAGTGAGAACCAGCATTACTTTTCCCGGCTGGCACCTTTGCTGTGGCAGCAAAAGCTGGACGTTTGTCTTTTTTGCTCTGGAGGCTGCCGAAAGCGAAAACAGGTGCTTTTGAGGTTGGAGTCGGCAGGAAAGCAGAGAGGGCCAAATTGTCTGGGGCATTTGAAAGGGTTCCAGGAGGCAGTGAGAACCAGCATTACTTTTCCCGTCTGGCACCTTTGCTGTGGCAGCAAAAGCTGGACGTTTGTCTTTTTTGCTCCGGAGGCTGCCGAAAGCGAAAACAGGTGCTTTTGAGGATGGAGTCCGCAGGAAAGCAGAGAGGGCCAAATTGTCTGTGGCATTTGAAGAGGTTCCAGGACGCAGTGAGAACCAGCATTACTTTTGCCCGCTGGCACCTTTGCTGTGGCAGCAAAACCTGGACGTTTGTCTTTTTTGCTCCGGAGGATGCCGAAAGCAAAAACAGGTGCTTTTGAGGATGGAGTCCGCAGGAAAGCAGAGAGGGCCAAATTGTCTGTGGCTTTTGAAGAGGTTCCAGGAGGCAATGAGGACCAGCATTACTTTTCCCCGCTGGCACCTTTGCTGTGGCAGCAAAAGCTGGACTTTTGTCGGTTTTGCTCCGAAGGCTGCCGAAAGCGAAAACAGGTGCTTTTGAGGATGGAGTCCGCAGGAAAGCAGAGAGGGCCAAATAGTCTAGGGCATTTGAAAGGGTTCCAGGAGGCAGTGAGAACCAGCATTACTTTTCCCGGCTGGCACCTTTACTGTGGCAGCAAAAGCTGGACGTTTGTCTTTTTTGCTCCGGAGGTTGCCGAAAGCGAAAACAGGTGCTTTTGAGGATGGAGTCCGCAGGAAAGCAGAGAGGGCCAAATTGTCTGGGGCATTTGAAAGAGTTCTAGGAGGTAGTGAGAACCAGCATTACTTTTCCCCGCTGGCACCTTTGCTGTGGCAGGAAAACCTGGACGTTTGTCTTTTTTGCTCCTGAGGCTGCCGAAAGCGAAAACAGGTGCTTTTGAGGATGGAGTCCGCAGGAAAGCAGAGAGGGCCAAATTGTCTGTGGCATTTGAAAGAGTTCCAGGAGGCAGTGAGAACCAGCATTACTTTTCCCGGCTGGGACCTTTGCTGTGGCAGCAAAACCTGGGCGTTTGTCTTTTTTGCTCCGGAGGCTGCCGAAAACGAAAACAGGTGCTTTTGAGGATGGAGTCCGCAGGAAAGCAGAGAGGGCCAAATTGTCTGTGGCATTTGAAGAGGTTCCAGGACGCAGTGAGAACCAGCATTACTTTTGCCCGCTGGCACCTTTGCTGTGGCAGCAAAACCTGGACGTTTGTCTTTTTTGCTCCGGAGGATGCCGAAAGCAAAAACAGGTGCTTTTGAGGATGGAGTCCGCAGGAAAGCAGAGAGAGCCAAATTGTCTGTGGCTTTTGAAGAGGTTCCAGGAGGCAATGAGGACCAGCATTACTTTTCCCCGCTGGCACCTTTGCTGTGGCAGCAAAAGCTGGACTTTTGTCGGTTTTGCTCCGAAGGCTGCCGAAAGCGAAAACAGGTGCTTTTGAGGATGGAGTCCGCAGGAAAGCAGAGAGGGCCAAATAGTCTAGGGCATTTGAAAGGGTTCCAGGAGGCAGTGAGAACCAGCATTACTTTTCCCGGCTGGCACCTTTACTGTGGCAGCAAAAGCTGGACGTTTGTCTTTTTTGCTCCGGAGGTTGCCGAAAGCGAAAACAGGTGCTTTTGAGGATGGAGTCCGCAGGAAAGCAGAGAGGGCCAAATTGTCTGGGGCATTTGAAAGAGTTCTAGGAGGTAGTGAGAACCAGCATTACTTTTCCCCGCTGGCACCTTTGCTGTGGCAGGAAAACCTGGACGTTTGTCTTTTTTGCTCCTGAGGCTGCCGAAAGCGAAAACAGGTGCTTTTGAGGATGGAGTCCGCAGGAAAGCAGAGAGGGCCAAATTGTCTGTGGCATTTGAAAGAGTTCCAGGAGGCAGTGAGAACCAGCATTACTTTTCCCGGCTGGGACCTTTGCTGTGGCAGCAAAACCTGGGCGTTTGTCTTTTTTGCTCCGGAGGCTGCCGAAAACGAAAACAGGTGCTTTTGAGGATGGAGTCCGCAGGAAAGCAGAGAGGGCCAAATTGTCTGTGGCATTTGAAGAGGTTCCAGGACGCAGTGAGAACCAGCATTACTTTTCCTAGCTGGCACCTTTGCTGTGGCAGCAAAACCGGGACGTTTGTCTTTTTTGCTCTGGAGGCTACCGAAAGCGAAAACAGGTGCTTTTGAGGATGGAGTCCGCAGGAAAGCAGAGAGGGCCAAATTGTCTGTGCCATTTGAAAGAGTTCCAGGAGGTAGTGAGAACCAGCATTACTTTTCCCCGCTGGCACCTTTGCTGTGGCAGCAAAAGCTGGACGTTTGTCTTTTTTGCTCCTGAGGCTGCCGAAAGCGAAAACAGGTGCTTTTGAGGATGGAGTCCGCAGGAAAGCAGAGAGGGCCAAATTGTCTGGGGCATTTGAAAGGGTTCCAGGAGGCAGTGAGAACCAGCATTACTTTTCCCGGCTGGCACCTTTGCTGTGGCAGCAAAAGCTGGACGTTTGTCTTTTTTGCTCCGGAGGTTGCCGAAAGCGAAAACAGGTGCTTTTGAGGATGGAGTCCGCAGGAAAGCAGAGAGGGCCAAATTGTCTGTGGCATTTGAAGAGGTTCCAGGAGGCAATGAGGACCAGCATCACTTTTCCCCGCTGGCACCTTTGCTGTGGCAGCAAAAGCTGGACGTTTGTCTTTTTTGCTCCTGAGGCTGCCGAAAGCGAAAACAGGTGCTTTTGAGGATGGAGTCCGCAGGAAAGCAGAGAGGGCCAAATTGTCTGTGGCATTTGAAAGAGTTCCAGGAGGCAGTGAGAACCAGCATTACTTTTCCCGGCTGGGACCTTTGCTGTGGCAGCAAAACCTGGGCGTTTGTCTTTTTTGCTCCGGAGGCTGCCGAAAACGAAAACAGGTGCTTTTGAGGATGGAGTCCGCAGGAAAGCAGAGAGGGCCAAATTGTCTGTGGCATTTGAAGAGGTTCCAGGACGCAGTGAGAACCAGCATTACTTTTCCTAGCTGGCACCTTTGCTGTGGCAGCAAAACCGGGACGTTTGTCTTTTTTGCTCTGGAGGCTACCGAAAGCGAAAACAGGTGCTTTTGAGGATGGAGTCCGCAGGAAAGCAGAGAGGGCCAAATTGTCTGTGCCATTTGAAAGAGTTCCAGGAGGTAGTGAGAACCAGCATTACTTTTCCCCGCTGGCACCTTTGCTGTGGCAGCAAAAGCTGGACGTTTGTCTTTTTTGCTCCTGAGGCTGCCGAAAGCGAAAACAGGTGCTTTTGAGGATGGAGTCCGCAGGAAAGCAGAGAGGGCCAAATTGTCTGGGGCATTTGAAAGGGTTCCAGGAGGCAGTGAGAACCAGCATTACTTTTCCCGGCTGGCACCTTTGCTGTGGCAGCAAAAGCTGGACGTTTGTCTTTTTTGCTCCGGAGGTTGCCGAAAGCGAAAACAGGTGCTTTTGAGGATGGAGTCCGCAGGAAAGCAGAGAGGGCCAAATTGTCTGTGGCATTTGAAGAGGTTCCAGGAGGCAATGAGGACCAGCATCACTTTTCCCCGCTGGCACCTTTGCTGTGGCAGCAAAAGCTGGACGTTTGTCTTTTTTGCTCCTGAGGTTGCCGAAAGCGAAAACAGGTGCTTTTGAGGATGGAGTCCGCAGGAAAGCAGAGAGGGCCAAATTGTCTGTGGCATTTGAAGAGGTTCCAGGAGGCAATGAGGACCAGCATTACTTTTCCCCGCTGGCACCTTTGCTGTGGCAGCAAAAGCTGGACGTTTGTCTTTTTTGCTCCTGAGGCTGCCGAAAGCGAAAACAGGTGCTTTTGAGGATGGAGTCCGCAGGAAAGCAGAGAGGGCCAAATTGTCTGTGGCATTTGAAGAGGTTCCAGGACGCAGTGAGAACCAGCATTACTTTTCCTAGCTGGCACCTTTGCTGTGGCAGCAAAACCGGGACGTTTGTCTTTTTTGCTCTGGAGGCTGCCGAAAGCGAAAACAGGTGCTTTTGAGGATGGAGTCCGCAGGAAAGCAGAGAGGGCCAAATTGTCTGTGCCATTTGAAAGAGTTCCAGGAGGTAGTGAGAACCAGCATTACTTTTCCCCGCTGGCACCTTTGCTGTGGCAGCAAAAGCTGGACGTTTGTCTTTTTTGCTCCTGAGGCTGCCGAAAGCGAAAACAGGTGCTTTTGAGGATGGAGTCCGCAGGAAAGCAGAGAGGGCCAAATTGTCTGGGGCATTTGAGAGGGTTCCAGGAGGCAGTGAGAACCAGCATTACTTTTCCCGGCTGGCACCTTTGCTGTGGCAGCAAAAGCTGGACGTTTGTCTTTTTTGCTCCGGAGGTTGCCGAAAGCGAAAACAGGTGCTTTTGAGGATGGAGTCCGCAGGAAAGCAGAGAGGGCCAAATTGTCTGTGGCATTTGAAGAGGTTCCAGGAGGCAATGAGGACCAGCATCACTTTTCCCCGCTGGCACCTTTGCTGTGGCAGCAAAAGCTGGACGTTTGTCTTTTTTGCTCCTGAGGTTGCCGAAAGCGAAAACAGGTGCTTTTGAGGATGGAGTCCGCAGGAAAGCAGAGAGGGCCAAATTGTCTGTGGCATTTGAAGAGGTTCCAGGAGGCAATGAGGACCAGCATTACTTTTCCCCGCTGGCACCTTTGCTGTGGCAGCAAAAGCTGGACGTTTGTCTTTTTTGCTCCTGAGGCTGCCGAAAGCGAAAACAGGTGCTTTTGAGGATGGAGTCCGCAGGAAAGCAGAGAGGGCCAAATTGTCTGGGGCATTTGAAAGAGTTCCAGGAGGCAGTGAGAACCAGCATTACTTTTCCCGGCTGGCACCTTTGCTGTGGCAGCAAAAGCTGGACGTTTGTCTTTTTTGCTCCGGAGGCTGCCGAAAGCGAAAACAGGTGCTTTTGAGGATGGAGTCCGCAGGAAAGCAGAGAGGGCCAAATTGTCTGTGGCATTTGAAGAGGTTCCAGGACGCAGTGAGAACCAGCATTACTTTTGCCCGCTGGCACCTTTGCTGTGGCAGCAAAACCTGGACGTTTGTCTTTTTTGCTCCGGAGGATGCCGAAAGCGAAAACAGGTGCTTTTGAGGATGGAGTCCGCAGGAAAGCAGAGAGGGCCAAATTGTCTGGGGCATTTGAAAGAGTTCTAGGAGGTAGTGAGAACCAGCATTACTTTTCCCCGCTGGCACCTTTGCTGTGGCAGCAAAAGCTGGACGTTTGTCTTTTTTGCTCCTGAGGCTGCCGAAAGCGAAAACAGGTGCTTTTGAGGATGGAGTCCGCAGGAAAGCAGAGAGGGCCAAATTGCCTGGGGCATTTGAAAGAGTTCCAGGAGGCAGTGAGAACCAGCATTACTTTTGCCCGCTGGCACCTTTGCTGTGGCAGCAAAAGCTGGACATTTGTCTTTTTTGCTCCGGAGGTTGCCGAAAGCGAAAACAGGTGCTTTTGAGGATGGAGTCCGCAGGAAAGCAGAGAGGGCCAAATTGTCTGTGGCTTTTGAAGAGGTTCCAGGAGGCAATGAGGACCAGCATTACTTTTGCCCGCTGGCACCTTTGCTGTGGCAGCAAATGCTGGACTTTTGTCTTTTTTGCTCTGGAGGCTGCCGAAAGCGAAAAGAGGTGCTTTTGAGGATGGAGTCCGCAGGAAAGCAGAGAGGGCCAAATTGTCTGGGGCATTTGAAAGGGTTCCAGGAGGCAGTGAGAACCAGCATTACTTTTCCCGGCTGGCACCTTTGCTGTGGCAGCAAAACCTGGACGTTTGTCTTTTTTGCTCCGGAGGCTGCCGAAAGCGAAAACAGGTGCTTTTGAGGATGGAGTCCGCAGGAAAGTAGAGAGGGCCAAATTGTCTGGGGCATTTGAAAGGGTTCCAGGAGGCAGTAAGAACCAGCATTACTTTTCCCGGCTGGCACCTTTGCTGTGGCAGGAAAACCTGGACGTTTGTCTTTTTTGCTCCGGAGGCTGCCGAAAGCGAAAACAGGTGCTTTTGAGGATGGAGTCCGCAGGAAAGCAGAGAGGGCCAAATTGTCTGTGGCATTTGAAGAGGTTCCAGGACGCAGTGAGAACCAGCATTACTTTTCCTAGCTGGCACCTTTGCTGTGGCAGCAAAACCGGGACGTTTGTCTTTTTTGCTCTGGAGGCTGCCGAAAGCGAAAAGAGGTGCTTTTGAGGATGGAGTCCGCAGGAAAGCAGAGAGGGCCAAATTGTCTGTGCCATTTGAAAGAGTTCCAGGAGGTAGTGAGAACCAGCATTACTTTTCCCCGCTGGCACCTTTGCTGTGGCAGCAAAAGCTGGACGTTTGTCTTTTTTGCTCCTGAGGCTGCCGAAAGCGAAAACAGGTGCTTTTGAGGATGGAGTCCGCAGGAAAGCAGAGAGGGCCAAATTGTCTGGGGCATTTGAAAGGGTTCCAGGAGGCAGTGAGAACCAGCATTACTTTTCCCGGCTGGCACCTTTGCTGTGGCAGCAAAAGCTGGACGTTTGTCTTTTTTGCTCCGGAGGTTGCCGAAAGCGAAAACAGGTGCTTTTGAGGATGGAGTCCGCAGGAAAGCAGAGAGGGCCAAATTGTCTGTGGCATTTGAAGAGGTTCCAGGAGGCAATGAGGACCAGCATTACTTTTCCCGGCTGGCACCTTTGCTGTGGCAGCAAAAGCTGGACGTTTGTCTTTTTTGCTCCTGAGGTTGCCGAAAGCGAAAACAGGTGCTTTTGAGGATGGAGTCCGCAGGAAAGCAGAGAGGGCCAAATTGTCTGTGGCATTTGAAGAGGTTCCAGGAGGCAATGAGGACCAGCATTACTTTTCCCCGCTGGCACCTTTGCTGTGGCAGCAAAAGCTGGACGTTTGTCTTTTTTGCTCCTGAGGTTGCCGAAAGCGAAAACAGGTGCTTTTGAGGATGGAGTCCGCAGGAAAGCAGAGAGGGCCAAATTGTCTGTGGCATTTGAAGAGGTTCCAGGAGGCAATGAGGACCAGCATTACTTTTCCCCGCTGGCACCTTTGCTGTGGCAGCAAAAGCTGGACGTTTGTCTTTTTTGCTCCTGAGGCTGCCGAAAGCGAAAACAGGTGCTTTTGAGGATGGAGTCCGCAGGAAAGCAGAGAGGGCCAAATTGTCTGGGGCATTTGAAAGAGTTCCAGGAGGCAGTGAGAACCAGCATTACTTTTCCCGGCTGGCACCTTTGCTGTGGCAGCAAAAGCTGGACGTTTGTCTTTTTTGCTCTGGAGGCTGCCGAAAGCGAAAACAGGTGCTTTTGAGGTTGGAGTCGGCAGGAAAGCAGAGAGGGCCAAATTGTCTGGGGCATTTGAAAGGGTTCCAGGAGGCAGTGAGAACCAGCATTACTTTTCCCGTCTGGCACCTTTGCTGTGGCAGCAAAAGCTGGACGTTTGTCTTTTTTGCTCCGGAGGCTGCCGAAAGCGAAAACAGGTGCTTTTGAGGATGGAGTCCGCAGGAAAGCAGAGAGGGCCAAATTGTCTGTGGCATTTGAAGAGGTTCCAGGACGCAGTGAGAACCAGCATTACTTTTGCCCGCTGGCACCTTTGCTGTGGCAGCAAAACCTGGACGTTTGTCTTTTTTGCTCCGGAGGATGCCGAAAGCAAAAACAGGTGCTTTTGAGGATGGAGTCCGCAGGAAAGCAGAGAGGGCCAAATTGTCTGTGGCTTTTGAAGAGGTTCCAGGAGGCAATGAGGACCAGCATTACTTTTCCCCGCTGGCACCTTTGCTGTGGCAGCAAAAGCTGGACTTTTGTCGGTTTTGCTCCGAAGGCTGCCGAAAGCGAAAACAGGTGCTTTTGAGGATGGAGTCCGCAGGAAAGCAGAGAGGGCCAAATAGTCTAGGGCATTTGAAAGGGTTCCAGGAGGCAGTGAGAACCAGCATTACTTTTCCCGGCTGGCACCTTTACTGTGGCAGCAAAAGCTGGACGTTTGTCTTTTTTGCTCCGGAGGTTGCCGAAAGCGAAAACAGGTGCTTTTGAGGATGGAGTCCGCAGGAAAGCAGAGAGGGCCAAATTGTCTGGGGCATTTGAAAGAGTTCTAGGAGGTAGTGAGAACCAGCATTACTTTTCCCCGCTGGCACCTTTGCTGTGGCAGGAAAACCTGGACGTTTGTCTTTTTTGCTCCTGAGGCTGCCGAAAGCGAAAACAGGTGCTTTTGAGGATGGAGTCCGCAGGAAAGCAGAGAGGGCCAAATTGTCTGTGGCATTTGAAAGAGTTCCAGGAGGCAGTGAGAACCAGCATTACTTTTCCCGGCTGGGACCTTTGCTGTGGCAGCAAAACCTGGGCGTTTGTCTTTTTTGCTCCGGAGGCTGCCGAAAACGAAAACAGGTGCTTTTGAGGATGGAGTCCGCAGGAAAGCAGAGAGGGCCAAATTGTCTGTGGCATTTGAAGAGGTTCCAGGACGCAGTGAGAACCAGCATTACTTTTGCCCGCTGGCACCTTTGCTGTGGCAGCAAAACCTGGACGTTTGTCTTTTTTGCTCCGGAGGATGCCGAAAGCAAAAACAGGTGCTTTTGAGGATGGAGTCCGCAGGAAAGCAGAGAGAGCCAAATTGTCTGTGGCTTTTGAAGAGGTTCCAGGAGGCAATGAGGACCAGCATTACTTTTCCCCGCTGGCACCTTTGCTGTGGCAGCAAAAGCTGGACTTTTGTCGGTTTTGCTCCGAAGGCTGCCGAAAGCGAAAACAGGTGCTTTTGAGGATGGAGTCCGCAGGAAAGCAGAGAGGGCCAAATAGTCTAGGGCATTTGAAAGGGTTCCAGGAGGCAGTGAGAACCAGCATTACTTTTCCCGGCTGGCACCTTTACTGTGGCAGCAAAAGCTGGACGTTTGTCTTTTTTGCTCCGGAGGTTGCCGAAAGCGAAAACAGGTGCTTTTGAGGATGGAGTCCGCAGGAAAGCAGAGAGGGCCAAATTGTCTGGGGCATTTGAAAGAGTTCTAGGAGGTAGTGAGAACCAGCATTACTTTTCCCCGCTGGCACCTTTGCTGTGGCAGGAAAACCTGGACGTTTGTCTTTTTTGCTCCTGAGGCTGCCGAAAGCGAAAACAGGTGCTTTTGAGGATGGAGTCCGCAGGAAAGCAGAGAGGGCCAAATTGTCTGTGGCATTTGAAAGAGTTCCAGGAGGCAGTGAGAACCAGCATTACTTTTCCCGGCTGGGACCTTTGCTGTGGCAGCAAAACCTGGGCGTTTGTCTTTTTTGCTCCGGAGGCTGCCGAAAACGAAAACAGGTGCTTTTGAGGATGGAGTCCGCAGGAAAGCAGAGAGGGCCAAATTGTCTGTGGCATTTGAAGAGGTTCCAGGACGCAGTGAGAACCAGCATTACTTTTCCTAGCTGGCACCTTTGCTGTGGCAGCAAAACCGGGACGTTTGTCTTTTTTGCTCTGGAGGCTACCGAAAGCGAAAACAGGTGCTTTTGAGGATGGAGTCCGCAGGAAAGCAGAGAGGGCCAAATTGTCTGTGCCATTTGAAAGAGTTCCAGGAGGTAGTGAGAACCAGCATTACTTTTCCCCGCTGGCACCTTTGCTGTGGCAGCAAAAGCTGGACGTTTGTCTTTTTTGCTCCTGAGGCTGCCGAAAGCGAAAACAGGTGCTTTTGAGGATGGAGTCCGCAGGAAAGCAGAGAGGGCCAAATTGTCTGGGGCATTTGAAAGGGTTCCAGGAGGCAGTGAGAACCAGCATTACTTTTCCCGGCTGGCACCTTTGCTGTGGCAGCAAAAGCTGGACGTTTGTCTTTTTTGCTCCGGAGGTTGCCGAAAGCGAAAACAGGTGCTTTTGAGGATGGAGTCCGCAGGAAAGCAGAGAGGGCCAAATTGTCTGTGGCATTTGAAGAGGTTCCAGGAGGCAATGAGGACCAGCATCACTTTTCCCCGCTGGCACCTTTGCTGTGGCAGCAAAAGCTGGACGTTTGTCTTTTTTGCTCCTGAGGTTGCCGAAAGCGAAAACAGGTGCTTTTGAGGATGGAGTCCGCAGGAAAGCAGAGAGGGCCAAATTGTCTGTGGCATTTGAAGAGGTTCCAGGAGGCAATGAGGACCAGCATTACTTTTCCCCGCTGGCACCTTTGCTGTGGCAGCAAAAGCTGGACGTTTGTCTTTTTTGCTCCTGAGGCTGCCGAAAGCGAAAACAGGTGCTTTTGAGGATGGAGTCCGCAGGAAAGCAGAGAGGGCCAAATTGTCTGTGGCATTTGAAGAGGTTCCAGGACGCAGTGAGAACCAGCATTACTTTTCCTAGCTGGCACCTTTGCTGTGGCAGCAAAACCGGGACGTTTGTCTTTTTTGCTCTGGAGGCTGCCGAAAGCGAAAACAGGTGCTTTTGAGGATGGAGTCCGCAGGAAAGCAGAGAGGGCCAAATTGTCTGTGCCATTTGAAAGAGTTCCAGGAGGTAGTGAGAACCAGCATTACTTTTCCCCGCTGGCACCTTTGCTGTGGCAGCAAAAGCTGGACGTTTGTCTTTTTTGCTCCTGAGGCTGCCGAAAGCGAAAACAGGTGCTTTTGAGGATGGAGTCCGCAGGAAAGCAGAGAGGGCCAAATTGTCTGGGGCATTTGAAAGGGTTCCAGGAGGCAGTGAGAACCAGCATTACTTTTCCCGGCTGGCACCTTTGCTGTGGCAGCAAAAGCTGGACGTTTGTCTTTTTTGCTCCGGAGGTTGCCGAAAGCGAAAACAGGTGCTTTTGAGGATGGAGTCCGCAGGAAAGCAGAGAGGGCCAAATTGTCTGTGGCATTTGAAGAGGTTCCAGGAGGCAATGAGGACCAGCATCACTTTTCCCCGCTGGCACCTTTGCTGTGGCAGCAAAAGCTGGACGTTTGTCTTTTTTGCTCCTGAGGTTGCCGAAAGCGAAAACAGGTGCTTTTGAGGATGGAGTCCGCAGGAAAGCAGAGAGGGCCAAATTGTCTGTGGCATTTGAAGAGGTTCCAGGAGGCAATGAGGACCAGCATTACTTTTCCCCGCTGGCACCTTTGCTGTGGCAGCAAAAGCTGGACGTTTGTCTTTTTTGCTCCTGAGGCTGCCGAAAGCGAAAACAGGTGCTTTTGAGGATGGAGTCCGCAGGAAAGCAGAGAGGGCCAAATTGTCTGGGGCATTTGAAAGAGTTCCAGGAGGCAGTGAGAACCAGCATTACTTTTCCCGGCTGGCACCTTTGCTGTGGCAGCAAAAGCTGGACGTTTGTCTTTTTTGCTCCGGAGGCTGCCGAAAGCGAAAACAGGTGCTTTTGAGGATGGAGTCCGCAGGAAAGCAGAGAGGGCCAAATTGTCTGTGGCATTTGAAGAGGTTCCAGGACGCAGTGAGAACCAGCATTACTTTTGCCCGCTGGCACCTTTGCTGTGGCAGCAAAACCTGGACGTTTGTCTTTTTTGCTCCGGAGGATGCCGAAAGCGAAAACAGGTGCTTTTGAGGATGGAGTCCGCAGGAAAGCAGAGAGGGCCAAATTGTCTGGGGCATTTGAAAGAGTTCTAGGAGGTAGTGAGAACCAGCATTACTTTTCCCCGCTGGCACCTTTGCTGTGGCAGCAAAAGCTGGACGTTTGTCTTTTTTGCTCTGGAGGCTGCCGAAAGCGAAAACAGGTGCTTTTGAGGATGGAGTCCGCAGGAAAGCAGAGAGGGCCAAATTGCCTGGGGCATTTGAAAGAGTTCCAGGAGGCAGTGAGAACCAGCATTACTTTTGCCCGCTGGCACCTTTGCTGTGGCAGCAAAAGCTGGACATTTGTCTTTTTTGCTCCGGAGGTTGCCGAAAGCGAAAACAGGTGCTTTTGAGGATGGAGTCCGCAGGAAAGCAGAGAGGGCCAAATTGTCTGTGGCTTTTGAAGAGGTTCCAGGAGGCAATGAGGACCAGCATTACTTTTGCCCGCTGGCACCTTTGCTGTGGCAGCAAATGCTGGACTTTTGTCTTTTTTGCTCTGGAGGCTGCCGAAAGCGAAAAGAGGTGCTTTTGAGGATGGAGTCCGCAGGAAAGCAGAGAGGGCCAAATTGTCTGGGGCATTTGAAAGGGTTCCAGGAGGCAGTGAGAACCAGCATTACTTTTCCCGGCTGGCACCTTTGCTGTGGCAGCAAAACCTGGACGTTTGTCTTTTTTGCTCCGGAGGCTGCCGAAAGCGAAAACAGGTGCTTTTGAGGATGGAGTCCGCAGGAAAGTAGAGAGGGCCAAATTGTCTGGGGCATTTGAAAGGGTTCCAGGAGGCAGTAAGAACCAGCATTACTTTTCCCCGCTGGCACCTTTGCTGTGGCAGGAAAACCTGGACGTTTGTCTTTTTTGCTCCGGAGGCTGCCGAAAGCGAAAACAGGTGCTTTTGAGGATGGAGTCCGCAGGAAAGCAGAGAGGGCCAAATTGTCTGTGGCATTTGAAGAGGTTCCAGGACGCAGTGAGAACCAGCATTACTTTTCCTAGCTGGCACCTTTGCTGTGGCAGCAAAACCGGGACGTTTGTCTTTTTTGCTCTGGAGGCTGCCGAAAGCGAAAACAGGTGCTTTTGAGGATGGAGTCCGCAGGAAAGCAGAGAGGGCCAAATTGTCTGTGCCATTTGAAAGAGTTCCAGGAGGTAGTGAGAACCAGCATTACTTTTCCCCGCTGGCACCTTTGCTGTGGCAGCAAAAGCTGGACGTTTGTCTTTTTTGCTCCTGAGGCTGCCGAAAGCGAAAACAGGTGCTTTTGAGGATGGAGTCCGCAGGAAAGCAGAGAGGGCCAAATTGTCTGGGGCATTTGAAAGGGTTCCAGGAGGCAGTGAGAACCAGCATTACTTTTCCCGGCTGGCACCTTTGCTGTGGCAGCAAAAGCTGGACGTTTGTCTTTTTTGCTCCGGAGGTTGCCGAAAGCGAAAACAGGTGCTTTTGAGGATGGAGTCCGCAGGAAAGCAGAGAGGGCCAAATTGTCTGTGGCATTTGAAGAGGTTCCAGGAGGCAATGAGGACCAGCATTACTTTTCCCGGCTGGCACCTTTGCTGTGGCAGCAAAAGCTGGACGTTTGTCTTTTTTGCTCCTGAGGTTGCCGAAAGCGAAAACAGGTGCTTTTGAGGATGGAGTCCGCAGGAAAGCAGAGAGGGCCAAATTGTCTGTGGCATTTGAAGAGGTTCCAGGAGGCAATGAGGACCAGCATTACTTTTCCCCGCTGGCACCTTTGCTGTGGCAGCAAAAGCTGGACGTTTGTCTTTTTTGCTCCTGAGGCTGCCGAAAGCGAAAACAGGTGCTTTTGAGGATGGAGTCCGCAGGAAAGCAGAGAGGGCCAAATTGTCTGGGGCATTTGAAAGAGTTCCAGGAGGCAGTGAGAACCAGCATTACTTTTCCCGGCTGGCACCTTTGCTGTGGCAGCAAAAGCTGGACGTTTGTCTTTTTTGCTCTGGAGGCTGCCGAAAGCGAAAACAGGTGCTTTTGAGGTTGGAGTCGGCAGGAAAGCAGAGAGGGCCAAATTGTCTGGGGCATTTGAAAGGGTTCCAGGAGGCAGTGAGAACCAGCATTACTTTTCCCGTCTGGCACCTTTGCTGTGGCAGCAAAAGCTGGACGTTTGTCTTTTTTGCTCCGGAGGCTGCCGAAAGCGAAAACAGGTGCTTTTGAGGATGGAGTCCGCAGGAAAGCAGAGAGGGCCAAATTGTCTGTGGCATTTGAAGAGGTTCCAGGACGCAGTGAGAACCAGCATTACTTTTGCCCGCTGGCACCTTTGCTGTGGCAGCAAAACCTGGACGTTTGTCTTTTTTGCTCCGGAGGATGCCGAAAGCAAAAACAGGTGCTTTTGAGGATGGAGTCCGCAGGAAAGCAGAGAGGGCCAAATTGTCTGTGGCTTTTGAAGAGGTTCCAGGAGGCAATGAGGACCAGCATTACTTTTCCCCGCTGGTACCTTTGCTGTGGCAGCAAAAGCTGGACGTTTGTCTTTTTTGCTCCTGAGGCTGCCGAAAGCGAAAACAGGTGCTTTTGAGGATGGAGTCCGCAGGAAAGCAGAGAGGGCCAAATTGTCTGGGGCATTTGAAAGAGTTCCAGGAGGCAGTGAGAACCAGCATTACTTTTCCCGGCTGGCACCTTTGCTGTGGCAGCAAAAGCTGGACGTTTGTCTTTTTTGCTCTGGAGGCTGCCGAAAGCGAAAACAGGTGCTTTTGAGGTTGGAGTCGGCAGGAAAGCAGAGAGGGCCAAATTGTCTGGGGCATTTGAAAGGGTTCCAGGAGGCAGTGAGAACCAGCATTACTTTTCCCGTCTGGCACCTTTGCTGTGGCAGCAAAAGCTGGACGTTTGTCTTTTTTGCTCCAGAGGCTGCCGAAAGCGAAAACAGGTGCTTTTGAGGATGGAGTCCGCAGGAAAGCAGAGAGGGCCAAATTGTCTGTGGCATTTGAAGAGGTTCCAGGACGCAGTGAGAACCAGCATTACTTTTCCTAGCTGGCACCTTTGCTGTGGCAGCAAAACCGGGACGTTTGTCTTTTTTGCTCTGGAGGCTGCTGAAAGCGAAAACAGGTGCTTTTGAGGATGGAGTCCGCAGGAAAGCAGAGAGGGCCAAATTGTCTGTGGCATTTGAAGAGGTTCCAGGAGGCAATGAGGACCAGCATCACTTTTCCCCGCTGGCACCTTTGCTGTGGCAGCAAAAGCTGGACGTTTGTCTTTTTTGCTCCTGAGGCTGCCGAAAGCGAAAACAGGTGCTTTTGAGGATGGAGTCCGCAGGAAAGCGGAGAGGGCCAAATTGTCTGGGGCATTTGAAAGAGTTCCAGGAGGCAGTGAGAACCAGCATTACTTTTCCCGTCTGGCACCTTTGCTGTGGCAGCAAAAGCTGGACGTTTGTCTTTTTTGCTCCGGAGGCTGCCGAAAGCAAAAACAGGTGCTTTTGAGGATGGAGTCCGCAGGAAAGCAGAGAGGGCCAAATTGTCTGTGGCATTTGAAGAGGTTCCAGGACGCAGTGAGAACCAGCATTACTTTTGCCCGCTGGAACCTTTGCTGTGGCAGCAAAACCTGGACGTTTGTCTTTTTTGCTCCGGAGGATGCCGAAAGCGAAAACAGGTGCTTTTGAGGATGGAGTCCGCAGGAAAGCAGAGAGGGCCAAATTGTCTGTGGCTTTTGAAGAGGTTCCAGGAGGCAATGAGGACCAGCATTACTTTTCCCCGCTGGCACCTTTGCTGTGGCAGCAAAAGCTGGACGTTTGTCTTTTTTGCTCCGGAGGCTGCCGAAAGCGAAAACAAGTGCTTTTGAGGATGGAGTCCGCAGGAAAGCAGAGAGGGCCAAATTGTCTGTGGCATTTGAAGAGGTTCCAGGAGGCAATGAGGACCAGCATTACTTTTGCCCGCTGGCACCTTTGCTGTGGCAGCAAAAGCTGGACGTTTGTCTTTTTTGCTCTGGAGGCTGCCGAAAGCGAAAAGAGGTGCTTTTGAGGATGGAGTCCGCAGGAAAGCAGAGAGGGCCAAATTGTCTGGGGCATTTGAAAGGGTTCCAGGAGGCAGTGATAACCAGCATTACTTTTCCCCGCTGGCACCTCTGCTGTGGCAGCAAAAGCTGGACGTTTGTCTTTTTTGCTCCTGAGGATGCCGAAAGCGAAAACAGGTGCTTTTGAGGATGGAGTCCGCAGGAAAGCAGAGAGGGCCAAATTGTCTGTGGCTTTTGAAGAGGTTCCAGGAGGCAGTGAGAACCAGCATTACTTTTCCTAGCTGGCACCTTTGCTGTGGCAGCAAAACCTGGACGTTTGTCTTTTTTGCTCTGGAGGCTGCCGAAAGCGAAAAGAGGTGCTTTTGAGGATGGAGTCCGCAGGAAAGCAGAGAGGGCCAAATTGTCTGGGGCATTTGAAGAGGTTCCAGGACGCAGTGAGAACCAGCATTACTTTTCCTAGCTGGCACCTTTGCTGTGGCAGCAAAACCTGGACGTTTGTCTTTTTTGCTCTGGAGGCTGCCGAAAGCGAAAACAGGTGCTTTTGAGGATGGAGTCTGCAGGAAAGAAGAGAGGGCCAAATTGTCTGTGGCATTTGAAAGAGTTCCAGGAGGTAGTGAGAACCAGCATTACTTTTCCCCGCTGGCACCTTTGCTGTGGCAGCAAAAGCTGGACGTTTGTCTTTTTTGCTCCGGAGGCTGCCGAAAGCGAAAAGAGGTGCTTTTGAGGATGGAGTCCGCAGGAAAGCAGAGAGGGCCAAATTGTCTGGGGCATTTGAAAGGGTTCCAGGAGGCAGTGAGAACCAGCATTACTTTTGCCCGCTGGCACCTTTGCTGTGGCAGCAAAAGCTGGACGTTTGTCTTTTTTGCTCCGGAGGCTGCCGAAAGCGAAAACAGGTGCTTTTGAGGATGGAGTCCACAGGAAAGCAGAGAGGGCCAAATTGTCTGTGGCATTTGAAAGGGTTCCAGGAGGCAGTGAGAACCAGCATTACTTTTCCCCGCTGGCACCTTTGCTGTAGCAGCAAAACCTGGACGTTTTTCTTTTTTGCTCCTGAGGTTGCCGAAAGCGAAAACAGGTACTTTTGAGGATGGAGTCCGCAGGAAAGCAGAGAGGGCCAAATTGTCTGGGGCATTTGAAGAGGTTACAGGACGCAGTGAGAAGCAGCATTACTTTTCCTAGCTGGCACCTTTGCTGTGGCAGCAAAAGCTGGACGTTTGTCTTTTTTGCTCTGGAAACTGCCGAAAGCGAAAACAGGTGCTTTTGAGGATGGAGTCCGCAGGAAAGCAGAGAGGGCCAAATTGTCTGTGGCATTTGAAAGAGTTCCAGGAGGTAGTGAGAACCAGCATTACTTTTCCCCGCTGGCACCTTTGCTGTGGCAGCAAAAGCTGGACGTTTGTCTTTTTTGCTCAGGAGGTTGCCGAAAGCGAAAACAGGTGCTTTTGAGGATGGAGTCCGCAGGAAAGCAGAGAGGGCCAAATTGTCTGGGGCATTTGAAAGAGTTCTAGGAGGTAGTGAGAACCAGCATTACTTTTCCCCGCTGGCACCTTTGCTGTGGCAGCAAAAGCTGGACGTTTGTCTTTTTTGCTCCTGAGGCTGCCGAAAGCGAAAACAGGTGCTTTTGAGGATGGAGTCCGCAGGAAAGCAGAGAGGGCCAAATTGTCTGGGGCATTTGAAAGAGTTCCAGGAGGCAGTGAGAACCAGCATTACTTTTGCCCGCTGGCACCTTTGCTGTGGCAGGAAAACCTGGACGTTTGTCTTTTTTGCTCCGGAGGCTGCCGAAAGCGAAAACAGGTGCTTTTGAGGATGGAGTCCGCAGGAAAGCAGAGAGGGCCAAATTGTCTGTGGCATTTGAAGAGGTTCCAGGACGCAGTGAGAACCAGCATTACTTTTCCTAGCTGGCACCTTTGCTGTGGCAGCAAATCCTGGACGTTTGTCTTTTTTGCTCTGGAGGCTGCCGAAAGCGAAAACAGGTGCTTTTGAGGATGGAGTCTGCAGGAAAGAAGAGAGGGCCAAATTGTCTGTGGCATTTGAAAGAGTTCCAGGAGGTAGTGAGAACCAGCATTACTTTTCCCCGCTGGCACCTTTGCTGTGGCAGCAAAAGCTGGACGTTTGTCTTTTTTGCTCCGGAGGCTGCCGAAAGCGAAAACAGGTGCTTTTGAGGATGGAGTCCGCAGGAAAGCAGAGAGGGCCAAATTGTCTGGGGCATTTGAAAGAGTTCCAGGAGGCAGTGAGAACCAGCATTACTTTTCCCCGCTGGCACCTTTGCTGTGGCAGCAAAAGCTGGACGTTTGTCTTTTTTGCTCCTGAGGTTGCCGAAAGCGAAAACAGGTGCTTTTGAGGATGGAGTCCGCAGGAAAGCAGAGAGGGCCAAATTGTCTGGGGCATTTGAAGAGGTTCCAGGAGGCAATGAGGACCAGCATCACTTTTCCCCGCTGGCACCTTTGCTGTGGCAGCAAAAGCTGGACGTTTGTCTTTTTTGCTCCTGAGGTTGCCGAAAGCGAAAACAGGTGCTTTTGAGGATGGAGTCCGCAGGAAAGCAGAGAGGGCCAAATTGTCTGTGGCATTTTAAGAGGTTCCAGGAGGCAATGAGGACCAGCATTACTTTTCCCCGCTGGCACCTTTGCTGTGGCAGCAAAAGCTGGACGTTTGTCTTTTTTGCTCTGGAGGATGCCGAAAGCGAAAAGAGGTGCTTTTGAGGATGGAGTCCGCAGGAAAGCAGAGAGGGCCAAATAGTCTGGGGCATTTGAAAGGGTTCCAGGACGCAGTGAGAACCAGCATTACTTTTGCCCGCTGGCACCTTTGCTGTGGCAGCAAAAGCTGGACGTTTGTCTTTTTTGCTCCTGAGGATGCCGAAAGCGAAAACAAGTGCTTTTGAGGATGGAGTCCGCAGGAAAGCAGAGAGGGCCAAATTGTCTGGGGCATTTGAAGAGGTTCCAGGAGGCAATGAGGACCAGCATCACTTTTCCCCGCTGGCACCTTTGCTGTGGCAGCAAAAGCTGGACGTTTGTCTTTTTTGCTCCTGAGGTTGCCGAAAGCGAAAACAGGTGCTTTTGAGGATGGAGTCCGCAGGAAAGCAGAGAGGGCCAAATTGTCTGGGGCATTTGAAGAGGTTCCAGGACGCAGTGAGAACCAGCATTACTTTTCCTAGCTGGCACCTTTGCTGTGGCAGCAAAAGCTGGACGTTTGTCTTTTTTGCTCTGGAGGCTGCCGAAAGCGAAAACAGGTGCTTTTGAGGATGGAGTCCGCAGGAAAGCAGAGAGGGCCAAATTGTCTGTGGCATTTGAAGGAGTTCCAGGAGGTAGTGAGAACCAGCATTACTTTTCCCCGCTGGCACCTTTGCTGTGGCAGCAAAAGCTGGATGTTTGTCTTTTTTGCTCCGGAGGCTGCCGAAAGCGAAAACAGGTGCTTTTGAGGATGGAGTCCGCAGGAAAGCAGAGAGGGCCAAATTGTCTGGGGCATTTGAAAGAGTTCCAGGAGGCAGTGAGAACCAGCATTACTTTTCCCCGCTGGCACCTTTGCTGTGGCAGCAAAAGCTGGACGTTTGTCTTTTTTGCTCCGGAGGCTGCCGAAAGCGAAAACAGGTGCTTTTGAGGATGGAGTCCGCAGGAAAGCAGAGAGGGCCAAATTGTCTGGGGCATTTGAAAGGGTTCCAGGAGGCAGTGAGAACCAGCATTACTTTTCCCCGCTGGCACCTTTGCTGTGGCAGCAAAAGCTGGACGTTTGTCTTTTTTGCTCCGGAGGCTGCCGAAAGCGAAAACAGGTGCTTTTGAGGATGGAGTCCGCAGGAAAGCAGAGAGGGCCAAATTGTCTGGGGCATTTGAACAAGTTCCAGGAGGCAATGAGGACCAGCATTACTTTTCCCCGCTGGCACCTTTGCTGTGGCAGCAAAAGCTGGACGTTTGTCTTTTTTGCTCCTGAGGCTGCCGAAAGCGAAAACAGGTGCTTTTGAGGATGGAGTCCGCAGGAAAGCAGAGAGGGCCAAATTGTCTGGGGCATTTGAAGAGGTTCCAGGACGCAGTGAGAACCAGCATTACTTTTCCCCGCTGGCACCTTTGCTGTGGCAGGAAAACCTGGACGTTTGTCTTTTTTGCTCCTGAGGCTGCCGAAAGCGAAAACAGGTGCTTTTGAGGATGGAGTCCGCAGGAAAGCAGAGAGGGCCAAATTGTCTGGGGCATTTGAAGAGGTTCCAGGACGCAGTGAGAACCAGCATTACTTTTCCCCGCTGGCACCTTTGCTGTGGCAGGAAAACCTGGACGTTTGTCTTTTTTGCTCCGGAGGCTGCCGAAAGCGAAAACAGATGCTTTTGAGGATGGAGTCCGCAGGAAAGCAGAGAGGGCCAAATTGTCTGGGGCATTTGAAAGAGTTCCAGGAGGCAGTGAGAACCAGCATTACTTTTCCCCGCTGGCACCTCTGCTGTGGCAGGAAATCCTGGACGTTTTCTCTTTTTTGCTCCTGAGGTTGCCGAAAGCGAAAACAGGTGCTTTTGAGGATGGAGTCCGCAGGAAAGCAGAGAGGGCCAAATTGTCTGTGGCATTTGAAGAGGTTCCAGGAGGCAATGAGGACCAGCATTACTTTTCCCCGCTGGCACCTTTGCTGTGGCAGCAAAAGCTGGACGTTTGTCTTTTTTGCTCCTGAGGTTGCCGAAAGCGAAAACAGGTGCTTTTGAGGATGGAGTCCGCAGGAAAGCAGAGAGGGCCAAATTGTCTGTGGCATTTCGAAGAGGTTCCAGGAGGCAATGAGGACCAGCATTACTTTTCACCGCTGGCACCTTTGCTGTGGCAGCAAAAGCTGGACGTTTGTCTTTTTTGCTCCGGAGGCTGCCGAAAGCGAAAACAGGTGCTTTTGAGGATGGAGTCCGCAGGAAAGCAGAGAGGGCCAAATTGTCTGGGGCATTTGAAAGGGTTCCAGGAGGCAGTGAGAACCAGCATTACTTTTCCCCGCTGGCACCTTTGCTGTGGCAGCAAAAGCTGGACGTTTGTCTTTTTTGCTCCGGAGGCTGCCGAAAGCGAAAACAGGTGCTTTTGAGGATGGAGTCCGCAGGAAAGCAGAGAGGGCCAAATTGTCTGGGGCATTTGAACAAGTTCCAGGAGGCAATGAGGACCAGCATTACTTTTCCCCGCTGGCACCTTTGCTGTGGCAGCAAAAGCTGGACGTTTGTCTTTTTTGCTCCGGAGGATGCCGAAAGCGAAAACAGGTGCTTTTGAGGATGGAGTCCGCAGGAAAGCAGAGAGGGCCAAATTGTCTGGGGCATTTGAAGAGGTTCCAGGACGCAGTGAGAACCAGGATTACTTTTCCCCGCTGGCACCTTTGCTGTGGCAGGAAAACCTGGACGTTTGTCTTTTTTGCTCCTGAGGCTGCCGAAAGCGAAAACAGGTGCTTTTGAGGATGGAGTCCGCAAGAAAGCAGAGAGGGCCAAATTATCTGGGGCATTTGAAGAGGTTCCAGGACGCAGTGAGAACCAGCATTACTTTTCCTAGCTGGCACCTTTGCTGTGGCAGCAAAACCTGGATGTTTGTCTTTTTTGCTCTGGAGGCTGCCGAAAGCGAAAACAGGTGCTTTTGAGGATGGAGTCTGCAGGAAAGCAGAGAGGGCCAAATTGTCTGTGGCATTTGAAAGAGTTCCAGGAGGTAGTGAGAACCAGCATTACTTTTCCCCGCTGGCACCTTTGCTGTGGCAGCAAAATCTGGACGTTTGTCTTTTTTGCTCCGGAGGCTGCCGAAAGCGAAAACAGATGCTTTTGAGGATGGAGTCCGCAGGAAAGCAGAGAGGGCCAAATTGTCTGTGGCATTTGAAAGAGTTCCAGGAGGCAGTGAGAACCAGCATTACTTTTCCCCGCTGGCACGTCTGCTGTGGCAGGAAATCCTGGACGTTTTCTCTTTTTTGCTCCTGAGGTTGCCGAAAGCGAAAACAGGTGCTTTTGAGGATGGAGTCCGCAGGAAAGCAGAGAGGGCCAAATTGTCTGTGGCATTTGAAGAGGTTCCAGGAGGCAATGAGGACCAGCATTACTTTTCCCCGCTGGCACCTTTGCTGTGGCAGCAAAAGCTGGACGTTTGTCTTTTTTGCTCCTGAGGTTGCCGAAAGCGAAAACAGGTGCTTTTGAGGATGGAGTCCGCAGGAAAGCAGAGAGGGCCAAATTGTCTGTGGCATTTGAAGAGGTTCCAGGAGGCAATGAGGACCAGCATTACTTTTCACCGCTGGCACCTTTGCTGTGGCAGGAAAACCTGGACGTTTGTCTTTTTTGCTCCGGAGGCTGCCGAAAGCGAAAACAGGTGCTTTTGAGGATGGAGTCCGCAGGAAAGCAGAGAGGGCCAAATTGTCTGGGGCATTTGAAAGAGTTCCAGGAGGCAGTGAGAACCAGCATTACTTTTCCCCGCTGGCACCTCTGCTGTGGCAGAAAAAGCTGGACGTTTGTCTTTTTTGCTCCTGAGGATGCCGAAAGCGAAAACAGGTGCTTTTGAGGATGGAGTCCGCAGGAAAGCAGAGAGGGCCAAATTGTCTGTGGCATTTGAAAGAGTTCCAGGAGGCAGTGAGAACCAGCATTACTTTTCCCCGCTGGCACCTTTGCTGTGGCAGGAAAACCTGGACGTTTGTCTTTTTTGCTCCTGAGGATGCCGAAAGCGAAAACAAGTGCTTTTGAGGATGGAGTCCGCAGGAAAGCAGAGAGGGCCAAATTGTCTGGGGCATTTGAAAGAGTTCCAGGAGGCAGTGAGAACCAGCATTACTTTTGCCCGCTGGCACCTTTGCTGTGGCAGGAAAACCTGGACGTTTGTCTTTTTTGCTCCTGAGGTTGCCGAAAGCGAAAACAGGTGCTTTTGAGGATGGAGTCCGCAGGAAAGCAGAGAGGGCCAAATTGTCTGGGGCATTTGAAGAGGTTCCAGGACGCAGTGAGAACCAGCATTACTTTTCCCCGGTGGCACCTTTGCTGTGGCAGCAAAAGCTGGACGTTTGTCTTTTTTGCTCCAGAGGCTGCCGAAAGCGAAAACAGGTGCTTTTGAGGATGGAGTCCGCAGGAAAGCAGAGAGGGCCAAATTGTCTGGGGCATTTGAAATGGTTCCAGGAGGCAGTGAGAACCAGCATTACTTTTCCCGGCTGGCACCTTTGCTGTGGCAGCAAAAGCTGGACGTTTGTCTTTTTTGCTCTGGAGGCTGCTGAAAGCGAAAAGAGGTGCTTTTGAGGATGGAGTCCGCAGGAAAGCAGAGAGGGCCAAATTGTCTGTGGCATTTGAAAGAGTTCCAGGAGGCAGTGAGAACCAGCATTACTTTTCCCCGCTGGCACCTTTGCTGTGGCAGCAAAAGCTGGATGTTTGTCTTTTTTGCTCCGGAGGCTGCCGAAAGCGAAAACAGGTGCTTTTGAGGATGGAGTCCGCAGGAAAGCAGAGAGGGCCAAATTGTCTGTGGCATTTGAAAGGGTTCCAGGAGGCAGTGAGAACCAGCATTACTTTTGCCCGCTGGCACCTTTGCTGTGGCAGGAAAACCTGGACGTTTGTCTTTTTTGCTCCCGAGGTTGCCGAAAGCGAAAACAGGTGCTTTTGAGGATGGAGTCCGCAGGAAAGCAGAGAGGGCCAAATTGTCTGTGGCATTTGAAGAGGTTCCAGGAGGCAATGAGGACCAGCATTACTTTTCCCCGCTGGCACCTTTGCTGTGGCAGCAAAAGCTGGACGTTTGTCTTTTTTGCTCCTGAGGCTGCCGAAAGCGAAAACAGGTGCTTTTGAGGATGCAGTCCGCAGGAAAGCAGAGAGGGCCAAATTGTCTGTGGCATTTGAAAGAGTTCCAGGAGGCAGTGAGAACCAGCATTACTTTTCCCGGCTGGCACCTTTGCTGTGGCAGCAAAAGCTGGACGTTTGTCTTTTTTGCTCCGGAGGCTGCCGAAAGCGAAAACAGGTGCTTTTGAGGATGCAGTCCGCAGGAAAGCAGAGAGGGCCAAATTGTCTGTGGCATTTGAAGAAGTTCCAGGACGCAGTGAGAACCAGCATTACTTTTCCCCGCTGGCACCTTTGCTGTGGCAGCAAAAGCTGGATGTTTGTCTTTTTTGCTCCGGAGGCTGCCGAAAGCGAAAACAGGTGCTTTTGAGGATGGAGTCCGCAGGAAAGCAGAGAGGGCCAAATTGTCTGTGGCATTTGAAGAGGTTCCAGGACGCAGTGAGAACCAGCATTACTTTTCCCCGATGGCACCTTTGCTGTGGCAGCAAAAGCTGGACGTTTGTCTTTTTTGCTCCGGAGGCTGCCGAAAGCGAAAACAGGTGCTTTTGAGGATGGAGTCCGCAGGAAAGCAGAGAGGGCCAAATTGTCTGTGGCATTTGAAATAGTTCCAGGAGGTAGTGAGAACCAGCATTACTTTTCCCCGCTGGCACCTTTGCTGTGGCAGCAAAAGCTGGACGTTTGTCTTTTTTGCTCCGGAGGTTGCCGAAAGCGAAAACAGGTGCTTTTGAGGATGGAGTCCGCAGGAAAGCAGAGAGGGCCAAATTGTCTGGGGCATTTGAAAGAGTTCCAGGAGGCAGTGAGAACCAGCATTACTTTTGCCCGCTGGCACCTTTGCTGTGGCAGCAAAAGCTGGACGTTTGTCTTTTTTGCTCCGGAGGCTGCCGAAAGCGAAAACAGGTGCTTTTGAGGATGGAGTCCGCAGGAAAGCAGAGAGGGCCAAATTGTCTGTGGCATTTGAAAGAGTTCCAGGAGGCAGTGAGAACCAGCATTACTTTTCCCCGCTGGCACCTTTGCTATGGCAGCAAAAGCTGGATGTTTGTCTTTTTTGCTCCTGAGGTTGCCGAAAGCGAAAACAGGTGCTTTTGAGGATGGAGTCCGCAGGAAAGCAGAGAGGGCCAAATTGTCTGTGGCATTTGAAAGGGTTCCAGGAGGCAGTGAGAACCAGCATTACTTTTCCCCGCTGGCACCTTTGCTGTGGCAGCAAAAGCTGGACATTTGTCTTTTTTGCTCCTGAGGTTGCCGAAAGCGAAAAGAGGTGCTTTTGAGGATGGAGTCCGCAGGAAAGCAGAGAGGGCCAAATTGTCTGTGCCATTTGAAGAGGTTCCAGGAGGCAATGAGGACCAGCATTACTTTTCCCCGGTGGCACCTTTGCTGTGGCAGCAAAAGCTGGACTTTTGTCTTTTTTGCTTCTGAGGCTGCCGAAAGCGAAAACAGGTGCTTTTGAGGATGGAGTCCGCAGGAAAGCAGAGAGGGCCAAATTGTCTGTGGCATTTGAAAGAGTTCCAGGAGGCAGTGAGAACCAGCATTACTTTTCCCGTCTGGCACCTTTGCTGTGGCAGCAAAAGCTGGACGTTTGTCTTTTTTGCTCCGGAGGCTGCCGAAAGCGAAAACAGGTG
This sequence comes from Vanellus vanellus, assembly GCF_965231255.1. Classification (NCBI taxonomy): domain Eukaryota; kingdom Metazoa; phylum Chordata; class Aves; order Charadriiformes; family Charadriidae; genus Vanellus; species Vanellus vanellus. Next base: position 25,469 of record NW_028128554.1, on the reverse strand, counting down.
CTTTTGAGGATGCAGTCCGCAGGAAAGAAGAGAGGGCCAAATTGTCTGTGGCATTTGAAAGAGTTCCAGGAGGCAGTGAGAACCAGCATTACTTTTGCCCGCTGGCACCTTTGCTGTGGCAGCAAAAGCTGGACGTTTGTCTTTTTTGCTCCGGAGGCTGCCGAAAGCGAAAACAGGTGCTTTTGAGGATGGAGTCCGCAGGAAAGCAGAGAGGGCCAAATTGTCTGTGGCATTTGAAGAAGTTCCAGGACGCAGTGAGAACCAGCATTACTTTTCCCCGCTGGCACCTTTGCTGTGGCAGCAAAAGCTGGATGTTTGTCTTTTTTGCTCCGGAGGCTGCCGAAAGCGAAAACAGGTGCTTTTGAGGATGGAGTCCGCAGGAAAGCAGAGAGGGCCAAATTGTCTGTGGCATTTGAAAGAGTTCTAGAAGGTAGTGAGAACCAGCATTACTTTTCCCCGCTGGCACCTTTGCTGTGGCAGCAAAAGCTGGACGTTTGTCTTTTTTGCTCCGGAGGCTGCCGAAAGCGAAAACAGGTGCTTTTGAGGATGGAGTCCGCAGGAAAGCAGAGAGAGCCAAATTGTCTGGGGCATTTGAAAGGGTTCCAGGAGGCAGTGAGAACCAGCATTACTTTTCCCCGCTGGCACCTCTGCTGTGGCAGCAAAAGCTGGACGTTTGTCTTTTTTGCTCCGGAGGTTGCCGAAAGCGAAAACAGGTGCTTTTGAGGATGGAGTCCGCAGGAAAGCAGAGAGGGCCAAATTGTCTGTGGCATTTGAAGAGGTTCCAGGAGGCAATGAGGACCAGCATCACTTTTCCCCGCTGGCACCTTTGCTGTGGCAGCAAAAGCTGGACGTTTGTCTTTTTTGCTCCTGAGGTTGCCGAAAGCGAAAACAGGTGCTTTTGAGGATGGAGTCCGCAGGAAAGCAGAGAGGGCCAAATAGTCTGGGGCATTTGAAAGGGTTCCAGGACGCAGTGAGAACCAGCATTACGTTTCCCGGCTGGAACCTTTGCTGTGGCAGCAAAAGCTGGACGTTTGTCTTTTTTGCTCCGGAGGTTGCCGAAAGCGAAAACAGGTGCTTTTGAGGATGGAGTCCGCAGGAAAGCAGAGAGGGCCAAATTGTCTGTGCCATTTGAAGAGGTTCCAGGAGGCAATGAGGACCAGCATTACTTTTCCCCGCTGGCAACTTTGCTGTGGCAGCAAAAGCTGGACTTTTGTCTTTTTTGCTTCTGAGGCTGCCGAAAGCGAAAACAGGTGCTTTTGAGGATGGAGTCCGCAGGAAAGCAGAGAGGGCCAAATTGTCTGTGGCATTTGAAAGAGTTCCAGGAGGCAGTGAGAACCAGCATTACTTTTCCCCGCTGGCACCTTTGCTGTGGCAGCAAATGCTGGACGTTTGTCTTTTTTGCTCCGGAGGCTGCCGAAAGCGAAAACAGGTGCTTTTGAGGATGCAGTCCGCAGGAAAGAAGAGAGGGCCAAATTGTCTGTGGCATTTGAAAGAGTTCCAGGAGGCAGTGAGAACCAGCATTACTTTTGCCCGCTGGCACCTTTGCTGTGGCAGCAAAAGCTGGACGTTTGTCTTTTTTGCTCCGGAGGCTGCCGAAAGCGAAAACAGGTGCTTTTGAGGATGGAGTCCGCAGGAAAGCAGAGAGGGCCAAATTGTCTGTGGCATTTGAAGAAGTTCCAGGACGCAGTGAGAACCAGCATTACTTTTCCCCGCTGGCACTTTTGCTGTGGCAGCAAAAGCTGGACGTTTGTCTTTTTTGCTCCGGAGGCTGCCGAAAGCGAAAAGAGGTGCTTTTGAGGATGGAGTCCGCAGCAAAGCAGAGAGGGCCAAATTGTCTGTGGCATTTGAAGAGGTTCCAGGACGCAGTGAGAACCAGCATTACTTTTCCCCGCTGGCACCTTTGCTGTGGCAGCAAAAGCTGGACGTTTGTCTTTTTTGCTCCGGAGGCTGCCGAAAGCGAAAACAGGTGCTTTTGAGGATGGAGTCCGCAGGAAAGCAGAGAGAGCCAAATTGTCTGGGGCATTTGAAAGGGTTCCAGGAGGCAGTGAGAACCAGCATCACTTTTCCCCGCTGGCACCTCTGCTGTGGCAGCAAAAGCTGGACGTTTGTCTTTTTTGCTCCGGAGGCTGCCGAAAGCGAAAACAGGTGCTTTTGAGGATAGAGTCCGCAGGAAAGCAGAGAGGGCCAAATTGTCTGTGGCTTTTGAAGAGGTTCCAGGAGGCAATGAGGACCAGCATTACTTTTCCGCGCTGGCACCTTTGCTGTGGCAGCAAAAGGTGGACGTTTGTCTTTTTTGCTCCTGAGGTTGCCGAAAGCGAAAACAGGTGCTTTTGAGGATGGAGTCCGCAGGAAAGCAGAGAGGGCCAAATAGTCTGGGGCATTTGAAAGGGTTCCAGGACGCAGTGAGAACCAGCATTACTTTTCCCGGCTGGCACCTTTGCTGTGGCAGCAAAAGCTGGACGTTTGTCTTTTTTGCTCCGGAGGTTGCCGAAAGCGAAAACAGGTGCTTTTGAGGATGGAGTCCGCAGGAAAGCAGAGAGGGCCAAATTGTCTGGGGCATTTGAAAGAGTTCTAGGAGGTAGTGAGAACCAGCATTACTTTTCCCCGCTGGCACCTTTGCTGTGGCAGCAAAAGCTGGACGTTTGTCTTTTTTGCTCTGGAGGCTGCCGAAAGCGAAAACAGGTGCTTTTGAGGATGGAGTCCGCAGGAAAGCAGAGAGGGCCAAATTGTCTGTGGCATTTGAAAGAGTTCCAGGAGGCAGTGAGAACCAGCATTACTTTTCCCCGCTGGCACCTTTGCTATGGCAGCAAAAGCTGGATGTTTGTCTTTTTTGCTCCGGAGGCTGCCGAAAGCGAAAACAGGTGCTTTTGAGGATGGAGTCCGCAGGAAAGCAGAGAGGGCCAAATTGTCTGTGGCATTTGAAAGGGTTCCAGGAGGCAGTGAGAATCAGCATTACTTTTCCCCGCTGGCACCTTTGCTGTGGCAGCAAAAGCTGGACATTTGTCTTTTTTGCTCCTGAGGTTGCCGAAAGCGAAAAGAGGTGCTTTTGAGGATGGAGTCCGCAGGAAAGCAGAGAGGGCCAAATTGTCTGTGGCATTTGAAGAGGTTCCAGGAGGCAATGAGGACCAGCATCACTTTTCCCCGCTGGCACCTTTGCTGTGGCAGCAAAAGCTGGACGTTTGTCTTTTTTGCTCCTGAGGTTGCCGAAAGCGAAAACAGGTGCTTTTGAGGATGGAGTCCGCAGGAAAGCAGAGAGGGCCAAATTGTCTGTGCCATTTGAAGAGGTTCCAGGAGGCAATGAGGACCAGCATTACTTTTCCCCGCTGGCACCTTTGCTGTGGCAGCAAAAGCTGGACTTTTGTCTTTTTTGCTTCTGAGGCTGCCGAAAGCGAAAACAGGTGCTTTTGAGGATGGAGTCCGCAGGAAAGCAGAGAGGGCCAAATTGTCTGTGGCATTTGAAAGAGTTCCAGGAGGCAGTGAGAACCAGCATTACTTTTCCCCGCTGGCACCTTTGCTGTGGCAGCAAAAGCTGGACGTTTGTCTTTTTTGCTCCGGAGGCTGCCGAAAGCGAAAACAGGTGCTTTTGAGGATGGAGTCCGCAGGAAAGAAGAGAGGGCCAAATTGTCTGTGGCATTTGAAAGAGTTCCAGGAGGCAGTGAGAACCAGCATTACTTTTGCCCGCTGGCACCTTTGCTGTGGCAGCAAAAGCTGGACGTTTGTCTTTTTTGCTCCGGAGGCTGCCGAAAGCGAAAACAGGTGCTTCTGAGGATGGAGTCCGCAGGAAAGCAGAGAGGGCCAAATTGTCTGTGGCATTTGAAGAAGTTCCAGGACGCAGTGAGAAGCAGCATTACTTTTCCCCGCTGGCACCTTTGCTGTGGCAGCAAAAGCTGGACGTTTGTCTTTTTTGCTCCGGAGGCTGCCGAAAGCGAAAACAGGTGCTTTTGAGGATGGAGTCCGCAGGAAAGCAGAGAGGGCCAAATTGTCTGGGGCATTTGAAAGAGTTCCAGGAGGCAGTGAGAACCAGCATTACTTTTCCCAGCTGGCACCTTTGCTGTGGCAGCAAAAGCTGGACGTTTGTCTTTTTTGCTCCGGAGGCTGCCGAAAGCGAAAACAGGTGCTTTTGAGGATGGAGTCCGCAGGAAAGCAGAGAGGGCCAAATTGTCTGTGGCATTTGAAAGAGTTCTAGAAGGTAGTGAGAACCAGCATTACTTTTCCCCGCTGGCACCTTTGCTGTGGCAGCAAAAACTGGACGTTTGTCTTTTTTGCTCCGGAGGCTGCCGAAAGCGAAAACAGGTGCTTTTGAGGATGGAGTCCGCAGGAAAGCAGAGAGGGCCAAATTGTCTGTGGCTTTTGAAGAGGTTCCAGGAGGCAATGAGGACCAGCATTACTTTTCCGCGCTGGCACCTTTGCTGTGGCAGGAAAAGGTGGACGTTTGTCTTTTTTGCTCCTGAGGTTGCCGAAAGCGAAAACAGGTGCTTTTGAGGATGGAGTCCGCAGGAAAGCAGAGAGGGCCAAATAGTCTGGGGCATTTGAAAGGGTTCCAGGACGCAGTGAGAACCAGCATTACTTTTCCCGGCTGGCACCTTTGCTGTGGCAGCAAAAGCTGGACGTTTGTCTTTTTTGCTCCGGAGGTTGCCGAAAGCGAAAACAGGTGCTTTTGAGGATGGAGTCCGCAGGAAAGCAGAGAGGGCCAAATTGTCTGGGGCATTTGAAAGAGTTCTAGGAGGTAGTGAGAACCAGCATTACTTTTCCCCGCTGGCACCTTTGCTGTGGCAGCAAAAGCTGGACGTTTGTCTTTTTTGCTCTGGAGGCTTCCGAAAGCGAAAACAGGTGCTTTTGAGGATGGAGTCCGCAGGAAAGCAGAGAGGGCCAAATTGTCTGGGGCATTTGAAAGGGTTCCAGGAGGCAGTGAGAACCAGCATTACTTTTCCCCGCTGGCACCTCTGCTGTGGCAGCAAAAGCTGGACGTTTGTCTTTTTTGCTCCTGAGGATGCCGAAAGCGAAAACAGGTGCTTTTGAGGATGGAGTCCGCAGGAAAGCAGAGAGGGCCAAATTGTCTGGGGCATTTGAAAGGGTTCCAGGAGGCAGTGAGAACCAGCATTACTTTTCCTAGCTGGCACCTTTGCTGTGGCAGCAAAACATGGACGTTTGTCTTTTTTGCTCCGGAGGCTGCCGAAAGCGAAAACAGGTGCTTTTGAGGATGGAGTCCGCAGGAAAGCAGAGAGGGCCAAATTGTCTGTGGCATTTGAAGAAGTTCCAGGACGCAGTGAGAACCAGCATTACTTTTCCCCGCTGGCACCTTTGCTGTGGCAGCAAAAGCTGGACGTTTGTCTTTTTTGCTCCGGAGGCTGCCGAAAGCGAAAACAGGTGCTTTTGAGGATGGAGTCCGCAGGAAAGCAGAGAGAGCCAAATTGTCTGGGGCATTTGAAAGGGTTCCAGGAGGCAGTGAGAACCAGCATTACTTTTCCCCGCTGGCACCTCTGCTGTGGCAGCAAAAGCTGGACGTTTGTCTTTTTTGCTCCGGAGGCTGCCGAAAGCGAAAACAGGTGCTTTTGAGGATGGAGTCCGCAGGAAAGCAGAGAGGGCCAAATTGTCTGTGGCTTTTGAAGAGGTTCCAGGAGGCAATGAGGACCAGCATTACTTTTCCGCGCTGGCACCTTTGCTGTGGCAGCAAAAGGTGGACGTTTGTCTTTTTTGCTCCGGAGGCTGCCGAAAGCGAAAACAGGTGCTTTTGAGGATGGAGTCCGCAGGAAAGCAGAGAGGGCCAAATAGTCTGGGGCATTTGAAAGGGTTCCAGGACGCAGTGAGAACCAGCATTACTTTTCCCGGCTGGCACCTTTGCTGTGGCAGCTAAAGCTGGACGTTTGTCTTTTTTGCTCCAGAGGTTGCCGAAAGCGAAAACAGGTGCTTTTGAGGATGGAGTCCGCAGGAAAGCAGAGAGGGCCAAATTGTCTGGGGCATTTGAAAGAGTTCTAGGAGGTAGTGAGAACCAGCATTACTTTTCCCCGCTGGCACCTTTGCTGTGGCAGCAAAAGCTGGACGTTTGTCTTTTTTGCTCCGGAGGCTGCCGAAAGCGAAAACAGGTGCTTTTGAGGATGGAGTCCGCAGGAAAGCAGAGAGAGCCAAATTGTCTGGGGCATTTGAAAGGGTTCCAGGAGGCAGTGAGAACCAGCATTACTTTTCCCCGCTGGCACCTCTGCTGTGGCAGCAAAAGCTGGACGTTTGTCTTTTTTGCTCCGGAGGCTGCCGAAAGCGAAAACAGGTGCTTTTGAGGATAGAGTCCGCAGGAAAGCAGAGAGGGCCAAATTGTCTGTGGCTTTTGAAGAGGTTCCAGGAGGCAATGAGGACCAGCATTACTTTTCCGCGCTGGCACCTTTGCTGTGGCAGCAAAAGGTGGACGTTTGTCTTTTTTGCTCCTGAGGTTGCCGAAAGCGAAAACAGGTGCTTTTGAGGATGGAGTCCGCAGGAAAGCAGAGAGGGCCAAATAGTCTGGGGCATTTGAAAGGGTTCCAGGACGCAGTGAGAACCAGCATTACTTTTCCCGGCTGGCACCTTTGCTGTGGCAGCAAAAGCTGGACGTTTGTCTTTTTTGCTCCGGAGGTTGCCGAAAGCGAAAACAGGTGCTTTTGAGGATGGAGTCCGCAGGAAAGCAGAGAGGGCCAAATTGTCTGGGGCATTTGAAAGAGTTCTAGGAGGTAGTGAGAACCAGCATTACTTTTCCCCGCTGGCACCTTTGCTGTGGCAGCAAAAGCTGGACGTTTGTCTTTTTTGCTCTGGAGGCTGCCGAAAGCGAAAACAGGTGCTTTTGAGGATGGAGTCCGCAGGAAAGCAGAGAGGGCCAAATTGTCTGTGGCATTTGAAAGAGTTCCAGGAGGCAGTGAGAACCAGCATTACTTTTCCCCGCTGGCACCTTTGCTATGGCAGCAAAAGCTGGATGTTTGTCTTTTTTGCTCCGGAGGCTGCCGAAAGCGAAAACAGGTGCTTTTGAGGATGGAGTCCGCAGGAAAGCAGAGAGGGCCAAATTGTCTGTGGCATTTGAAAGGGTTCCAGGAGGCAGTGAGAATCAGCATTACTTTTCCCCGCTGGCACCTTTGCTGTGGCAGCAAAAGCTGGACATTTGTCTTTTTTGCTCCTGAGGTTGCCGAAAGCGAAAAGAGGTGCTTTTGAGGATGGAGTCCGCAGGAAAGCAGAGAGGGCCAAATTGTCTGTGGCATTTGAAGAGGTTCCAGGAGGCAATGAGGACCAGCATCACTTTTCCCCGCTGGCACCTTTGCTGTGGCTTCAAAAGCTGGACGTTTGTCTTTTTTGCTCCTGAGGTTGCCGAAAGCGAAAACAGGTGCTTTTGAGGATGGAGTCCGCAGGAAAGCAGAGAGGGCCAAATTATCTGTGCCATTTGAAGAGGTTCCAGGAGGCAATGAGGACCAGCATTACTTTTCCCCGCTGGCACCTTTGCTGTGGCAGCAAAAGCTGGACTTTTGTCTTTTTTGCTTCTGAGGCTGCCGAAAGCGAAAACAGGTGCTTTTGAGGATGGAGTCCGCAGGAAAGCAGAGAGGGCCAAATTGTCTGTGGCATTTGAAAGAGTTCCAGGAGGCAGTGAGAACCAGCATTACTTTTCCCCGCTGGCACCTTTGCTGTGGCAGCAAAAGCTGGACGTTTGTCTTTTTTGCTCCGGAGGCTGCCGAAAGCGAAAACAGGTGCTTTTGAGGATGGAGTCCGCAGGAAAGAAGAGAGGGCCAAATTGTCTGTGGCATTTGAAAGAGTTCCAGGAGGCAGTGAGAACCAGCATTACTTTTGCCCGCTGGCACCTTTGCTGTGGCAGCAAAAGCTGGACGTTTGTCTTTTTTGCTCCGGAGGCTGCCGAAAGCGAAAACAGGTGCTTTTGAGGATGGAGTCCGCAGGAAAGCAGAGAGAGCCAAATTGTCTGGGGCATTTGAAAGGGTTCCAGGAGGCAGTGAGAACCAGCATTACTTTTCCCGGCTGGCACCTTTGCTGTGGCAGCTAAAGCTGGACGTTTGTCTTTTTTGCTCCAGAGGTTGCCGAAAGTGAAAACAGGTGCTTTTGAGGATGGAGTCCGCAGGAAAGCAGAGAGGGCCAAATTGTCTGGGGCATTTGAAAGAGTTCTAGGAGGTAGTGAGAACCAGCATTACTTTTCCCCGCTGGCACCTTTGCTGTGGCAGCAAAAGCTGGACGTTTGTCTTTTTTGCTCCGGAGGCTGCCGAAAGCGAAAACAGGTGCTTTTGAGGATGGAGTCCGCAGGAAAGCAGAGAGAGCCAAATTGTCTGGGGCATTTGAAAGGGTTCCAGGAGGCAGTGAGAACCAGCATTACTTTTCCCCGCTGGCACCTCTGCTGTGGCAGCAAAAGCTGGACGTTTGTCTTTTTTGCTCCGGAGGCTGCCGAAAGCGAAAACAGGTGCTTTTGAGGATAGAGTCCGCAGGAAAGCAGAGAGGGCCAAATTGTCTGTGGCTTTTGAAGAGGTTCCAGGAGGCAATGAGGACCAGCATTACTTTTCCGCGCTGGCACCTTTGCTGTGGCAGCAAAAGGTGGACGTTTGTCTTTTTTGCTCCTGAGGTTGCCGAAAGCGAAAACAGGTGCTTTTGAGGATGGAGTCCGCAGGAAAGCAGAGAGGGCCAAATAGTCTGGGGCATTTGAAAGGGTTCCAGGACGCAGTGAGAACCAGCATTACTTTTTCCGGCTGGCACCTTTGCTGTGGCAGCAAAAGCTGTACGTTTGTCTTTTTTGCTCCGGAGGTTGCCGAAAGCGAAAACAGGTGCTTTTGAGGATGGAGTCCGCAGGAAAGCAGAGAGGGCCAAATTGTCTGGGGCATTTGAAAGAGTTCTAGGAGGTAGTGAGAACCAGCATTACTTTTCCCCGCTGGCACCTTTGCTGTGGCAGCAAAAGCTGGACGTTTGTCTTTTTTGCTCTGGAGGCTGCCGAAAGCGAAAACAGGTGCTTTTGAGGATGGAGTCCGCAGGAAAGCAGAGAGGGCCAAATTGTCTGTGGCATTTGAAAGAGTTCCAGGAGGCAGTGAGAACCAGCATTACTTTTCCCCGCTGGCACCTTTGCTATGGCAGCAAAAGCTGGATGTTTGTCTTTTTTGCTCCGGAGGCTGCCGAAAGCGAAAACAGGTGCTTTTGAGGATGGAGTCCGCAGGAAAGCAGAGAGGGCCAAATTGTCTGTGGCATTTGAAAGGGTTCCAGGAGGCAGTGAGAATCAGCATTACTTTTCCCCGCTGGCACCTTTGCTGTGGCAGCAAAAGCTGGACATTTGTCTTTTTTGCTCCTGAGGTTGCCGAAAGCGAAAAGAGGTGCTTTTGAGGATGGAGTCCGCAGGAAAGCAGAGAGGGCCAAATTGTCTGTGGCATTTGAAGAGGTTCCAGGAGGCAATGAGGACCAGCATCACTTTTCCCCGCTGGCACCTTTGCTGTGGCTTCAAAAGCTGGACGTTTGTCTTTTTTGCTCCTGAGGTTGCCGAAAGCGAAAACAGGTGCTTTTGAGGATGGAGTCCGCAGGAAAGCAGAGAGGGCCAAATTATCTGTGCCATTTGAAGAGGTTCCAGGAGGCAATGAGGACCAGCATTACTTTTCCCCGCTGGCACCTTTGCTGTGGCAGCAAAAGCTGGACTTTTGTCTTTTTTGCTTCTGAGGCTGCCGAAAGCGAAAACAGGTGCTTTTGAGGATGGAGTCCGCAGGAAAGCAGAGAGGGCCAAATTGTCTGTGGCATTTGAAAGAGTTCCAGGAGGCAGTGAGAACCAGCATTACTTTTCCCCGCTGGCACCTTTGCTGTGGCAGCAAAACCTGGACGTTTGTCTTTTTTGCTCCGGAGGCTGCCGAAAGCGAAAACAGGTGCTTTTGAGGATGGAGTCCGCAGGAAAGAAGAGAGGGCCAAATTGTCTGTGGCATTTGAAAGAGTTCCAGGAGGCAGTGAGAACCAGCATTACTTTTGCCCGCTGGCACCTTTGCTGTGGCAGCAAAAGCTGGACGTTTGTCTTTTTTGCTCCGGAGGCTGCCGAAAGCGAAAACAGGTGCTTTTGAGGATGGAGTCCGCAGGAAAGCAGAGAGGGCCAAATTGTCTGTGGCATTTGAAGAAGTTCCAGGACGCAGTGAGAAGCAGCATTACTTTTCCCCGCTGGCACCTTTGCTGTGGCAGCAAAAGCTGGACGTTTGTCTTTTTTGCTCCGGAGGCTGCCGAAAGCGAAAACAGGTGCTTTTGAGGATGGAGTCCGCAGGAAAGCAGAGAGGGCCAAATTGTCTGGGGCATTTGAAGAGGTTCCAGGACGCAGTGAGAACCAGCATTACTTTTGCCCGCTGGCACCTTTGCTGTGGCAGCAAAAGCTGGACGTTTGTCTTTTTTGCTCCGGAGGCTGCCGAAAGCGAAAACAGGTGCTTTTGAGGATGGAGTCCGCAGGAAAGCAGAGAGGGCCAAATTGTCTGTGGCATTTGAAAGAGTTCTAGAAGGTAGTGAGAACCAGCATTACTTTTCCCCGCTGGCACCTTTGCTGTGGCAGCAAAAACTGGACGTTTGTCTTTTTTGCTCCGGAGGCTGCCGAAAGCGAAAACAGGTGCTTTTGAGGATGGAGTCCGCAGGAAAGCAGAGAGAGCCAAATTGTCTGGGGCATTTGAAAGGGTTCCAGGAGGCAGTGAGAACCAGCATTACTTTTCCCCGCTGGCACCTCTGCTGTGGCAGCAAAAGCTGGACGTTTGTCTTTTTTGCTCCGGAGGCTGCCGAAAGCGAAAACAGGTGCTTTTGAGGATGGAGTCCGCAGGAAAGCAGAGAGGGCCAAATTGTCTGTGGCTTTTGAAGAGGTTCCAGGAGGCAATGAGGACCAGCATTACTTTTCCGCGCTGGCACCTTTGCTGTGGCAGCAAAAGGTGGACGTTTGTCTTTTTTGCTCCTGAGGTTGCCGAAAGCGAAAACAGGTGCTTTTGAGGATGGAGTCCGCAGGAAAGCAGAGAGGGCCAAATAGTCTGGGGCATTTGAAAGGGTTCCAGGACGCAGTGAGAACCAGCATTACTTTTCCCGGCTGGCACCTTTGCTGTGGCAGCAAAAGCTGGACGTTTGTCTTTTTTGCTCCTGAGGATGCCGAAAGCGAAAACAGGTGCTTTTGAGGATGGAGTCCGCAGGAAAGCAGAGAGGGCCAAATTGTCTGCGGCATTTGAAAGGGTTCCAGGAGGCAGTGAGAACCAGCATTACTTTTCCCCGCTGGCACCTCTGCTGTGGCAGCAAAAGCTGGACGTTTGTCTTTTTTGCTCCTGAGGATGCCGAAAGCGAAAACAGGTGCTTTTGAGGATGGAGTCCGCAGGAAAGCAGAGAGGGCCAAATTGTCTGGGGCATTTGAAAGGGTTCCAGGAGGCAGTGAGAACCAGCATTACTTTTCCTAGCTGGCACCTTTGCTGTAGCAGCAAAAGCTGGACGTTTGTCTTTTTTGCTCCGGAGGCTGCCGAAAGCGAAAACAGGTGCTTTTGAGGATGGAGTCCGCAGGAAAGCAGAGAGGGCCAAATTGTCTGTGGCATTTGAAGAAGTTCCAGGACGCAGTGAGAACCAGCATTACTTTTCCCCGCTGGCACCTTTGCTGTGGCAGCAAAAGCTGGACGTTTGTCTTTTTTGCTCCGGAGGCTGCCGAAAGCGAAAACAGGTGCTTTTGAGGATGGAGTCCGCAGGAAAGCAGAGAGGGCCAAATTGTCTGGGGCATTTGAAGAGGTTCGAGGACGCAGTGAGAACCAGCATTACTTTTCCCAGCTGGCACCTTTGCTGTGGCAGCAAAAGCTGGACGTTTGTCTTTTTTGCTCCGGAGGCTGCCGAAAGCGAAAACAGGTGCTTTTGAGGATGGAGTCCGCAGGAAAGCAGAGAGGGCCAAATTGTCTGTGGCATTTGAAAGAGTTCTAGAAGGTAGTGAGAACCAGCATTACTTTTCCCCGCTGGCACCTTTGCTGTGGCAGCAAAAGCTGGACGTTTGTCTTTTTTGCTCCGGAGGCTGCCGAAAGCGAAAACAGGTGCTTTTGAGGATGGAGTCCGCAGGAAAGCAGAGAGAGCCAAATTGTCTGGGGCATTTGAAAGGGTTCCAGGAGGCAGTGAGAACCAGCATTACTTTTCCCCGCTGGCACCTCTGCTGTGGCAGCAAAAGCTGGACGTTTGTCTTTTTTGCTCCGGAGGCTGCCGAAAGCGAAAACAGGTGCTTTTGAGGATGGAGTCCGCAGGAAATCAGAGAGGGCCAAATTGTCTGTGGCTTTTGAAGAGGTTCCAGGAGGCAATGAGGACCAGCATTACTTTTCCGCGCTGGCACCTTTGCTGTGGCAGCAAAAGGTGGACGTTTGTCTTTTTTGCTCCTGAGGTTGCCGAAAGCGAAAACAGGTGCTTTTGAGGATGGAGTCCGCAGGAAAGCAGAGAGGGCCAAATAGTCTGGGGCATTTGAAAGGGTTCCAGGACGCAGTGAGAACCAGCATTACTTTTCCCGGCTGGCACCTTTGCTGTGGCAGCAAAAGCTGGACGTTTGTCTTTTTTGCTCCGGAGGTTGCCGAAAGCGAAAACAGGTGCTTTTGAGGATGGAGTCCGCAGGAAAGCAGAGAGGGCCAAATTGTCTGGGGCATTTGAAAGAGTTCTAGGAGGTAGTGAGAACCAGCATTACTTTTCCCCGCTGGCACCTTTGCTGTGGCAGCAAAAGCTGGACGTTTGTCTTTTTTGCTCTGGAGGCTGCCGAAAGCGAAAACAGGTGCTTTTGAGGATGGAGTCCGCAGGAAAGCAGAGAGGGCCAAATTGTCTGGGGCATTTGAAAGGGTTCCAGGAGGCAGTGAGAACCAGCATTACTTTTCCCCGCTGGAACCTCTGCTGTGGCAGCAAAAGCTGGACGTTTGTCTTTTTTGCTCTGGAGGATGCCGAAAGTGAAAACAGGTGCTTTTGAGGATGGAGTCCGCAGGAAAGTAGAGAGGGCCAAATTGTCTGGGGCATTTGAAGAGGTTCCAGGACGCAGTGAGAACCAGCATTACTTTTCCTAGCTGGCACCTTTACTGTGGCAGCAAAAGCTGGACGTTTGTCTTTTTTGCTCTGGAGGCTGCCGAAAGCGAAAACAGGTGCTTTTGAGGATGGAGTCCGCAGGAAAGCAGAGAGGGCCAAATTGTCTGGGGCATTTGAAAGGGTTCCAGGAGGCAGTGAGAACCAGCATTACTTTTCCCCGCTGGCACCTTTGCTGTGGCAGCAAAAGCTGGACGTTTGTCTTTTTTGCTCCGGAGGCTGCCGAAAGCGAAAACAGGTGCTTTTGAGGATGGAGTCCGCAGGAAAGTAGAGAGGGCCAAATTGTCTGGGGCATTTGAAGAGGTTCCAGGACATAGTGAGAACCAGCATTACTTTTCCTAGCTGGCACCTTTGCTGTGGCAGCAAAACCTGGACGTTTGTCTTTTCTGCTCTGGAGGCTGCCGAAAGCGAAAACAGGTGCTTTTGAGGATGGAGTCCGCAGGAAAGCAGAGAGGGCCAAATTGTCTGGGGCATTTGAAAGAGTTCCAGGAGGCAGTGAGAACCAGCATTACTTTTGCCCGCTGGCACCTTTGCTGTGGCAGGAAAACCTGGACGTTTCTCTTTTTTGCTCCTGAAGTTGCCGAAAGCGAAAACAGGTGCTTTTGAGGATGGAGTCCGCAGGAAAGCAGAGAGGGCCAAATTGTCTGTGGCATTTGAAGAGGTTCCAGGAGGCAATGAGGACCAGCATCACTTTTCCCCGCTGGCACCTTTGCTGTGGCAGCAAAAGCTGGACGTTTGTCTTTTTTGCTCCTGAGGTTGCCGAAAGCGAAAACAGGTGCTTTTGAGGATGGAGTCCGCAGGAAAGCAGAGAGGGCAAAATTGTCTGTGGCTTTTGAAGAGGTTCCAGGAGGCAATGAGGACCAGCATTACTTTTCCCCGCTGGCACCTTTGCTGTGGCAGCAAAAGCTGGACGTTTGTCTTTTTTGCTCCTGAGGCTGCCGAAAGCGAAAACAGGTGCTTTTGAGGATGGAGTCCGCAGGAAAGCAGAGAGGGCCAAATTGTCTGGGGCATTTGAAAGAGTTCCAGGAGGTAGTGAGAACCAGCATTACTTTTGCCCGCTGGCACCTTTGCTGTGGAAGCAAAAGCTGGACGTTTGTCTTTTTTGCTCCGGAGGCTGCCGAAAGCGAAAACAGGTGCTTTTGAGGATGGAGTCCGCAGGAAAGCAGAGAGGGCCAAATTGTCTGGGGCATTTGAAAGGGTTCCAGGAGGCAGTGAGAACCAGCATTACTTTTCCGCGCTGGCACCTTTGCTGTGGCAGCAAAAGGTGGACGTTTGTCTTTTTTGCTCGGGAGGTTGCCGAAAGCGAAAACAGGTGCTTTTGAGGATGGAGTCCGCAGGAAAGCAGAGAGGGCCAAATAGTCTGGGGCATTTGAAAGGGTTCCAGGACGCAGTGAGAACCAGCATTACTTTTCCCGGCTGGCACCTTTGCTGTGGCAGCAAAAGCTGGACGTTTGTCTTTTTTGCTCTGGAGGATGCCGAAAGCGAAAACAGGTGCTTTTGAGGATGGAGTCCGCAGGAAAGTAGAGAGGGCCAAATTGTCTGGGGCATTTGAAGAGGTTCCAGGACGCAGTGAGAACCAGCATTACTTTTCCTAGCTGGCACCTTTACTGTGGCAGCAAAAGCTGGACGTTTGTCTTTTTTGCTCTGGAGGCTGCCGAAAGCGAAAACAGGTGCTTTTGAGGATGGAGTCCGCAGGAAAGCAGAGAGGGCCAAATTGTCTGGGGCATTTGAAAGGGTTCCAGGAGGCAGTGAGAACCAGCATTACTTTTCCCCGCTGGCACCTTTGCTGTGGCAGCAAAAGCTGGACGTTTGTCTTTTTTGCTCCGGAGGCTGCCGAAAGCGAAAACAGGTGCTTTTGAGGATGGAGTCCGCAGGAAAGTAGAGAGGGCCAAATTGTCTGGGGCATTTGAAGAGGTTCCAGGACACAGTGAGAACCAGCATTACTTTTCCTAGCTGGCACCTTTGCTGTGGCAGCAAAACCTGGACGTTTGTCTTTTCTGCTCTGGAGGCTGCCGAAAGCGAAAACAGGTGCTTTTGAGGATGGAGTCCGCAGGAAAGCAGAGAGGGCCAAATTGTCTGCGGCATTTGAAAGAGTTCCAGGAGGTAGTGAGAACCAGCATTACTTTTCCCCGCTGGCACCTTTGCTGTGGCAGCAAAAGCTGGACGTTTGTCTTTTTTGCTCCTGAGGATGCCGAAAGCGAAAACAGGTGCTTTTGAGGATGGAGTCCGCAGGAAAGCAGAGAGGGCCAAATTGTCTGGGGCATTTGAAAGAGTTCCAGGAGGCAGTGAGAACCAGCATTACTTTTGCCCGCTGGCACCTTTGCTGTGGCAGCAAAAGCTGGACGTTTGTCTATTTTGCTCCAGAGGCTGCCGAAAGCGAAAACAGGTGCTTTTGAGGATGGAGTCCGCAGGAAAGCAGAGAGGGCCAAATTGTCTGTGGCATTTGAAGAGGTTCCAGGAGGCAATGAGGACCAGCATCACTTTTCCCCGCTGGCACCTTTGCTGTGGCAGCAAAAGGTGGACGTTTGTCTTTTTTGCTCCTGAGGTTGCCGAAAGCGAAAACAGGTGCTTTTGAGGATGGAGTCCGCAGGAAAGCAGAGAGAGCCAAATTGTCTGTGGCATTTGAAGAGGTTCCAGGAGGCAATGAGGACCAGCATCACTTTTCCCCGCTGGCACCTTTGCTGTGGCAGCAAAAGGTGGACGTTTGTCTTTTTTGCTCCTGAGGTTGCCGAAAGCGGAAACAGGTGCTTTTGAGGATGGAGTCCGCAGGAAATCAGAGAGGGCAAAATTGTCTGTGGCTTTTGAAGAGGTTCCAGGAGGCAATGAGGACCAGCATTACTTTTCCCCGCTGGCACCTTTGCTGTGGCAGCAAAAGCTGGACGTTTGTCTTTTTTGCTCCGGAGGCTGCCGAAAGCGAAAACAGGTGCTTTTGAGGATGCAGTCCGCAGGAAAGCAGAGAGGGCCAAATTGTCTGGGGCATTTGAAAGAGTTCCAGGACGCAGTGAGAACCAGCATTACTTTTCCCCGCTGGCACCTCTGCTGTGGCAGCAAAAGCTGGACGTTTGTCTTTTTTGCTCCGGAGGCTGCCGAAAGCGAAAACAGGTGCTTTTGAGGATGGAGTCCGCAGGAAAGCAGAGAGGGCCAAATTGTCTGGGGCATTTGAAAGGGTTCCAGGAGGCAGTGAGAACCAGCATTACTTTTCCGCGCTGGCACCTTTGCTGTGGCAGCAAAAGGTGGACGTTTGTCTTTTTTGCTCCTGAGGTTGCCGAAAGCGAAAACAGGTGCTTTTGAGGATGGAGTCCGCAGGAAAGCAGAGAGGGCCAAATAGTCTGGGGCATTTGAAAGGGTTCCAGGACGCAGTGAGAACCAGCATTACTTTTCCCGGCTGGCACCTTTGCTGTGGCAGCAAAAGCTGGACGTTTGTCTTTTTTGCTCCGGAGGTTGCCGAAAGCGAAAACAGGTGCTTTTGAGGATGGAGTCCGCAGGAAAGCAGAGAGGGCCAAATTGTCTGGGGCATTTGAAAGAGTTCTAGGAGGTAGTGAGAACCAGCATTACTTTTCCCCGCTGGCACCTTTGCTGTGGCAGCAAAAGCTGGACGTTTGTCTTTTTTGCTCTGGAGGCTGCCGAAAGCGAAAACAGGTGCTTTTGAGGATGGAGTCCGCAGGAAAGCAGAGAGGGCCAAATTGTCTGGGGCATTTGAAAGGGTTCCAGGAGGCAGTGAGAACCAGCATTACTTTTCCCCGCTGGCACCTCTGCTGTGGCAGCAAAAGCTGGACGTTTGTCTTTTTTGCTCTGGAGGATGCCGAAAGCGAAAACAGGTGCTTTTGAGGATGGAGTCCGCAGGAAAGTAGAGAGGGCCAAATTGTCTGGGGCATTTGAAGAGGTTCCAGGACGCAGTGAGAACCAGCATTACTTTTCCTAGCTGGCACCTTTGCTGTGGCAGCAAAAGCTGGACGTTTGTCTTTTTTGCTCTGGAGGCTGCCGAAAGCGAAAAGAGGTGCTTTTGAGGATGGAGTCCGCAGGAAAGCAGAGAGGGCCAAATTGTCTGGGGCATTTGAAAGGGTTCCAGGAGGCAGTGAGAACCAGCATTACTTTTCCTCGCTGGCACCTTTGCTGTGGCAGCAAAAGCTGGACGTTTGTCTTTTTTGCTCCGGAGGCTGCCGAAAGCGAAAACAGGTGCTTTTGAGGATGGAGTCCGCAGGAAAGTAGAGAGGGCCAAATTGTCTGGGGCATTTGAAAAGGTTCCAGGACGCAGTGAGAACCAGCATTACTTTTCCTAGCTGGCACCTTTGCTGTGGCAGCAAAACCTGGACGTTTGTCTTTTTTGCTCTGGAGGCTGCCGAAAGCGAAAACAGGTGCTTTTGAGGATGGAGTCCGCAGGAAAGCAGAGAGGGCCAAATTGTCTGCGGCATTTGAAAGAGTTCCAGGAGGTAGTGAGAACCAGCATTACTTTTCCCCGCTGGCACCTTTGCTGTGGCAGCAAAAGCTGGACGTTTGTCTTTTTTGCTCCGGAGGCTGCCGAAAGCGAAAACAGGTGCTTTTGAGGATGGAGTCCGCAGGAAAGCAGAGAGGGCCAAATTGTCTGGGGCATTTGAAAGAGTTCCAGGAGGCAGTGAGAACCAGCATTACTTTTGCCCGCTGGCACCTTTGCTGCGGCAGGAAAACCTGGACGTTTCTCTTTTTTGCTCCTGAGGTTGCCGAAAGCGAAAACAGGTGCTTTTGAGGATGGAGTCCGCAGGAAAGCAGAGAGGGCCAAATTGTCTGTGGCATTTGAAGAGGTTCCAGGAGGCAATGAGGACCAGCATCACTTTTCCCCGCTGGCACCTTTGCTGTGGCAGCAAAAGCTGGACGTTTGTCTTTTTTGCTCCTGAGGTTGCCGAAAGCGAAAACAGGTGCTTTTGAGGATGGAGTCCGCAGGAAAGCAGAGAGGGCCAAATTGTCTGTGGCATTTGAAGAGGTTCCAGGAGGCAATGAGGACCAGCATCACTTTTCCCCGCTTGCACCTTTGCTGTGGCAGCAAAAGCTGGACGTTTGTCTTTTTTGCTCCTGAGGCTGCCGAAAGCGAAAACAGGTGCTTTTGAGGATGGAGTCCGCAGGAAAGCAGAGAGGGCCAAATTGTCTGGGGCATTTGAAAGAGTTCCAGGAGGCAGTGAGAACCAGCATTACTTTTCCCCGCTGGCACCTTTGCTGTGGCAGCAAAAGCTGGACGTTTGTCTTTTTTGCTCCGGAGGCTGCCGAAAGCGAAAACAGGTGCTTTTGAGGATGGAGTCGGCAGGAAAGCAGAGAGGGCCAAATTGTCTGGGGCATTTGAAAGGGTTCCATGAGGCAGTGAGAACCAGCATTACTTTTCCCGGCTGGCACCTTTGCTGTGGCAGCAAAAGCTGGACGTTTGTCTTTTTTGCTCCGGAGGCTGCCGAAAGCGAAAACAGGTGCTTTTGAGGATGGAGTCCGCAGGAAAGCAGAGAGGGCCAAATTGTCTGTGGCATTTGAAGAGGTTCCAGGACGCAGTGAGAACCAGCATTACTTTTCCTAGCTGGCACCTTTGCTGTGGCAGCAAAACCCGTACGTTTGTCTTTTTTGCTCTGGAGGCTGCCGAAAGCGAAAACAGGTGCTTTTGAGGATGGAGTCCGCAGGAAAGCAGAGAGGGCCAAATTGTCTGTGCCATTTGAAAGAGTTCCAGGAGGTAGTGAGAACCAGCATTACTTTTCCCCGCTGGCACCTTTGCTGTGGCAGCAAAAGCTGGACGTTTGTCTTTTTTGCTCCTGAGGCTGCCGAAAGCGAAAACAGGTGCTTTTGAGGATGGAGTCCGCAGGAAAGCAGAGAGGGCCAAATTGTCTGGGGCATTTGAAAGGGTTCCAGGAGGCAGTGAGAACCAGCATTACTTTTCCCGGCTGGAACCTTTGCTGTGGCAGCAAAAGCTGGACGTTTGTCTTTTTTGCTCCGGAGGTTGCCGAAAGCGAAAACAGGTGCTTTTGAGGATGGAGTCCGCAGGAAAGCAGAGAGGGCCAAATTGTCTGTGGCATTTGAAGAGGTTCCAGGAGGCAATGAGGACCAGCATCACTTTTCCCCGCTGGCACCTTTGCTGTGGCAGCAAAAGCTGGACGTTTGTCTTTTTTGCTCCTGAGGTTGCCGAAAGCGAAAACAGGTGCTTTTGAGGATGGAGTCCGCAGGAAAGCAGAGAGGGCCAAATTGTCTGTGGCATTTGAAGAGGTTCCAGGAGGCAATGAGGACCAGCATTACTTTTCCCCGCTGGCACCTTTGCTGTGGCAGCAAAAGCTGGACGTTTTTCTTTTTTGCTCCTGAGGCTGCCGAAAGCGAAAACAGGTGCTTTTGAGGATGGAGTCCGCAGGAAAGCAGAGAGGGCCAAATTGTCTGGGGCATTTGAAAGAGTTCCAGGAGGCAGTGATAACCAGCATTACTTTTGCCGGCTGGCACCTTTGCTGTGGCAGCAAAAGCTGGACGTTTGTCTTTTTTGCTCTGGAGGCTGCCGAAAGCGAAAACAGGTGCTTTTGAGGTTGGAGTCGGCAGGAAAGCAGAGAGGGCCAAATTGTCTGGGGCATTTGAAAGGGTTCCAGGAGGCAGTGAGAACCAGCATTACTTTTCCCGTCTGGCACCTTTGCTGTGGCAGCAAAAGCTGGACGTTTGTCTTTTTTGCTCCGGAGGCTGCCGAAAGCGAAAACAGGTGCTTTTGAGGATGGAGTCCGCAGGAAAGCAGAGAGGGCCAAATTGTCTGTGGCATTTGAAGAGGTTCCAGGACGCAGTGAGAACCAGCATTACTTTTGCCCGCTGGCACCTTTGCTGTGGCAGCAAAACCTGGACGTTTGTCTTTTTTGCTCCGGAGGATGCCGAAAGCGAAAACAGGTGCTTTTGAGGATGGAGTCCGCAGGAAAGCAGAGAGGGCCAAATTGTCTGTGGCTTTTGAAGAGGTTCCAGGAGGCAATGAGGACCAGCATTACTTTTCCCCGCTGGCACCTTTGCTGTGGCAGCAAAAGCTGGACGTTTGTCTTTTTTGCTCCGGAGGCTGCCGAAAGCGAAAACAAGTGCTTTTGAGGATGGAGTCCGCAGGAAAGCAGAGAGGGCCAAATTGTCTGTGGCATTTGAAGAGGTTCCAGGAGGCAATGAGGACCAGCATTACTTTTGCCCGCTTGCACCTTTGCTGTGGCAGCAAAAGCTGGACGTTTGTCTTTTTTGCTCTGGAGGCTGCCGAAAGCGAAAAGAGGTGCTTTTGAGGATGGAGTCCGCAGGAAAGCAGAGAGGGCCAAATTGTCTGGGGCATTTGAAAGGGTTCCAGGAGGCAGTGAGAACCAGCATTACTTTTCCCCGCTGGCACCTCTGCTGTGGCAGCAAAAGCTGGACGTTTGTCTTTTTTGCTCCTGAGGATGCCGAAAGCGAAAACAGGTGCTTTTGAGGATGGAGTCCGCAGGAAAGCAGAGAGGGCCAAATTGTCTGTGGCTTTTGAAGAGGTTCCAGGAGGCAATGAGGACCAGCATTACTTTTCCCCGCTGGCACCTTTGCTGTGGCAGCAAAAGCTGGACGTTTGTCTTTTTTGCTCTGGAGGCTGCCGAAAGCGAAAAGAGGTGCTTTTGAGGATGGAGTCCGCAGGAAAGCAGAGAGGGCCAAATTGTCTGGGGCATTTGAAGAGGTTCCAGGACGCAGTGAGAACCAGCATTACTTTTCCTAGCTGGCACCTTTGCTGTGGCAGCAAAAGCTGGACGTTTGTCTTTTTTGCTCTGGAGGCTGCCGAAAGCGAAAACAGGTGCTTTTGAGGATGGAGTCTGCAGGAAAGCAGAGAGGGCCAAATTGTCTGTGGCATTTGAAAGAGTTCCAGGAGGTAGTGAGAACCAGCATTACTTTTCCCCGCTGGCACCTTTGCTGTGGCAGCAAAAGCTGGACGTTTGTCTTTTTTGCTCCGGAGGCTGCCGAAAGCGAAAAGAGGTGCTTTTGAGGATGGAGTCCGCAGGAAAGCAGAGAGGGCCAAATTGTCTGGGGCATTTGAAAGGGTTCCAGGAGGCAGTGAGAACCAGCATTACTTTTGCCCGCTGGCACCTTTGCTGTGGCAGCAAAAGCTGGACGTTTGTCTTTTTTGCTCCGGAGGCTGCCGAAAGCGAAAACAGGTGCTTTTGAGGATGGAGTCCACAGGAAAGCAGAGAGGGCCAAATTGTCTGTGGCATTTGAAAGGGTTCCAGGAGGCAGTGAGAACCAGCATTACTTTTCCCCGCTGGCACCTTTGCTGTAGCAGCAAAACCTGGACGTTTGTCTTTTTTGCTCCTGAGGTTGCCGAAAGCGAAAACAGGTACTTTTGAGGATGGAGTCCGCAGGAAAGCAGAGAGGGCCAAATTGTCTGGGGCATTTGAAGAGGTTACAGGACGCAGTGAGAACCAGCATTACTTTTCCTAGCTGGCACCTTTGCTGTGGCAGCAAAAGCTGGACGTTTGTCTTTTTTGCTCTGGAAACTGCCGAAAGCGAAAACAGGTGCTTTTGAGGATGGAGTCCGCAGGAAAGCAGAGAGGGCCAAATTGTCTGGGGCATTTGAAAGAGTTCCAGGAGGTAGTGAGAACCAGCATTACTTTTCCCCGCTGGCACCTTTGCTGTGGCAGCAAAAGCTGGACGTTTGTCTTTTTTGCTCAGGAGGTTGCCGAAAGCGAAAACAGGTGCTTTTGAGGATGGAGTCCGCAGGAAAGCAGAGAGGGCCAAATTGTCTGGGGCATTTGAAAGAGTTCTAGGAGGTAGTGAGAACCAGCATTACTTTTCCCCGCTGGCACCTTTGCTGTGGCAGCAAAAGCTGGACGTTTGTCTTTTTTGCTCCTGAGGCTGCCGAAAGCGAAAACAGGTGCTTTTGAGGATGGAGTCCGCAGGAAAGCAGAGAGGGCCAAATTGTCTGGGGCATTTGAAAGAGTTCCAGGAGGCAGTGAGAACCAGCATTACTTTTGCCTGCTGGCACCTTTGCTGTGGCAGGAAAACCTGGACGTTTGTCTTTTTTGCTCCGGAGGCTGCCGAAAGCGAAAACAGGTGCTTTTGAGGATGGAGTCCGCAGGAAAGCAGAGAGGGCCAAATTGTCTGTGGCATTTGAAGAGGTTCCAGGACGCAGTGAGAACCAGCATTACTTTTCCTAGCTGGCACCTTTGCTGTGGCAGCAAAACCTGGACGTTTGTCTTTTTTGCTCTGGAGGCTGCCGAAAGCGAAAACAGGTGCTTTTGAGGATGGAGTCTGCAGGAAAGAAGAGAGGGCCAAATTGTCTGTGGCATTTGAAAGAGTTCCAGGAGGTAGTGAGAACCAGCATTACTTTTCCCCGCTGGCACCTTTGCTGTGGCAGCAAAACCTGGACGTTTGTCTTTTTTGCTCCGGAGGCTGCCGAAAGCGAAAACAGGTGCTTTTGAGGATGGAGTCCGCAGGAAAGCAGAGATGGCCAAATTGTCTGTGGCATTTGAAAGGGTTCCAGGAGGCAGTGAGAACCAGCATTACTTTTCCCCGCTGGCACCTTTGCTGTGGCAGGAAAACCTGGACGTTTCTCTTTTTTGCTCCTGAGGTTGCCGAAAGCGAAAACAGGTGCTTTTGAGGATGGAGTCCGCAGGAAAGCAGAGAGGGCCAAATTGTCTGTGGCATTTGAAGAGGTTCCAGGAGGCAATGAGGACCAGCATCACTTTTCCCCGCTGGCACCTTTGCTGTGGCAGCAAAAGGTGGACGTTTGTCTTTTTTGCTCCTGAGGTTGCCGAAAGCGAAAACAGGTGCTTTTGAGGATGGAGTCCGCAGGAAAGCAGAGAGGGCCAAATTGTCTGTGGCATTTGAAGAGGTTCCAGGAGGCAATGAGGACCAGCATCACTTTTCCCCGCTGGCACCTTTGCTGTGGCAGCAAAAGGTGGACGTTTGTCTTTTTTGCTCCTGAGGTTGCCGAAAGCGAAAACAGGTGCTTTTGAGGATGGAGTCCGCAGGAAAGCAGAGAGGGCCAAATAGTCTGGGGCATTTGAAGAGGTTCCAGGAGGCAATGAGGACCAGCATCACTTTTCCCCGCTGGCACCTTTGCTGTGGCAGCAAAAGCTGGACGTTTGTCTTTTTTGCTCCTGAGGTTGCCGAAATCGAAAACAGGTGCTTTTGAGGATGGAGTCCGCAGGAAAGCAGAGAGGGCCAAATTGTCTGGGGCATTTGAAAGAGTTCCAGGAGGCAGTGAGAACCAGCATTACTTTTGCCCGCTGGCACCTTTGCTGTGGCAGCAAAAGCTGGACGTTTGTCTTTTTTGCTCTGGAGGCTGCCGAAAGCGAAAACAGGTGCTTTTGAGGATGGAGTCTGCAGGAAAGCAGAGAGGGCCAAATTGTCTGTGGCATTTGAAAGAGTTCCAGGAGGTAGTGAGAACCAGCATTACTTTTCCCCGCTGGCACCTTTGCTGTGGCAGCAAAATCTGGACGTTTGTCTTTTTTGCTCCGGAGGCTGCCGAAAGCGAAAACAGATGCTTTTGAGGATGGAGTCCGCAGGAAAGCAGAGAGGGCCAAATTGTCTGTGGCATTTGAAAGAGTTCCAGGAGGCAGTGAGAACCAGCATTACTTTTCCCCGCTGGCACCTCTGCTGTGGCAGGAAATCCTGGACGTTTTCTCTTTTTTGCTCCTGAGGTTGCCGAAAGCGAAAACAGGTGCTTTTGAGGATGGAGTCCGCAGGAAAGCAGAGAGGGCCAAATTGTCTGTGGCATTTGAAGAGGTTCCAGGAGGCAATGAGGACCAGCATTACTTTTCCCCGCTGGCACCTTTGCTGTGGCAGCAAAAGCTGGACGTTTGTCTTTTTTGCTCCTGAGGTTGCCGAAAGCGAAAACAGGTGCTTTTGAGGATGGAGTCCGCAGGAAAGCAGAGAGGGCCAAATTGTCTGTGGCATTTGAAGAGGTTCCAGGAGGCAATGAGGACCAGCATTACTTTTCACCGCTGGCACCTTTGCTGTGGCAGGAAAACCTGGACGTTTGTCTTTTTTGCTCCGGAGGCTGCCGAAAGCGAAAACAGGTGCTTTTGAGGATGGAGTCCGCAGGAAAGCAGAGAGGGCCAAATTGTCTGGGGCATTTGAAAGAGTTCCAGGAGGCAGTGAGAACCAGCATCACTTTTCCCCGCTGGCACCTTTGCTGTGGCAGCAAAAGGTGGACGTTTGTCTTTTTTTCTCCTGAGGTTGCCGAAAGCGAAAACAGGTGCTTTTGAGGATGGAGTCCGCAGGAAAGCAGAGAGGGCCAAATTGTCTGTGGCATTTGAAGAGGTTCCAGGAGGCAATGAGGACCAGCATTACTTTTCCCGGCTGGCACCTTTGCTGTGGCAGCAAAAGCTGGACGTTTGTCTTTTTTGCTCTGGAGGATGCCGAAAGCGAAAAGAGGTGCTTTTGAGGATGGAGTCCGCAGGAAAGCAGAGAGGGCCAAATAGTCTGGGGCATTTGAAAGGGTTCCAGGACGCAGTGAGAACCAGCATTACTTTTGCCCGCTGGCACCTTTGCTGTGGCAGCAAAAGCTGGACGTTTGTCTTTTTTGCTCCTGAGGATGCCGAAAGCGAAAACAAGTGCTTTTGAGGATGGAGTCCGCAGGAAAGCAGAGAGGGCCAAATTGTCTGGGGCATTTGAAGAGGTTCCAGGAGGCAATGAGGACCAGAATCACTTTTCCCCGCTGGCACCTTTGCTGTGGCAGCAAAAGCTGGACGTTTGTCTTTTTTGCTCCTGAGGTTGCCGAAAGCGAAAACAGGTGCTTTTGAGGATGGAGTCCGCAGGAAAGCAGAGAGGGCCAAATTGTCTGGGGCATTTGAAGAGGTTCCAGGACGCAGTGAGAACCAGCATTACTTTTCCTAGCTGGCACCTTTGCTGTGGCAGCAAAAGCTGGACGTTTGTCTTTTTTGCTCTGGAGGCTGCCGAAAGCGAAAACAGGTGCTTTTGAGGATGGAGTCCGCAGGAAAGCAGAGAGGGCCAAATTGTCTGTGGCATTTGAAGGAGTTCCAGGAGGTAGTGAGAACCAGCATTACTTTTCCCCGCTGGCACCTTTGCTGTGGCAGCAAAAGCTGGATGTTTGTCTTTTTTGCTCCGGAGGCTGCCGAAAGCGAAAACAGGTGCTTTTGAGGATGGAGTCCGCAGGAAAGCAGAGAGGGCCAAATTGTCTGGGGCATTTGAAAGAGTTCCAGGAGGCAGTGAGAACCAGAATTACTTTTCCCCGCTGGCACCTTTGCTGTGGCAGCAAAAGCTGGACGTTTGTCTTTTTTGCTCCGGAGGCTGCCGAAAGCGAAAACAGGTGCTTTTGAGGATGGAGTCCGCAGGAAAGCAGAGAGGGCCAAATTGTCTGGGGCATTTGAAAGGGTTCCAGGAGGCAGTGAGAACCAGCATTACTTTTCCCCGCTGGCACCTTTGCTGTGGCAGCAAAAGCTGGACGTTTGTCTTTTTTGCTCCGGAGGCTGCCGAAAGCGAAAACAGGTGCTTTTGAGGATGGAGTCCGCAGGAAAGCAGAGAGGGCCAAATTGTCTGGG